>NC_089592.1:71728106-72374146 GCF_019320115.1 Miscanthus floridulus
CGATATACTTCTCGGCATATTGAGGTGGTCGATAATTTGTTTTAACAGGCAAGAAATGAGCGGGTCTTGGTAAGACGATCCCACAATTAGCCCAAATCGAATCATGTCCTTTTGGGGTAGTGGGGCAAACCCATGATAAAATCCATACTGATATCGTCCCACTTCCAACTAGGGACTGATAAGGGTTGCAACATACCGGCAGGTTTCATGTGAATGGCTTTCACTCGACAACATGTGTCACATCTGACAACATAAGCTGTAATTTCTTTCTTCATTTTGGTCCACCAATAGCGAGATCTTAATTCTAGATACATCTTACTACTTCCGGGATGGATAGATAGCTTAGAAAGGTGAGCTTCATCCATGAGTTTATTCCTAAGCTCTCGATCCTTGGGAACCACAAGACGATTATCAAACCACAACATGCCCTGTTCATCCACTTTAAAGTGTTGAGACGGCTTTTCTTTTATTTTCTCTTTGATGTGGAATATCCCCTTGTCAGTTTTCTGGCCTTCTATTATCTTACTTTCCAAATAGCAACTAATCTGAATACTATGTAACACAGCAGGATGCATTAGATCGAACCCATTTTTAAGTAATGGCTGCACATTTAAATAATGTGACTTTCTGCTCAAAGCATCTGCCACTACATTGGCTTTACTAGGATGATATTGCACATTCAAGTTGTAATCCTTTATCAATTCCAACCATCTGCGCTGTTTCATGTTTAGTTCTGGTTGGATAAAGATATACTTAAGACTCTTGTGATCCGTGAAAATATTGCACACATTACCAAGTAGATAATGCCTCCAAATTTTTAGGGCGTGCATAACTGCAGCAAGTTCAAGATCATGTGTTGGATAGTTGACCTCGTGCTTCCTCAATTGACATGATGCATAAGCAATGACTCTCCTTTCTTGCATAAGAACACAACCCAATCCAGTCTTCGATGCATCGCAAAACACATCAAATGGTTTCTCGATATCTGGTTGTGCTAGAACAGGAGCAGTGGTCAACAGTTTCCACAAAGTGTGGAAAGCTGCTTCACACTCCTCTGTCCACACAAACTTGTGATCCTTCTGTAGGAGACTCATCATCGGTTTGGCAATCTTCGAGAAATCTGGTATGAAGCGACGGTAATAACCGGCTAGTCCTAAGAAACTTCTAATCTCAGGGACTGTGGTCGGTGCTTTCCAATTCATAACTTCTTGCACCTTACTTGGATCGACTGAAACTCCATTCTCTGACAGAATGTGACTAAGGAAAGGAACTTCCTTCAACCAGAATTCGCATTTGCTAAACTTAGCATACAATTGATGATCTCTAAGTCTGGTCAAGACAGTTCTCAGATGCTCTTCATGATCTTTCTCGTTCTCGGAGTACACCAGAATGTCATCGATGAACACTATCACAAATTTATCCAATTCTGGCATGAAAACTGTATTCATCAAAAACATAAAGTATGCAGGAGCATTCGTCAAGCCAAAGGACATGACAAGATACTCATACAACCCATATC
Source organism: Miscanthus floridulus (assembly GCF_019320115.1). Classification (NCBI taxonomy): domain Eukaryota; kingdom Viridiplantae; phylum Streptophyta; class Magnoliopsida; order Poales; family Poaceae; genus Miscanthus; species Miscanthus floridulus. Next base: position 71,729,626 of record NC_089592.1, read on the forward strand.
TGGTGGAAAATGCTGTTTTCGGTATATCCTGTGGCCTAATCTTAATCTGATGATAACCGGATCTCAAATCTATTTTTGAGAACACCTTGGCCTTGGATAATTGGTCAAACAGAACATCAATATGTGGTAAGGGATATTTATTCTTGACGGTCACAGCATTGAGTGGCCTATAATCTACGCACATTCTCAACGTGCCCTCTTTCTTCTTTTTCACAAACAAAGCGGGACATCCCTATTCAGACTTGCTTGGCCGAATAAACCCTTTTTTAATAATTCTTCTAATTGCTTCTTCAGCTCAGCTAACTCATCTGGAGGCATCCGATAGGGTCTCCTTGAAATCAGAGCTGTTCCGGGGACTAGCTCAATTCCAAACTCAATCTCCCTATCTAGTGGAAGACCAGGTAGCTCATCCGGGAATACATCCGGGAATTCACATACTACCGGAATCTGATGAATAGGAATGACTGCTGTAGCACAGGTAACACTTATCAGGTTTGTTCTCCGAGGCAATGGTACTTGGAAAGTACCCTCACCCAGGGGATCCTTAAGGGTAAGTACTCGACTTTCAGTGTCTATGACTGCTCCCCAATCCTTCATCCAATTCATCCCTATAATGACATCCAAGACTAACCTAGGCATAACTATCAAGTTCACTCAGAACTTCCTGCTACCTAATTCAAGGGTTGCCCCTTGAACCATCTGGTTGGTCAAAACATCAGCCCCTGCTGAGCTTATACGGTACCCATAACCCAATTCTGTGTATCGTTGTCCATGTTTCTGTGCAAATGCTTGACTCATAAAAGAATGCGATGATCCAGAATCAAATAGAACAACTACAGGGTTTTCATTGACAGGAAACTTACCAGCAGTGACGGGCTCTCCCTTAGGAATTTCATCCACTGTTGTACTATGCACTCTAGCATTATAAGTCTGCTGCTTCTTCTTGGGCGGGTACGGGCAAAACCTCGAGAAATGGCCGGGTTGATCGCAGTTATAGCAGGGTCCTCTCACTATCTCGGTAGATCCCACAGCTCCCTTGGAACTGCCTTGTACCGCAGTTGCGGCTGCTTTGTTGGGTTGTACTGCCATCTTGTACAGCTTTTGAGGTCCACGGAAATTCTAACTTCTTGGCTGAGGTGGCCGAAACCTAGCGCCAGGTGCCGATGGGTGATATGGGGGATGACCTCCCATAGGGGCTCTAGCTTGAGACGGCCCACCTTCAAAGGCTCTCTTACGTGTCTTGGCTGCGATGCTGGCGTTGTTATTCTTCTCCTGCTTCAGACAGTCACTGATGAAGTCATTGAATCTGATGCGGTTGTTGGTACCAACATGCTTCATCATTTTTGGATTGAGACCCCTCTTAAAACTAGCTATCCTTTTAGCATCTGTGTCAACCATGTTGGGAGCATAGCGACACAAGTTGTTGAAGGCATGCAGGTATTGCGTCATGGTTTTGGTGCCCTGGTTCAACGCCAAAAACTCTCCCAACTTCATCTCGGTCAGCCCTGGTGGAATATAGGCTCCACGGAAGGCCTCAGCAAACTCTCTCCAAGAAATCTGAGCATTTGGAGGGAAGGTAGTGCGATGGTGCTTCCACCACATTCCCGCCGGTCCTTGCAATTGAAGTGCAGCATACTCTATTTTTAGAACCTCCATCATCCTCAACACACGGAATTTATCTTCCATCGTGTTGATCCATTCCTCAGCATCGAGTGGCTCTGTCGCTTCCTTGAATACTGGCGGCCTGGTGTCCATGAAATCTTACCTTGATTGTTACCACGTTGAACGTTGTTGGCGATGGTTCGAAGAAGATCCTCCATGTTCTTCTGGGATTGTTCCACGTTGCGCTGACTCCCGAGTAGCTGTGCGAGGAACATCTCAAGGGTAAACGGGGGAGGAGGTGGCAAATGCGGTTCGTGGGGAGGTTCATTGCCATTGCCGTGGTTTCCACCACCACCACCACCATCGGTCCCCGCACTATTAGCACCGGGCTCAGCGGCCTCATACGTGGTTCGGCGAGTGTTTGTCATCTGCATATTTCAGCAACAAGTAACGATTGAGTGAAGCTGTAATAATTGCGAGTGAAGGAAAAATTTATGTCGTACTGAATTTACTGGAGAGAATAAACTCATACAATAAAACAGAGGCACAACAATCGCATCCCAATTAAAACAACAGCACTTAATCGAATTACTTCAACGGCAAACATCACGTCCATACAATCACATTGCCATCATACATACACTGGACTTTTTATGCGTTCAGATATCGCATTCGAAAATCAAGTTCCAACCACATGCCAAGTCTCATACGTTCGAAGCAACATACGATAGATTACATGCCAACAAAAGAAATGCCATCGTGACGAGACCTAGATACTAGTGCAAGGCAACTAGCCTACTCCTTGGGGCCATCATCAGGATCGGAGACGTCACCATCACCCCCAGGTGAAACTGCAGGCTCGTCCTCGTTGTCGTTGTCAACGTCCATGCCAGCGGCGACTGGTGGAGCATATGGGCCAACCCCATTGTAGAGCGCGTGAAACTCCTCATGCAAGTAGCCGTTGTATTCCTCTAGCTCATCGACCCTCTGCAGCAGAAGGTTTCTTGTGTTTCAGGCTTCATTCCTTTCCTGAACCAGCTGTCCAATCATGCGGTCTGCATTGTTGTTGGCTTGAGTCAACGTATGCACTCGCTGCATAGCTCTATCACCTCTCTCAACCGCCTGATCTCTCTGTAAGTTCATATCAGCCAACTGCTCCTGCAAGCTAGCTATAGCACGTGCCTATCTCTTCTTCTGCTTCTTCCCTTTTAGCTTATCCTCACTACGCAAACTAGTCAAAGTCCAGTAGGTACTCTCGAGACCCTCATATGCTCTGATGGCAGCAAACATAGCACTCATTGCCTGGTTGTCGCTAACCTGTCCTTCAGCTGGACCTCTGACCAATGCAATTCCTTGAGGCTGAACCCAAATGGCATCACGAGGATCATCCCTAGGAAAAGTACCAGCTAGAGCTGTAGCAAGCTCACTGGGAAATCTGCTCATAATGTCCCTGATGACACGGAAGGCTGCTCCCTCTGCACCCTCAGCTGGAGTGCGACCCTCAAACTCCAAATGCCAACCATCCCAATCTGGAGCATCACCGAGAGCAGGAACCATGATCTCCACTACTGCGAGTCCATCCTCTGCTAACTGGCTCTCATTCCAAGAGTACACCGGCTCTTGACCCTCTGGGTACCCCACATCATGGAGCACTCTCCAAAGCAAAGTCGGCATGCCAAACTCGCTCAAGAAGGTGTCCATGGTGCGGTGCTCCCTCAGGGCCAACAGACGTTGAGGTGCTCTTCCGCCAGTGGACTTATGGGCGATCTGCTTCATGCGGGCCATCTGTAGCAAAAGTTCTTTCATTACCTCGGGGAAACATATTTTAGGTGATACAACTTTTATCAAAAGGAGATAATCAATTTATAAGGGGAGGAATGCCTGACATGAATGAAATGCATAAGTAACATGATGTATGTACGTGTCGTACGTTCTCACAAACTTAGGAAATAAATAATTTCTAACGACGAATTCGGTGGCATACAACGATCTCTCAATACGTAGCTAATACGTTCTACACGATAGCATTGTTATGTACCTGCAGAAGATTCATTTCAGCCCAAATTTCCAATGAATGCATAAAAGCAGTAAAGTTTTATCTACACGCTCTACACGAATATCTAGATACGTGTACAACGGTAGTAACTACCTGAACCATCGTCCTACTGACGGCATCGCCTCAATAGACGGAAGACCCATACATGAGATACCTTTGTAAAATATGCGTAGAACACGTAATTACTCTAGTATCATATAAGCATTCACCCTAGATCGGCGGTGTATCTGATCATGCTCTCACAACTCACACTTACCGACGCATAGAGGCAAATGATCCATTCATTACCACTCAAACAAGTGGCACTCATACAATAGCACGCCGTATGAGCGACGAAAGAGAAATATGATGCAAGAACCCCAAGTCAGTACTTAATTAAGCCACCTAAAGTCCTTAACTAGGCATAAAGGATATGCTCACTGGCACACTTTATAGTTTTAAAATCACGTTTTCTAAATGCCTTTTTGTTTTAAATACACTTGTGAACAGTAACACGCTAAACCATGCTCTGATACCAGCTGTAACAGAACCGACCAATTATACAAAATTAAGTAAGAAAATCATCCGCTAGGGCAGACGATTTAGCAAACTTAAGCCCGTATAACCCGGTAGTCCGTGAAATCGTGAAGGATTTCAAACTAACTTCCATTCCAGCCAAGATCGTAATAAGTTTAGCGGTCACCATCATATATTATAGAAAAGTTCACAGTCTCAGATACATCAGAGTTTCAACATAGTTATTACAAAACCAGTTCGAATAAAAGTAGCAGAAGTCATTTGTTCAAACCACACACACTCACGCGGAGTTTTAATATAGTGCCAGCGAATGATCATCTCCAACAAAAGCATCAGACGAGACGTAAGGAATGACCATGCCCATGGTCCTAAGCATCACTCATCGCAGGATAAAGGCAGTTGATACAGTAGCCGTAATACATCTGCCCATCTGCAACAAGTAGGAATAAAACCCTGAGTACGAGAAGGTACTCAGCTAGACTTACCCGACATAACCGAAAATAAGCGACACCAAGGATTATGAAGGGCTTTATAGTAGGGTAGCTGACTCATTTGCAAAAAGAAGCATTTTTAGCATTTCAAGAACTTCTCGAAAAGCTTTATTGCCAAGTTAATTATTATTAACCTATCGACTAGATTTGCACCTATACTAGAGTAAACAAGTGATTAAGCAGATAATGATAACCAATGATCATTAAACAACTTCCATACTGTCATATTCATTATAACTGTCCAAGTGTTCCATAACAATTACTATGATGAAGTAACTCAAGTCAAGTGCTCACTATCCAGGAGCGATGGCGATTCGAATCGATTCCTAACCAGCTGGTGATTTATTCCTTACACAAACCTCACTCACCCGCTAAAGTGAGATATTGATCACCGAGTCAACTTCCCAGGAAATCTCGAGTTTGCCAGGAACCACATGTACCCGGGGGCCGACCGACTGCACTTTGGTCTTATCATCCCGCCCCCGTGTCCTACCACACCTGCTCCGGCACAGTGCGTTGCGGGCAATCTACTCGGCCCGAAAAATCTCCTAGCTTCGCGGTCGGAAGGTACTTTATCCGGCCAGCTAAATGTAAGGCATGTGTTCAACATGACTCAAGGCCCAACAACGGTCGGTCCTTAATCGACACAGACAGAAAACACTACAGTCCGAAACTCTGCAAGTCTCCGTCCGGTCTCAATTTCATTTAACACTTAGTTATACCATGACTTCATAGTCATCCAAGCAGATCCAGGTAACCACCTATAGCTCGCAGGTGACAGAAAATCACCCGACTTCTACCGGTCTAAGCTAGCTAAGCAATGACTCGACTGCGGATACCAGGGTAACAAGGATATAGTATAACAAAGGTAAACAAGGTATAATGCAGCAACGGTTGCAAACAACTCCTGAACGTAATGCATCAATTAAAGTAAAGCATTTAATTAAATGATTGCAAACCAGGAGAAAATGCTCCAGGGCTTGCCTCTCTCGAAGGAGCTCGGACGGTGATCGGGGCACTCCGGAAATTCCTCAACGCCCTCCTCGTCGGCTTCTGGCACTTCCTGCGGCTGCACCTCGAACTGCTCCTCGGGCTCCTCGGGTATGATGACTGGGTTCTCGGTTTGCGATCCTATATGATGCAATGCGCGTAAGTGATTATGCAAATGGTGCATCGAAGGAGATGAATGCAATGGATATGTTTAAATGCAAGGTAGTCAACATCATCCAAGAAACTATACTACAAGCACATGTCATCTACTGCATTCTCTTCTACTACTAATATGTTAAGTCAACATATCTTATGAAATGCCTCAAAGATACACCAAAGCTATTATTATTAACTAACTTTGTATTAAAGAGGATTATTTTATTTCCTTTTTAATTAGGGCTACAACAGCAATCTCTATTTCTGGTGCTTATAAAAATCTGAGAAAATTACAATAGCATGGTACTACTCTAAGTAGACTACCATCAGATTTTCATGATATTTGAATAAGTGGATTAGCCTACACAAAAATCACAAACTATGGCATGATTTTGTACATAAAAATACTTTGAACTGTGAAAAGTGTCAAACAATAGAATTAATATTTTTCCTAGGTTCTTCATAGCATACAATGACTGTACAAAAATTATCACATGCATGTTCTATACAAAATTTGTTCTCTAGCAAAAATAACAAAAATCAGCCATTAAAGGTACTTGAACTACACCTCAAAATTTTCCCACAGCACATGCATGAAACATATTTTTCCTAGGAAGTACATGGCATAAGAAGATTAACAAACTTGGAATCATATTTTTCTGAAGCCTATAGATTTTTCTACACATTTTTCAAGTTATTAGCAATATACATGATTAAATAAAATCCTACAGAAAAGTATCCCAAAAATGACATACAATAATTTTCCCAAGTAGATCTGATGATAAGGAACCTAGCAAAATTTGTTTCAACAAATTTGGAGCGAATTTGAGCACCCAAACATTTTTCAAACCATTTCAGATTTCAAATAATAAAGAATAAATGAAAACAATTCATTTAAGCAATACTGGGCCGGCCCGTGGGGAACAGCTGGCCCATGGCCACTTCTGGCCTGCGTGGTCCGAGCGAAAGGGGAGCGCGGTGGCCTGGTAGGGCTTCGGCCCACGGCCGCTTTGCCTGGCCGGCCCGGCTAGCTGGCGGAGGTAGAGGCCATCGCCGGTGTGCACGCTGGCGCGGCGGCGCGGCTCGGCCAGCGGCCGGCGGCCATTGTCGGCCGGGCCAGGGCATGCGAGCGAGCGCAGGAGGTTCGCGAGGCATTGGCGAATGCGAGCAGGCAGCTAAGCAGGGCAGAGAAGGGGAGGAAGGGGACGTTCCACGGCGGCCGATCATGGTGGCGCCATGGCCGACGGCGGCGAAGCTTGGAACAAGCGCTACCTTGGCTCAAACGACGGCACAACCGCGAGCACCAGGTGTCGAAGAGCGAGGCGGAGCTGCGGGCGGGAGGAATCGGGAAATGAGGCGCGGGAGGAGGAGCAAATCGCCGGCGGAGCGACTGCGGCGCTCGGTGGCGAAGCTCTCTACGCGCGGGAGGAGCTGCTGCGGCTGGCTGAGTGGGGAGTGCTACGCTCGGACAGCTTGAATGCGAAGCTGCGGTGGCATGATATCGTCGAGGCGTGCGTGCTTGCGGGGGCCACGGGACGCCACCCGGCCGGCGTCGCCGGCATGCGCTCGCCACGCGGCGCGGCGTGTCTGACGCGGTCGGGCGCGGCGCGCGGGTGAAGAAGACAGCGCGCGGGAGGACTGGGCCACGGTGATCGAGCTGGGCCGAGGCAAAGACGGGGATGCGGGGCGGATGCTGGGCCGGCTTCAACAGGCGGGCCAGAAGCGAGGCGGCGGCCCGCGAAGGAGAAAAATCTTTTTTCCAAATATATTTTCAAGGAATTTTTAAATGCCATCTTTCAAATATTATTTTGAGCAAGAAAATGACCTCTTTTGAAAATGCACCAAAAATGAAAGTTGTTTAGAATTTAATTCTCTACAACTTTGCTTTTGAGACCAATGTCCAATTCTTGATAGATTTTGAATTATAACATCGAAGTCCACGTTTAGCTCAAAACCCTAATTTTTGAAATTTATTTTTGAAGCCAAATTTTGAATTAGTTTGAATACAAACATTGCTCCAAAAATTGAACTGAACATTGCTAGATGATTTACAATAGTAGCCAAACATGTTTTACTAACCTAGCAAGAAAATTTAGGGCAAAACAATTCTTAAACAGGTGTATGCAGCATTCAGGTTTCACACATGTTTCAGATGTTTCAAAGCAATGTTTCAATTGTTATTCACATGATTAAGCATGTATGATTTGGATGCTTGATGATGCATGATATGCGTGATTTGCAGTGCCTAAATGCAGGCAGAACACCGGAGTGTTACAGAATATGACACCTTCATTGTGAACTACAATATGCAGCCTGAAAGATGGGGCATAGAAAGGCTCATCTCAATGTGTGCTCAAGAGGAGGAGATGATAAAGTCCTCACAGGGTGAATCCGCTCATCTTGTGAAGGATAACAAAAGAAAGAACTTTAATGGCAAGAATCCTAAACCACAAGGAAAACCTAAGTGGGATAAGGAAAAGGCCTCTTCCTCCAATTCACAAGGAAAGAAACCCTAGGATTCTGAGAATCAACAGTACAATCCCTATGGTGGAGCTAAAAAAGATCAATGCAAGCACTGCTTCAAGAAAGGACACTACAAGAGGGATTGTCCAGACTTCCTGAAATCTCTGCTAAAGAGAGGTGATGAATTTATTACATTTGTAGATGAATCCCTGTATTTATATTATGCAAAATCCACTCATGGATTGACTCAGGAGCAACTACTCATGTTGCAAATTCTTTACAGGGACTAAGTGGGACGAGAACGCTGCAAAGAGGAGAAATAATGATTAAAGTTGCAAATGGAGTGTAAGCCAATGTTGAAGCCATTGGAGATTTTGCTTTAGAATTGAATAATGGTTTTGTACTTAAACTTAAAGAAGTACTTTATGTTCCCTCTTTGCAAAGAAATTTGATAAGTGTTTCAAAACTTGATGATGATGGATTTGATTGCCATTTTGGTAATGGCAAATGTAAGATATTTGTTGATAATAAATGTGTTGGTCTTGTCTTCCAACAAGACAAGCTTTATTTATTATCTCTTGCTGAGAATGTGAACAATGCATGTGATAAGAATATGAATGATTCCCCATCTACGAATGTAAGTAAGAAGCGGAAGAGAATTGATAATGTCTCTTCGAAATTATGGCATTGTCGCTTGGGCCATATTTCGAGGGGGGAATAGAATGATTGGTTAAGGAATCAATTCTCCCGCACTTAGAATTTTTAGATTTAGAACAATGTGTTGATTGCATTAAAGGAAAGTATGTCAAGAAAATAAAGAAAGATGCCAAACGAAGCACAGGAACTTTAGAAATAATCCACATAGATATTTGTGGTCCATTTCCTATGAAAAGTGTGGATGGTTATGATTCGTTTATAACATTCACAGACGATTACTCTCGTTATGGCTATATTTATCCAATCAAAGAAAGATCGGAAACGTTGGATAAATTCAAGATATTTAAAGTTGAGGTTGAAAATCAGCACAATAAGAAAATCAAGATAGTACGATCAGACCGAGGTGGAGAGTACTATGGGCGACATATCCCATATGGCTAAATTCCTGGACCGTTTGCAAAGTTTCTATAAGAAAATGGCATAGTTGCTCAGTACTCCACACCGGGGGAGCCTCAGCAGAATGGAGTGGCCGAAAGACGTAACCGTATCTTAATGGATATGGTAAGAAGCATGATAAGTTACTCCACATTACCGATTAGTTTATGGATGGAGGCGCTGAAAACCGCCATTCATATACTTAATCGTGTACCAAGCAAGTCGGTGCCTAAAACACCATATGAATTGTGGACAGGAAGGGAACCCTCACTCAACCATTTGCGTGTGTGGGGCTGTCCAGCCGAGGCAAAAGTTTTCAACCCGAACATAGGAAAGTTAGACTCTAAGACAGTCAGTTGTCATTTTATTGGCTATCCAGAAAGATCGAAAGGATATCGCTTCTATTGTCCCGACAGACATACGAAGATTATAGAAACAAGACATGCTGTGTTCTTGGAGGATAACATGATCAAGGGGAGCATGGTAGCACGAGAAATCAGCCTATAGGAAAAGCAGGTACATGTACCCACTCCGATGGTTGAAGAACCATTCTTCACGCTACTTGTTGCTGTTGCACCGATAGTGCAGGACACTGTAGTGCCAACACCTATTGCAAGTTCTCCCGTGGCGACAATGAATGAACATGAGGAACCTGTCCTTGAGGAACCTATCCTTGAGGAACCTATAGAACCAAATGTTGCACATGAGGAAGAACAACAACAACCCAATGTGGAACAAGTGCCAGAGGCACCTAGAAGGTCTCAAAGAATAGGAAGATCAGCTATTACTGATGACTGAAGTTTATGAAACAGAAGAATTTCAGATGGGGGATGATCCCACCTCATTTGAAGAAGCCATGAGAAGTGACCACTCATCAAAGTGGCTTAAGGCCATGGAAGATGAATTGAAATCAATGAGTACCAATAAAGTTTGGGACTTAGAAAATATTCCTAAAGGAGCCAAAACAGTAGGCTGTAAAATGGGTCTACAAAACGAAATATGACTCCCAAAGGAATATAGAAAGATTTAAAGTGCGACTTATGGCAAAAGGCTTCACGCAAAGAGAAGGGATTGATTACAATGAGACGTCTTCTCCAGTCTCATGTAAAGATTCTTTCAGAATTATAATGGTACTTGTAGCCCCACTATGATTTGGAGTTACATCAAATGGATGTAAAGACGACTTTTCTAAACGGGGATTTGGAAGAAAATGTTTATATGGCACAACCAAAAGGTTTTGTCGTAAAAGGAAAGAAAAATATGGGATGCCGCCTGAAGAAATCAATCTACGGATTGAAGCAAGCTTCAAGACAGTGGTATTTGAAGTTTGATAGAACGATAAAAGGTTTTGGGTTTAAAGAAAATGTTGAGGACAATTGCGTTTATGCAAAGTTCAAGAATGGAAAGTACATATTCCTAATTTTGTATGTGGATGATATCTTACTTGCTAGTAGTGATATCAATCTACTAATAGAAATGAAGAAATTATTGTCCTCAAACTTTGATATGAAAGATCTCGGTGAGGCCTCATTCGTTTTGGGAGTAGAGATTCACCGAGACAGGAGAAAGGGGGTTCTAGGATTATCGCAAAAGGCATACATAGAAAAGGTCCTGAAGAAATTTAGTATGCATGCGTGCAGTCCTTCACCTGCTCCTATAGTCAAGGGCGATAGATTTGGAGAACATCAGTGTCCCAAGAACTAATATGAAATTGACCAAATGAAAGCGGTACCGTATGCTTCAGCTGTTGGAAGTTTACAATATGCTCAAGTGTGTACACACCCTGACCTAGCTTTTGTTACCGGGTTACTTGGCAGATATCAAAAGAATCCAGGAATTGAACATTGGAATTTAGTGAAGAAAGTCCTGTGTTATTTGCAGGGTATGAAAGGCCTCATGCTTACATATAGAAGATCTGATTCCTTATAGATAGAGGGATATTCAAATTCTGATTATGCGGGAGAAGAAAGAAAATCCACGTCAGGATATATATTTACTCTCGCAAGAGGGGCTATATCGTGGAAAAGCTCCAAACAAACCGTAACTGCATTCTCGATAATGTATGCCGAGTTTGTAGCATGCTATGAGGCAATGGGGTAGGTGAATTGGCTGAAGAAATTCATACTCGGATTGAAAGTGATTGATAATATAAATGAACCACTGAGATTGTATTGTGATAACAATCCAGCTATACAGTATGCTCACAACAATAGGTCAAGTGGTACTGCCAAACACATTGACATAAAGTACTATGTTGTGAAAGATAAAGTTCATGATCATATAATAAATCTTGAGCATATAAGTACAGAGAAAATGCTCGCGGATCCGCTCATAAAGGGCTTACCACCCAATGTGTTCAGAGAACACGTAGCCGGCATGGGTTTAAGGGAAAGCCTATGATTCCCAAACATACGAAGGGCCCAAAGAAAGTTTACATTTCAAAACGGAGAAGTGTATTTTGGCTGTTAGTCTAACGGCACTAATTGCTGTGACGATGGGACAGTTCTATGCACTAATCTGTGATGAAATAGGATGAAAGCAAGAAAAATATGAATCGAAAGTTTTGAGTAGGAATTAAAGAACAAAGAAAGTGATGAGAGATCAAGGGGGAGAATGTTGGATTGATCTCCCACGCCATTAGGCCCAACGGCCTTTGGGCCTTGTTCTCGCGCCCTGATCGGGGGCGCCCAACCCTACATGGTTGGTGGGCCCCCGTCGCACAGCACTATAAAGGAAAGGTGGGGGTCGGAGCTCGCGGTACGAGGTTCACCGAGCCGCCAGACACCCCACCGACATCCTAACCCTAACCCGATCTTGAGAAGGGGCGCTGCCAGCGACGGGAAGCACCACCGATACCGGCAACGCCACCCTGATGCACACGCCGCCGCCAAGGACGTCACTGCACCGACTCCTTCTCCGATGGCGCCAGCGAATGAGACCGCGGCCGCCGCTGCTTCCACCACCGTCGGCGCCACTACTTCGACCGTCGTCGGAGCGACTGCGCCGACCGCCGCCACTGCTCCAGCTCCCGCCTTCGATGGTCTGCAAGCTCTCACTCCTCTTCTCTCTGCCTCTTTGTAGATCGTGTATTAGGATCTTTGATTACTGGAGAACATGTACCCCTACTTCACTGTGTACCCGATCTGTTGAACTTGACTCGATTGAGTCCTACGAAATTCTACATCGTGAACTCTTGCGCGGATGTCTCTCTCACATACATAAACTCCATACGGTATCCATGCAATATTATTATCTAATTACAAGGGACTCCATTATAGCTCATGTTAAACCAGTTAGCACGAAAATCTACTCATGTGTCTTTTGTTCATGGCTCGGTCGAGTGAGCTCTCTGATAATATGGCCTATTGACATTATATCTGTTTACATCTATGATATTGTATACTCTAAAAAGTTGTGAGTTAATGAACAAAGACAATCTTATTTAACTAAAAAACATCGTAGCCTAGATCTTGAAATCCTGCTTTGTCCTCTCTAATCCACTAATAAATAACCTAAAAATGAATCCAGTAATAAATAACCTCAAAATCAGTTGCAGTTGACAATACAGTGGATGAAGATTAGCGGATTAGCATTGAGGAGGACGGTAGAAATAATCAGCCAAAGAAGATGGCGATGTTCATATCAAATAGAAAAAGAAAGGGCTATTTCAATTAATTAGAGCAACTTCAATGTCAAACCGTAGTTCTATGTCCCGACGTCTACATCCGCATGGAGTTTCGACATCAGTATGAAAAGTGTTTTTCGTAGACAGAGACAAATAAGCTCCTCGCAGAAAGAGCGACTGTTTTATCCAACAAAAGGTGAAAGCTATTGTTGAAGAACACATAATGTGGCCAAAGCAGGGTTGGATCATGTGTTTTCTTCGGATCATGAGCAAGTGCAAAACTCTCACGAAGAGAAGATGAAAGTGAGTTCCTATAGAGAGAAATTGCGGGACTAGCAATTAATTAATTTATTATTTATACGCAAGTATTAGCAGTTTATACTGAATAGTGGGACCGCAGTCGCAGTGGAAGGGCAAGCTCGACTCAACAGCTGCGTCGTCGACGGTCGACACGTAGAGAGAGGTCCACTGCGGCAATCCAACGCCAACGCCAACGCAGCGCGCTGAAGTCAGAGGACAGGACAGGATAGGACAGGAGTCGTCGGGAGGTGCTGCCCGCAGTTGCCTTGCTGTTTCCTCTTCCTCGTCTCTCGCCTAGCACGAACAGATCCATCCAGGCCTCGTTCACTTTGAAAAAAATAAATAAACCCAATGAATAATACCATTTTTGTCTTATTTAGTAAATATTGTCCAATCATAGAACAACTAGGCTAAAAAAATTCATCTCGTGATTTTCAACTAAACTGTATAATTAATTATTTTTTTTACCTACATTTAATACTCCATGCAAGTAGCTAAAAATTGATGTGACGAAGAGAGAGTGAAAAAACTTGAAATTTGAATGGCATCTAAACAAGGCCCCCAATACTCCAATCCAAGCACGCCGATCCAACCACGAAGCCATGGACGCCGGCGATGACTGGCGCGCCCAGCTCCAGCCCGCGGCGCGCGGCAGGATCGTGAACAAGATGTACGCCCACTCCCCTTTCTTCATGCCTCCTTCCTCCTTCCCCGCCACCCTCACACTTTAATCAGACGCATATCTTGCATTCAGAGTACTGACTCTGAGGAAGCATCTGCCGGTATCAGTGCCAGAGGGGCTGGTTGAGCTTCAAAGAATTGCCGTGCGATTTGAAGACAAGGTGTATGCTGCAGCCACTAGGTGCCTTAACCTAACTCTGCTTCTACTTTCCGCTCAGCGCTCAGCATGAGTGGGTGGGTGGGTGCATCAATCATAGTTTCTACATTCTCGCACGAAAAAAAAGGAAAAAAATGCAAACCTAGAAAAAAACATGGAAAAGAGCCATCTATGAACAATCTGCTACCAGGATTTTAGGCTAATTTTTACATGCCTGTAGCATTTCCTTTTCTCATCATGTTAGCATAAGTCGATAATATGCATGCTTACTGTGCTAATCATACTAGGGCATGCAGGAGGAAAATATTGACCCTGCACTTAAAAAAACTTATCAATGTGAAACTACAGCTCCAATCCTTGTTTTTGTATTTGTATCATTCAGAGTGATTACTTACGGAAGATTTCTCTCAAATTGCTGTCAATGGAGAGTTACACAAATACACAACAGAACCCCGGTCCAGGTACCATACACAATAAATCCAATATTACACTTTGTGCTATCTATATATTTATTTTTATTTTTTACTATAAAAAATAGACTATGAGTAAGATATTTGGGCCACTAGGGGAACGCGAGGGATGCATTTTTCTTCAAAATTTACATGTTATCTAGGTTGTTCCCAGCTTTCATAATCTGAGCATCTAACTTCCTTCAATTTTAAAATGGGCTTGTGGGGGCAGTTTTTTCCTAATCCTAAGAATGATGCCGTGAAATGGCAGTGTTCAGCCCATTCGCTTGGTTGAGGCAATGGGTTCCATTCTCAGCCTTGGATGAGACATTGTCTTTTCACAGCTGCCGTCCAAAATTTTCCTCTACACAAGCCTTTGTTCAACTTGAAGCCCTAAATTCCAAATTAATCGATGTGTGAAATTTACAAACGAAATGCATGTGCATGAAATTCAAGTCATGGTCTGTAGCAAACTAGATCAACTTAGGAGGAATCATAGGTATCCAGATTCTCCTTGATGATGACTCTAGATTAGGTGGGTTAGGTGTGCCTCCATATCATCAATGAACTTTGATAGGCTCAGTTCCTATGTCCAAGTCATGATCTCATAGGTTTTCTGGAATCTGGATTGTGTGGACACTGAACTGATGAGAAAACATGAGGTTGCTGTGAATGTCCAGTAGAATGACAATTTTATGGACTCTCTGAACAGGTCACATCCGGCAGGAGTAAGTGATCGCCCTGATTCCACTGTCAAAGGGGCATTGGGTACAGGTTGGCTCCAGAGGCGGACCTAGAATTGCAAAGCATTGATGTCACTACCATTGGTGTCATGTCTATGTCAATCGTTGCCTCTTATGTGTACAATAACTTACCATTGATTTTATATAAGCCATTGCTGTCAGATGACAGCAACATTAACACTCTGAATTCGCCCACATCCCTAACGTCCTGCTCAGGATTCAAAGTAACTTCCTTGCATGCTTAATTATGAAACTCTAGTACTCTATGTGCCTAATTAAGAAAAATCTTTAAGTTGTTTGTATCTAAATCTTTACCGTTTATTCATTGTCACTGTATCTCTATAGGGATTAATTTGCTGTTGCTAATTTCACAGACTCACAATTAAATGTTATTTGATGGTGTGTAAAGTGATGCACATGAACTGTAAATGGTTATACATGGCAATCAATTTTCATGGTGGATAATGGTGCCAGCAGGTAGTAGCAGCAAAGGGAAGAAGCAAAAGAAGTTGAGATGCCATTTCTGCAAAAAAGGTGGCCATTTTAAGAAGGATTGCTTGAAGAGAAAAATATGGTTTGAAAAAAAAAAGGTGTATACAATATTTTTCTGCATGCTTGGAAGTTAGAATCTACTCATTATAGGTCCTAGTAATAATACCTATTGGTTAGATTCTAGTGCTATTACTCATGTGTCAAATGTTGTGCAGGAGTTGCTATGATCCAACCCATAAGTGGACTAAAGCACATGAGAATAAAAATGAAGGCACTGTATTGAAGGGATCAGGACTCGCAGAGTAATCCATGTATATGTCTGTATGTCTGTGATTTGTACTTAAAGAGTGTATGTATGTTTTTCGAATGTAGCAGAAATCTTGTGTTTATGAGAAAGTTGGATGTACTAAGTTTTAAGGTTATGCATGTAGACGAGAGAATACATATTATTGTGGTCCCAGTACTTTAATTGATCAGTTATGCCATTTCAACCTTCATGATGTTTTTTCTAAAGCCATGCTGAACAAGTTATGAAAATAAGTGTGATGCACACAATGATATGCTTTCTTTTGGCACAAGTGATTAGGTAATAACATAACAAAATGAAGATTTTGTTGGCCGGCATGTATGTGGATTCACATTAAGGGCAAATAAGACCCCAAGAATATCGAAGCAACCATCTGCAAGGAGTTAATACAAGGTTCACATAAACTGTTACGATTGAACACACAAACCATTTTTGTCCATTTGACGTTCCTTTTTATTGGGGTGGTGAAAATATTAATTTCTCTTTATTGATGAATTCTCATGTTATTGTCTTACTTAGCCAAGGACATCTAAGGATTACCTGTAGCAAGTGAAGAGATTGGTTGATAGAAAGTTTTTGTTTCTACAAACATACTCCCTCCGCCCCACTTAACAAAGAATGTCATTCTCACTTTTCGAGAAGTCAAATTTTTTAAAACTTTGATCAATTACATATAAAAGAAAATTTATATTTATAATGCATAATTAGTATCATTAGATAAATCGCAGAATATATTTTTATAATAATTTTCTTTAGTGATACAAATGTTGCTAATATTTTTTCTATAAAGCTAGTCGAATTTAAGAAAGTTTGACCAGTACGCATATCATAACGTCATTCTTTTTGGGACTGAGGGAGTACACGCTTTGAATTAATTTATACTTTAGCCTCACCTACACAAACCAAGTAACCAACATACAGAAAAGAGTAACAAAAGTTTCAGGGTGCATCCCTTCATGGTAGTAGTAATATGTTCCGAATACAAACATTGTATATCAGCAAACACCGGTCCTGGACAAATCAACTTGAGCACAGTGCACTATCTAGAATTTTGAGACGATTAAATTTCCTAGGAATCTACCCAATATTGCATCTCAGTCTGTTCAATACTCTGTAGATATATCAGACCGACTACCACTTCCACTACAGCTGTTGTTTAGTCTCTTCCTCTTCTGTCAATGGGAACTGAACAAACGTGACGTAGATTCAGTCCCAGCACAAACCACACTTGAGCACAACAAAACTGCTAGCATGAAAAGTTCGACTGCTCTTGAACTTCACCAACTGTAGAGACAAACAAATCAGGTCTAATACAATTAGCATAGAAGCCAGTAATTCACAAGGTTACACAGCAAGCGTACCAGGAAGTTCTACTGCAAAGTTAGCTTGAGCATCAGCAGCCGAGTTATATTCCTGCAAAACAAACGAGGCAGCATGAATGTCAGGGGTATCATGGTTTAGCTACTGACATTTTTCCCTCTTTTTGTTTTGATAGAGAGGGACTCTCCGACCAACATTAAATTCAGTTAAAAGGGACTCTTGCAGAAAGTTATGTTTTACTGAAGGGGCTTTCAGATGGTCTTATCAATCCATAGAGAATTAGAGATGCCAATCTAAATGTTTATCAAATAAAAAAAATCGATACGTATTAGACAGATAGAGGAAATTGCTCCAATAAATATGTTAATTAGCAGTTGAGTACTTGACTCTGAGGCAACCTGAAGCAATCATGAACTGGCCATGCAGCGAACTTGTGTGTCACTTTTCACTACTTCAACCGCAAGAAAAAAATAGTGCCATGCTAATGCGCACGAAATAGTTGTTATGCAACACCCATACAGTGCCTGAATGGATTTTATTTTCAAGCACGCACGAGAGTTGTGTATCGTTATATTAAGATAGGAGTCTAAGAAGACTCATACAAGTAATTCCAGGTTATGCCATCTTTTTTGAGGGGCAGTTTCTGCCATGTGGTATCTTTTGAGAATTGATTATATGTGATGTCAACATAAAACCTTGCATGGCCAGCATAATGGTGCCAGTAGAATATGATATGGTGCAGCACATGAACATAACAAACTGCAAAGCTGGCTGGTCTAAGAGAAAATTGAACAAGGTCAGAAGACAGAGGAAAGAAGTGACACCTACCCTCAAAACATGCCTGATTTGAAATAAATGAAATGTCCAGCATAATGGTGCCAGTAGAATATGATATGGTGCAGCACATGAACATAGCAAACTGCAAAGCTGGCTGGTCTAAGAGAAAATTGAACAAGGTCAGAAGACAGAGGAAAGAAGTGACACCTACCCTCAAAACATGCCTGATTTGAAATAAATGAAATGTTCCCTTTAGCTCCTTAACTTTCTTGCACAAGCCAGCCATATTCTCATTCTTAGCACGCCAGAGATCTTGGACCTGCTCCAGAAAGCACAATGTGTTACTTTTGTCAAGAAAAAAAATTAACATCAGTACAATTTCCAGCTGCTCGAGACTCTCACCTGAAAGCTCTATAAACTAGGTTTCACAACATTTTTATGAAAAAACAGGTTTTTACCAGATTATGTATGCAGAGATTTTGAGATGAAGTCTTTATTTCAATGTGAGCTGATTTGAACAAGGGCTCTTTGAACGAAATGATAACAAGAATGAAGAAAATTGTATGGCAAAATCACATTCGAAGTGTTATTACCTTAGTGGAATTTGAAGTCAGAATGGATTGCACAGTGCTAAATCTCTATTGATAGTTCACAGTGGAACAAAGAACATATAAGCTACAAAATAACAAAGCTATCACCACTGACCTGGTTACAGATAAGCTTAGAATCGCCTTGAGCACGAATATACTTGAACCCTTTCTTGGCCGCATATGTCAGCCCTAGGATCAATGCACGATATTCAGCAGCGTTGTTGGTTGCAATACCCAGACCCTCACGTAGTTGAGCAATCTTCAGTAAATAAAGATCATAACACGGTAACCAGCTAGGTATGATAATTCAGTATAAATAGAACACATCAGTTTAGCTACCAGTTGGCTACATACCACAGAACCATCTATCCGCCTTATTATTGCTCCAGCACCAGCTTTCCCTGGATTTCCTTTAGAGGCACCATCAAATTCAAGAATACAAGAGAGCTGCAAAAAAAGGTCAAAACTGCTGATGAGCACAGGTTCATGTATCATCACAGCAAAGATAAGTTGAAAATATACATGTTAGTAACAAACCACAACTACAGAAACGAGCCAATAAACAATGCATAGAGTGCTGGTTGCATTATTCATACTCACATGACTATCAGGTAATTCCTGCTCATCAACTTTGGGATGCTTCTTTGATGGTGCAGTTTCCTTGAGAAAATGATTTTTTGGTGCGAGTAAATGAGATATATATAGAGGTCACTTTTGAATGGAAATGGATCACCTATTCACACTTATAGTGACAAAGAAAAAATGCTACTCACAATCTCGTGTGACCTTTTCAATGTAGAGGATGCACCTCCATCAGGTTGCTGAAACCACAAGTAGCACAGTGAACATCCCATGAGATGTTACGCCGAAAGTCAGGTAGTATAAAACTGAATATCATGTACAGAAATGACCAGCAATCAGATCCAACTAGTACATAAGATGCAACCCTAATTACATAAAAGCAAGCAAACGGTTGGTGGACGCTAACATTGTAGAATCTCCTCACAAAGCGTGGCTCTGAAGCAGCTGGAACTTACAATTACAAGCCCAGAGCATTGTTTGCGTTACCTGGAAAGGACAGGGAACTAGATCGTCGAACAATTCATCTCGTGCATCTGCTGCGTCAATGGCGTAGAGAGCGTTCCTTAACCCCCGCGCCGCGAGGTATTCCTCGGTGTCTTTACGCAGAGAGTAACCTTTGAAGACAGTGACAGAAGGGTCGCGAACCTAGCAGCAGCAGCAGCAGCAGCAGCAGCAGCGGTAGGGGCATGGTCAGCGACAGCAGGCCAGCAACGGAAGGAAAGTCACGGAAGGCAGAAGGCAGATACCGAATTGCCGACTTGAGCTTGGCATTCGCTGAGGGTCTTGTAGATGCCGATGACGTCCCCCTTGCGGACGACGTAGAAGGGTTCACCGGCGGGAGCCGAGTCCATTGGCGTCTTTGCGGCGGATCTCTTGGTGGAGCGCCGGGAGGAGGAGGAGAAGAAGCGCGTGGGCGGCTGTGGGAGTGGCGGCGGCGGCGGCACGGGAGGCCTGAGAGCCCAGAAGAGGGGGGTAGTGCCTCCTCCACGCCACTCTGGAAATCAGCAACCCACAGTGGAAAGAAGAGCAACTCCGAATCACCATTAGAGAGGCGGAGGAGAAGCACAGAAGACACAGAACGGTGGCTGGGACCGGAGGTGGGGCTTACCAACCGCCGCCGCGCAGGAGCACACGCAGGTGCTCTCCCCTTCCTCCCCGGTGGGGGAGATTTAACTTTTTACCATTACATTCTCAGCTAGCATCTCAACAGTTGCCGCTATATTTTTATCAACAAAGACGAAAAACAGATACAAAATACCACTTTTACTTACGTAACACGCTTTCCCTTGCGCCAGCAGGAATCCAAGTCATCGTACGGGCGTCAAATGTCTCTCTTGCCCGTGCTCTCTCCTTCTCCATCTCTTCCCCTCTGCCCACGCGGCTTGAGGTCGCAGACGCCGGCCAGGTACTCCATCAGGCTGGAGAAGGCCTGCACGCCTTCAAGCTCTGATTCCGAGCCACCTCTCCCTCTGTCGCTCCGCAATAGAGCACGAGTAGCACAGCCGGCGGCCAACTAGCCACTGAGAAGGTAAGGCCTTGCCAGCCACTGGACGCGCTCTTCGCGCCGTACGCGGACATCAAGGGCCTCCGCTTCGGCGCGCAGCTCGTCCACGTAGGCGCTCACCGTGCGCCGCGCCGTGCCGCTCGAGCTCCCGCACCTCCTCCGCGCCACCCCCACCCCCTCCTCGGCCACCGCAACACGCGAGTCCTCGAACCAACTTCGCCATCCTGGCGCACCACGTGTGGCACATGCTCACCCTGGGTCTAGGCACCAAGAACTCCAAGGCCGCCACCATGAAGGCCGCCGCGGACGCGGCGTGGCCGGGCGTCGCCCCGCTCGGCGACGTCGGACGCCGCCTCATCCGTGCAGCCCCGGGGAGCCCCAAGATGGCGCGCTTCAAGTTTCGAAAGGGTTGCGTCACCTTCTACGTCTACGTCGTCCGCACCACTGGCTCGTGCGGGTTCGCTCGTGTCGACGAGCTCCGCGCAGTCGTGGAGGCCGTCACCAGGCTCAAGGACTTCCTCGATGTGGACGCGGGAGCAGCAGAGCATGGTCGGCGGGGCGTGGCCCAGTAGCGCGGCCACAGCACGAGCCCTACACGCGAGTCCTCGGACCTAGAGCGGAGGAGGGCCCGCCGCGGCTTGCGTGGACAGGCGGCATCCCCGCGGCGTGTGCTGCCGAGGGTGGCCATGGACGGCTGAAAGGGTCGAGATGACGACTAGAGGGGGGGTGAATAGTCCTTTTTAAAATTAATTGCGTCGGCTAACCGAAATAAACGCGGAATTAAAACTATCGGTCTAGCCAAAACTACACCCCTCTATCTATGTTCACTAGCACCTTGCAAAGATACTAATCAAGCAACAAAGGTGCCGGGCTAGCTAGAGCTCACCTAACCAATTCTAGGAGCAAGATCACACAAACCTATGCCACTAGTACTTTAAGCAACAAGGAAGCTCCTACACATGCTAGTAAGCAAAAGCACAAAGTCAACTAAGCTCACTAGCAATGCCCAATAACAAGGCAACCAATGCCAAATTTGGAAGCGTAATTACTTAGCTACACAAACTAAGCAATGTGACTAATAAAGTTACACAAACCAAATTAGTCATGCAAGGGAGCTACTTCTATGCTACACAAGCAAGAAGGTAACTAGCAAGCTACACAAGCTAACTAATTACAAAAGCAACAACACAAGCTCAATGTATATGAATGTAATCGCAAGCTTATGTAACGGGGATGCAAACCAATGGGAAGAACAAGGTTGACACGATGATTTTTCTCCTAAGGTTCACGTGTTTGCCAACACGCTAATCTCCGTTGTGTCGACAGCTCACTTGGTGGTTCGGCGACTAATTGGCATCACCCGCCAAGCCCGCACGTCAGGCGCCGCAAAAACCTACCCCGGAAGTGAGGGTAGCTCAATGACACGCTTTACTAAAGTTGCTCTTCGCGGCTCCCGCGGGGCGAGCACAATGCCCCTCACAAGCTCTTCTCCGGAGCGCCGCACAAGCTTCTTGCGGGCTTCGACGGAGACCACCACCAAGCCGTCTAGGAGGTGGCAACCTCCAAGAGTAACAAGCACCACCGGCTTGCAACTCGATCACCTAGTGCCACTCGATGCAACTTCACGATGCAATCGCACTAGAATCGCTCACTCACACAATCGGATGATCACTATCAAGTATGTGTGAGATGGAGGGCTCCTAAGCACTCTCAAGCATGGACACAAAGTCCCCCAAGGTGCTCAGCACTAGCCATGGCCGAGACCCACTTCTGTTTATAGCCCCATGGGCTAAAGTAGCCGTTACCCCTTCACTAGGCAAAAGTCGGGCCGACTGGACGCTCCGGTCGTGTTGATCGGATGCTGGACTTCAGCGTCCGGTCGCCCGCTGATGGCCACATGTCCCGATCCCAACGATCACTTGACTTGATCGGACGTAGTAGCTTCAACTGACCGAACGTCGAGCCACCAGCGTCCGGTTGTTTCCAGTAAGGTACCGACCTTAACCGGACACGTCCGGTTGAACGTGATCGGACGCATCACCAGCGTCCGATCACTCTCCAGCAACACTGCTTCACTCGACAACAGGACCGGACACTACCTCCAGCGTCCGGTCACCTCTAGAGCCAGCGTCCGGTCACTTGACCGACGCTGCACTCTGTCTGCCACCACTGACCGGACGCAGGCACCCAGCGTCCGGTCACCACGTGACCAGCGTCCGGTCCACTCTGTGAGACCCTGTCTTTTCTATCTAGGGTTCTGGTGGCACCGTCGGACTGTCTGCACTCTACGGACGGACACTCCGCCGGTGGAGTACGAACCTTTCTCGCCTCCATTCCATCTTTGAGTTGATCCACATCAACTCCAACTTCATCTCTTTTGTAAATGTGCCAACACCACCAAGTGTACACCACCATGTGTATGTGTGTTAGCTTTTCACAATCATTTTCCAAAGGGTTAGCCACTCAACTTGCCACGCCACTCAATCTTAGTGATGATGCAAAGTTAGATCACTCGAGTGGCACTAGATGACCGATATGCAAATAAGTTTGCTCCTCTTGATAGTACAACCATCTATCCTAAACCCGGTCATAAACTTCTCTACACACCTATGACCGGTGAAATGAAATGCCCTAGGTTATACCTTTGCCTTGCGCATTCCATTCCATCTCCTCCAATGTCGATGCAACACATGCACCAACATAATCATCAATGATATGATCCACTTCATATCACCACGTGATCTTGTTGGTTCATCGATCTTGACCTCACTTGCTTTTCACCGTTGCCTTCGTCCATCGGCGCCAAGTCTTGCTCAAGCTTCACCGCCACGCGGTCCATCACTCCAAAGCCTTCGACTTGCCCTTCACGCTTGCAACCGGTCCATCAAGCCAAGTCTTGTCTTGATCTTCTCCACCTTGATCACATGACTCAATGTCATGTCTCATATGTATTTAAGCTCCTTCATCATCACATGTGTGAGCTTTACAACATCTCCAAGCCATTTTTACCTTTATGGCATATGTTGCTCACACACATGTACCTGTGGACTAATCACCTGTGTATCTCACATAAACACAATTAGTCTACCTAAGTTGTCACTTAATTACCAAAACCACACAAGGACCTTTCAACGGCTCTACGTGCTACGCGATCATGGAGTAGTCAGCACCAGGGGCAGCGCCGTCGACGACCCTGCGTGCTACGTGACCTCAGCTCCTACGTGGGCAACCAGGCAGAGTACCAGAAGACGTGGTCCTCCTCGTCGAGCTCACCTCTCGGGACGACACCATCATGTAGACTCTCACTAGGGTCGACTACGATGTTGACTTCCTCCTCTTGCAGATGCCGGAGCAGCTCGTTGAGATGGACATGGCGGAGGCCATGTCCTGGAGCACTTCGCCATGCATGGCTGGCCTGTGAGCGACGTGATGAGTACTGGGACTCGTGGCTTGGACGTCCACCTTAGCAAGGGCTTCAACGTTGCCGTCGTCACCACCATGACGAAGGACCATGGGCTAGTCACGGCGGAGTCCGTGTTCCTCGCCGCGCACGCTGTCTCATCAAGCTCCTCTTCACATGCCAGCGTGTGGGACTCACGGCGGTGCCCGTCGTGCCCTCTGACCTAGCTAGGTATGGAATCGGAGGCCCCACGCATGCGTACCTCCTATGCGTCATGTTGCAGGCCAGGCCGACGACCGCCGTCGCCGTCTCGATGTCATCCAGGAGAGCGCTGGGGAGGTCGGTGCACCGGGCGTGATAATGAAGGGTGATGAGAAGTTGTCGGGTAGGCCCCCGGCCTACTAGGGCCTGGATGCACGGCCCTACGATGTGTGCGGCCCCAAGGCGACGTGCCTCTACTGCCGCACGGACGTGGCATTCCACGGGCAGGAAGAAGGCGCCACAACGGAGGTGTTCTTCGCGGACTCCGACGTAGGTGTCTTGATCTTGCCGAGGTTCACCGCCAGCACCGTTGCCTAGCTATCAAGAACTAGCTTGATGGGATCACCTTCGTCTTTTGGTGCCGGAGAGCCTCTTCAGATGTTCTACCGTAGCCTATAGTTGGAGATCGGGGAGCGCCCATATGGCTTCCATGTTTCGGCCACCATGGCTTGCGTTGCATGGGGAGCTTTCTGGAGAGCAAAGGAAGGAGAAGTCATCCATAGCCATTGAATGCTTGATGGATGACTCAGATCTCAGTCAACCAGGGTCAATTGTGCGATCAACAAATAGCATGCTAGTCAGCAACGCTGAGTTGCAAAGAACGCCTTGTAGTTTTTCATTTTTGCGCTAGTGTACATGAAGAAGGGAGGGGTAGGAGGGACATTTTGCATGACTCGCAGGATCATATCCATGCTGGCGTGCGTGGCTGGCATGCCACGCAAGCAAATGTGGTAAATTTGTATCAGTTTTTCTATGTGCAGCTAAAAACGTAGTGGCAACCGTTAAGGTGCTATCTCAAGAGTGGCCATTTGATATAATGGTAAAAAGTTAATAATCCCTCCCAGTGGAGATGGGCAGACCAAGATGGCGATGAAGATAGGGTAGGCCGGGTAGACTACTGGGATGGGTTCTCTTTTAAGCCCACTAAGTGATGGGCCTTTTCTGTAAGAGAATATCCAAAGCCCATGACGTCTAGCGTGTTAGCTTTAACTTCGAGCTTTCTTTTTCTTTTTCCTTCTTGCCTTTCTTGGTCGCTCCTTCGCTGCACGGCACTTCTTGCTACAATTGCTCCTCTCCTTGTTATCAGAGAGGGGCCGGAGGAGGTGCTCCCTCTCCTTCGTCGACCAGCAGATCGATCAAAGTCAGCAATCGAATCCGAAAAAGAGCAAGAGAGGCGCCCGAGTCAAAGCCATGGACAGCGTCGCCAACTGGTGCCCCACGTAGGGGGACTGCCTTGCCACCATCGCTGACGTCGGTGGTGTCGACCCTAGCGTGGCTGCCCTGGCCGGCAGCGACTGGCGCACCCAGCTTCAGCCCAAGGAGCGCAACAGGATCATCAATATGATGTATGTCCTCTCCATCTTCCTTCACCACCCCTCTTTGCTTGAACCGTGGCGGCTCCATGTCGCTGCTTTTACGATTCGATCCCCGTGGACACTTGCTTCCTCTATACTTGTCATGATTCTAGGGTAGGGTTTGCTGATCCATCCGTGCACTCGTTTGTTTCCCCATAGATCGCCCACTCGTTTGTCCGTGACATATGGCTCCATATAGTCGCATTGATGGCATCCAATCCATCATTCTTTATAAGACTATACATCTCAAAATCACCAGTAGAAATATAAACTACTTGTCTACTTGTTTAAAGATATCTTTATAAGGCCATCTCTGCACCATAAACACACATACGAACATACACAGGTGCATATCGTGTGAGATCTAACTCTTGCATATGCACATGTGACTACTCTTTTTTCGTCAGCCACGAGAGGAGACATTAATGTGCATTTGAGTTTTTTTAAGGTATGGGAGTAGAATGCAACAACCCAATACTTGATTTTTTTTCAAATGTTCGTTATCTCCAGTGAAGGGTGGGCATGGCGCAGCAGCAGACTAGTGACTGTCTCCACTTGTGTCAACCTCCTTGCAAAATAAGCAAGGGTAAAACCATCTAAAAGTCCCCTTCCCTAGACCCTCACCTTGTGTGGGAGCTTTTAGCATTCGGTAAGGCTTAGTTCAACCATATGTATGTGCATTAGTGGTCCACAAATTTCATGCCACTTTTGCCACTAGTACACTATTTATGTACATGTACTGGAGTTTGTGGTTTACTGGGCTAATTAAATGGTAATCAAACACATTTTTTTAGTGTATCTCTCAATATATAACATCTTGCATTGTATATGTAGAATGGAGACTCTGAAGAAGCATCTGCCAGTATCAGTGCCAGAGGGGCTGGGTGAGCTTCACAAAATTGTTGTGCAATTTGAAGAGAAAATTTATACTACAGCCATCAACCAGGTACATTTAACCTAACTCTAGTATGCTCCTGTACAGAGTCAGAATGTTTAGTCATGGGGTAGGTCAATGATATAAAAGTTTGATCTATGAATAATCTGAAAGGCTTTTAGGTCAACTTTAGATGCTTTTAGCATCTTTTTATCATGCTAACACACATGACGGGGTAATGCGTGGATACTGTGCTAGTTATACTTAGGAGGTGTGGTACCAAAATATCTTGGGCCCATGCATCTTGCTCATGTAAATTGTATTGATGCAAAACCACAACTTGAATCTTCTATTTGTATGACTCAGTCTGATTATTTGCGGAAGATTTCTCTGAAAATGCTGTCCATGAAAATTCCGACAAAGACCCAACAGAACGCTGGAAATGCTCAAGTGATTCCAAATCAAAACCCTCTTGGTCCAGGTACCATACACAGCAAATGCAACATCACACTTTTTTTGTGCCATCAATGTATTTACTTCTAAAAAAAGAATGCAGGTAAGATATTCAGGGCATAGTTAAGTTTTCCACATTAAGAGAGTTTACTTTTCACTGGTGGAATGCATGCCTTTTATTTTCACCTGCTTCCTAATATGTTTGTATTTGTATCTTCATGATTGTTTTGTCACTTTATTATTGTTTTAAAGGCCAAATTTGTTATTGCTAAAGTTTGTTGGCTATCATCATATAGTGCCATAGTTTTAGAAAAACTATGGTATGAAGTAACTGTAGTTTTATATAAGATGATGAGGAGGTTTCTTTCTAATGAAAAGAACTCCGAGGGATTAAGTGCTAAGGGGCTTCACAACTCCATAAAAGCACACTTTAGAAAGGTTTTCCTTTTTGATAAATTAATTAATTCCCGATATGATGGGATAAGTGGTTTGGGTAACCACGTTAAAATCTTTTTTGATATGGCTTATGAATTGAAGGCACTTGGATTAGATGTGTCCAATGAGTTTATGGCAAATTGCCTTATGAGTTCTATGCCAGAAAACTATACCAAACATGCTCAAAATGATAAGTTTTCAATGGTCTGCAAATTTTGCAAGTTACCATTGATGATAAGTATAATAATGGCTTCGAAATACAAGTAACTTAAGTTGTCTCATAAGTTTTATTTAAGATATTTCCCCAACATATGGTGGATTAACTAAGGTGCAATAATGCATATCTTAAATTCTCCTTCAGGTCTTGCCAACCATAAGTGAAAGGGGAGAAAAGTCTAAGGAGCCATTGATGGAATAAATATGAAGTCGAGCCTTGGAGCTTCGCATTAGATCAAATTTAAGTTTAGCTTTTGATGATGCATAAGTTATCTTAGTTTTTGATAAATACATTGTATTCTGAACAAATGTTCTTGAGTTTGGAGTTTATGGACACATCATCAAATTTATTCCATTATTATTTTTTTTATTAGTTGGCAAAGAGATTTATTTCCTGTAATATGAGTTTTCTTTATGTCAGTTTTATCTTTAAGTTAATCATTAGTCAAGATGATGAGACCTTGTCGAAATTGTGTCACTACTATTAAGCCACATTTCGAAGGGGAGTCTCATCAGGAAAGAGATGCTCTATTCAATAAGATTTTAAAGCATGGTACTTGAGAAATAAATAATTCATACTAACTTTTGTCCCTAAGTCTAACATTGGTCTCTAATTGAAGTATGACTTGCTTTCACTATTTTTGGCCAAAGCTGATTAGTGTTTGTATGTTCACCAAGTATCTTGTTCTAGTTATTCTGGCCAACACTGATTAGACTAGTTGATAGAGCTTGTTTTTGGAGACTTATATGTCTTATGTTTGTCATTCTAGCCAACGCTGATTGATGAATATTTGATCATAAAAGTTTTACTAGGCAAAACCTAAGCAAGACATATGTACAGTCTAGCTAAGGATAAGAAATGTGATTTTAAGTAAATGAGCTGTCCACATGGTACCTTGATTATGTTTCTAGAGAACGCATAAATCAGTGGGAGCAAAGTTCAAGGGACTGCGTTTTCTGCTGTTATAACTATTTCACTAAGTTATGTAATGAATGTGTCCCTAGAGAATGCAAGAATCAGTGGGAGCTAGTGGGAGTTCACAAAGGAGGAAGATTAAATCTTAGAGAGATACAGGTTTAGTTTTCTGTATCAATGACTCAAGAAGACATAAATATCTCAGTTTGTGCCATAAGTCATTAGTATACCTCCATTTAAATTACTACAATTTCTATTGTGGATTTTCAAGAGTCAATTAGTATGCCATAATAGATATATGTAGCAAGCATTAGTTGATAATTAGGCACATGAGTAAACCTCTATTGTTAATAAATTGTTTGTAATCCATGATAAATATATAAGATGGTCACATTAGAAGAGGAATTTTGTTATTCTAAACTAAGCAATTTTATGAGCTTAGGTCCATAAATATATATATAAAGTGCAGGTGTTAATAAGTTTTCTAACGAAGTCAAAACAGTAGGCTATAAAAGGGTCTACAATTTTATGTGTGGCTTCGAAGAGAGTTTTGTAAGATTAAAACTAAGAACATACCAAACTATGGTTTAGAATTTCATTAAGTGGAGAATTATGTTTATAAGAAATGGTGGAAAAGCTTATTGTCCTAATACTCTACATGGGTGAAGTTTACTTACGTGGCAATAGAAATGCCACATAAGAGTTTTCTACTCACCCAAATTTTTAATATGATATATTTTGATGAAGCCGTTGAGTTTTTGGCTATTGAAATATACCAATACAGGACCAATTGAGTACTAGGACTATCACAAAAGGATATCAAATGAATGCTTAAGTGATAGAGTTTGAATAAGTAATGCCATGCCTGTTTATTTGCACAGTTGCACAATGCAGTAAGATTAATTATCCTAAATAATTCTAAGAATAAGTTAGTAACAGTTGAAAGAGGAAGATGTTCCATATGTTTCGGCTGCATTAACTTTAAGAATGCTAAGTCAATACTATTAGACTTGGCATCGGGATACCTGACAAAAATATTAGTTTATTAATCCAGAATAGGTCCACTGCAAGAGGAGACGCCCTTGGCGGCTCCACCCACGTGAAACAAATCACATAACCGGTCACTAAGGCGCCAGAGGGTTTAGGAAGACCATCTACCCACGTCTAAGTACAATTGTTGCAGATTGGATCTACATCGAGTTCTTCATCAAAAGAGAGCATTGGTTTTTAGATTGGCGAAGATAAGTTCATCTACATCAACTCCTATGTCGGGTACACGAGCACAGATGGCATCTGCCGACCCTGGTTAGTATCTAAACCCGTGTTCAGGTGGATGAAGTTTGGAATTTGGGCTACTGTAGCACTTTTGTTTTTATTTAGCAATTAGTGTTCAATCATGGACTAATTAGGCTCAAAACGTTCGTCTCATAATTTCCCACAAAACTGTGCAATTAGTTTTTTTTTCCGTCTACATTTAATGCTCCATGCACGTATTGTAAGATTCGATGTGATGGATACTGTAGCACTTTTTGGAAAATCTTTTTAGAACTAAACACGGCGTAAGATTAATTTCTGCATTAAGATGAGTTAGTGATCATGTTTAGGCTAAGATAAGATCCAGTTAGTCTGAGTTCTAATTCAACGGGGTGTAGGAATACTTCAAAAGAAGTGGTTCATTCAACTGGAAACAAGTGCTTCCAGCGGACCTGGTATGACCCTCTATTCTGCCATCAGCTTCTTCCATCCACTGGGGCTGTTCACATACATCATATTTTCCCATCTGCTTCTGTTTGGATCCTTCAGCCACTATCAATTTTCCCTCTTCTACCTAAGGAAATCGAGTATGCTTGACCATGAGAGTAGCGAGCGTTTTTAATGCTGAAGCGAACTCAAAAGGTAAACAACATCACTAGGATGTTACGTCAACAGAATTAACACATGATAAATAAGAAATACGAGACCAGGGTGTGGTAGAATTTAGGGCCTGTTTGGATAACTCCACCATGTAACACCCCAAATTTTTAATTTTGGGTTGTGAATAGAAAACACTAAATAAAACAAATGATTTAATATTTGTATAAAACTTGACAAGACTAATTTGAGTTTTTACAAATTTAGTTATAGAAAGTTGTGTATTTTAATTTTTTCCACATTAATTTGATGGGCTCACATATGGTGTGTATCTGGTTTTATCTTTAAAACTGAGTGCTACACACCAACTCAATCTGCACCACTACAAAAGCGTGACAAATTCTTATTTGGCATGTCTTGTTTCCTAGTCTCCATTACAGAAATGAAATCAAGCTCATGATCGCTAACTACCTCTGAAATGTACCGGTATTTAGCCAAGTCTAAGAGACCTAAAAAAACCTTTCATGGAGAAACTCTTTTTTTTGTTTTTGTTCCCACCCTTCCGGGTTTTGTGATCCTCTTGAATTAGATTTTGATTTTCTTGTGGTTGCCATGAGATCACAAATTCTTATGTCAATAGGTCCACATCATCAAAATTTACTTCAGACACATCTCTAACCAAGTGTGCAAGTAGAGCACTATCTGGTTCAGCACCCTCATCATCACTTGTATCCAAGAGATTTAGTTTACTAGAAGAGGCTTTTAAGTCACCTACTATTTGCGTTTTCTTACTAGATGTGACACTAGTTCTATCGATCTCAATATGTTTTAGAGCATTAATATACATGTTAACTTTACTACTACTGTTTCCCAAATTGAAATCCAAATTACTTAAATTTGTAACACAAATATTATTGGTTAGAGTAGCAAAAGAGGTAAAAGAAATTGTGTCTAACATACCTGTATGTTTGACTTGAGAAGTCAACGACGATTGTGGCATACCCCTATGGTTAGCCATCGCTTTCTACAATAGTAATACCATCCGCAGACTGAACATTAGTTCACGTGCTGCAGCGTAAGGTAAACTGAATTATCATAAATATCCTTTGCCAAATTAGAATCATTACCAGATAATATACTCGGAGTAGTAGGAGCAAATTTGTTCATTTCTGTTGGCAGCACATGTGGGCTGCATGTACTGCTCTCAGTCTGCAACAATTTTGGTGAATCAGCAGGCTCAATAAAATGCTGCTCGCTGGTCTGTAGGTCCTCATCAACTACCACGGGTTGGTGCAGTTCAACATCAGGTGAAGTCTGCAGCTGCAGTTCAGCACTCCTGGTAGAAGTGTTAGGAGGCAAACTATCCTTTGGTTGATTTGGCATCAAGCTCATTGCCCCACCACCAGTGCGTTAAAACTTGAGCTAATTTTTGCTACGCCATCATCAACCGCCTAGTTTCAGCCCCGGGTGATAGTGGAGTCACCAGAATAGGTGATGAACAGGTAACCTGAGGAGACAAAAATGGAGGGTGGTTGCTTCCCGAAGGCGTCATTGCAGCTGTTTGCATTGGCACTGGTTCATCCTCCTCCTGTCTAGATGTCGATGGATTCTTCTGCTTCTTAGTGGCCGGTTCTGTATCAGGTCCTTCCATATCCCTGTCTTTCTCTGTCCCATCACCATCCTGATCCTTAGGATCATCATGAGCAGGTGGAAAGGCTGGCACAAAATCACTATTACACTCAGAGCTTTCACAGCCATATCGTAACTCCTACGACATTTCGGCCTCGGCAGTAAGCTATCGGCAGTGATGATCATAACCATCACCGTCAGAATATGAGACTGACTGTGGTGTACACTACACCACCGTATTGGCTTATGATCCATCCGTGATAAGGTCCTTACTTCCGTCGCATTGGAGCACAACCCGTCTGTGGATATACACTAACACCGCCACATTGGCAAACGATCTGCCTGTGTGGAGGCTATCATCACGTCGTGTGGGCACATCAACGGCTAGTGTAGTGGTCATCAGCACCACGCTTTGTATTTCAACGTGACTGTCTACGATTGAAAGGTCCATAGTTTGGTTTTACTAATTGAGTGACAACCTAGATGGACTAATGTGTTTAAATGTGAGATACATAGGTGATTAGTCCATAGGAACACTTGTGTGATCAACACATGCCATGGAGGTGAAAATGACTTGGATTTGTTGTAAGGCTCACACATGTGATGAAGGATCTCATTGTATATGAGACATGACATGGAGTCATGTGACTAAGGTGGAGAAGATCAAGACAAGATTTGGCTTGATGGACCGGGTTGCAAGCGTGAAGGGCAAGTTGGAGGCTTTGAAGCAATGGACCACGTGGCGGTGAAGCTTGAGCAAGACTTGATGCCGATGGACGAAGGCAACAATGAAAAGCAGTGAGATCAAGATCGATAAACCAACAAGATCATGTGATGATATGAAGTGGATTATATCATTTATGACATGGTTGGTGCATTTGTTGCATCAACACTGAAGGAGATGAAATGGAATGCGGAAGGCAAAGGTATATTTGTAGGGCATTTCATTTCACCGGTCATAAGTGTGTAGAGAAGTTTATGACCAGGTTTAGGATAGATGACCATACTATCAAGAGGGACAAACTTGTTTGCGTATCAGTCATCTAGTGCCACTCGTATGATCTAACTCTGCATCGTTGCTAGGATCGAGTAGCGTGGTGAAATGAGTGACTAATCCTTTGAAAAAATATTTATGAAAATAATAACACACTTGCACTTGGTGGTGTACACTTGGTGGTGTTGGCACATTTGCACAGGAGAAGTTGTTGGAGTTGTATTAGATTAACTTGAGAAGAGAAAGGTTTTTTTGGTGTGCTCTAAACTTTAGGATGGTCCTTGGATTGGAATTCTACATTGATCCATTATGCTTTGGATCAAATATGCAAGTGAGATGTGTAGCCCTCTGGGTAAACTTTTCAAAATGTCTAAGATCATTGAAATTAGAGTTCGGAGCTAAGAGATATAGTCGTTTTAACAATGAAAGGTCAATGACCGGACGCTGGACTGGACGCGAGTCCGATCAGCACCTACGAGTCCGGTCAGTGTTCCTGTGAGGGCTGTTTTGGGGCTGCGATCAGACGCTAGCACTTGGGTGCGATCGGACGCACCCGTGCCACTGTTTCGGGCCTGGAAATGATGAGGGAAAGCGATCGGACGCTGTGGCGAGTCCGGTCAGTGTTGACCAGACGCGTCCGGTCGATGAAAAACCTCTATGGAACCTCTCTATTCGCAACTGGACACTAGGTGATGGCGAGTCCAGTCGATCGACCTAACATAGAGTTTGTTTGCGCACGTTGGGAGCCGTTGGCGTCCAATGATAACATTCAAACGTCTAGTGCACGTGGCAAGTACAGCATGACCGGACTCTAGACTGGACTCTGGGGTGAGTCCGGTCAGCGAGTCTGGTCAGTGCGTAGAAATCAGGTTGATGGGGGGTAACAACTATTTTAGCCCTTGGGGCTATAAAAGCAAGTGTGTGCCTGGCCTTGGCACATGCTTGGCACCCTTGGAACTTAGTGCCCATGCTTGGGGAGTGCTAGGAGAAACCTCTAACTCACTTGTGCTTGTAATAGTGCAAATCGATTGTGACTAAGTGATTCTAGTGCGATTGCTTTGTGAGATTGCTTCGAGTGGCACTAGGTGTTCGAGTTATAAGCCGGTGGTTCTTGTTACTCTTGGAGGTTGCCACCTCCTAGATGGCTTGGTGGAGGTCTCCGTTGAAGCATGCAAAGAAGATTGTGCGGTGCTCCAAAGAAGTGATTGTGAGGGGTATCGTGCTCCCCCTGCGGGAGCCACGAAGAGCAACTCTAGTAGAGCGTGTCATTGAGCTACCCTCACTTTTAGGGTGGGTTCTTGCGGTGTCCAATATGTGGGCTTAGCGGGTGATGCTAATTAGCCATTGAACCACCAAGTGAGTGGTCGACACAACGGGGACTAGCTTGGTGGCAACCAAGTGAACCTCAGGATAAAAATCATCGTGTCATCATTTTCCCATTGGTTTGCAATCCCCATACACAAGCTTGTATTTACTTTTATATATATTGCACTTGTGTAGTTGCTCTTATAATTAGTTAGCTGTGTAGCTTGCTAGTTACCTTCTTGCTTGTGTAGCATAGAAGTAGCTCCCTTGCGTGACTAATTGACTTGAGTAGCCTTGTTAGTCACATTACTTAGTTTATGTAGCTAAGTAATTTGAGTTATCTCATTTGGCTTGTGTAGCCTTGTTATTGAGCATTGCTAGTGAGCTTAGGAGCTTTGTGCTTTTACATACTAGCATGTGTAGGAGATCTCCGGTTGCTTGAGTACTAGTTGCATAGGTTTGTGTGACCTTGCTTCTAGAATTATTTAGGTGAGTTCTAGCTAGCCCGACACCTTAGTTGCTTAATTAGGATCTTTTATAAGGTGCTTGTGAACTTAGATAGAGGGGTGTAGTCTTGGCTAGACCGATAGTTTTAATTCCGCATTTGTCTCGGTTAGTCAGTGTGTTTAATTTTTAGAAAGGACTATTTACCCCCCTCTAGTTCGCCATCTCGACCCTATAACGGTGTAGCTTCGCTGTCGCTTCGACGACCGAGATGTTTGTAGAGGTAAACATCATCGTCGCTTCAGCGTATGAATCGTTAATACAAAGGTCATAGTCACCGTCGCCTTGCACCACGATCCGCCTTTGATGATCGTTTAGTCGACGTTGGGTTACTAAACGATTCGGTGGTGATACACTTTTATCCCTGTCGCATAATACGTATAGCGACGGTGTTGGACGTTTGCACCACCAACGACGGTGGTGATAACAAAACAATAAACGACCCTTAATAGCTTACTGAACACAAAGCATATAGATATAATCATTGCATTCATAAACCATGTTCTTACAATAACAATGGACACTTACCATAATATCTTTCTCAACTGATGTCCTAACACAAGCGATACATAGATTATAAACTAAAGATACTGATCTCTACATACTTACATAATGAAATGACATAGCTATGCTCCTCCTATGTGGCACTCCTGCGTGCTAGGCAAAATTCAAATTGGTAGGTAATGCACCATGGAACCCCTCTTCTTCCTCCTAGCCAATGCGGAAAAATTATTCAAAAGCACTCAGACTCCAACTGCACAAAGTAGCCCAATTAATAATATTCAACACACTATTCCTTTAGTTATGAAGCCCAAATTGGCCTATATATAGAATCAAAACAACTACCTACCTGAACAAAGGCGCATGACATAATTACAATAAATTACAGCATATGCACCTTTACTGCTCTGCTAATGACTCCATGAACAAGGGAACATAAGGAAGATAGTGAGGTCCGCCGCTCATACATAATAGTTTCTAGGTACTTCTAGGATAGCCGATGGCTCAGGCAAGGAGGACATGAACTTTACTACGATTCATGTCATATACAAGCAGTGATTTGTCCTCCCCAACAAGAAAAATCAAATTCCATTCTGGATGAACTACAATCACTCTATAGGCTGCATCACAAACCTCGGTACCAATTTCAATATTCTTCTTTCCAAATAGCTCCAACGTGATCACCTTATACTTCAATGTACATTTACTAGTACCATAGTCTTCAAGCATCTAGATTGAAAGCTCATACCTATTCAAAGTATCAGCAGTACATAAACACAACTGCCCCTGAGCTTCATGGATGGAGATTGCATCACCAGTTGGCCTACAAATTTTCCTCCATGTCTTTCCCTCCATATCAAGAGCAACTATCTAGGTGAACTCTAGCATGTGCATAAAACTATTAACAAACACACCTTTTCCATATGTGGATACTATAATACCCTTGCCCCATTTAGATTCTTTAAAGATCCATGCTCCAGTTTTAGATGAGTAGATGTTGACACCTAAGGAGTCATCATCGTTGATCATATATTCAAATACATGGAAGTGTGAGGAGACTATCGGATTGAACCCCAAGCGAGCTGAACCACAAGAATGGTTGCTACCTGACAGTAGCAACCATTTCTTAGTCACTGGATTGCAGACAACATAGCGAAACCTAGAGTACCAGAAGAGGATGAGGCCCCAGAGCAATCTGAGATCATGACATCCTGAATGGGGAAGGGCAAGAAGGACAAGGAGGGGTATTCACCTTTGATGCTGGTGAAGTTGCGTTTGCATTTCCAACTATGGTAGAAGAATCTAGTGAGAATCTGGGCAGCTCCTTATGGTACTCGAATCCCGAGATGAGGCTATTTCAGGAGCGACAGACACACTTGCAACTACACAAGGAGCGGGTGGTCAAACAGCTAAGGATGAGGACCCATACATGGTCTATGAGGATGGCCACTTTGTTCCTCTTGTTGGGGGCCTCCTCCATCTTGACAAGTGTCTAGTGGAGTAGGGACGACGATAGAAGCGGCGACGCTATCGCCTGATTTAGAGAAGGAGTGACTATGAAGATGTGTTCGTGAGCTCGTTAATAATTAGATGGAAGCTTCATTCGTACTCAGATGGGTGAAGAAGGGAATAAAAATCCAAGAACAATGCATAAAGGAAGTGCGAAAGCATTACCATTGCCTTTAGATCTTGTGGCATTGAGCTCGAGCGGCGATGACGGTGATGAGTACCAGCCTGGTCACTGGTAGATCTATGCTGTCTACCTGCTAGTGAGACATACCAACATGGAGCACTAGCTTTTCGGCGGTGACTAGCAGCTTGCATGTCGCTGAGTAGGGGTAGACGCGTAGTTTGGCACTAGGGAGTAGGGGCGGTGTTGAGGAAGAGAAGCACTGATGAGGAGGAAGATATGGTGGGGAGCATCCTTTGTAAGCAACTATATCAGATGCAGGAATGCAAATTTCTGCAAAACTTTGTAAATACACGCGGGAGTAACGCGTTGGACTCACGCTCGGGCTTGGAAATTGATGAAAGCGGCGGGGAAGGCTACCGGCGGTGATGATTGATAGATGTTAACACCTACTAATGACAGATGTGTCATACGGTCTATGAACTCTAAGGCACACAATTGGAATGTTCAAGTCACAGCAAACAGAGATGAACTCAAAATAATAACTACTAAATATTATAAACATTTTTATTCAGAATGAAAAGGCATGTTACAATCGAACTACTCATAGGGAGCATTACGAATGATGTCCTCTACATCCACCATGGCTAAGACGCCATTGCCCATGGCAGAGAACTTGTCGATCAGGTTCTCACACTACTAATAGCTCATCTCTCCTAGGAACCTGGCTCCACCATGGTTAGGTCCTCACCCAGCCAAAGCTGGGCGACGGCCATGGCCGACGCGACTGAAAGCCCTAGTTTGGTTTTGGCTAATTAATGAAACCTATTTGGACTAATCATTGCATCTAAGTGTGTGACTAGATAGGATGGTCCAACCCAAGTAAAGGAGCTAGGTGGCACTCATGGATGTACTTAGCCACATAAAGTGAAGTCCATGGTGGTGGTGTGGACATGTGATGATGATCAAGCTCTGGGACTTGGAAAAGAAGAAAGAGAAAAATAAGATGGGCTCAAGGCAAAGGTGATATCAATAGGGCCATTTTTTGTTTTCGGTGATCAACACACTTTGGAGAGTGAGATCACATTTAGGATAGATGGTCATACTATTAAGAGGGGAGCTCTTATAGAGAGTGTGCCACTACGTGTTTGAAAACTTGCATATGCATTTTACGCCTAGTGCACAATCGGTGAGAAGTGATGAACCTTTGAAAAATGATTATGAAAATGCTAACACACTTGCACGTGATGGTGACACACTTGGAGTGTTAGCACATTTGCAAAGGTGGTGTGAAAGGTGAAGAAAAGGAGGCAAAACTCAACTTGGGGTGTTGCCACGGAAGCACTGCCACCCCTTGTCCGGTGCACCGCCACCCTTGTAGCGGTGACTGGCTAGGAGGTCGAGAGCAGTGAGTTGCCCAGGGGGCACCACCACTATGTATCTGGTGGCACCACCACCCCTAGGGCAGTGCCCACCTAGACATGGCCGAGACTCAGGAGAAGTGAAGCAGACACCATTGTGTTCGGTGTGCACCACCGCCCTGAGAGTGGTGCACCACCCAGTCACCACCACGAGGAGGGCGGTGTCACTGCCATTTTCTTCTAGAGACTGGTGAAATGGGGTTGGTCACCGTCATGGGCACCGCCACCCTAAGGGCAGTGCACCACTATAAAAATCTAGGGAGGGGGTTTTTGGGCAGCTGGCCAGGTGGTCACCGCCACCCTAGTGGCGGTGCCACCACCTCTCTATCCGGTGACCACGGCTAGTCAAACTAGCCATTGGATTAGACCATTGGGGGCACCACCGCCCCTAGGGCGGTGCTACCACCGCCATGTCCAGTGCCCTCGTAGAGGTTGGCTCCAAAGGGTAATTGCTCTATTTATTTAAGGGCTTATAAATAGAACTAGTGGCCAGCCTTAGCCACTCTCTTAGCACTTCTAACAGCTGCATGCACCCTTTGAGAGCTGAGCACACCACTCCACTCACTTGCACACTTGATTTCATCATCTTGAGTGAGATTGGAGAGCCTCTAGTGCATTGCTTAGTGTTATAGCATCTTGTGACACTAGTTAGACGATTTGGGCTGGTGGAGATCTTGTTGCTCTTGGTGTTTGCTGACACCTAGATGGCCTGGTGATTGATTGATCATCGAGCGGAGGAAAGTGATTTTCTCTAGCTCCGATCATTGTGATTGTGAGGGGTTCTTGTGCCTTCTCCGATGGAGCACCAAAGGCAACTCTAGTGGATTGTGCGTGGCTTATGGATCCTCATCTTGTGTTAGTTGTGTGGCACCCAATTGTGGGTTAGGCATGTGTCAGGGACCAAATACTAGGGTACCCAAAGAGGAGGAGCTAATAGACATCAAACATTGATGCTTCTGAATAGACAAGAACGCAACTACACTTCTTGCCCAACGACCGAAGGTTGGCTCCGCCTCGCCCGACCCCTGAGGGCTGGCTCCACCTTGCCTGACCCCTGAGGGCTGGACTCTGCCTCGCTCGACGTCTGAGGGCTGGCTCCGCCTCGCCCGATGTCTAGGGGCAGACTCCGCCTCGCCCGACCCCCAAGGGCAGACTCTGCCTTGCCCGACGTCTTAGGGTGGACTTCGCCTCGCCCGATGTCTGGGGACAGACTCCACCTCACCCGACATCTAAGGGCAGACTCTGCCTCACCCAATGTCTGAGGGCAGACATCTTAGGGTAGACTCCATCTTGCTCAATGTTTGGGGGCAGACTCCGCCTCGCTCGACGTCTAGGGATATCGACTGGACACGCGTCCACCCAACCCGAGCACCTTTCCATGGCATCGTGTCTAGAAAGTAGGCCATGCCACTTGGGTAGATCAATTTGCCCATTACCTTTGGGGATCCATCTAATTATAGGACGGAAACCCTCACCTTCAAGGTGGTCAGGTTCCCTGGAACCTTCCACACCATCCTAGGACATCCATGCTATGCGAAGTTCATGGTCGTCCCCAACTATACATACCTCAAGCTAAAAATACCAGGCCCTGGCGGGGTCATCACCGTCGGCACCTCCTTCCAGCGTGCCTATGAGTGCGAGGTCTAGTGCTACGATCATACTGCAGCAATCGTCACCTCCAGAGAGCTCGCCGCTATCAAGAGGGAGGCCACCAAAGAAGTGCCCGACACCAAGAGGTCAATCGGGTCCTTTGAGCCAGCGGAAGGCTCTAAGGAAGTCCTTATGGACCCTAGGACCACCGAGGACAAAACGGTGTGCATTGGAACCATGCTTTCCTTTGAATAGGAAAGCACGCTCGTTGACTTCCTCCGCAACAACAAAGACATCTTTGCGTGGAAACCCTTAGATATGCCAGTCATTCCAAGGGAGGTCACCGAGCATACCTTGAAGATCCACTTAGGCTCTATGCCAGTAAAGCAATGCCTGCATCGCTTCAACGAGGGAAAATGTAGGACCATTGGTGAGGAGATAGCAAAACTTTCGATGACCGGATTCATCAAGGAAGTATACCGCCCAGAGTGGTTAGCCAATCCCATTCTTGTATGAAAGAAGAGTGGGAAATGGAGGATGTGTGTCAACTATATGGGTCTCAACAAAGCATGCCCAAAGGATCTATTTCCTTTGTCGTGCATAGACCAAATAGTTGACTCTACCTCGGGGTGCGAAACCCTCTGCTTCCTTGATGCATACTCTGAATACCATCAAATTGTGATGAAAGAGTCTAACCAGCTCGCGACATCTTTCATCATCCCCTTCGGATTGTTCTTCTATGTCTCAATGTCGTTCGGTCTGAAGAATGCTGGGGCTACATACCAGTGTTGTATGCTCAAGTGTTTTGAGGACCTCA
This sequence comes from Miscanthus floridulus, assembly GCF_019320115.1. Taxonomy (NCBI): domain Eukaryota; kingdom Viridiplantae; phylum Streptophyta; class Magnoliopsida; order Poales; family Poaceae; genus Miscanthus; species Miscanthus floridulus. The sequence continues at coordinate 71,770,671 of NC_089592.1, forward strand.
TCGGGTGGACCGTTGAGGCCTATGTTGATGACATCATGGTCAAGTCCAAGCAGGCTAACCACCTCATTGCCGATCTTGAGCAGACCTTTGCAAAACTCTGAGCGAATGGCATCAAACTCAATCCTGAGAAGTATGTTTTTGGGGTCCCGAGGGGCATGCTGCTTGGTTTCATCATCTCCGAGCATGGCATCGAGGCCAACCCAGAGAAGATCTCAGCCATCATAAGGATGGGCTCGATTTAGAACATAAAGGGGGTACAATGGGTTATGGGGTGCCTCACCGCACTCAGCTGCTTTATCTTGTGCCTCAGCGAATGAGGTCTCCCCCTTTATCGACTTCTAAAGAAGGCTGATCACTTCGAATGGACGTCCGAGGCCCTGGAGGCACTTGACACGGTCAAGCAGCTTCTGTTAGTGGTTGAGTGCGGCCACCACGCAAGTGGTCAGCGCCGCCCTGTTAGTGGAGCGGGAAGAAGAGGGGCATGCCCTCTAGGTGTAGCATCCTATGTACTTCATCAGCAAGGTCCTATCAGACTCAAAGACCTGCTACTCCCAAATCTAGAAGCTCCTGTATGCCATCCTCATCACAAAGAGGAAGCTATGCCACTACTTCGAGTCACATCCGGTGACGGTCGTGATGTCATTCCCCCTCGGTGAGGTCATCCAAAGCCAGGACACTATGGGAAGAACCACAAAATGGGCACTCGAGTTGATGGATCAGGGTATTACGTATGCCTCCCGAACAACGATCAAGTCCTAGTTGTTGGCGGACTTCGTCGTGGAATGGACCGAGGTCCAAATACCCTCAGCGGTCATTGATCAAGGGTACTGGACGATGTACTTTGATGGATCACTAATGAAGAAGGGCGCTGGTGTGGGGCTAGTCTTTGTATCACCCCTAGGGGTACGCATGAGGTACATGATTCACCTCCACTTTCCCTCCTCCAATAATGTGGTCGAGTATGAGGCACTCATCAATGGCCTATGCATCGCCATCGAGTTAGGCATCCGACGCCTCAACGTTCAAGGAGATTCCTAGTTGGTTGTCAACCAAGTCATGAAGGAGTCAAGCTGCCACAATGCTAAAATGGCTGCATACTGCTAAGAAGTCCGACGGCTGGAAGATAAGTTCGATGGCCTCAAGCTCAGTCACATCCTGAGGTGCCTCAATGAGGTAGCCGACATGCTTGCGAAAGTGGCATCCGGCCAAGAGCCAATGCCAATAGGGGTCTTCGCCAGTGACCAACACAAGCCCTCAGTTCGCTACGAGTCATTGGAATAGGCCAATGATAGTCCACCCGATCTAGGCTCAGGGGTCGATCAATCCTTGGCTCCATCCGGACCTGAGGTCATGGAGCTTGAACAAGATCCAGTAACAGAGCCCAACCCTCTGGTCGACTGGGGAACACTCTATCTCAACTACCTACTCCATGACACACTACCAATGGACAAGGCGAAGGCTCGATGGCTCGCACACCATGCCAAGTCCTTCGTCCTTGTGGAGGGCGAACTCTACAAATGAAGCCACACTAGGATCCTATAGTGCTGCATCCCCATTTAGTAGGGGAAGCGCTTGCTGAGCGATATCCATGGGGGGGTCTACGGTCACCATGCCGCGCCTAGAACCCTAGTCAGAAACGCATTCTGATAGGGCTACTATTGGCCCACTCAAGTAGCTGATGCCGAGCAGATTGTGCGCACCTGCGAGGGGTACCAGTACTATACCCGACAGACTCACCTCCTGGCTCAAGCACTCCAGATGATCCTCATCAAGTGGTCGTTCATGGTCTGGGGGCTCAATTTGGTTGGACCTCTAAAGAAGGCTCTCGAGGGCTACACCCACTTGCTTGTCACCATAGACAAGTTTATAAAGTGGATAGAAGCTTGGCCGATCTCCACGATCAAATCTAAGCAAGCCATGTTGTTCTTCCTCGACATCATCCATTGCTTTGGAGTTGTAAACTCCATCATCACTGACAATGGTACACAATTCACTAAAAAAAGTTCCTCCGATTATATGATGAATACCACATCCAGGTCGATTGGGCCATTGTCGCACACCCCCGAACAAATGGGCAGGTGGAGCGCACAAACGACATGGTTCTATAGGGCCTCAAGCCTAGGATCTTCAACCGGTTGAACAAGTTTGACGCACGGTGGGTCGCCGAGCTCCCCATGGTGCCCTAGAGCCTAAGGACAACCCTCAGTTGAGCCACCGACTACACACCTTTCTTCATGGTCTACAGTTCTGAGGCCATCCTCCCATCCGACCTTGACTATGGAGCTCCAAGGGTCAGGGCATATGACGAATAGGGAGCCGAGGCATCCCACAAAGACACCATGGACTAGCTAGACAAAGCTCATGACGTCGCCCTCCTCCACTCGGCCAAGTACCAGCAAGCGTTGCGGTGGTACCATAGCCGATGGGTGCGGGACTGAGCCGTCAACGTCGAGGACCTTGTTCTCCACCTCGTGCAGAGCAACAAGGACCATCATAAGCTCTCCTCGCCCTAGGAGGGGCCATACGTCATCACAAAAGTACTCCGGCCAGGCGCCTATAAGCTGAAAACCATCGATGGTGAGGTCTTCACTAATGCCTAGAACATCGAGCCGCTACGTCAATTTTACCCCTAAATAAATGCATACTTTCTCTTATCAGTTTTGTTATCGAAATCCCCAATCTTTTGTGACATCCGACCCCTGCATACAGCAAAGGGTTGAACCTCACTCGGGGCTGATGTGAACTCATTTAACTGGCAAAACATTCTCTACGCATGCCCTCCTTTTTTTATGTTAATTCCTAAGAGCTTGATTTACGGGAACAATTCCTGAGTATGACTGGTAGGACTATGGGAGACCCATGCCCCTAAGGCAATGGTCTTTTTGCTCACCAGCGTTATCAGAATTGACTCGCCCGCACTCTGAGCTTTTGCGACCTTAACCACGAAAAGGGTTGGGATGCGCTAAGCCTTTTTTATAGAAAAAAGGTGAAAAGAAATAAGAAGCTATTTGCTATAATGAAATTTGAAAGCTTGTCCATTTGTTACATGTTTCATCGCCTGGCTTCCCTGCTCAAACTAAGTTCTCACATGGGATGTCTACATCCTTTATATCCGCAGGAAATTCTTGTTTCAACAGGTAGCACGAATCGACTGAACAGCATGACCATTACCAGGAAACGGATGGGACGAGCATCCCCTTATAAAGTGATTTCATCACGAAAAGGGACTGATGTATTCATGAATATAGAAAACTGTTCACACGAGGGCTCCCCCACAACTTAAACAGTTACATTTGCTAACCACTTCTACTCTAAATACTACTGTGGCCACCCGACGGCATTGGCCAGTTCATCTACTGCAGCCGCCACGCCACGCTCTCCATCAGCAACGTCCTACTGCTCCGTGGGATTCCTGAGGGTGCCATCGTCTACAATGTCGAGCACCACAACCCTGACAATGGCACCTCAAGACGAGGCAGCTCCTGGACAGGGACGCTGTCCGTCGAAGTATGGCCACCATGGCTGGTGGATGTCTCCGACATCTCATCAAACTTTATGAACTGACTGACCTAGGCTGCTGTAAGGGTGAAACCCCCCATCGGCGCGGTCCTAGGAGGCTTCCCCACCGATAAGGCTCACCCAAAGAAGCTTCGTCGGATGAAGCCTACGTACGGCTCCATCCCGACAAAAGGCCTCGTGGATGGTGACAAAGCCGGCGACGTGCAACACCCTCCAGTGCGCCTCCTCCTTTGGTGAAAGCGGCCCCTTTTAGATGAAGGCAGCCGACACCATCTTATCTACATTGGATGACCACCAGCTCGACATCGTGCTCCGGATTCATGAATGGATCTGTGAGTTCTCCTCTCCCTTGCTTTACCCTCTCTCACTTAGGAACCACCACGACGCACGAATGCACTCAGCAAGAAGGAAGGAGGAGAGGCAGCAGCTCAAGAATAGGCAGAGGAACAGGATGAGAACCCTCTCCCTTCCCCTATTTAAGGAGACACAACAGTTGGAGAAAGGCAAAGGATTAGGGCAAAAAATCCTCTCCCTTCCCCTATTCAATGTAGATGGGAATTCGATGGGACGTGTCTTGATCAACGGGACGCGCCTTGCTCGACAAAATGGCGCCTGGTCAAATGGGACATGGCCTAGGCTTGGCCCACCACTACCATACACCGAGCATGAGAAACAAGGCGCAACCGCATGTAGGTGGCTCTCCGCCTTCCTAGGCAGAACCTAGAAGGGCCCAACGATGGAAGCTCAATCAAGGGGAGACAAACAGGCATCCTGAGTCAATCAAACGGCCTAGGCGAACGCTGAGCGACAGGGTTGAGGAACCAAATGGTCGCCGACAGATAAGCACCCTTATTTACTTACTTTATGTATCAATTTCATTACCGAGCCTCTGACCCCACCAACGGTAGGGGCGCGGACATCACTCGAGGGCTACTGAGAGTGTCTACTTGTTTAGACATTCTCTTCCCCTAACCCCTCCATATGTTTAAAAATCAGAGGCATGGTGTGCAGGTGTAAACTTTGAGTAAAATTGGTCGAACTGCTAGACCCTATGCCCCAGTGGCTATGGCATTTTTGTTCACTAGTATGATCGAATTCTTTGTCCCCGCACCCCAAGCTTTAGCATTCACCTTCTCAAGAAGGGTTTGGAGGGGTCTGCCTGTGGAATCTCCTTCAAGGAGAAGCTGCCAGGTCACCCAAGTCGATCGAATGGCTCAGATCGCTGCCAAGAGACAGAAATGAAAAATTATGATGCTTGTGCAGGTTACACCGGCCCCATCGCAAACATCGGACCTGAACCCCACACGGACATGTCCTGTAAGAGCTCCCCATCACTCATGCCACCAGGGTAACATCATCGACCCATGCCTTCGTTTCTATTATATCATACATTCATCTAGTACATCAAAACATTGCAAATGCGATTACTGCATCGTAGCGCTTCGTGTTGCGTCGCGAAGTGGTACTCATCTCATTCGATATGAACGGCAACAGAACAAGGTTCAAAGGCTAGCCTACGAAGGGCTCAAGGCCGCCTCATGTCAAACAACGCCAGGGGAGAAAAATTGAGATGAGCCCCAGCAGCCTTGCCCGACCCCGCTCAGAAGCGGACAAGGACATCTCAACCTTTCTTGTTCGATTCTAACCTTGAGCCAAACCTACAGAATCTCCATTGAGGAGAGGCCAACGGGCCACTCGAGCCTATCGAATGGCTCAGGCATCTGTCGAGGAGTGGGTTAAGAAATAGTGGAATGCAACATGAGGGCTCTACCAACCCCTTCAGCGGATGATGGAGCTAGATTCCACTCGAACATGCCCATTAGCGAGCTCATTGAGCGCGACACTCGAGCCATCGAGGCAAGTGTCTTTAGATTAGCCCCTCCGATTGCAGAAACTGAGGATGGGATAATGCATGAAACACGGCCGACCCCTATCAGACCCCAAGGGGCTCGGGGGCTCGAGCCACCCAATCCTAAATTGATAGGCCGAGGTTCAAAGGCTGCCCGCGAAGGGCCTGAGGCCGCCTTGCATCAAACAGAGCTAGGGGAAAAGGCAGATGAGCCTTAGTGGCTAGTGCCCATCCTGCTTAGAAGCGGACAAGGCCGTCTTAACCTTCTCGTTCGATCCTAGCCTCTAACCGAGCCCATAGAATCCCTATTGAGGGGGAATCTATTGGAAGATGGGTTAAGGAGCAACGGAATGACCCCCCATGGGCTTTGTCAATCCCGTCACAGGCAACGAAACTGGATTCTGTCTAAACATCCCTGTTAGCGAGCTCACCGAGTGCGTCATGAGCCATCGAGGCAAGTGACGCTAACTCAACACCTCTGGTTGTAGAAACCACGGATGGGGCGACAATCACAAAAATGAGCCAACCCTTGACCAAACCTCTGCTATGCACAAGGGCTCGAGGAAAGTTGGACTTACAAGGAGACCGAATGCATGGTCGTAGAACGATAGCTAACATCCTAAGGAAGGGGGTACATGCAAATACAAGAGTAGTTTTGCTGTCCTCTCTTCGGTCTTCAGTAACATTTGACCCCAGCAACTGCAAGGGGTCGGATCTCACTCGGGGGCTAATAAAGGTATAAACCCCCCTTTTTTTTGAAACAGTCATTGCGTTAGACCTCTTTCTCTCATTAAGGTTAATGGCAAGGTTTGTGGGAACGAATAACTGAGCGTGCCTGGTCAGACTGCAAAAAACTCATGCCCCGATGGCTACGGTAACTTTGCTCACCAGCATAATCAAAGTTTCCCTCTTACACACCTCAAGCCCTATGGTCTTAACGAATGGAAGGGTCAGATTGCATGAGCCCTTCTTTTTCGAATACGAAAAGGGAAGAAAGCAAGTTCAATCAAACAAAATAAAATTACGAATTTGATTAATGAAATGAAATTATGAATATGTTTTTAAGATACAAAAGGGTCAACACTTGTCCATAGATTATAGATAATGTCTATCAGACCCATTCGACTAACTATCCCCTTCGGGGGAGAACTATGTCTTTGATTCTGTTTGCCAGGTTCCACGCAATAGGAGTTACCGTCGTCTCGATGTCATCTAGCTCGGAGGCTTCATAGCCAGACGTGAAGCCGAGGCTCATTGTCTCCAAGTCAATGCTCTCCACATAATGAGAGCGGGCAACAACAAAGGCTTGGGTGATCCCAGTGTGAAAAACGTCCTCCTTGAGCTAGCGCACCCACATCATGATATCTATGGCATGGGCCATAAGCGAGCTGGTTCCCTCCAGCTGTGCCACCTCTAGGTCATCGAAGACCACCCCGATGGTAGCGCACAGGAGATCATGCTCATCACTCTCAGCCTATAGGATCCTCCGTGCCTCGACAAGCTCTGTGACTAGCTCGGTGGAGATGCTCTCAGCCTCCAGCCTTTGGGCTACCGCAGTTCCAAGATCGGCCTGGAGGGAGCTGACCCCCTGCTGTACCTCATCGCGCTCTCGGACAGCCTAGTCATGCTCCTCATGGGCCGCGCTGTGTTCTGAGCAAAGTCTCTCCATGGTCTAGCGCAGCTCATCTCGCTCCTTGTGTAGCCGGGCTATCGCCTCGGCGTCCAGGCTCGCCCTCTGCTATAGGGTCGTGGACCTCTCCTTGGCTCCTAGCTTGAGCTCCTGCTCATTCTCAGCCTTGGCCAGGAGGTCGAGGATCCGCTGGTGGGCCTTAGCATCCCTCTAGAGCAGCTCATCCTGCTCCTTCCAGACTCTGGCGGCCTCCTCCTCATCCCACCGCGTCCTCTTTGGGCAGGGCCATTTGGGGGATGAACCCCTAGGTCCCTGCTCTACCTCATTGAGGCAGGACCGTTTTTAGCCTACCCCCTGCTCTCAAGCAGAGGGGCTCGCCTCCCTTGCCTCTAGGGCCACGATGGTGGGGCCACCCCCCTCTGTCAGCACCTCGGGCACGACGATAGATCCGCCCATCCTTATTAGCTCTTGGGGCGCGGCAGCAGAGCCACCCCCCTCCACCAACACCTCGGGCACGGCGGTAGATCCGCCAGCCCCTGCTGCCTCTTAAAGTGCGGTGGTGGTGCCACTCCCCTCTGATGGCACCTTGGGCATGGTGGTAGAGCTGCCCTCTCTCACTGGTCCTAGGGATGGGTCGATGGTTTGGCCCGTCTCCGCCGACCTCACGAACTCACTCCCCCCCCGCATGAAATGGGAAGGGTCCCTACATAGATGAGTGGGTACCTATTAGCGTATCCTCGCTCTCCAGGTCATCCCACTCGGTGTCAGCAACTACCTCATCATCTTCCTCATTGTCGTCATCACTATCAATCTCCTCTCCTCGCTCCTGTGACTATAGCTTTTGCTGCTTCTTTTTCCTCTCGACCTTCTTCATCTTCCTCTACCACTCAGCCATGTCATAGTTGGCCACCGCCATGAACAGGTCCTTCAGCAGTAGAGTCAGGTGATCCATGAGGGTGAGTTTCTTTGGCTGGTCCACCTATCTCAATATTTGCTTCAAAGGGGTCAGGAGTTCAATTAAAAAGGAGACACAAGGAAAAAAACTTATAAAGGCAATGTACCCTAGTTCTGGCCACATAGGTGGGTGCCCTGGCACTAGATACATAAATTGAGGATGGAGCCATCATCATCGCACAAAGGCTCCATCACCTCCTTGATGCGCTATGCCACTTCTGAGGGGGAGAGCGCTCCCTCGATGAGGGTCATCCCATTGAGTGATGCTCTGGGTTCCATCATGTGCAAGGGAAGCATGCGCCTCATCAGCGATGCTACTCTTTGCGTATGGTAGGAACCAATGATCCCTGACCCCTTCACACCCCTCTCCTTTAGAATTCGGATGGTGGCGAGATGGTCCTGGATTTTCTTCTTGTCTTTATCTAGGACCCCCCACTTCCTCCACAATTTTGGGACCTCTTCAATGAGGTGCCTGGTGAACGCTGGAAAGGGGGCGGTTGCGTCGTCCTTGACGTAGAACGAATGCGAATGCCACCCCATGTTGGAGGTCGACAGACGCATCAGTGGGTACTCATTGACCCGGTTGTTATGGTGCTAGATGCCGGTGCATCCCATTGGCATGTTCAACTCTTACCTCTTCTCCCGCTTCTTCAGGAGGGTGACGGCAAAGAAATACCACCATAGGTCAAAGTGGGGACTAATCCCTAGGAACCCCTCACACAGGGAGATGAACACCATAATGTGTTGTATCCCATTGGGAGTAAGGTGTTGTAGCTCCACCTTGTAGTAATGCAGCAACCCCTGAAGGAACTTGTGGGCGGGGGTGGTGAATCCCTACTCGTAGAAGTGAGCGAAGGACAAAATGTAGCCTTTGGGAGGCGACAGCGCGTCCTCATTGCTGGACAGACGCCACTCCTCAGTGGCGGTCCATGCGCAGAGAAGGCTGCAGCGAACGAGGCCCTCTAGGTGCTAGAAGGTGACATTGGATCTGCACCAGGGCTCCATTAAATGACTAGTGTGGATGGATGTGAACATGACAGCAGCTGAGATGCGGATACGGGAGGCTTAGGCGATTGGTGGCAAAGGTTGTAGATGCAAAGGCAAGGAAGTAATGTACGAAAGCCTGGGGGTGAACCCCTTGGTTTTATAGGGGCGATGGATGCAAGGAAGGCAACCATCCACCTAGATCTCTATGCCTGCCATGATTCGCCACCACGTAACCATGTAGGATATGCGCCCGCAATCCCTATCATTTCCCTCTGAAGACGCGTCGAACGTTTTGCCTTCCCAGGTAGACCAGGACTCTTTACCAGCAGTATAGATATGGGTCAAAAAGTGTTCCTCTAGCCCACCTAAGCCTAGGAGTTCAAGGGCTGGCCCATCAATGGTTTCGACAACCGTCCCAAGGCATCCTTTCGTCGAAGGATGGGCCCACGAGCAGCCAAAACCCAAGCACATGAGTGCCACAAGTATCTCAACCCACGATTGAGTCTCAGCCAAGCTAACTCTTGCTAGATCCCCATGAATAGGATACCAGGACTCCAATTGAACTGTCTAGTTATCGAAACACCAAATCTCATAGCCATACCCGCGAAGGGTCCAAATTACCCCTCGGGCGATTCTATCCGAATCACCTAGGGGCTCAGGGGCTACACCCGATGGGTGCGCTTGCACGCACCCTCTAGCAAACCAAAATACTCCCTAGGAGATTCTATCCAAATCACCTGAGGGCTCGGGGGCTATACCCATTGGGTGCGCTCACGCGCACCCTCTGGCGAATCGAAATACCCCCGGGGTGATTCTATCTAAATCACCCAGGGGCTCGGGGGCTACACCTATTGGGTGCACTCGCGCGCACCCTTTAGCAAGTCAAATCACCCCTAGGCGATTCTATCCAAATCACTTGGGGGCTCGGGGGCTACTATCGGGGACCAAATACTAGGGTACCTAAAGAGGAGGAGCTAATAACCATCAAACGTTGATGCTTTTGAACAGACAAGAACGCAACTACACATCTTGCCTAATGACCGAAGGTTGGCTCCACCTCGCCCGACCCCTGAGGGCTGGCTACGCCACGCCCGACCCCCGAGGGTTGGACTCCACCACACCCAATGTCCGAGGGCTGGCTCCTCCTCACCTGACATCCAGGGGCTGGGCTCTGCCTCGCCTGACGTCCAGGGGCAAACTCTGCCTCGCCCGACATCCAGGGATAGACTCTACCTCACCTGACCCCCGAGGGTAGACTCCACCTCTCCCGATGTCTTAGGGTAGACTCTGCCTCGACCGACGTCTAGGGGTAGACTCTGCCTCGCCCGATGTCTAAGGGCAGACTCCGCCTTGCCCGATGTTTGGGGGTAGACTCTGCCTCGCTCGATGTTTGAGGGCAGACTCTGCCTTGCCTGACATCTGAGGGCAGACCCCACCTCACCTGACGTCTGGGGATAGACTCTGCCTCATTCGACATCTATGTGCTACTCCTTCATAACTACGCGTGCAGATAAGGTGGGGCACTCAAGTCAACCATAATACCAAGGACCATGCCCTACACGCTTGTAGGAAAGTATCGTTAGGATATGACAAGATGGGCGCTTTAAGCCCTTCTAGGCATGTTAGAGCCCGAACAGTGTTGTGGGCGCCGATATTTGTCTTACAGTGTTATGGGCGCCGGCATTTGCCCTTGGACACGGATCCTGATGGAAGCATACAACAACCGCTATGGTCTAAGAGAAAACTCACATCATCTACAGTGACAGACGTGTAGTCACTGCACCATCCACTCCCCGTGGGGTTGCGGATCAACACCCCGATCCATCGCGCCGCCTATCAGGATGGGGTGGAACATGACCACTTGCTAATCAAGTTAGAGTGCGGCATCATCCACAGATAGACGCCCAGCATGGAGCTATCCTTGGCACCATTTGCCATGTCAGCACGGCTGGCTTAGAGGAAAAGGAGGACCCGACACCCATGAAGGACCTTCTTGGCCTTTGGTTTTTCTTCTTTCTCCCATCTATAATCCCTGCTCCCCCATGGTCTATAAAAGGGAAGGTAGGGCACCCCACCAGAGGGATGGATCAATTCCTCACACATCACACCACATAGCTAAGCAGCATCCAAGCTTTTAGCATCCGTTTGACCTTTCCATTAGAGACTTGGGACATGTCCCTCTCTCGACTATTTGTACCCCCTACTATGAACCTTTCAGTGCTAATAACATGAGCAGCAGCCGCAAACTGGACGTAGGGGCATTCTGCGTGAACCAGTATAAACCTTGTATCTTTTAGCACACCATCTAGGCCCAACATGCAATAAATACAAATTTACTAGTTGGTGTTTACTCAAAACACTAACAGCATGTGATGCCTATTAGCACGTGAATCTCTAAGTGAGTGAATCGCCATAATAGAGACTAGCTTGCTGGCAAGCAAGTGAACCTCAGAGGAAAAATCATTGTGTCTTGATTGTCTCCTCGGTATTCATTGATATTCATTGATCGATCACTTGCCACGGCGTTATAACACGTCTACCCTTCTCCCTCGTTACTTTGTATTCACCTTTTGTAGTGCTTGTAGCTTGTGTAGCTCTTTAGTTATAGTTATCTAGCTAGCTTTGTTCACCTAGGCATAATTTAGCGACATAGCTCTTGTCTGACATACTAGAGATCATAGAAATTAGAATTGGGTAGGTAGCTTGCAACCCCAAGTGTAATGCTAGCATAAAATTCATTTTGCCGTCTTATTGACTAATTACTTGTCTTAGTGTTGTTGTAGAGATTTTTAATAGGCTATTCACCTCCCCCTCTAGCCATTAGAACCTTTCAAGTGGTATCGGAGCCGTGGTCACTATGATTTGAGGCTTAACAACCTTTGGTGTCAAAATGGCTCAAATCAACAACATGAAGAAGCCACCCCAATTTGATGGCTCCAACTATTCCTATTAGAAGGCTAAGATGACAACATATATCAAGTCAATCAATTGTAAGGTTTGGAAGGTGGTGGAGACCAAGATTGAGATTGCAATGAGGAGGCTCCCACCACCGTCGAAGAAGTATTGCTCCAAAACAATGACATTGCTCTTAGTGCTATTCATGATGCATTGGATGAGAGAACATTTGAGCAAATCAAGAACATTAAGATGGCTCATGAGGCATGGAAGAAGTTGGAGGAATCATTTGAGGGCACTAAGGCAATAAAGGATGCAAAGGCATATATTCTCAAGGAGAAGTTTGCTAGCTTCAAGATGAAGGAAGATGAGAGTGTGCCGGACATGTTCCATCGGATGGAGGTGCTTGTTAATGATCTCAAAGCACTTGGTGAGAAAATAGAGGACACTTCTCACATAAGTTCTTGAGATGCTTACCCACAAGATTTGGCATGTTGGTCACCTTGCTAGTAAGAACTAGTTTGGACATAATGACACTAAACCAAATCTTGGGAGATATCATAACCAATGATGCATATAGAGATGATGATGAGAAGGAAGAAAAGAATGAGAAGAAAGATGAGAAGAAGGATGAGAAGAAGAAGAGCGTGGCATTCAAAGCCACATCATCCAAGGGCAAGGCCAAGCAAGACACATCAAGTGAATATGAAGGCTCATTCTCTTGGGATGATGATGATAAGAAGATGGCTCTCTTTGTGAAGAGATTTGGCAAGTTCATGGTAAAGAAGGGCTATCGTGCTAGAAGAAAGAAGTCTTCATCCTAAGAACAAGGAAGAGTCAAGAAGGTGCTTCAACTGTGGAACCAAGGATTATCTTATTGCTCAATGCTCATACAATAGCGATAATGATGATGATGATAAGAAGAGCAAGAAGGACAAGAAGGAAAAGAAAGAGAAGAAGGACAAGATGACCTTCAATAAGAAGAAAGATGGTTCATATGTTGTCACTTGGGATAGTGATGCTTCCTCAAGTGATGTTGATGATAGTGATGATGACAAGACCACCAAGAAGATGGCTCTTGCAAGCATTGTTATCAATGAGAAGCCTTCTATCTTCAACACTCCATCATGCTTCATGGCTAAGGCCACTAAGGTACAAACTTATGACAATGGATGTGATGAGGAACATGATAATGAAAGTGAAAGTGAAAGTGACAATGATGATGAACCCACTAAAGATGAATTAATTGACATGTTAGAAGATGCTAAAGAACATTTTGACATTAAGTGAAGGGAGTGCAAACACTTATGAAAGGAACTAAAAGCCCTTAAGCAAGCCTTTGATGAGTTCAATGCATCTCATGAGAGGCAAGGGGAAGCCCATGAGAAGCATGGTAAGGCTCACAAGAAGCTTGAAAAAGCTCATTCCTCTCTACTTAATGAGCAAAATGAGAAGGAACATGTTATAACATGTGACAAAGGCTTAACTTGTGATATAATTGATGAATCATTCTATAAACCTATAATTGTTGCTCCCACTAACCCTTCTTGTAACACATCCACTTCTACCTCATTTAGTGGTCTTTGCTTCTCACAAGACTAGTTTTGTGAAGAACTAGTCTTGTAGCACATCGTTCGATAAGCCAAAGAGCTTCTCTCTACAAAGATGGATTAGACTATACCCCCAAGCAAGGTAAGGCGGTCTTTGCTTCTCACAAGACTAGTTTTGTGAAGAACAATGGTCGGTTTTACACTAGTTGCAAGCAAGTTGGTCATATAGAGAAAAAGTGCATGAAAAAGAAGCCTCAAGCCAATGTATCCTCTATTAAGCTTGATTCTTTCTATGTGCTTACTAAGGATACAAATGGTGTGAAGGCTAAGTTTATTGGTGCACCATGGATGGGCTCAAAGAAGAAAGCCATTTGGGTGCCAAAAAGCTTGGTTACTAACCTTCAAGGACCCAAGCAAGTTTGGGTACCTAAAAAGAATTGATCTTCTTTTGTAGGTCAATTACAAAGCCGAAGGAAGACATTGGGTACTTGATAGTGGGTGCACTCAACACATGACCGGTGATGCAAGAATGTTCAACTCAATCAATACCAATGGCAATGATGTTTATAATAGTATCATATTTGGTGACAATGGCAAAGGCAAGGTCAAAGGACTTGGTAAGATTGCAATATCCAATGACATGAGCATTTCTAATGTGTTGCTAGTTGAGAGCTTGAACTTCAATTTATTATCCGTGGCTCAATTATGAGATGTGGATTCAAAGGCATATTTGGGGTAGATGATGTAGAGATCATAAGTGTGGATGGCTCTAATTTGATCTTCAAAGGCTTTAGATATGAGAAACTATACTTGGTTGATTTCAATGCTAGTGAAGCTCAATTGTCAACATGCATGTTCACTAAATTTGGTATGTGTTGGTTATGGCATAGAAGGCATGGTCATGTTGGAATAAAATAATTGAATAGATTGGTTAAGCTTGACTTGGTTAGAGGCTTGAAAGATGTTGTGTTTGAAAAGGACAAGCTTTGTAGCTCCTATCAAGTCAGCAAGCAAGTTGGAAACACCTATCCTAAGAAGAGCATAATGAGCACTAGCAAGGACATTTGAGTTATTACACATGGATTTATTTGGGTCAACATAATACACTAGCATCGGTGGAAACAAATATAGCTTTATGATAGTAGATGACTATACAAGATATACTTGGGTATTCTTTCTAGTGGACAAGAGTGATGTGTTTGCAATATTCAAATCATTTGTCAAGGGCATTCACAATGAGTTTGAAACAACCATCAAGAGAGTGAGAAGTGACAATGGTAGTGAGTTCAAGAACATTAGAATTAATGAGTTGTGTGATGAATTTGGAATTAGACATCAATTCTCGGCCAAGTATACTCCACAATCAAATGGCCTTGTTGAGAGAAAGAATAAAACACTCATTGATATAGCAAGATCTATGCTTAGTGAGTACAATCTAAGTCAATCTTTTTGGGCCGAAGCTATCAACACTGGCTTGCTATTGTAGCAACCGCTTATATTGTCAACCATTGAAAGAAAAGACACCATATGAGCTCTTGAATAGTAGAAAGCCCAACATTGTATACTTTCGGGTATTTGGTTGCAAATGCTATATCTTTAAGAAAGGCACTAGATTGAGCAAGTTTGACAAGAAATATGATGAAGGATTCTTACTTGGTACTCAACCACTAGCAAAGCATATAGAGTTTGGAATTTGGCAAGTGGTACTCTTGAAGTGGTGCATGATGTTGAATTTGATGAAACTAAGGGTTCCCAAGATGAGAATGATAACTTGGAAGATATTAGAGGCATTCAACTTTCAAATGCCATGAAGAACATGGATGTTGGTAAATTGAGGCATAGGCAAGTGAATGATGATGAGGATGATCAAGTGCAAGTGCTCTCTAACTCAAATGTGCAAGTTGACACTATTTAAGCAAGTACAAGTGGCTCTCATGACAATGTGTAAGATCAACAAGTGGCTAGTACATCATCTCAATCAAATGATCAAGCAAATGCAAGCAATGTTCCTATACTCCAACCAACCAATATTGCAAGAGACCATTCATTGGACACTATAATTGGAGATATTTTTAGAGGTGTGCAAACTAGATCAACATTGGATTTATTTTATGAGTATTTCTCATTTGTGTTATCTATTGAACCAAAGAAGATACATGAAGCATTGAAGGATGTTGATTGGGTCAATGCTATGCATGAAGAATTGAACAACTTCACAAGAAATCAAGTATGGGAATTAGTGGAAAGACTAAAGGGATACAATGTGATTGAAACTAAATGGGTCTATAGAAACAAGCAAGATCAAGATGAGATAGTAGTAAGGAACAAAGCAAGATTGGTAGCACAAGGCTATACACAAGTTGAAGGTCTTGACTTTGGAGAAATATATGCCCCGGTTGCTAGATTGGAAGCAATTAGAATCTTGCTAGCCTATGCTTATGCCCACAACATCAAGCTATATTAAATGGATATCAAAAGTGCATTTCTCAATGGCTATATCAATGAAGAAGTATATGTTGAGCAACCTCCTAGTTTTGAAGATGACAAGAAGCCCAACCATATGTACAAGTTGAAGAAAGCATTGTATGGCTTGAAGCAAGCACCTAGAACATGGTATGATAGATTGAGGGACTTTCTCCTCTCAAAAGAGTTCATTATGGGCAAGGTTGACACCACTTTTTTCACCAAGAAGATTGGAAAGGACTTATTTATGTTGCAAATCTATGTTGATGACATCATATTTGGATCAACCAATCAAGACTTTTGTGAAGAGTTTGGAAAGATGATGGCTAATGAGTTTGAGATATCAATGATTGGAGAGTTGAGTTACTTCCTTGGTCTTCAAATCAAGCAATTGAAGAATGGTATATTTGTGAGTCAAGGCAAGTACATCAAAGACATGATCAAAAAGTTTGACATGAATAAAGCAAAGGCCATTAGTACACCAATAGAAACAAATAGCAATTTGGACAGTGATGGAAGTGGCAACATGGTGGATCAAAAGTTGTATCAGTCTATGATTGGAAGCCTACTCTTTGTGACCGCATCAAGGCCAGATGTTATGTTTAGAGTGTGTATGTGTGCAAGATTTCAAGCCTCACCTAGAGAAAGTCATTTGAATGCTACAAAGAGAATATTGAGGTACTTAAAGCATACACAAAATGTTAGTTTGTGGTATCCCAAAGGAGCAAAGTTTGAGCTAGTTGGTTACTCTGACTTGGATTATGCGGGATGCAAGATTGAAAGGAAGAGCACATCGGGCACATGTCAATTGTTGGGAAGATCACTTGTTTCATGGTCATCAAAGAAGCAAAATAGTGTTGTATTATCAACCGCCAAAGCCAAATACATATCCACCGGTAGTTGTTGTGCACAAATTCTTTGGATAAAGGCCACCTTGAATGACTTTGGAATCAAGTTCAAGAAAGTGACATTGCTATGTGACAATGAGAGTGCAATCAAGTTAACCAACAATCCAGTTCAATATACAAGAACAAAGCACATTGATGTCCACCACTATTTCATAAGAGATCATCAACAAAAAGAGGACATATCAATTGAGAGTGTAGGCACCAAAGATTAACTTGCCAACATATTCACCAAGACATTAGATGATAAGAGGTTTTGCAAGCTAAGGAATGAGTTGAACATATTGGATTTCTCAAATATGTGTTGATGCACCCTCCACTTATTTGACATGCCTCTCCTTTGAGCAATCCAAAGTAAAAGTTGATTGGCATGCATACATCTTTTGCTAAGGACTTATTTAGTGCATCTAGTCATTCCTCATGTCTTATAGGCTCATTCATGAGAAACAAATGAATTTGATGCTTGTATGGTACCACTATTATTTCTATGCTTGACTTGATCTAGTGGTAACATATGACATGTTTATGGGATTGTAAACCTAGTGTTTGATCTAGAAAATGAGCTATAAGTGTTTAACTCAACATGGTACAAGATAACCCTTGAAATGAGGTGTGAAGAAGCTTGTCCTTAGATCAAACTGAGTTAAATATCTTTGTCAAGTATTCTAGATTGAACCTAAATTTAGAAAAATGATCTTCACCCCATTGATTAACATTGATAATCTTAACCTATCTAAAATTTGAACCTTTGTGGTCATTGATGACAAAGGGAGAGAGAAACAAAGATATAAGTGATAGGGGGAGAAGTAATCACTATGGGGGGGGAGAACTTTGAAATAGGGGGTGTAATATGACAAAGGAAGGGGATCAAATAAAATTTAAGCACACAAGTAGGGGGAGCAAGCTCATAAACTTGATTGATGCATTTGAATGAGCATCTCATATGTTTGCTTGCATGGCACAAGTTTTAAATTAAATTTCCATGCTTGTGTGGTGTATGGTAGTTGTAAGTTTGAATGATGAAATGAAAAACTAGCATGCATAGGTTGAGTAGTTAGATTTGAAGTTATTTTGTGAAAACTAGATCCTTGCTTCTAATATTGATCTCACGGGGTATTCTAGTTTTTGTATATGTCTAGTTACTAATGGTGCTAAGGATGGTATATTTGGTGCACTCTGATTGGTATCACGCTTCAAAGGTCCATCTTGTATACCTTAGCATCATTTGATAGACATTACTCTTCCACAACTCAAATCCATGCATATGTGCAAGCCTTCAATCCAAACTCTTAGCATAAATGTAGGGGGAGCAAATGCTACCAATGGGGGTTCATGAAACTTGTCCAAATCCTTCACACATGGTAAAAATGCTTGGACAAGCAACATGGATTCAAATTTGAATTTATTTCATATCTTTTGTGGAGGTTGTCATCAATTACCAAAAAGGAGGAGATTGAAAGCCCTAGTTTGGTTTTGGCTAATTGATAAAACCTATTTGGACTAATCCTTACATCGAAGTGTGTGACTAGATAGGATGGTCCAACCCAAGTAAAGGATCTAGGTGGCACTCATGGATGGAGATGGCCACATAAAATGAAGTCCATGGTGGTGGTATGGACATATGATGATGATCAAGCTCTGGGACTTGGAAAAGAAGAAAGAGAAAAAACAAAATAGGCTCAAGGCAAAGGTGATATCAATAGGGCCATTTTTATTTTCGGTGATCAAGACACTATAGAGAGTGTGATCACATTTAGGATAGATAGGTCGTACTATTAAGAGTGGAGCTTTTATCGGACAACTCAATCATCTAGTGCCACTAGGTGTTGGAAAACTTGCATATGCATTTTAGGCCTAGTGCACAATCGGTGAGAAGTGATTAACCTTTGAAAAATGATTGTGAAAATGCTAACACACTTGCACGTGATGGTGAAACACTTGGAGTGTTAGCACATTTACAAAGGTGGTGAGAAAGGTGAAGAAAAGGAGGCAAAACTCAATTTAGGGGTGCTGCCACGGGGGCACCGCCACCCCTGTGGCGGTGATCGGCTGGGAGGCCAAGAGCAGCGTGTTGTCCTAGGGGCACCGCCACTGTGTCTAGTGGCACTGCCACCCCTAGGGCGGTTCCTACCTAGACATGGCCAAGACTCAGGAGAAGTAAAGTGAGCATCGGTGCATCTGGCACCACAAGAAGGGTAGTGCCACCGCCATTTTCTTCCAGAGACTAGTGAAATGGGGTTGGTCACCGCTGCGGGCACCGCGCCCTGAGGGCGATGCACCATCATAAAAATCTAGAGAGGGGGTTTTTAGATAGCTGGCCGGGTGGTCACCTCCACCCTAGGGGTGGTGCCACCATCTCTCTATCCGATGACCACTGGCTAGCCAAACTAGCTGTTTGATTCAACCATTGGGGAGCACCGCCACCCCTAGGGCGGTGCCACCACCGCCGTGTCTGGTGCCCTCGTAGAGCGTGGCTCTAAAGGGTAATGGCTCTATTTGCTTGTGGGCTTATAAATAGAACTGGTGGCTGGCCTTGGCCACTCTCTTGGCACTTCTAACAGCTGCATACACCCTTTGAGAGCTGACCACACCACTCCACTTAGTTGCACACTTGATTTCATCATCTTAAGTGAGATTGGAGAGCCTTTAGTGTATTACTTAGTGTTCTAGCATCTTGTGGCACTAGTTGGACAATTTGAGCCGGTGGAGATCTTGTTACTCTTAGTTTTTGATGACACCTAGATGGCTTGGTGATTGGTGGATCGTCGAGCAAAGAAAGGTGATTGTCTCTGACTCCGATCATTGTGATTGTGAGGGGTTCTTGTGCCTTCCCCTAGCGGAGCGCCAAAGGTAACTCTAGTGGATTGTGTGTGGCTTGTGGATCATCATCTTGTGTCGGTTGTGCGGCACCCGGTTGCGGGTTAGGCGTGTGATGCCTATTAGCACGTGAACCTCTAAGTGAGTGAATCGCCACAATGGGGACTAGCTTACCGGCAAGCAAGTGAACCTCAGAGGAAAAATCATTGTGTCTTGATTGTCTCCTCGGTATTCATTGATATTCATTGATCGATCACTTGCCACGGTGGTATTTCACTTCAACCCTTCTCCCTCATTACTTTGTATTCACCTTGTATAGTGCTTGTAGCTTGTGTAGCTCTTTAGTTGTAGTTATCTAGCTAGCTTTGTTGATTTTTTTTTTAATTTTAACACTTTTTTATAACTAATTTTAATCTAACACTGCAAGTTTTTTTTAAACTAACACCTTTGGCCACGCCTATTGCCCTGGCGTGGCCAAATGCCTATGCCGCACCATATATGGTGGCGTAGCAGAGGTCTGACGTGGTGACGACCAGGTTTCGATGACCATTGACGTGGCAGCCTCTTGCCACACCACCGATCTTGGCACGGCAGTGTCGCACCCTAATCCATGGCGCGGCAGAGCCAAATAAATACCGCATGGCCGGCCGCCCGCCAGCATCCTACCCGCTCGCCTATCGTCAGCGCCGCCAGCCGCCGTGCAGCGCCCGTCTGGCCACAGCACGCCTGCACTCGCCCGGCCTCACCCGCCCGACCATGCCACGCCCAGCCACTCCCGCTGTGCAGTGCCCGCGCTGGCCACGCCATGAACGCCGGTGCGTTAAGGCCGCCCGCTCCTAAGGTACCTCCTCTCGATTTCATATTTTTTTTACTTATTATTGATTTAGGATAATTAGTGATTTAGGATAGTTAGTAATTTAGGATAGTTAGGGTTGATTTCATATTTATTATTATTATTATTGATTTAGGATAATTAGTGATTTAGGATAGTTAGTAATTTAGGATAGTTAGGGTTTTATGATTGGTATTGATTTATGATAGTGATTTGGGATAGTTAGGTTAGTGAATTTGTTTGTGATTTACGTAGGTTTTAGGTTGTGTGTTCTAGTATAGTTAGGATTTTGGGTTTAGGGATTGTTTATGTATTTATTATTTAGTTTATAGTTAGTTATTTAGTTAGGGATTTTGGGTATAGATACTAGTTTACTCTAAACCCAAAAGGGTTTAGGTATTTTAGGGATTGATTATGTATTTATTATCTAGTATAGTTAGGATTTTGGGTTTAGGGATTTAGGATAGTTAGGTTAGTGATTTGTTTGTAAACTTACTAATGTTAATTTAAATTTTGTTAATTTGAATACTCTAACGCTTTGTTTATCAATTAGTAATAGGATGGCTCCTCCCACGCAGCACCCGTTGTACCCCATTCTTGAGGTGGAGTACGACGACCAGCACC
Organism: Miscanthus floridulus; assembly: GCF_019320115.1. Classification (NCBI taxonomy): domain Eukaryota; kingdom Viridiplantae; phylum Streptophyta; class Magnoliopsida; order Poales; family Poaceae; genus Miscanthus; species Miscanthus floridulus. The sequence continues at coordinate 71,791,696 of NC_089592.1, forward strand.
GAGCACACATCTTGAGTGACAATGACACAGAGGTGTCCTTGCCTCCTTTGAGGCCCCGCACGCACACCAGGGCGCACCAGTGGGACGAGCGTTATGCGTCGTACATACAGCGTGCTGGCTTCCTCGAGCTTGTCCGTGTTGTCAACCACGGTCTTCCGCCCCTTGACCCAGCACTACTTACCATAGTTGTAGACAGGTGCGAGTGCATTCTTTGTATATAAACTTTCTTCTAACAAATTTGAGACAACTAACAGTTGTTCTATTCTTATAACAGGTGGAGGCCTAAGACCCACATGTTCCACCTACCTTGTGGCGAGATGACCTTGATGTTGCAGGACGTGAAGGCTATTTTAGGCCTTCGGTTGGGGGGACTTCCAGTGACAGGGATAGTTGACAACGATCACTGAAGGGAGCTGGTGGCTCAGTTTACTGGCTTTCTTCCACCGGACGACAATGCTTCCAAGAAAAATAAGTGAGTAATTCAAGCCTATTTAATACTTGCATTGCTTTCCTACAGCCATGGGGTCTCATTTTCTTTGGTCAATTTCAGGAAAAGTTTCAGGGTTTCGTCGTCCTAGATCACTGGAGCGCTTTGATTACTTGGACCCATAGGCTGAGGAGGCTCTGATCGATAGGTTCACTCGTGTGTGGCTCTGGCACTTTCTTGGTGCTTTCCTCTTCACAGATGCCTCGGGCAACATGATCAGCTGGATATTCCTTGACATACTACGACAGCCGTGGGAGAACATAGCGGCGTACAGCTGGGGCAGCGTAGTCCTAGCAGGGACGTATCGACAGCTATGCGTTGCCTGCCGTCGCACCTCAGGATATGCAAACCTTGGGGGTTGCTCATAACTACTTCAGGAGTGGTGTTGGGAATGATGGCCCGTTGGGAGGCCCCTTAATAATGGTTTACCGGTAAGTACTTTCGGTTCACTATATTCTTTGAGGTAGTTACATATGATGAGATTATTAATGGCTAATTCATTATCGTGTTCAATACAGCAATGGAATAGGCATGATACACTCCCTATAGCTCTGTATATCTGGACGGAAGCTAAGTTAGTTAGAGGGAATGTGAGGCGCAAGTACAGGGAGTACATGGATGGTCTCGACGTCCTCACACAGCACTAGGTTATGCTCTCTTTACTATCATACCTGTGTCTTGTTCGATGTACACTATATCATAGCCTAACTCAATTACGAAATGTTCAGGTGCATTAGTGTCCTTGGGATGCTCCCGAGCTCCAGTACTATCTCAGTCCTATCACTAGGGATGAGTTAGACGAGTATCGCTGTGACATCCCTCTTATTTTCTTCCATGTGGTCAAGATTCACTTATCCATCTAGGTCTGTAGACAGTTTGGGAGAATGATAGGCTGCCCACCACCGCTTTACTCCACTAACCAAGAATTGCACGGGTGCGTTATCGATTAATAACAATGCTACAATCCAGAGGTGTGTGGTACAACTAACATTGTTTTGTTGTAGGTATGACCGCATGAAGAGGTACAAGACCAAGGATTGGCGTGTGACACACAGCTCGTGCATCCATTTGTGGCAGAACAGGGTACGACATCTGGTCCATACGGGTCCTCCACATGACCAGCATACCTTCGATGAGTACCTACAGTGGCTTCATAGGTCTATGAGGACACATATCAAGCCCCCATACACTAACGTGGCGATTGATGAGGACTCGGAGGAAGATGTCATCAAAGATGTGTACGACGTTACCACTAGGGAGGACACACAGCTGGAGAGAGCCCCGCTTCAAAGATACGTGGTAATATACTTGAATGGTATAATTTGTTATCCTTTTGGTATTAAGTATGTGTACTAAAACTATCCAACCACATTTCTGTACCTAGGCGACACAATTGTCAAGGCTGTCCAACGAAGCAGTGTTCTAGCTTCATGAGTCTAGAGGTTAGGGGCCAGGCGTTCTCGTGGCTTTTGTGGAGGTAACATAAACTTGTCCATTCCAAAAATGTTTCTTTAGTGTATATGCGTTTGGGTAATGCACTAACTTTAACGTCTATTTATGCAGAAGGTGAAGAAGTGCCGCAGGAAGCTAGCTCAGAAGCTGAGCTGCATGGACACTCCTTATGAGGAACCGCCATTCCTGGTGCGGTCGGGTGGCACGTCTTCAGCCTCTTTGAGGACACCAGCCGGCTCTTCTTAGCTGATGACTTCGGCGTGGTTGGGTGCCACTTCCCTGGTGCGTACACCACCACATCATAGCACTGGGAAGGACCCTATAATCAAGGACGATGAGGACGATGACCCCCCGGGCTTCTGCAGACAGCATGACCAGTGGAATGATTGGCCTGTAGCATGAGATCGACATGTCTCAGCTAGGTGGTGCCCCGCTTGGTACCCAAGGAGCCTCACAGGTACTATCAAAGATAGTTTATTTAAATACGTATGGCTCCATGAACTAACGATCATAAAGAATTATAAGTAATCATGCGTATCATATACTTGCAGGGTACGAGCCACACGCACTGTCGACGCGACCATACCGACATTGGCTACACTCCCAATGTGTTGCCAACAAATCCGAAGAGACAGAGGCGTCCGAGGGATCCTTACACTCCTGGGTCATAGTTTGTTAGGTCAAACGAATATTGGTGTCCAAAACTTGCGGGGTTATTTGGTTATGTTATGTCAAACTTATGTCAAAACAATGAAAATGTTATGTGACAGCTTGTCAACTTGCGTACAGACTTCATTTATCTATTTCATATTCGTTTCTTTGTGTCGCGGTAGCACTGCCGGTGAGATTAAGTACCAACTAGTTCGGGAACCGACAGTCCTAGTGTATCTCGATGTCGGTGGCAATTTTTCATAATCAATTACTTAAATTGGTGGTTAACCATATTATGAAAGACGGAAAACAAATCATTGACTTATCAAATTCTCTATTTAGCCATGAAAAAAATTCAACAAAAGACAGAAACAAATCTACTATTGATTTTACATCAAGCAATACTTAGAATAACTCCCACTATCGGCACGACACGTTCGGATTAAACCGTTCAGGTACCGCCGGCCGGACGGTGGGCGCGGTAGCCAGGTGGGCTTGCTGCTTGGGCAAGCGGGACTAGGCGCGGTATTTATTCGGCTCTGCCGCGCCACGGATCCGGGCGTGGCACTACCGCGCCAAGGTCGGTGGCGCGACAAGAGCTGCCACGTCAACGGTCACCGAAACCGGTCATCGCCATGTCAGACCTCTGCCGTGTCACCATGCATGGTGCGACACTAGACATTTGGCCACACCAGGGCAATAGGCGGTGCCAAAGGTGTTAGTTTAAAAAAAACTTGCAGTGTTAGAATTAAAATTAGTTATCAAAAAGTGTTAAAATTAAAAAAAATCGCTTTGTTCACCTAGGTGTAATTTAGTGACATAGCTCTTGTGTGACATACTAGAGATCATATAAATTAGAATTGGGTAGGTGGCTTGCAACCCCAAGTGTAGTGCTAGCACAAAATTCGCTTCACCATCTTATTGACTAATCACTTGTCTTAGTGTTGTTGTAGAGATTTTTAATAGGTTATTCATCCCCCTCTAGCCATTAGGATCTTTTAACGGCCCCTAGGTGAATGCAGTACATGGCCACCTCCATGACCCATGGTGGCACGGTGCGGAGGCGGTCCGCCTGGGTCATTCCCGTAGGCGCAAGAGGTGAAAGCACACGGACGGCATTGCCTGCTTCTACGTGGAGGTCCTAGGTAGCGCCTGTTGCTCTCGGCCGCCATCTAAGGGGAGACATGGGCATTGTCCTTAGCTACCTGGCAAAGGTGGTTCGCCTCCACCGCCTCGCCCTACGTGGCGATCAACTGCTCCTAGATGGAGATAAGAAAATGCTACAACTAAAGACACAACGTCGCATGTAGTGAAAAAGCAAGATCATATCATGTCAAATGACTTACCAGCGAGACGCGTCTTGGTCTCGGCGGTGGCAAGCTTTGTCACGGTCGTTTCCCGCTTTGCGGCGGCAACAAAGAGGCATAGCTGGTCTATCTCTCAGCTCTCCTCATGGAGGGCGAAGGTGGCCAGTCTAGCTGCTCCACCAACTCGAGAACATCATCCGCCCCCCTGTCACCATCGAAGGAGATAACCGAAAGGAGGGATCGGCCCTCCGGTGGCAGGCACCGCTGAGCTACCATCCTAGTTCTATCGTAGCATGGCATGAATATGGGGACGAGCAGGGACAACCTTCGGTGACTGTTCCATTGGGCGCTTCATTGCCCGATCCGCCATTGGATGAGATCTACAAGATGGGGTGTCAAGGCGGATGAAAGGTCCTAATGGCTAGAGAGGGGTGAATAGCCTATAAAAAATTCTACAACAACACTTAAGCCAAGTGGTTAGACAATTATAAAGTGAAGCGAGTGTTGCGCTAGCCTACTCAAAATGCAAGCCGCCTATCCATAATTCTAGTTATCTATGATCTCTAAATCACACAAAAGGCTAAGTCACTATCACTAAGCTAGTGAGCTCTTAAAGACTAACTAAAAAGCCTCACTAACCGCTAGACAAGACACAAGCTAGCTCTCAAAAATAATTACACTAAAGAGTAAAGAGCTTAGCTACACTAGGAATGTAAAAACAAGAGTGAGGAAGTGAAGTTATACCACCGTGGCAAGAGACCATCAATCAATCACAATGAATACCAATGAAATCCTCAGAGACAAGATGGCACAATGATTTTTCATCGAGGTTCACTTTCTTGCTGGCAAGCTAATCCCCGTTGTGGTGATTCACTCACTTGGAGGTTCATGCGCTTATAGGCATCACACGCCTAACCCGCAATCGGGTGCCGTACAACCAACACAAGATGAGGATCACACAAGCCATGAGCAATCCACTAGAGTACCTTTTGACTCTTCGTCGAGGAAAGGTCAAGAACCCCTCACAATCACCATGATCAGAGCTAGAGACAAGCACCTTCCTCCACTCGACCATCCTCGCTGCACCAAGCCATCTAGGTGGTGACAACCACCAAGAGCAACAAACGAATCCCACAGCAAAACACAATCACCAAGTGCCTCTAAATGCAATCACTCAAGCAATGCACTTGGATTCACTCCCAATCTCATAAAGATGATGTATCAATGATGGAGATGAGTGGGAGGGCTTTAGGCTTAGCTCACTAGGTTGCTATGTCAATGAAAATGGCCAAGAGAGTGAGCAAGAGCTGGCCATGGGGCTTAAATAGAAGCATCCATAAAATAGAGCCGTTGGGCTCACACTGCATAGATTCTTGGGGTGACCAGACATGCCGGTCAAAGTGACCAGACATACACCATCTAGCATCCAGTCATTGGATCTGTGCCACATGTCCTCCGCATTTGACCTTGGCCACCTGATTCCAACGGTCGAGTCGATCACACGCACCACTATAGTTGAGATCAAACGCACCAAGAAACGACCAGACATGTTGTAGCAGTGTCAGGTCCTTGCACGCCCACACTGCCACAACACCACTGACCGGACGGGCTGCTCCCCATGGTCACCCAGCATCAGGTCACATCCTAGAGATGTTCTAGAGCCAAAAAATAGCGAAAGCTCACTGTCAGCGTACGTCACCTCTAACCGGACATAGGCAGAGTCAGGTCACTATTGTCCTCGCACCAAAGCTCACATCAGCATACGTCACCTCTGACCAGACATAGGCCCTGCATGTCCGATCCACTCCTCACACCAGCATCCTAGTCTCACACCAAGACCGAGCCCTTCACTGCAATAAATGACCGGACGCACCCCTCCAAGTCCAGTCACTCCAGGGACCAGAGTCCAGTCAGTGAAAACAATGCCTCATCTTCTCCAACTTTGCCACCCTTGATCAAATGTGCTAACCACCAAGTGTTTCACCTTGTGCACATGTGTTAGCAAGTTTTCACAAATATTTTGAAGGGTGTTAGCACTCACTAGCATCTAAATGCATATGCAATGAGTTAGATCATCTTGTGGCACTTTGATAACCGTATTTCAATATGAATTTCCCCCCTTTTAATAGTACGGCTATCTATCCTAAATGTGATCATATTCGCTAAGTGTCTCGATCACCAAAACAAGGAGCTCCTATCAATTATACCTTTGCCTTGAGCTTTTTGTTTTTCTCTTTCTTCTTTTCCATGCCCGAGCATTTGATCATCACCATGGCCATCACAACCATCATGATCTTCATCCATTTGCTTCACCACTTGGAATGTATTTAACCTATCTCATATTTACTTAGAGCACATAGGTTAGTATCTAGGGTCTCATCAATTCACCAAAACTAAAATAGAGCTTTCAGCGGAGCGTCAGATGAAGAAGATAGAACGAGAAGATAGGTAAGTGTAACGAGTTTAAAAAAGAAATTATGTACTTGCTTCCCTGCCTTAGCCTCCATTTTTATAGAAGGATGGGTGAGATAGGCACCCGTTGGAGTTCCCTTCGATTGCATTGAGTGAGAGCAGAAGTTAAGGCGAGGCCACGTCTCGCACGATCTTAGTGGAGCATGTTTCTCCCAGCGAAAGTAATGGTGATGGAACAATGTTGGAAGTTGGACGGAGAAAATTGACTCAACCCCACGGCTCAGACCCTTTAGCGCTAACCACGTGATTTCGGGGCAGACAAAGTGACGAACCGCTAGCCTATTTTATTCTTATCGACTGCTTTGAATTATCTTTTGTAATGCCAGAGGTGGGTAATTTACATGCAAAATTAGGGGGTTCACATGGTTTACATACAAGGTTTACGTGACACTGTTGGGGCCTCTAATTAGTAATCGTAATAAGATAGTAAGATAAGATTCTTTCATTCTAAATTTTTCTCGCATTTTCATACATAATTTACACGATTCACACGGTTCGGAGGATGATGATTGACTTCCCTAATATGTTCAACATCCCTGCACCGTAGAACCTTAAAGAACTAAGTGATCATAAAATACCAAGAGGGTTGCTTTGCTCCGACCCCCCTCATCCCCAGTGCTCTGCTCTGTCATGATGTCGCTCCCCAACTCGAGGATCCGTCTTTTGCTACCACTACATGTGTCCTCGTTCCATGGAGAAGCTCCTGACAGATGTGGCTGTTGAGATTACTAGCCGCGTCGCTACGGCTACAGTGGATCCCATGGAAGATCTTGGCAACCTATGGGCAACTTGTTCGTAGATATGTAGGTTGTGCGGAGACATCGTAGTGGGACGAAGCATACCACTACGACGGGTGCTGCTGCATGGGATCCAACGTGGGACCTATAACCGGTTCTATGACCATGAGTACCGCGCCAAGCTCATCACTAGTCTTGCTAGCATCGACAACCTAGAGGCCTGCTTCTATGCTAGGATGCATGCCGTCTTTGTGGAAGACCATAGCACGCTCATGCCATGGCTCGACATGCTTGAGCACTCCGCCATGGCAGGCCATGATGTTGCTGAATTTGTTCTCTCCCTTGTGTTCCATATGTCCAATAGCGGTGTCGGCAATGATAACATTGCCCAACGGTGGTTGAGGAAGATCGAAGGTGATGAAGCAGGCCCAGATGCGAATGTGATGTGGAAGAACGAGAAATGTACATGACGCCTCCAACAAGCCATGTTCATGTTGTAGGACTTGGCTGGGCGGTCCGGTGCTGGGTGAGTCTAGCCCTCTACCTCCTCTGGCCATGCTGGTGCATCGCTAGGACTGGACATCAGTGTGGAGGCGGAGGCTGCGGTGACCACGCATGATGGGAAGGTTGGGAGGAGTGGGCTATGTTTTGCAGCAAGGAGTGTAGGATCCACAATGAGTGTGATAGGTTCTTCATAAGTATGTGGTAGATTCTGGGTAGATCAATGTTGATATGTATATATCTAGATGATGGGGATTTGTATGATAAACTCTTCATTCTCCTTAATACAATGATACGCAAGTACGATTCCTTTCTAAACTCATTACAATTACCTTCTCGTATGATGCGGTTCAGATTCCCTTGCACATGATTCCCAACAAGAAGATAACTGCAGAAATATTTCAAAGTCACATCTTCAATGATTTTGATGACATGGGTGTTGTCTTGAAGGAAAAAGTGTAGAAAATAGTAGGATTCAAGCTTAAGAACATGTGGGAGAAAAATAACATAGAGAAGGAGCAAGAACAGTCCGGGCCGACAGTGGCAGAGCATGACTAAACAAATAGTGGGGGCTAATCTATGTATTTGAGCTCTAAATATCATTGAACAATACTAAAATTACTATTTGCTTAATGAAGATTAAGGTGAGCAAGGAGGTCGTAGCCCACTTTGACCATAACTAAGCTTTGCCCTCGCAGACCGATCGGCCTAGCATGTTCAAGCCGATTAGTTACGGTGCATTTTGCACACCTGGAAGCCCCTTTGCACGGGTTTATAGCTTGTGTGCTATTGAAGCTTATTCACCAGAGAATCAAGACATGGATGGTCTCAAAGATGGAGAAAAGAGTGAGTCTACAACAAATGATCTTGATGACATGTTGAAAGGTCCTAATGGCCAGAGGGGGGGGTGAATAGTCTATTAAAAATTTCTACAACAACACTTAACAAACTGGTTAGACAATTATGAGACGAAGCAAGTGTTGCGCTAGCCTACTAAAAAATGCAAGCCACCTACCATAATTCTAGTTTATATAGTTTCTATCCACACAATAGCTATGACACTACACTAAGCTAGTGTGCTCTCAAAAACTAACTAAAGAGCCACACTAACCAAACTAACAAGCTCTCACAACTAGCTACTACTAAAGAGCTTGACAACTAGTTTGCGGTAATGTAAAGAGAGTGAGTAATTTGTTTATACCGCCGTGTCGAGGAAGGAGCCAATCAATCACAAGAATGAATAACAATGAAGACCAATCACCTCAGAATCAAACGATGAACACAATGATTTTTATCGAGGTTCACTTGCTTGCTGGCAAGCTACTTCTCGTTGTGGCGATTCACTCACTTGGAGGTTCATGTGCTAATTGGCATCACACACCAAACCCTCAATAGGGTGCTACACAACCAACACAAGATGAGGATCACACAAGCCATGAGCAATTCACTAAAGCACCTTTTGGCTCTCCGTTGGGGAAAGGTCAAGAACTCCTCATAATCACCACGATCGGAGCCGGAGACAATCACCACCCTCCTGCTCGATGATCCTCGCTACTCTAAGCTATCTAGGTGGCGGCAACCACCAAGAGTAACAAGCGAATCCCATAGCAAAAAATGAACACCAAGTGCCTCTAGGTGCAAACACTCAAGCAATGCACTTGGATTCTCTCTCAATCTCACAAAGATGATGAATCAATGATGGAGATGAGTGTGAGGACTTTGGCTAAGCTCACAACGTTGCTATGTCAATGCAAAATGGCCAAGAGCATGAGCTTGAGCTAGGCCATGGGGCTTAAATAGAAGCCTCCATGAAATAGAGTCATTGTACCCCTTCACTAGGCACAACACGGGGTGACCGGACGCTCCGGTCATATTGATCGGACGCTGGACCTCAGCGTCCAGTCACGGGATGCATGCCACGTGTCCCCTCTCTTCAAATGTTGATCACCCAGTCTCAACGGTCAAGTGATGACCGGACGTAGCAGCTCAAAGTGACCGAACGCTGAACCCCAGCGTCTAGTCGTTTCCAGTAAGCATCTAGAGATGACTTTTCACAACCGGACGCGTCCGGTCATGCTCTACCGGACTCACCCAGCATCCGGTCACTTGGTGTTTCCCTTGTGCATGACCATGTTAGTGTGACTAGACATAGCTAGCAAGCGTCCGGTCATTTCAGCGTAGTGTTCGGTCGACGACCGATGCTGCACTTCTGTTGCTGCTATTGACCAGACGTGCCGGTCCTTCAGAGACCAGCGTCCGGTCACTTACAGTGACCATGTTCACCTGAGTTTAGGGTGCCGGTGGCACCATCGGACTATCTACACTCTACGGGCAGACACTCTACCGGTGAAGTTTCTAACCCTTGCTCAAATGTGCCAACCATCAAGTGTATCATCTTGTGCATATGTGTGTTAGCATAGTTTCACAAACATTTTCAAGGGTGTTAGCACTCCACTAGATCCTAAATGCATATGCAATGAGTTAGAGCATCTAGTGGCACTTTGATAACCGCATTCTGATATGAGTTTCACTCCTCTTAATAGTACAGCTATCGAACCTAAATGTGATCACACTCTCTAAGTGTCTTGATCACCAAAATAAAATAGCTTCTACCATTTATACCTTTGCCTTGGGCCTTTTGTTTTTCTCTTTCTTCTTGTCAAGTCCAAGCACTAGATCATCACCATCATCATGTCATGATCTTCATTTGCTTCACCACTTGGAATGTGCTACCTATCTCATGATCACTTGATAAACTAGGTTAGCACTTAGGGTTTTATCAATTCACCAAAACCAAACTAGAGCTTTCAATCTCCCCCTTTTTTATAATTGATGACAACCCTTTCACAAAGATATGAATTGAAATTCAATTGAATCCATATTGCTTGCCCAAGCATATTTACCATGTGCAAAAGGATATGGACAAGTTTCATAAACCCCAAATGGTAGCAATTGCTACCCCTACATATGTGCTAAGAGTTTAGATTGTAGCTTGCACATATGCTTAGATAGGAAATATAGGAGACAATGTCTACCAAATGATGCTAAGGTATAAAAGATGGACCTTTGAAGCATGATACCAATTGGAGTGCACCATTATACCATCCTTAGCCCCATGGTTAGCTAGATACCACTTGAAAACACTTGGAAATGAAATCACTAGATAACCTATGCATGCTAGATTTTCATTTCATCATTCAAACCTACAACTAGCATGCACCACACAAGCATGGATATTGAAATTTAAAACTTGTGCCATGCAAGCAAACATATGAAATGCACATTCAAATGCACCATACAAGTTCATGAGCTTGCTCCCCCTACTTGTGTGCTCAAAATTTTAATTGATCCCTTTCCTTTAGTCATATCTCTCCCCTTATGTCAAGTTTTCCCACTTTGTTGTCTTTCATTATATTAGTACACTAATATCTTTGTTTTTCTCCCTATGTACTAATATCACTAATATATTTATTTTTCTCCCCCTTTGTCATCAATGACCACAAAGGCTTAAAGTATAGATAGGTTAGGATTATCAATGTCAATCAATGGGGTGAGGATCATTTTCCCAAATTTGGTCTAATCTAGATCATTTACCAAAGATGTTTAACTCAGTTTGATCCAAGGACAAGCTTCTTCACACCTCCAAATAAGGGTTATCTTATACCATGTTGAGTTAAACACTTAGAGCTTATTTTCTAGATCAAACACTAGGTTTACAAGCCCACAAACATGTCATATGCTACCACTAGATCAAAATAAGCATAGAAGCAATAGTGGTACCATATAATCATCAAATCCATTTGATTTTCATGAATGAGCCTATTAAGTGTGAAAGATGTCTAGATGCACTAAACATGTCCTTAGTAAGGATGTATGCCACGCCAATTAACTTTTACCTTAGATTGCTCGAAGGAGAGGCATGTCATATGAGTGGGGGTGCATCAAAACATATTTGAGAAATCCAATATGTTCAACTCATTCCTTAGCTTGCAAAACCTTTTGTCATCCAATGGCTTGGTGAATATATTAGGCAAGTTGATCTTCGGTGCCTACACTCTCAATGCAAATGTCCCTTTTTTGTTGGTGGTCTCTTATGAAATGGTGGCGGATATCAATGTGCTTTGTTCTTGCATGTTGAACCAGATTGTTGGTCAACTTGATTGCACTCTCATTGTCACATAGCAATGGTACTTTCTTGAACTTGATTCCAAAGTCACTCAAAGTGGCCTTCATCCAAAGTACTTGTGCACAATAACTACCGGCGGATATATATTTCAGCTTTGGCGGTTGATAATGCAACACTATTTTGCTTCTTTGATGACCATGAAACAAGTGATCTTCCCAACAATTGACATGTGCCCGAGGTGCTCTTCCTTTCAACCTTGCGTCCCACATAATCCGAGTCAGGAATAACCAACTAGCTCCAACTTTGCTCCTTCGGGATACCATAAACCAATATTTTGTGTATGCTTCAAGTACCTCAATATTCTCTTTGTAGCCTTCAAATGACTTTCTCTTGGTGAGGCTTGAAATCTTGCACACATGCATACACTAAACATGACATTTGGCCTTGATGCGGTCACATAGAGTAGGCTTCCAATCATAGACCGATACAATTTTTGATCCACCATATTTCCACTTGCATCACTATCCAAGTTGCCATTTGTTTCCATTGGTGTGCTAATGGCTTTACTATCACTCATGCCAAACTTCTTAATTATGTCCTTGATATACTTGCCTTGACTCACAAAAGTACCATTCTTCAATTGCTTGATTTGAAGACCAAGGAAGTAACTCAACTCTCCAATCATGGACATCTCAAACTCATTAGCCATCATCTTTCTAAACTCATCACAAAAGTCTTGATTGTTTGATCCAAATATGATGTCATCAACATAGATTTGCAACACAAATAAATCTTTTCCAATCTTCTTGATGAAAAGAGTGATGTCAACCTTGCCCATTATGAATCCTTTAGAGAGTAGGAAGTTCCTCAATCTCTCATACCATGCTCTCGGTGCTTGCTTCAAGCCATACAATGCCATCTTCAACTTGTACACATGGTCAAGCTTCTTATCATCTTCAAAACCGAGAGGTTGCTCAATATATACTTCTTCATTGATGTAACCATTGAGAAATCCACTCTTGACATCCATTTGATAGAGCTTGATGTTGTGGGCACAAGCATAGGCAAGCAAGATTCTAATTGCTTCCAATCTAGCAACCGGGGCATATGTTTCTCCAAAGTCAAGACCTTCAACTTGTGTATAGCCTTGTGCTACCAATCTTGCTTTGTTCCTTACTACTATCCTATCTTGATCTTGCTTGTTTCTAAAGACCTATTTGGTTCCAATCACATTGTGTCCCTTTGGTCTCTCTACTAATTCCCATACTTGATTTCTTGTCAAGTTATTTAACTCTTCATGCATAGCATTCACCCAATCAATATCCTTCAATACTTCATCTATCTTCTTTGGTTCAATGGATGATATAAATGAGAAATGCTCACAAAATAAAGCCAATCTTGATCTAGTTTGCACACCTCTTAAAATATCACCAATGATAGTATCCAATGGATGATCCCTTACAATATTGGTTGGTTGGAGGATTGGAACTTGATTGCTTGCACTTGCTTGATCATTGGGTTGAGATGATGTACTAACCACTTAATCTTGTTCATTATCATGAGAGCCACTTGTACTAACTTGATTTGTATCATCTTGTACATTTGAGTTGGAGAGCACTTGCACTTGATCATCTTCATCATCATTCACTTGCATAGGCCTCAATTCACCAACATCCATGTTCTTCATGGCATTTAAAAGTTGAATGCCTCTAATATCTTCCAAGTTCTCGTTCTCTACTTGTGAACCCTTAGTTTTATCAAATTCAACATTATGAACTTCCTCAAGAGTACCACTATCCAAATTCCAAACTATATATGCTTTGCTTGTAGTGGAATAACCAAGTAGGAATCCTTCATCATATTTCTTATCAAACTTGCCCAATCTAATGCCTTTCTTCAAGATATAGCATTTGCAACCAAAGACCCAAAAATATGCAATGTTGGGCTTTCTACCATTCAAGAGCTCATATGGTGTCTTCTCTTTCAATGGGTGTCAAAAGAGGCGGTTGCTACAATAGCAAGCCGTGTTGATAGCTTTGGCCTAAAAAGATTGACTCACATTGTACTTACTAAGCATAGACCTTGCCATATCAATGAGTGTCCTATTCTTCCTCTCAACAAGGCCATTTGATTGTGGAGTATACTTGGCCGAGAATTGATGTCTAATTCCAAATTCATCACACAACTTATCAATTCTAGTGTCCTTGAACTCACTACCATTGTCACTTCTAACTCTCTTGATGGTTGTTTCAAACTCATTATGAATGCCCTTGACAAATGATTTGAATGTTGCAAACACATCACTTTTGTCCACAAGAAAGAATACCCATGTGTATCTAGTATAATCATCCACTATCACAAAGCCATATTTGTTACCACCGATGCTAGTGTATTGTGTTTGCCCAAACAAATCCATGTGCAATAACTCAATTGCTTTACTAGTGCTCATCATGCTTTTCTTGGGATGGGTGTTTTCAACTTGTTTTCCGGCTTGACAACTAGCTACAAAGCTTATCCTTTTCAAACACAACATCTTTCAAGCCTCTAACCAAGTCATGCTTAACCAATCTATTCAATTATTTCATTCCAACATGACCAAGCCTTCTATGCCATAACCAACCCATGCTAGACTTAGTGAACAAGCATGTAGATAATCTAGCTTCACTAGCATTGAAATCAACCAAGTATGGATTCTCATATCTAAAGCCTTTGAAGATCAAGTTAGAGCCATCTACACTTATGATCTCTACATCATCAACCCCAAATATGCATTTGAATCCAAGATCACACAATTGAGCCATGAATAGAAAATTGAAGTTCAAGCTCTCTACTAGCAACACATTAGAAATGCTCATGTCATTGGATATTGCAATCTTACCAAGCCCTTTGACCTTGCCTTTGCCATTGTCACCAAATGTGATACTATCATAACCATCATTGCCATTGGTGTTGATTGAGTTGAATATTCTTGCATCACCGATCATGTGTTGAGTCCACCCACTATTGTGGCAGAACCTCCTAAATTATAGGACCCACATGCACCTATCACTGTCCAATGACCTTTGACATCTATGCATATGTTTCCGGTAACTTAAGAAGACTATCGGGTGTCCTCGAGGAACCCCTGAATCATCCATGATTTCCGAGCAGGATCACATTATAGAGTCATTGCAGTATTACAACATTTATTCAAATATATACATCAGAGTAAAAACAGCGGAAGTCTTACAATAACTTAGTTTACAAACCAGTGGTTTCAAACCTTACAAACTAAGTTCGATAGTTAATACAAAACGTAGTAGTGGAGTGGCATTATACATAATACAAAACACACAATAGAACTGCTCTGCCCAAGGGCCACACATTTACTTCTCATCGTCAGATCGAACAATAGTCATGCAGCATGATCCAAAACAGATCTGCTCATGAGGCTCACCTGCAACAAGGGTCAACGAACCCTGAGTACAAAAGTACTCAACAAGACTTAACCGAAATAAATTTGAGAAGACTCAGGAATGCAGGCTCAGGGATTCAAGGTATAGCATTAACAATAATCAAAGTTCTTTTGCGTAAAAGCTCTTTAACAAAATTCTTTATATAGAAAACTTCATAAAATCATATACAAAGCTGACATGATCCGTGTTGAGATCATGAAACTTCATAGCCAACACCTTCACAAGCCTTATTCGAGTTCCAGTTATTAGACTACGATGATGAACAGAGAAGTGAGTCTCCAGAACCGAGGAGCAACGATGATTCGAACCAATTATTAACCTAGCTGGGGATTCCAGACCACACGACATATGCAGGTCCCCGACCTACATATACCAACCTACCCTCGGATCCTCTAAAATAAGAACGGGTCCATGCCACCCGAGAATACAGTACTCCACCAATCTAGCCTATTGCCACGTGGGTACACACTATTCTCGCTATCTCTCCACTCCTAGTGCGCGAGTAGCCATTCTCGTAATAGAATAGCCAAGTTAAGGCTTACCGGAGTATGTGGTTAGTACTACAAAGTCTCACCGCACACAGTTCAACAACGGACGGGCCTTAACTGACACAAGCGAAAAGTACCCGCTCACAAGACCTCCATGTCTTGTGGCTCACACACACCGAGTCCGCCCGGTCTAGATTTATTACTCCACATGCTCATATTTCATGATCACATAAGTAACCAAAGATCCATTTAAAATCTGTAAGTGACAGGTAATCACCCGACTAAGCATGACTAAGCATAACTAGTCATTTACGAAGTAAAACTGGTAACAAGGTAGATATAGGAAAAACAAGGTTGGTAATGCACCAAATAGGTTTTCACTTAACTCCTAATCACTTAATGCAGTACTTGAAAGCAAAAGCGATATAAATTTGTAAAACACAAGGTAGGGTTGTATGCATCCAGGGCTTGCCTTCGTTGACGGAAAAGTCCGATTCCTGCGACGTTCCATAAGTATTCGATCCAACCATCAACAGACGGATTAACTTCCTCCACGACTTGATTAACTACCATGTGTTCACCTTTGTTCACTACACGTAGTAACAATGCCATGTTTAACATGATGCGGAATACGAAACATGATGCTTGATGATGAATGCAAAAGTTAACAACTGGAATATAACTTTCCTTCACTGGTACAGTTACAAATAATTATCATAAAGCATTTTTAGTCATTCTTCTAATAAGTCAAAGGTTCACTTATTATACATGCTTACCAACTAAAGCCTCATCATGAAAAGACATGTATAAACAATATACAAGGAAATGTATAACTTTTACTTTTTTTTACTCAAGAGGTTGCATCTAAGAAGCAATCAAGTTTATTAACATGCATTTACTAACGAAATTCTTAACTAAGTCATTTAGAATTATTAACTAAAGGGCGAACCTAAACATATCAAGAAGGTAATCACTTGGCCATGACATAGCAGGGGTGGGGTGTTTCATGATCTATAATCAACTCCAAAAATCAATCAGGACATCTTATGATCTATGTTTATCATTTTGACAATTATTAACTAATAATTAAGGCATATAAATAAGAGTATAATTAAACATCATCAAATTAATCCCAAACTTTTTGTGGAGGCAGGTTTTAACAATAAACAGATACAATAAAAGTTTCATAGGTCACTGGATATTTATTTTGGCCTATAAAAACTACACAGCAAGCATTTCTTAATTAAAAGGACTAATTTTTAAGCATCCAAAAACTATTGATTTTCATGGTTTCATATTTTTCCTAAATAGTTTATATCTTAGAGAGATCACACAAAAAATTTTCATAATATTTAAAGCTCTATTTAATTCTACACAAAAATAACAAATCACAACACTATTTAAAATAACCACGGACTTTTCATTTAGCACCTGCTACAGTACATCGCCTTCTTCCTCGGGCTGAGCCGCGCCAGGAAACACGGCGGCGATACTGCTGGCCGATCAAGGCAGTAAAAATGGTGGTGAGGTGGCGCAAGATCATCGCAAGACTTAGCCGCACCGATAGGTGGACTTGGCGTGGCCTAGGATGACCCCGACCGGCCTGCCCACGGTAATCAGTGGCGCACACGGCTGACCACGACGGTGCAACGGTGGAACGGCAACTACGGCGCAAAACTGATCAAGATGGAGTTGGATTAGGCATGAAGAGACTCACCATGACTTGAGCGGCTAACTAGATGAAGCCGAGACGTGTTGGAGCTCCCTGCCGACGACGGCGGTGTTCATGGCAGTCCACACCGATGTCGCGACGGCGTTCCGGCAAACAAGGCGATTTCGGCCGGTAGCAGTAGCTAGGCTGGGCTCAATCGAGGCGCAAGGGCAAGGCAAAGTTGTGACAAGCTTTGCAGCGGCTGGAGTGCGCTAAAGCGACGGTGAGAGCTCGCCGGAGTTATGGCAGTGGCGACGGCAAAAGCAGAGGAGAAGAAAGAGCGACGGCGACGGCGTCTTGGCCTTAAAGAGCGGCTCAGAAGCTCAAGGAAGCCACGACGGAACCCTTTCCTACGCCAGCACGATGCCACAGACAGCCACGACGCGCCTGGAAGCAAACCGAAGGTCGCCGACGGTGAGTTGGCTTCCGCGGTTACTGTTCATCGAAATTACAGAATTGCCACTCACTTAATTTCCCAATTTACTCCAAATTTTATATGGTAACTCAAAAATCTTCAAAAATAAAAGTTGTTCAAAATTCAAAGTTCTACAACTTTGCTTTTATAACCAACCCCTAATTCGGCTTACATTTTGAAATGAACTTTTTAATTCAAATAGGGGATATTTAACGAATTACGCCTTTTCGAATTACTTTAAAATTTTCATAACAACTTTAAAAACTCCAAAAACAAACTTTGTATAACTTGACAAGCTCTACACTTTTGCTTTTGGGCTCAACCCCAAAATATGCTTAGATTTTGAAATGAGTTTTTAGGGTAGAATTTAAATGCTAAAAAAAATCCGGGTTGTCTCGAAAATTCCAAATACAAACCAAATTTTTGAACTTGATTCAAACAATTCAATTCAACACTCATAACATAAATGTAAACTTGTTTTAGTGAATGCATATCAAAGTTTGCAATATGACCAATGCCTTGCAATGCATATGATGACATGTCCTGTTTTTAATATTTAAACACCCGAGGTGTTACAATCCTTCCCTCTAAAAGAAATCTCGCCCCGAGATTCAAAGCCATACGGTAAGTAATGGAAAAGGAAATGTGTCGCAAGAACACATACAAAATCTATCCATAAAACAGTCGAGGTCCCTTTACAAAACACAAATGGTAACAACCGAGCTCAACTAACATTACTCTCTATTGACGCAAGAAACTCTGGAAATTTTTCTAATAAGTAATCTTCTGATTCCCAAGTAGCTTCTTCTTCTGAATGTTGATTCCATTGTATCTTGTAGAACTTGATTGTCCTTCTTCGAGTAACACGATCTTTCTGATCCAAAACTCAGGATAGGATATTTGGAATAAGTCAAATCTGGTTCAAGTTCCACTCCTTCAACCTCAACATTCTGCTCAGGCACTCGGAGACACTTCTTCAATTGAGAAACATGGAACACATCATGCACAGCTGCGAGATGTTCTGGTAATTTCAAGCGATATGCCACTTTTCCATACCTCTCTAAAATTTGAAATGGTCCAATATATCGAGGTGCCAACTTGCCTTTAATACCAAAATGGGTAACTCCCTTCATTGGTGATACTTTTAGATATACAAAATCTTCTTTGTTAAACACCAATGGTCTACGTCGTTTATCCGCATAACTCTTTTATCGGGATTGAGCTGTCTTCAAATTACTTTGTATTTGCTTAACCTTGTCTTCTGTTTCTTTCACAAGGTCAATCCCAAAGAATCTTCTTTCTCCAGGCTCAGACCAACTCAGCGATGTTCTGCATCTACGACCATAGAGTGCTTCAAATGGAGCCATTCTAATACTTTCCTGATAACTATTGTTGTATGAGAACTTAGCCAGAGGTAAACATTCGTCCCACTTAGTGGAATAGTTAAGGACACAACACCTTAACATATCTTCAAGCACCTGATTGACTCTTTCAGTTTGTCCATCAGTCTGCGGATGATAAGTTGTACTATACAGTAGTTTGATACCCAATAAAGAATGCAATTGTTTCCAAAAATTGGAGACAAACTATGTACCCCTATCGGACACAATAGTCTTGGGTACTCCATGGAGACTCATAATTCGCTCTAAATACATCTTGGCATACCGTATAGTGGGATATGTATTCTGAACTGGAAAAAAATGTGCTAATTTGGTTAGTCGATCTACAATAACCCATACTGAATCAAATCCCTTTGATGTCTTGGGTAGACCAACAATAAAATCCATACTTATATCCTCCCACTTCCAAGATGGAATAGGTAATGGTTGTAATTCACCAGCAGACCTCAAATGTATAGCTTTCACCTTTTGACAAGTATCACACTTTGCTATATATCTAGCAATCTCTATTTTTATTTTAGTCCACCAGAATCTTTGCTTCAAGTCATGGTACATCTTGTTGCTTCCCGGATGGATAGATAACCTCATAGCATGTGCCTCTTCCAGAATTGACTGCCGCAACTCAGGAACCTTTGGTACTACCAGGCGATCCTTGAACCATAACACACCTTCATCATCTATGCTGAAGCATTCTGCTTTTTCATTCTTGACTCTTTCCTTGATATGGGCTATACCCTTATTTTCCTTCTGAGTAGCAATAACTTAATCTCAAATAGTGGCTTCAACAATTATGTTGGTCAAACTTCCTTGTTGAATTACTTCTACATTCAACTTCTCCATTTCTTGACATAAATTCAAACCCATTGTTCTCACTGTCAGACAATTGCAATAACTTTTGCGACTGAGGGCATCTGCAACTACATTTGCTTTACCGGGGTGATAATGTACTTCCAAGTCATAATCCTTAATCAGTTCTAACCATCTTCTCTGTCGCATGTTCAACTCTGACTGAGTAAAGATATACTTTAAGCTTTTGTGGTCTATATACATATGGCATGTATTACCAAGCAGGTAATGCCGCCAGATCTTCAGAGCATGAACCACAGCTGCTAACTCCAGGTCATGAGTCGGATAGTGTTCTTCATGTTGCTTAAGTTGCCTAGACACATAGGCAATGACTCGGCCTTCTTGTATCAACACACATCCAATACCAATACCTGAAGCATCACAATAAACATCAAACGGCTTCTCGATATCAGATTGGGCTAATACTGGTGCAGTGGTTAATAGTCTCTTCAAGGTCTAGAAAGCCTCTTCATAATCAGTTGACCAGACAAACTTGACTTGGTTCTTCAACAACTCAGTTATGGACTTTGATACTTTAGAGAAATCCGGAATAAACCAACGGTAATATCCCGCCAATCCTAGAAAACTCCGAAACTTGATGAACTGTGGTTGGCGGTCTCCAATCAAGCACATCCTTCACTTTGCTTGGATCAACTGCAACGCCTTCAGCTGATAAGACATGTCCAAGAAATTGTACTTCCTTCAGCCAAAAATCGCACTTGCTGAACTTGGCATATAGTTGATGTTCTCTCAAACGGGTCAGAACAATTCTAAGATGTTGCGCATGTTCTTTCTTATTCTTGGAATATACTAGGATGTCATCAATAAACACCACTACAAACTTGTCTAGCTCAGGCATGAATACTGAATTCATCAGATACATGAAATGAGCTAGAGCATTTGTCAATTCAAAAGACATTACCAAGTATTCATATAACCCATATCTTGTGGTAAATGCCATTTTGGGAATATCTTCAGGCTTTATCTTAATTTGGTGATATCCTGACCTCAAATCTATCTTGGAGAAAACTTTGGCTCTGGCCAATTGATCAAAAAGCAAATCTATCCGAGGTAAGGGATACTTATTCTTGATGGTCACTTCATTCAACGGATGATAGTCAACACATAACCTTAGGGTCTCATCTTTCTTTTTCACAAAAACTGCCGGACATCCCCAAGGTAATGAACTAGGTTGGATAAACCCCTTCTCAATCAATTCTTGTAACTGAGTCTTCAACTCGGCCAATTCCTTGGGTGGCATCCTATAAGCTCTTTGAGAAATCGGAGCTGTTCCAGGTTGCAATTCTATGTTAAACTGGACATCCCTATCAGGTGGTAGACCGGGTAAATCTTCAGGAAACACATTCAGAAATTCACACACTACCAGAATATCTCTAATCTCTTTGACAGCAGTTGCATAAATCTTGCCCACTGATCTTCTTAAGGTTGGAAGTTGGATGAGAAGTTGAGAATTACTATCAGGCAAACTCACCATTAATGTCCTATTCAAAGCATCTATAACAGCCTTATGCTGATACATCCAATTCATTCCCAAGATTACATCTATATCCTGATCCTTAAGGATAATCATGGTAGTGGGAAAAATATGCCCACCTAGGTTTACAGGTACCTAGTATACCATTTCCTTAGTACATAGACGTCCCCTGGGCGACTGTATAAAGAAACTTTCCTTTGTTGCCCCAATTGAAATTTCATGCTTTACCACAAATGTTCTATTGATGAATGAATGAGATGCACCCGAATCAAAAAGTATAACTGTAGGGTGATTGGCAACAGGAAACATACCCATCATCACTGGCTCCCCTTCTAGAATTTCTCCAGCTTGAATATAGAACACCCGTCCTGTCTTCCTCTCATCTTTGCCCTTCTGAGCATTCTAATTGGGGTTCTTGTTTGGTGCCTGACCCTGTTGTTGATTGGCAGGGGCCTTTTGATAATTTTGATTAGCCTGCCTGGGATACGGACATTCCTTGGAGAAATGACCGATCCTTCCACAATTGTAACACGAATAATTGTGACCCTGGGACATTGGAGCATTACCACCAGGAGCATTGGTCGACTGTGAACTCAGGTAGGTTATAGCAGGACGGACATTTGACTGTTGCCCGGCTTGAGACTGCGACGGACGATAAGGAGGACGATTATGATGTACTGGATGATAAATCACCCTCTGCCTCTTGTGATTTCCCCCAAAGGATCCAGACGGCACATTCTTTTTCTTCTTGAGCTCCTTATGCTGCCGATACTTTGACTCTGAAGCAATTGCAATATTTACTGCCTCATGATAAGTAACATTAGTACAAGTTGTCATCATTGTCTATAGCTTGGTATTCAGACCTCTCATAAACCACCTCTTCTTCTTGGCATCAGTATTAACATGTTCAGATGCATATTATGACAGGTGATTGAATCTTCCCACATACTGCATCACTGTTTGATCTCCTTGCTTCAAAGCAAGGAATTCATCTAGCTTCATAGCCATAACTCCTTCAGGGATATAATGGGCTCTGAAGGCAGTATGGAACTCAGCCTAAGTTATTGGAATGCCAGCAGGTTGCATAGCCACTAAGTTTGCCCACCAAGCACTTGCTGCTCCTCTAAGTTGCTGAGCGGCAAACGTAGGTTTCTGATACTCCGTGCATGGGATAAGATCAAATTTCTACTCCATGGTTCAAAGCCAGTCATCAGCCTCCAATGGTTCATCTGCCTTGGTGAACACCGGTGGTCATTGTGTCTGTAAAATCAACATATGTGGCCTCCTATCTATTATGATGGCGACCACGGTTTCTGTGCATCTGATTCTGATTACTCTGAGCTATCTCATGAAGCAAACAAGAATTTTCGGCCATCATATTGACAAGTGCGGTTATAGCATCCACCAGATTTGTTGGAACTGGTGGCGGATCTAGAATACCATCCTCATCTTGTGAAGTTCCTGGAATATACAAACCCCGTGTATGACGCATCTGCTCATAATAAACCAAACTTTATTACAAGCCTTTATTGAATTGCACTAAAGCTTACTCCCGACACATTACATAGAGTTTACTAATATAAACACAAACCCACAAGTACAAAAAAAGACTACATAACTTAACTAGAACTAACTATTATACAACTCTACTCCTTTCCTTGATTACTTCAAACTTCAGGCTCAGTATCCATTCCGGAAATATTGTCGCCTTCATTATCACTTTCATCGATCATTACTAATTCTTCAGGATCTTCTTCTTCTTCTTCTGATTCGTCATCATCGGCAAGGATGACACCGGGGTCCATGGCATCAGCTTAGGGTTCATGATTTGGATCTAGTAGATTGCTAAGCCTATGAACTTCCTCATGTAGATAAGTATTATGTTCTTCTAAATCTTCTACATAGAATTCTAGCTTATGAGTTCTAGCTCTAGCTACATTTTCCCTATACCAAGCGTTATTCCTTCCCTCCACCGTACGAACCAACATACATTCACAGTTCCTGTACGTAGTGGTGAGACGCCGCAATTGATCCTGTAATTCTCCTACCTGTATAGCATCCAAAGCCCTATCTCTAGTAGCTTGTGCTAACTCTACAAAAATCCTCTATATCTCTGCCTGGGGATTAGGCCTAGAGCTGCTACTGCTAGCTTCATCATTCCTAGGGGCAAGTTAGTGACGAGGAACTCCTTTGGGTCCAGTGGACTTATGAGGCGTCATCTTGGTACGAGCCATACTATAGGAAGCCAATTTAATCCAAGTAAGACCACTTGATCAAAGTCTAAAGGGCAGCTAGAATAGATTACATTACTCAAACCAGACTCACTACTCAACTCCAGACTCAGAGATGAAGGAAGTAATGAGTGAATTAATCATGATGCATGAATCGTTCTTACGAATAAAACCATCAAAGCTTATAATACACATAAACAACATTTGTTTTTATATAGGGCATAATAAGATACTACTCCACCATACAAAACATTTTTAATCAAATAAGGAAGGGTGAGAAAGAAATAAGATAAGTCAGAAGCAATTTGGACCAAATTAACAAGTTAAATTTAGTCATCCCAAATCATTTTGAAGTTTTTGTAAAACAATATAACAAAAACTTTGTAACGATTGCTCCGATACCATTCTGTGCCAGAACCTCCTAAATTATAGGGCCCACATGCACCTGTCACTGTCCAACGACCTTTGACATCTATGCATATGTTTCCGGTAACTTAAGAAGACTGTCGGGTGTCCTCAGGGAACCCTGAATCATCCACGATTTCTGAGCAGGATCACATTACAGAGTCATTGCAGTATTACAACATTTATTCAAATATATACATTAGAGTAAAAACAGCGGAAGTCTTACAATAACTTAGTTTACAAACCAGTGGTTTCAAACCTTACAAACTAAGTTCGATAGTTAATACAAAACGTAGTAGTGGAGTGGCATTATACATAATACAAAACACACAATAGAACTGCCCTGCCCAAGGGCCACACATTTACTTCTCATCGTCAGATCGAATAATAGTCATGCAGCATGATCCAAAACAGATCTGCTCATGAGGCTCACCTGCAACAAGGGTCAACGAACCCTGAGTACAAAAGTACTCAACAAGACTTAACCGAAATAAAATTGAGAAGACTCAGGAATGTAGGCTCAGGGATTCAAGGTATAGCGTTAACAATAATCAAAGTTCTTTTGCATAAACTCTTTAACAAAATTCTTTATATAGAAAACTTCATAAAATCATATACAAAGCTGACACGATCCGTGTTGAGATCATGAAACTTCATAGCCAACACCTTCACAAGCCTTATTCGAGTTCCAGTTATTAGACTACGATGATGAACAGAGAAGTGAGTCTCTATAACCGAGGAGCAACGATGATTCGAACCGATTATTAACCCAGCTGGGGATTCCAGACCACACGACATATGCAGATCCCCGACCTACATATACCAACCTACCCTCGGATCCTCTAAAATAAGAACAGGTCCGTGCCACCCGAGAATACAGTACTCCACCAATCCAGCCCATTGCCACGTGGGTACATGCTATTCTCGCCATCTCTCCACTCCCAGTGCGCGAGTAGCCATTCTCGTAATAGAATAGCCAAGTTAAGGCTTACCGGAGTATGTGGTTAGTACTACAAAGTCTCACCACACATAGTTCAACAACGGACGGGCCTTAACTGACACAGGCGGAAAGTACCTGCTCACAAGACCTCCATGTCTTGTGGCTCACACACACCGAGTCCGCCCGGTCTAGATTTATTACTCCACATGCTCATATTTCATGATCACATAAGTAACCAAAGATCCATTTAAAATCTGCAGGTGACAGGTAATCACCCGACTAAGCATGACTAAGCATAACTAGTCATTTACGAAGTAAAACTGGTAACAAGGTAGATATGGAAAAACAAGGTTGGTAATGCACCAAATAGGTTTTCACTTAACTCCTAATCACTT
Source organism: Miscanthus floridulus (assembly GCF_019320115.1). Lineage (NCBI taxonomy): Eukaryota > Viridiplantae > Streptophyta > Magnoliopsida > Poales > Poaceae > Miscanthus > Miscanthus floridulus. The sequence continues at coordinate 71,817,210 of NC_089592.1, forward strand.
AATGCAGTACTTCAAAGCAAAAGCGATATAAATTTGTAAAACACAAGGTAGGATTGTATGCATCCGGAGCTTGCCTTCGTTGACGGAAAAGTCTGGTTCCTACGACGTTCCATAAGTATTCGATCCAACCTCAACAGACGGATTAACTTCCTCTACGACTTGATTAACTACCACGTGTTCATCTTCGTTCACTACACGTAGTAACAATGCCATGTTTAACATGATGCGGAATACGAAACATGATGCTTGATGATGGATGCAAAAGTTAACAACTAGAATACAACTTTCCTTCGCGGTACAGTTACAAATAATTATCATAAAGCATTTTTAGTCATTCTTCTAATAAGTCAAAGGTTCACTTATTATACATGCTTACCAACTAAAGCCTCATCATGAAAAGACATGTATAAACAATATACAAGGAAATGTATAACTTTTACTTTTTTTTTACTCAAGAGGTTGCATCTAAGAAGCAATCAAGTTTATTAACATGCATTTACTAACGAAATTCTTAACTAAGTCATTTAGAATTATTAACTAAAGGGCGAACCTAAACATCTCAAGAAGGTAATCACTTGGCCATGAAATAGCAGGGGTGGGGTGTTTCATGATCTATAATCAACTCCAAAAATCAATCAGGACATCTTATGATCTATGTTTATCATTTTGACAATTATTAACTAATAATTAAGGCATATAAATAAGAGTATAATTAAACATCATCAAATTAATCCTAAACTTTTTGTGGAGGCAGGTTTTAACAATAAACAGATACAATAAAAGTTTCATGGTCACTGGATATTTATTTTGGCCTATAAAAACTACACAGCAAGCATTTCTTAATTAAAAGGACTAATTTTTAAGCATCCAAAAACTATTGATTTTCATGGTTTCATATTTTTCCTAAATAGTTTACATCTTATACAGATCACACAAAAATTTTCATAATATTTAAAGCTCTATTTAATTCTACACAAAAATAACAAATCACAACACTATTTAAAATAACCACGGACTTTTCATTTAGCACCCGCTACAGTACATCGCCTTCTTCCTCGGGCTGAGCCGCGCCAGGAAACACGGCGGCGATACTGCTGGCCGATCAAGGCAGTAAAAATGGTGGTGAGGTGGTGCAAGATCATCGCAAGACTTGGCCGCACCGATAGGTGGACTTGGCGTGGCCTGGGATGACCCCGACCAGCCTGCCCACGGCAATCAGCGGCGCACACGGCTGACCACGACGGCGCAATGGTGGAACGGCAACTACGGCGCAAAACTGATCAAGATGGAGCTGGATTAGGCATGAAGAGACTTACCATGACTCGAGCGGCTAACTAGATGAAGCCGAGACGTGTTGGAGCTCCCTGCCGACGACGACGACGTTCATGGCAGTCCGCACCGACGTCGCGACGGCGTTCCGGCAAACAAGGCGATTCCAACCGGTAGCAGTAGCTAGGCTGGGCTCAATCGAGGCGCAAGGGCAAGGCGAAGCTGTGACAAGCTTTGCAGCGGCTGGAGTGCGCTAAAGCGACGGTGAGAGCTTGCCGGAGTTATGGCAGTGGCGACGGCAAAAGCAGAGGAGAAGAAAGAGCGACGGCGACGGCGTCTCGGCCTTAAAGAGCGGCTCAGAAGCTCAAGGAAGCCACGACGGAACCCTTTCCCGCGCCAGCACGATGCCACAGACAGCCACGACGCGCCTGGAAGCAAACCGAAGGTCGCCGACGGTGAGTTGGCTTCCGTGGTTACTGTTCATCGAAATTACAGAATTGCCACTCGCTTAATTTCCCAATTTACTCCAAATTTTATATGGTAACTCAAAAATCTTCAAAAATAAAAGTTGTTCAAAATTCAAAGTTCTACAACTTTGCTTTTATAACCAACCCCTAATTCGGCTTACATTTTGAAATGAACTTTTTAATTCAAATAGGGGATATTTAACGAATTACGCCTTTTCGAATTACTTTAAATTTTTCATAACAACTTTAAAAACTCCAAAAACAAACTTTGTATAACTTGACAAGCTCTACACTTTTGCTTTTGGGCTTAACCCCAAAATAAGCTTAGATTTTGAAATGAGTTTTCATGGTAGAATTTAAATGCTAAAAAAATCCGGGTTGTCTCGAAAATTCCAAATACAAACCAAATTTTTTAACTTGATTCAAATAATTCAATTCAACACTCATAACATAAATGTAAACTTGTTTTAGTGAATGCATATCAAAGTTTACAATATGACCAATGCCTTGCAATGCATATGATGACATATCCTGTTTTTAATATTTAAACATCCAAGGTGTTACAACTATCAAGAACCCAATGCATTCCTCGGGCTTTGTAATTGACCTACAAAAGAAGATCAATTCTTTTTAGGTACCCAAACTTGCTTGGGTCCTTAAAGGTTAGTTACTAAGCTCTTTGGTACCCAAATGGCTTTCTTCTTTGAGCCCATCTATGGTTTACCAATGAACTTAGCCTTTACACCATTTGCACCCTTGGTAAGCATATAGAAAGAATCAAGGTTAATGGAGGATACATTAGCATTTTTCTCTTATTTTTGCATTCATGCTCTTTATGACCAACTTGCTTGCAACTAGTGCAAAACCGACCATTATTCTTCACAAAACTAGTCTTGTGAGGAGCAAAGGCCGTCTTACCTTTCTTGAGGGTATAGCCCAATCCCTCTTTGTAGAAAGAAGCTCTTTGGCTACCCAAGCACATAAGCAAGTAGTCCTCACCATCATAGGCCTTAGCCAAGGTGTGAGTGAGTTTATTGACCTCCTTCTTGAGGTTCTCTGTGGGGGGTATGACCCTGGATACCTACGACGGACCACATGGGCTGCGCCCTTAGGGGCGGCCTAGCCCACAAGACAAAGCCTTGCGGGGCGCGATCTTAGTCGGCGCCTTCCGCAAGACATCTAGAAGATATCCTAAAGATACTATAAGATCTGTTAGGATATGTATGATCCCAAGATTCCTGTAATCAGTTATTACTTTCTAGTTATCTCTCAGATCTAACCAACTTGTAACTCTGCTCCCCAGACTATATAAGGCAGGTAGGGACCCCCTCCAAACACACACAATATCATACGATAGCTAATACAAACCAATAGACTACAGGAGTAGGGTATTATGTCATACTGACGGCCTAAACCTGTCTAACTTATATGTCTCTATTGCCTTCTTGTTCTTGATCTCACGCTCCCCTACCGATCAATCTACCTTCATGGGATACCCCTCGGAGGACTGCCAATGATATTATGTTGATAGTTGACGTGCGCAGGTAGGGGTGTGCGTGCTGTTTCCTTGTCGAACAAGATAGCTTTGTCCGCAGGCTATTTGTCCCTTCCCTAGCCTGGCCAGATCTTCACAGTCAGATCGATCTCCTAGATCATCAACGCTGACGGAGTCAAAGAGCTCCTCGAGCCAGTGCATATCATTTCTACGCCGACCACCCCCGCTCCTACAACTACAGATCTAATCTCGGAACCAATTCTAAGGTCGCCTTCACCAACAACTCGCTGTCCACTTCCTCGCTACTAGAGGAGACAGATCGACAATGATAATCTAATCGAATCCAAGAATGCTAGAGCAACCTATCAAAGGGCCATCCAGATGTGCCTCGACTAGCAGATCAGCCACAATGTTGAAGCCTACATCGATGATGTGGTCGTCAAGACCAAGATCGCCGACAACCTTATCGCCGACCTTAAGGAAACTTTTGCCAACTTGAACAAGTACCGATGGAAGCTGAACCCTTTAAAGTGCATCTTTGGAGTTCCATCCGGCATACTGCTGGGCTACATTGTCAGTGCTTGAGGCATCGAACCTAATCCTAACAAGGTTTCTGCCATCACCAACATGAAACGACCAACATGTGTCAAGGATATACAGAAGCTTATAGGTTGTATGGCTGCCTTAAGCCGCTTCATATCACGCCTCGGCAAAAAAGGGCTACCTTTCTTCAAGCTCCTCAAGGCCTCTGAGCGCTTCTCCTGGTCGGAGAAGGCAGACACAGCTTTCGAACAGCTCAAGCTGTTCCTAACAAAGCCTCTGATCATGACAGCGCCACGACCAGATAAAACTCTACTGATCTACATCACCGCCACTTCTCGCGTCGTCAGCACAGCTATTGTCGTTGAACACAAGGAACCTAGGCACACCTACAAGGTGCAATGTCTAGTATACTTCATAAGCAAGGTACTTAATGAGCCCAAGACTCGTTATCCTCAGGTACAAAAGCTGTTATATGCAATTCTGATTATGTCACGCAAGCTCCAACACTACTTCGACTACTACAAGATCGCCGCGGTCACTGAGTTCCCTCTAGGTGACATTCTCTACAACAAGGAGGCCAATGGCCACATCAAGTGGGCTGTTGAGCTCAGCACTTACTCCATCGAATTCAGAAGCAGGCCTACCATCAAGTCACAGGCGCTCGCTGATTTCATCATTGAGTGGACTGAGATCTAAGAGCCTATCACCGCCACTTGCCTCGAGCACTGGGTGATGTACTTCGATGGTTCCCTTAGCATCAACGATGCTGGTGCGGGTATTCTGTTCATTACGCCGACCAAGGATAAGCTCTAATACGTTCTCCAGATACACTTTTTGGCCTCCAACAACACTGCCGAATATGAAGCATGTCTCCACGGACTACGTATAGCCATCGAGCTCAGCATCAAACACCTCATGGTGTACAGGGATTCCGCACTAGTCATCAACTAGCTCAACAAAGACTGGTCTTGCTCTAGTGAGAAGATGGATGCATATTGCGCCGAAATCAAAAAGCTTGAAGGAAAAATCTACAGCATCGAGTACCACCACGTGGTACGCGACCAAAATTAGCTCACTGACCACTTATCCAAGTTGGGCCCTTCTCACGCTGCGATCCAGCTGGGGGTCTTCATTTAGGATCTCCTGGCGCCATCCATCAACGAAGATAAGGAAGTTCATAAAGTTTCCCCCGTCGAGTAGCTGGTACTTACAGTACCTTTGCCGGCCACCGATTGGAGGGAGCAATTCATCAAGTACCTCACCAGCGTCGAGGTACCCACCGACAAGACTAAAACTGAATGCCTAATTCGTCGAAGCAAGCATTACGTGCTGGTGGACGACAACTTATGAGGAAAAGTGCTAAGGAAGGGATACTGTAGAAATGCATCACCCAAGAGGAGGGAGTAAAGCTACTTCTCGAAATTCACTCTGGTTCCTACGGCAACCACGCGGCCTTGAGAACATTGGTCGGCAAGGCTTTTCGAGCTAGTTTCTATTGGCCCACAGCCATTTCAGATGTAGAAGACCTCGCCTGATGTTATGAAGGATGCCAATTTTTCGCTAAGCAAATACGTGCCGGCGCAAGAACTGCAAACCATCCTAGCTTCCTAGCCCTTCGCATGCTGGGGACTGGATATGATCGGGCCTTTCAAGCCAGCACCAGGTGGTTTCCAGTACATGTATGTCACCATCGACAAGTTCTCCAAGTAGATTGAATATAAACCGCTCGTCTCGGCTACTGCAAAGAAAGCAGTCGAGCTCTTCGAAGATATCGTACATAAATTTGGTCTCCTAAACAACATCATCACTGACCTCGGAACTACATTTACTGGCCATCACTTCTAGGACTTCTGCGAAGACCATTGCATCTCCATCAAATATGTCTCTGTTGCCCATCCTAGAGCCAACGGCCAGGTCGAACGGGCGAACAGCATGATCCTTGATGCCCTCAAAAAGCGACTATATTAGAAAGAAGAAAAGCACCTGGGCAGATGGCTCAAGGAGCTACCAGCTGTAGTCTAGAGACTGCGTACCTAAGCTAGTCGCAGCATCGGTGTAACTCCATAGTTCTTGGTCTATGGCTCAGAAGCCATACTACCAGCGAACATTGCCTTCCGAGCACCTAGGGTGGAAAACTATAATGAAGAGCAGGCCATGGCTGTTCGGTTAGAGGACGTCGATAGGGCCAAGGAAGAACGCCTAATCACCTGCGTCTGCACAGCTAAATATCTGGAAGACTTGCAGAGGTACTACAACCGAAACATCAAAGGTCGTTCATTTGCTATCGGCGATCTTGTTCTCCACAGAAAACAAAAAAACTGAAGGAATGCATAAGCTCTATTCCCCTTGGGAAAGGCCTTACGTCGTCAAAGAGGTTACCCAACCAGGGTCTTATTGCCTAAGTGACTTAGAAGGAATCAATGTTCCCAACTCATGGCACATCGAACACCTTATACGTTTCTATCCTTGAAACGCTCTAGATATGTACTCTCTACTTTTACGTTGAATAAAGTTTTAGTCTCCATAACTTGTCTTCATTTTGTCTCTATTGTGGTTTAACATCCACTCATGATCACCGAGCACTATGCTACTTCATAACGAACTCCAATGCGACATCGTCATAACTGCGCCGACCACGTTCCTCCAAATCTCCAACGTTATCGCCGAATCGTTTTCTCCAATATCGCTGAACGACTTCTCCAAATCGCCGACACATTTTTTGCCAAAATTCGCCAAATAAGTTTTCTCTAAATTACCGCACACATCTCCTCTAAATTGCCAATGTATTTCGCCATGCTTTTTCTCCAAATCGCCGAACACTTTTCTCTAAATCTCCAAGATATTTCGCCAATCAACGAGCAGCATACTTTCTTTTCTATTCTCTTCGACAAAAACCTAGTCTCCGATCTCTCCCTACACGTGCTATGGGCTCCACGCTCTATGTTATGGGTGGTCGGCTATGGTTCCTTGGTTATGCATGTTCATCCTACACGTCTATGGGCTCCGCACTCGACGTTATGGACTATGGGCTAGCTAAGGCCGAGGGCTCAACATAGAATTAATTGCTCAGACATCGCTTATATTACATATATCTCCAAGTTATTTTGATAAACGCCATGCAGCTCACGTTCCATTCTTTTCTCTATGGGGAAGACCCAGTCTCTGATGTCTCCCTACACGTGCTACGGGCTTCATGCTCTGCGTTATGGGTGGTCGGCTGCGGTTCCTTGGTCATGCCTGTTCCTTCTACATGTGCATAGGCTCTGTGCTCGATGCTATGGACTATGGGCTAGCCGAGGCCATATGGGTCAGTAGCGAACCAACTGCTCGGACTCTACTTACACTACATGGTTAAAACTATGAAGATCTTTTTCACCAAAATACAATCTAACCGCATCCACATGCACCTTATAATATTTATCGTATAAATAAGTGTTTTTATGCCTTCGCGCGTTCTAGCTACACTGTCCAGAAATTACAGATGATATTCGCCAGGCAGATCATTGTGCTTCGCCATTGTCGTCCATTTTGCTGAATAGGTCTATATCGCTTGCCAACTTCTTCGCTACGTCCTCCACTTCATCCTCTAGTTGTTGGGTCTCTACCTCGCTCAGTCCTTCGGTGAACTCGCCCCCTATCGCCTAAAGGTCAATGGCTGGATAGTGGGATCGAACCATAGTAAGGGTGTGGGTAGCGGCGGTGACAACATCGTCGAGGTTGAAGCCATTGAAGCTCTCCCACGCCATCTTGCATCTTACGATGACGATGTCCGAGCGCGGCGGCCTGTCGTCGGGCTGAGGAGCCACTTCTGGTTCGATGCAGTTGAGCACTGGTTTGATTTCGGTGACTACGGTGTCAAATTTGTCCCTTTGGGTCTGAGCGTCCTGCTCCAGCACATCGAATTGTGCCTTGACCCTCCAACTGTAGTCTGCAAGCATTGCAAAGTTACATCAAGCGAGAAAGTCACTTGAACGGTAACTCTGACCAGGGAATACTTACCATTCAGCTCCTCGGCTAGCTTGCTCGCTCGCTCTATCTCCTTCGCCTTCTCCTCTCGAAGGTTCTCGAGGGCCTATCGTAGCTGGCCAAGCTCGACATCTTGTTCTACAAGTATGACAGTCAGCACCAAAAGTAAGCGTATCCAACTTTACAAAGCACTTTTGTCGATCACACGCACCTTTCTTCTGCTCGGAGACTTTCTGTAGTTGTTCCAAGTGCTCAGAAGCATCCTTCAGTTGTGTGGAGGCACTGGCTAGCTGCTTGGACTTGCTCTGTAGTTGTTCTTTCGCAGTCGCCAGTTGTTCAGATAGGACTCCCTTCTGGTATTCCAGGTCCCGCGCGTTGGATTTAGCGAGGTCTCGCTTGCACCAGGCCCTCTGGGTGTGTTTCTCCGAGAGGTTCATCGCCTTCTTGAGTTTTTGGTTCTCCTTGGCAAGGGGTTCCATCCTCTTTATCAACTGGTGTCACTACTCAGCAGTCCGATTTATTCCCTGAAATTCATAGGTACAATAATGGTATTTGATCTCCCACATCAAAACTAAATACTCAGGATTGAGTACTAACCTCGATTTGTTTTATTACTCTAGCAAGGGCGGATTTCAGCCTCCTTATCTCCTTAGGGGTGTCCTCTTCCTCGATAACTACCACCTCGTCACCGTGCTTGTGGAGGATTCAGATGGATTGGGTTTGAGGTTTAGCACAAAGGATCTCCTCCACCTCATCCTCCTCTTCCGCAGCAGCGGGAGAAACCCTCGGGGGGCTCTGTGGTCAGACAGCCAGCCCGACCATGCCCTGTGACACCTCCAGGGGTGTCGTTAGCTCCTCGGGCACCATTGGTTCCGCCGACCTGGACTCTGGTGCTTCGCTGACAACTCTAGTTTTAGCTCCTGAGGGCCCGGCAGTAACCGGCATTGCTTCAGGTATTGTCACTGACCCGTCCCCCACTAACGCTGACCTCTCACCGTCTTCAAGTCCACCTGCAGCGATGGTTGACTTTTCCACTAGCTGCCGAGCACCTAGGGACCCCGACATAGGAGCTAACGACATTACCTCTGCTCCGGGATTGGCCTGAGGCTACTTGTTAATTTGGGTGGACAGGTCCAGACCCTCCGTATGACTTGCACTGCATCATATCATTTGGTCAATCGGCAAAAAAGCTAAGACAAGACAACAAAGTAATTACAACATGAGAGTACTTACCGTTTGGTCTATAGGTGCAATTTTTTGAATCGACGATGCCTACCTGAGCCCCTAGGTGCGACTATTGGGTTGACTCCCTTATTCTGGGGTAAAGGTCTTGCCTCCTCCATAGTCGACCTCTGCTCTGCCTGCTACTCCAGGGTTTTCTCCGCCCGTTGCTCTAGATTTACCTCCGCTTATTGCTCGGGGACTCCTATCGCCTGCCCAGGGGGAACCTCTGCCGCCTGATGCTCAGGGACTTCATTACTTCCCCTTGGTTGCTCCTCCATAAGTGTGGTTCTTGGAGGTGCTTGGGTGCTTGGAGGAGCAACAACTGGATCTTCATTGTCATCAGACCACTCGAGCACTGCGGTCCTTCGTGGTCAAGTGGTCTGGTCGCCACTAAGCGAGATGCCGCCTTGTTTGAGAGGAGCGGCAGCCGCCATTTTTCTCTTCTTCTAGGCCAGCTCATCTACCACTGCCCTCTTTCCCTAGACTTTCTCCGTCACCGAGGGCAAACTCTCTGTCCGACCAGCGTCGATGCCTTTGGATTTTGATGCGACGCTGGCCGCATCTTCTTTAGACGAAGCTGGTGATCAGGCATCTACTCCCCTTGACCAATCACCCTTGGAATGCTAGAGAAATACACTGCTCTTTCATGCGAATGGATCTTTGCATAAGCAAATCAGTTCACTGCTCGTCAATGCTTCAGGATTAAAAGTATCGGTAATAAAAATCGAGATGATCACCTCCAAGGGGCAGATATATGCAATTGAAGGCCCTCGTTTGCTTTGGCTAGGTGAACGAAATGTTGGGAGCGAACAACTCTATGGCCCGCTCTAGGACATTCATTTTCGTCAGTTGTTCTGTTCTCTCCCGGGTCCCGTTGTCATCACCTCTGTAGTCAAAACCCGGGTGGGCCCTCTCCTTGTAGGGCTGGATGTGGCGCACTATGAAGCTTGCTGCCACCTAGTTCACCTCTAATTTCCACACCTCTAATCATGTCGAGGAGCTCCATCACTTGTTCCATGTCAGAATTGTTCAGTTTCTCTGACCAGCTCCTCTGGTTCTCCGAGATATGGTGGATGTCGTAGCGGATTGCAGGGTGGCTCTGTTTCATGTAGAACCACTTGGAATTCCACCCTTTCAGAGAAGTGTTCAGCAGTACATTAATATACTCGCTGGCCATTCTATCTCGAAGCTACAAATAGACGCCGCCGACCACCTTGGAGCCACCATCGCCTTTCTTCTTCAACCAGAAGAGGTGTTGAAAGAGGTTGAAGTGCGGCAGAACCCTAAGAAACACCTCACAGAAATGGATGAAGATTGAGATATGAAGAATGGTGTTGGGATGGAGGTTGCACAGACTAACTACCCAGAGCTCCAATAGATCCCTCAGGAAAGGATGAATAGGGAACCCCAACCCATGCTAGAAATAATCTTCAAAGATTACAACTTCATCGGTGTTAGGCATTGGGAAGGGCTCACCACTGGCTGGCCACCATCCGACGGTGACGCGGTCAGGAAGCATGCCTGTTGCCACCAATCTCTCGACCTCTGTTTCTCCCATGCACGACAGCGCCCACTCTTTGTCATGTCTGGCTCTGGCACTTGCTCTCTTTGGGCTCGCTCTCTTCGGGTTCGCAGCTCTCCTCTTTGGTGCCATCTTTCGGATCTAGATGGGAGCTGGCACCGGTAGCGTGCGTGGGTGCGAATCTAGAAGTGTGAGGACTGTGGAGGAAGACAAAATGGCAAAGCAGCAAAGGTGGAAACTTGGGATGCGGCGGCGCAGTTATAAAGCACTTTCCCCACCTCTTCGTAGTCGAGGGTTTTTGGGAAACCGTTCTCATGATTTACGCCTCTCCGAATCCTCCACAACAGCAAGGTGGGCTATAACATGGGCTTTTGCGCAACCGTAGCCCATGTCGCCCATTTATCGCCGCCGTCAGTTGCTACTTGCCAAATAATCGCCGACTTCTCTGCCATTTATTGAGGTTCAGTAACTGATACTGTACAGCCATTACTCCAATTTTTTCTCCATGGTTTGATTTCTCTGATATCTTTGCTTGTAGCTCGAGCACTAGCTGCCTGCTCAGCTGGTCCTTAATTGTTTTTCTGTTTCTGACCCTGGCACCACATGACTACGTCACCTACTATCAGGCTTGGGGACTAAGTGGGCACACTTCACCTCGCAGTGAATGTGCTTTGTCTCTTTTTGGGGTCACGCCCAGGGACTGGCTACCTGCTCAGCTAGTCTTCTACTATTCTTCTTCTTTCTGACCCTGTCACCACATGACTACATCATCTACTGTCGGGATCAGGGACTAAGTGGGCACACTTCACCTCACGGTGAATGTGCGGGATTTTTTCTCGAAGACTACATGCCTCTTGCAGAAGATTGACTCCTTCTCCTGTGGTCGGACTCTAAGTGGGCACACTTGGTCCACTACGAGGAAATTTTCTATTCTAAACTTGAGCTCCTTACACTCTTATGGCAAGCCATGCTTGGATCTTACTGCTTGGCTATGGTTCTCGCTGCTCGCAACTGCTCGTTACTGCTCAGCACCTTGACATGGTGGTCGGACCGTGAGTTTGACTGCTCGGCCTTGTTCGCACCTGCTCGGACAAGCACAAGATGGTGTTGTTCAATGGATACAAGGTGCTCGGGGGCTAGCTGTGGGGGGTACGACCCTGGATACCCATGGCGGACCACATGGGTTGCGCCCTCAGGGGCGGCCCAGCCCACAAGATGAAGCCTTACGGGGCACGATCCTGGTCGACGCCTTCCGCAAGACATCTAGAAGATATCCTAAAGATACTACGAGATCTGTTAGGATATGTATAATCCCAAGATTCCTGTAATCAGTTATTACTTTCTGGTTATCTCTCAGATCGAACCAACTTGTAACCCTACTCCCTAGACTATATAAGGCGGGCAGGGACCCCCTCCAAACACACGTAATATCATACGATAGCTTATATAAACCAACAGACCACAGAAGTAGGGTATTACGTCATACTGATAGCCTAAACCTATCTAACTCGTGTGTCTCTGTTGCCTTCTTGTTCTTGATCTCACGCTCCCCTGTCGATCAATCTACCTTCGTGGGATACCCCTCAAAGGACTGTCGACGATATTCTGTCGACATTCTTATTCTCAACCATTAGTGAGGCATCACAAATGAGACTATCACTACTAGATGAGGTGAAAGTAGAAGTACTACAAGAATGGTTAGTGGGAGGAACAATGATAGTCATAGATAATGATTCATCAATTATATCACAAGTTGAGCCTACATTGCAAGTTTCAACATGCTTCTTTTTATTTTGCTCATCAAGCAAAGAGGAATGAGCCTTTTCAAGCTTTTTGTGTGCCTTGCCAAGCTTCTCATGGGCTTCCTCTAGCCTCTCATGAGTTTCTTTGAGCTCATCAAGGGCTTGCTTGAGGGCTTTTACCTCCTTATTCAAGCTCTTGCATTCCCTTCTCTTAATATCAAAGTATTCTTTGGCATCTTCTAGCATGTCAAATAATTCATCTTTAGTAGGTTCATCATCATCACTATCACTATCATTTTTATTATCATTATCATGTTCATCATCACTTCCATCATCATCATAAGTTTGTACCTTTGTGGCCTTAGCCATGAAGCATGATGGAGTGTCGAAGAGAGAAGGCTTCTCATTAATCACAATGCTTGCAAGTGCCTTCTTCTTGGTGGTCTTATCATCATCGCTATCATCATCATCACTTGAGGAGGCATCACTATCCCAAGTGACCACATATGAACCACCCTTCTTCTTCTTGAAGGTCATCTTGTCCTTCTTCTCTTTCATTTCCTTTTTGTCCTTCTTCTTGTTCTTCTTGTTGTCATCATCATTGTCGCTATTGTATAGACATTGAGCAACAAGATGATCTTTACTTCCACATTTGAAGCACCTTCTTGACTCTTCCTTGTTCTTGGATGAATATTTCTTTCTTCTAGCATGGTACCCTTTCTTCATTATGAATTTGCCAAATTTCTTGACAAAGAGAGCCATCTTCTCATCATCATCATTATCCCATGAACCATCATCTTCACTTGATATTTCTTGCTTTGCCTTGCCCTTGGATGATGTGGCCTTGAATGCCATGATCTTCTTCTTCTTATCCTTCTTCTCATCTTTCTTCTCCTTCTTTTCTTCATTCTCATCATCATCTCTATATGTATCATCGGTCATTATATCTTCCAACACTTGGTTTGGTGTCATAGTGTCCAAACCACTCCTCACTAGAATAGTGACCAATGTGCTAAATCTTGAAGGCAAGCATCTCAAGAACTTGTGGGAGAAGTCCTTGTTCTTTACCTCTTCTCCAAGTGCTTTGAGATCATTGACAAGCACTTGAAGCCTATGAAACATCTTCGGCACACTCTCATCCTCCTTCATCTTGAAGCTTGCAAACTTCTCTTTGAGAATGTATGCCTTTGCATCCTTCATGGCTTGAGTGCCCTCAAATGATTCTTCCAACTTCTTCCAAGCCTCATGAGCCATCTTAATATTCTTAATTTGCTCAAATGTTCTCTCATCAATTGCATCATGAATAGCACTTAGAGAAATGTCATTGTTTTGGAGAAGCACTTCTTCGGCCGTGGTGGGATTCTTCAGATCACCAATCTCGATTTTGGTTTCTACCACCTTCCACACATTTCTATTGATTGACTTGATATGTGTGGTCATCTTTGATTTCCAATACGGATAATTTATGCCATCAAATTGGGGTGGCTTCTTAGTATTGTTGATTTGAGCCATTTTTACACTGAAGGTTGTTAAGCCTCAAATCACGGTGACCTTAGCTCCGATACCACTTGAAAGGTCCTAATGCTTAGAGGGGGGTGAATAGCTTATTAAAAATTTCTACAACAATACTTAACAAACCGATTAGATAATTATGAGGCGAAGTAAGTGTTGCGCTAGCCTACTAAAAATGCAAGCCACCTACCATAATTCTAGTTTATATAGTTTCTATCCACACAATAGCTATGACACTACACTAAGCTAGTGTGCTATCAAAAACTAACTAAAGAGCCACACTAACCAAACTAACAAGCTCTCACAACTAGCTACACTAAAGAGCTTAACAACTAGTTTGTGGTAATGTAAAGAGAGTGAGCAATTTGTTTATACCGCCGTGTCGAGGAAGGAGCCAATCAATCACAAGAATGAATAATAATGAAGACTAATCACCTTGGAATCAAATGATGAACACAATTATTTTTATCGAGGTTCACTTGCTTACCGGCAAGCTACTCCTTGTTGTGGCGATTCACTCACTTGGAGGTTCACGCGCTAATTGGCATCACACGCCAAACCTTCAATAGGGTGCCACACAACCAACACAAGATGAGGATCACACAAGCCACGAGCAATTCACCAGAGTGCCTTTTGGCTCTCCATCGGGGAAAGGTCAAGAACCCCTCATAATCACCACGATCGGAGCCAGAGACAATCACCACCCTTCGCTCGACGATCCTCGCTGCTCCAAGCCATCTAGGTGGCGGCAACCACCAAGAGTAACAAGCGAATCCCATAGCGAAACATGAACACCAAGTGCCTCTAGATGCAAACACTCAAGCAATGCACTTGGATTCTCTCCCAATCTCACAAAGATGATGAATCAATGATGATGATGAGTGGAAGGACTTTGGCTAAGCTCATAAGGTTGCTATGTCAATGCAAAATGGCCAAGAGTGTGAGCTTGAGCCGGCCATGGGGCTTAAATAGAAGCCTCCACGAAATAGAGCCGTTGTACCCCTTCACTGGGCACAACACGGGGTGACCAGACGCTCTGGTCATATTGACTGGACGCTGGACCTCAGTGTCCGGTCACACGATGCGTGCCACATGTCCCCTCTCTTTAAATGTTGATCGCTCGATCTCAACATTCAAGTGATGACCGGACACAGCAGCTCAAAGTGACCGGACGTTGAACCCTAGTGTCCGGTCATTTCCAGTAAGCATCCAGAGATGACTTTTCACGACCGGACACATCCAGTCATGCTCGACCGGACTCACCCAACGTCCGGTCACTTGGCGTTTCCCTTGTGCATGACCATGTTAGTGTGACCAGATGCAGCCAGCTAGCGTCCGATCGTTTTAGCGTAGACGCACCGATCCTTCAGAGACCAGCGTCCGGTCACTTACAGTGACCATGTTCACCTGAGTTTAGGGCGCCAGTGAAGTTTCTATCCCTTGCTCAAATGTGCCAACCACCAAGTGTATCATCTTGTGCACATGTGTGTTAGCATATTTTCACAAACATTTTTAAGGGTGTTAGCACTCCACTAGATCCTAAATGCATATATAATGAGTTAGAGCATCTAGTGGCACTTTGATAATCGCATTCCAATATGAGTTTCACCTCTCTTAATAGTACAGCTATCGAACCTAAATATGATCACACTCTCTAAGTGTCTTGATCACCAAAACAAAATAGCTCCTACCATTTATACCTTTACCTTGAGCCTTTTGTTTTTCTCTTTCTTCTTTTAAGTCCAAGCACTAGATCATCACCATGGCATCACCATCATCATGTCATGATCTTCATTTGCTTCACCACTTGGAATGTGCTACCTATCTCATGATCACTTGATAAACTAGGTTAGCACTTAAGGTTTCATCAATTCACCAAAACCAAACTAGAACTTTCACATGCGGCACATGGAAGATAATGAAGGCAATACAAAATACTTTGAAGATGAGATGTGTGTGAGATCCAAATTAATTAATACTTTAGAGAAAAGGTAACTGGTAATTTTGCTAATGGACTGCATGTTCCACATGATGGAGAGCTGGAGGAATTGCAAGATGATGAAGAAGAACCACCTCCAATTGTTGAGATTGATTTGCTTTCAATTCCGATAGATGAATAAAAAATCACTCTTATTGAAAAAGCTCCAAGGTTAGGGTACACATTAAACTCTCAAGGTACTATAGGTTTTGATGATGATATCTTGAAATGCTCTTGTTCAACCAATAGCGTGGATGATAGATTAAATTCTATGCCTTGCACCTATGTTTATCATATCAATAGGCTAGAATTCCTTGAGAATGATAAAGAGGCAGTGCTTTTGTTTGAACCTATTGACTTTATGCCTTTAGAACCTTTGCCTTGTAGAGATCTTAGTGCCATGCAAGAAACATATGCTACATTTAATTGCACCTGATATTATTTTGCAAATCAATTGTGGTTGTGATTATGGATGCTTATGCTTACAATAAATTTTGCAAATCTCGATCTTGCTTTGCGCTTGGTCAAGCTAATGACCTTAAATGAGCACTTGCTGGGAGATTGCCCGAATTTCGCTAACCATGTAGGAACATGAGATCTGCATGATGTGGAGAAGTCATGTCCAAAGGGTTGCAAATTGGATCATCAACATCTTCGGATGAACGTTGTTGTTGTGATCAATTTTCTGCCCATGATCAGAGATGTACAATAGAAGAAAATTAGATATTCAGAAGTTCCATCAAGTATTCTTTCCAATGTATCAAGAATTGCCAAGTTTGGAGATCTGTACAAGGAGTTGTGATAAAATCTTTCAACACAATTGCCAAAAAAATTCTTTCGACACTGCATGTTATGAAATTAGCTTGGGACGCCAGAGTAAAATGGGTGTAACTCCATCGTCCGGAGTCCTTTGTGGGTGAATGACCACTTGTTGGTAAGGGAATTTGATGAACTTTGCAAAGGAGCAAAAGTTTTGTGAACGTTATGTTATGGAAATAGAGTAAATTCAACGAAGAAGAGGCAGCAATGAAGAATGACGAAGAAGGGGATGATGATGTTAGAGAAAATAGCTTAGGCAAGTCGATCATGTACAATATGGGAAGTGAACGAAAGTCGCATGGACACCTTTAGTTCTTGCATAAAGGACCATGGCTTTGCGACAACGAGAAGGTATGTGAGAAAGTCAAACTCTATGACTTTAGATGAAGCGCTTTTCAAAAGGCAACCCGTTCATTGAGTTTTTATTTCTTTTAAAGAATAAAATGTATGGCACCACCTTATGACGATTAACTTGTAACTAATTATTCTAGGCTTGTTTTATTTTTAGACCATCAACATGTTCATGTTCATATTTGTTTTTTCTGTATATATTGCATTTTGTCATCATCATAATGTCTTACACCTTCTTTGCATTCCGTCATGCTTCGCATATAGTTTGCTTGGTTGTTCTCTATGCTTTATGATGAATGCTTTCGTATCCATGTTAGTGCTTCATGGGCATTTTCCTTTCGTAATCTTGTGTTAAAGTGGTGTTTAAACTTGACTGCAAACCATCATCATCCAGTTCTATAAACCTTGCTAGCTATTTTATTTTCAAATGACGTTGGTTGATTTATAAGCTTTGCAATGCACTTTATTTTTCTTATATGCTATAAAGAGTTAATATCCTTGGGATAAGCCTGGTGTCTTGATCTTGGGTAATAAGTCTCTATGGCTATAGAGAAATTCAGCAACCTAGTTGTAAACATGGCGTTTAGGACTAGGTGCAAACATTGCCTTTGCTTATATGCCTTCCTCTCATATGCATATACACCTTGCACTTACGCGCACCCATTAGGTTTTTGTCTTTCTTTTCACTAGGATGTGTTTCGCTGAAATTTGACTTATGCTGCTGCTTATGCTGATTTGTTATGAGAAAAAAATATTGTTCCTTCGCTAAAAGGTACCGCTGAAAAACAGGACGTAGACTAATTATGCCATAAGTTGAGAATCTTAGGATGTGTTGTTGGTTTGTTGGTAATTGTTTCTATTCCCAACGTCACCCTGGAGGTAGTATGTCGTTTGGCGGCTTCCAAAGCAGCGTGGAGGTAGGCAAGCTTTAGTGGCGAGCTGAACCACGGGATAAACACCTTGTCTCTTGTATTCTTGCTATTTGTGTTGTGCTCTACTTGTTTGTTGGTAATTCCTAGGTTTGCTTCCAATTTACTTGTGCATAAGCTTGTGACCTCCTTCAAGTGGTGAAGGCCCCGTTCGTTTCGCTGAAAAAATAAGCCGAAACACTGTTCCGATTGATTTATTGTGAGAGAAAAATACTATTCCGGCTGAAAAAACAAGCTGAAAAAGACGAATTATAAGAGAAGCGAACATGGACGAAATATGGTCAACACTACTCCAAAAGCATTAGTAATTTACTCAACCTAAGTTTCATTAGGTAGTTTTTGAATTGTGCCTTCGAGGCTGATACACGACACCGCCGCAGTTTTGCTCGGCGCGTAAAAGTGCAGTAGCACCGCACCTGTTAGTGACCACCGTAATCAAGTTTTATTTTAATAGGCCTAGTCACCCGCGTGCTAGATCCCTTACAATAGTAAATCTAAAAATATCAATATTATGTTATGAACCATATATATATATATATATTTTTTTTTGAATTGGTGGTTAAAGATATAAATATTTAATTTAGGATAAAGCCAATACAACGTGTAAAGATAATTAGAGAAAATTGATGCAGATATGATATCAAAACCGAGGAAATGGGCTAATATCGGGGGCCATGAGCTTGGACTAGGTTGTGTTTAGTTCCAAAAAGTTTCTCAAAAAGTGCTGTAGTAGCCATCACATCGAATCTTGCGATACGTACATGGAAAATTAAATATAGATAAAAAATTAATTACATAGTTTGGTTGAAAATCACGAGACAAATATTTTGAGCCTGATTAATTCATAATTGAACACTAATTACTAAATAAAAACAAAAATGCTAGCTAAATTTCCAAATTGCCCGCAGCCTTATTATCGCCGAGACGCCCACTGAAAGGGAGAAGATGGCGCATCAAGCATCCTGAATCCTTTTTTTAGATAAATTCAGCATCCTGATTCGTGAGTCGTGAGTCGTGACGTGTTGGCTTTCCTCAATTCCTTCTTGGTCGCTCCTCCGCCCCTGCCCCTCCTCGCTACAATCGATTTCGTCGTCGCCGCTACCTCGGTTGCTCCCCTCCTGTTTATCAGAGAGGAGCTGGGGGAAAGTGCTCCCTCCATCGTCGCCCAGCAGATCGATCGAAGCCAGCAAACAAATCAGAAAGAGCAAGAGAGGCGCCCGAGTCCCTAGGGCGGAAAGCCATGGACGGCGCCGCCAACTGGCGCCCCACGCAGGGCGCCGACCCTGCCGCCGTCGCTGCCGCCGGCGGCGTCGACCCTAACGCGGCTGCCCCCGCCGGAAGCGACTGGCGCACCCAGCTTCAGCCCGAGGCGCGCCACAGGATCGTCAATAAGATGTACGTCCTCTCCATCTTCCTTCCCTCCCTCCTCCCCCTAATGGGAATTGTAAGCAACTGCAATCTTTTCCTTCCGCCGTGGCGGATCCATGTCGCTTCTTTTACGATTCGATCGATTCGATCCGTTTACACCTGCTTCCCTCTTTACTTTATTTAGATTAGATAGAAAGTATCATGCTTGCTGGGTAGGGTTTGCTGATCCATCCATGCACTTAGACCTGCTGACCCATCCGTGCACCTAACAATTCGCACTTGGACCTAACAATTCGTCTACTTTGTTTACCCACGAATCACCTACTCGTTTGTTCGTGACATATGGATCCATATCCAATCCAATACATCATACTTTCTAAGATTATATATCTTTATTTAAACCAAATTTAATCATCAAAATTATCAGTAGAAACTACTTGACTACCTGTTTGCTTGCTATAAGATTAAAAAAAAATCTTTATAAAGCCATCTCTGCACAATAAACACACATAGAAACATATGCAACTGCATGTCGCAACATTTGAGTTTTTTAGAGTATGGGTGTAGAATGCGACAACTCGTAATGTGATTTTTTTTTTCCAAACACTTCTCTATCCCCTAGTGGAGGGTAGGCATGGCGTAGCGGTAGGCTGCTGACTTTCTCCAATTTGTCAACCTCCTTGCAAAATAAGAAAGGGTAAAACCATATTCTTCCTAGATCCTCATCTTGTGTAGGACCTTTTAGCATTGGTTATGCGGTATGACCCGAGTCTTTTTCTGCCAACTAATTATTAAGTCATGTATATGCCTGCCAATGGAATGTGTCCATTTTACCCTTGCCACCACTTAAATTTTACCCTAGTTGCCACTTGAATGTGCCCATTTTTACCCTAGTCGTTTGTTCGGTTCAAAAATATGTATGTGCATTAGCGGTCCACAAATTCCATGCCCACTGTTTCCACTAGTGAACTATTATTTTTGTACATGTACTGGGGCTTCTGGTTTACTGGACTAATTAAATGGTAATCAAACACATTTATCAGTGTATCTCTCAATATATCACTTCTTGCATTATATATGTATAGAATGGAGACTCTGAAGAAGCACCTGCCAATATCAGTACCAGAAGGACTGACTGAGCTTCACAAAATTGCTGTGCGATTTGAAGAGAAAATCTATACTGCAGCCATCAGCCAGGTACATTTAACCTAACTCTAGTACGCTCCCGTACAGAGTCAGAATGTTTAGTCATGGGGTGGGTCAATGATATGGACATTTGATCTATGACAATCTTAAAGGCTTTTAGGTAAATTTTAGATGCTTATAGATCTTTTTATCATGGTAAAATACATGATGGGGCAATGCATGGATACTCTGCTAATCATATTTAGGAGGCGTGGTATCAAAATATCATGGGCCCATGCAACTTGCACATGTAAATTGTATTAATGCAAAAACCACAACTTAAATCCTTTTGTTTTGTATCACTCAGTCTGATTATTTGCGGAAGATTTCTCTGAAAATGCTGTCCATGGAAAGTCAGACAAAGACCCAACAGAACCCTGGAAATGCTCAAGTGATTCCAAATCAGAACCCTCCTGGTCCAGGTACCATACACAGCAAATGCAACATCACACCTTTTTTTTGTGCTATCAATGCATTTGCTTCTAAAAAAAAAAGAATGCAGGCAAGATATTCAGGGCATAGTTAAGTTTTCCACATTAAGAGAGTTTACTTCTCACTGGTGGAATGCATGCTTTTTATTTTCACTTGCTTCCTAATATGTTCATATTTGCATCTTACGATTTTTTTGTCACTTTATAGTCTTAAAGGGCAAATTTGTTATTGCTAAAGTTTATTGGCTATCATAATATAGTGCCTGTTTGGATGCCGTAGTTTTAGAAAAACTATGGTATGAAGTAACTGTAGTTTTATAAGATAAAAGTGTGCAAAACTGTCGTTTACTGAGGTTATGAGTGGAGTGGAGTATCTAAAACTTCCAAAGACTACAATTTTAGCAAGGTCTTGAGTGGAGTATCTCAAACTTCGAAAAGACTAAAATTTTAACAATACCATGTCTTTGAAAACTAGAAGGTTTGTTGCATCCAAACGCCCAATAGCTTTCCAAAACCAAAGTTTTTTTTTGCAGAACCATAATAGTTTTCCAATACTCAGAAAATACTTTGAATCCAGGGCCTTAGATATTTTTTTACCGTAAAGGGCCTTAGATGTTATTCTTCCGCCCCAAAACGTAGGTTGTTTTAGCTTTCTTGTAAGTCACAACAACAACAACAACAACAACAAAGCCTTTAAGTCCCAAACAAGTTGGGGTAGGCTAGAGTTGAAACCCAACAGAAGCAATCAAGGTTCAGGCACGTGAATAGCTGTCTTCCAAGCACTCCTATCTAAGGCTAAGTCTTTGGGTATATTTCATCCTTTCAAGTCTCCTTTTATTGCCTCTACCCAAGTCAACTTCGGTCTTCCTCTGCCTCTCTTCACGTTACCATCCTGACTTAGGATTCCACTACGCACCGGTGCATCTGGAGGTCTCCGTTGCACATGTCCAAACCATCTCAACCGGTGTTGGACAAGCTTTTCTTCAATTGGCGCTACCCCTAATCTCTCACGTATATCATCGTTCCGAACTCGATCCCTTCTTGTATGACCGCAAATCCAACGCAACATACGCATTTCCGCGACACTTAGCTGTTGAATATGTCGTCTTTTCGTAGGCCAACATTCTGCACCATACAACATAGCAGGTCTAATCGCCGTCCTATAAAACTTGCCTTTTAGCTTCTGTGGTACCCATTTGTCACATAGGACACCAGACGCTTGCCGCCACTTCATCCACCCTGCTTTGATTCTATGGCTAACATCTTCATCAATATCCCCGTCCCTCTGTAGCATTGATCCTAAATATCGAAAGGTATCCTTCCTAGGCACTACTTGACCTTCCAAACTAACATCTTCCTCCTCCCGAGTAGTAGTGCCGAAGTCACATCTCATATACTCAGTTTTAGTTCTACTAAGTCTAAAACCTTTGGACTCCAAAGTCTCCCGCCATAACTCCAGTTTCTGATTCACTCCTGTCCGGCTTTCATCAACTAGCACTACATCGTCCGCGAAAAGCACATACCAAGGGATGTCCCCTTGTATGTCTCTTGTGACCTCATCCATCACTAAAGCAAACAAATAAGGGCTCAAAGCTGACCCTTGATGTAGTCCTATCCTAATCGGGAAGTCATCCGTGTCTCCATCACTTGTTCGAACTCTAGTCACAACATTGCTGTACATGTCCTTAATGAGCCCAACGTACTTCGTTGGGACTTTATGTCTCCATAGTGCATTTTCTTTGTAATATAGATTGTATATGTTAATATATTTTTTATATAAACTTGATCAAAGTTACAGAAGTTTTAGGACAAAAGCACAAAACTAAAACACCATACATTTTGGAACGGAGGGAATGCTTATTAATTGTTGGGGTGTAAAGTGATGCACATGCATTCTAAATAATTATGCCACTGTACTTTTCTTTTCAGATGTGAATCAATTACTCAGTTCCTAATTGCTTGCAGTATACTTCCCTATTTTTTTCTTCAGAAATACAGAAGCTCACTGTCAATTTTATGTCTAATATGTTGCATTGAGTGCTTCTGCAACCTTGTTACAATTTTAATGTAAGCATTCCTTGCCTTAACATTCATATGGTATATATTTTCTAAAACAGCACCTGGCCTTCCTCCACAAGGTAGTAATCCAGCACAGTCATCAGCTATCCCGTTGATGTCTCAGCAACAGACACGGCAGCTAAATGCTTCTACATCTGTTCAAGGTTCGCTTCCTAGTCTTGGTCAGAACTTCAGCCAGACATCGACGCTGCAGAATCTGTCTGGCATGCCACAAAATACCATGAACAATGGTTTAGCACAAGGTACTCCACAAGATATGTATGCTGCACAAAGACAAATGGCTGGTAGGCAGCAGCAGCAGCAACAACAACAACAAGCACATAATCAGTTAATCTATCAACAGCAGAAATTGTTGATGATCCAGAAATTGCAGCAGAATTCACTTATGCAACCGCACATTCAGCAGCAGCAAACTTTGTTGCAGTCAGCACAGATGCAATCTTCACAGCAGCTCATGATGCAAATGTCATCTGGCCTTCAGCCTGGGCAGACCACCATTCCACAAACTCAGTCCATGGCGATGCAGTCAGCTACACAGAGTGGTATTCAACAGAATCCATTGAATTCAGTACAACAATCTGTGCAATCATTACTCCAGCAGCCTACACAATCTGTAGTGAGGCAGCAGCAACATGCACAGTCCATGCACCAGCAGCCTTCTCTGCAGCAAACTCAGCCAACACAACAGCCCAACATTCCTTTGCAACAGCAGCCACAACAATTAATGGGGCAAAACTATGGTATGAAGTAACTGTAGTTTTATAAGATAAAAGTGTGCAAAACTGTCGTTTACTGAGGTTATGAGTGGAGTGGAGTATCTAAAACTTCCAAAGACTACAATTTTAGCAAGGTCTTGAGTGGAGTATCTCAAACTTCAAAAAGTCTAAAATTTTAACAATACCATGTCTTTGAAAACTAGAAGGTTTGTTGCATCCAAACGCCCAATAGCTTTCCAAAACCAAAGTTTTTTTTTGCAGAACCATAATAGTTTTCCAATACTCAGAAAATACTTTGAATCCAGGGCCTTAGATATTTTTTTACCGTAAAGGGCCTTAGATGTTATTCTTCCGCCCCAAAACGTAGGTTGTTTTAGCTTTCTCGTAAGTCAAAATAGAAAAATGCACCAACATCCACAACTATGTGCCTAATTAAGAAAAATCTTTAAGTTGTTTGTTTCTAAATCTTTACCGTTTATTCATTGTCACTGTATCTCTATAGGGATTAATTTGCTGTTGCTAATTTCACAGACTCACAATTAAATGTTATTTGATGGTGTGTAAAGTGATGCACATGAACTGTCAATGATGTCCAACGGGCCGAGCCGGGCCGGCTCGGCACGGGCCTGTGCCAGGCATGGCCCGGTGGGCATCGGGCCGGCACGGCACGTCGTGCCTCCAGGGCCGTGCCGAGGCGGGCATCGTGCCTGACCTACAGCCTAGGCACGGCCTGCTGCGCCGTTTTTCGGGTCGGCCCGGCCCGTGAAGCACGGCCAGCCCAGTGTGGGGAAGCGCGAGCAGCCAGAGAGAGGGGGAAGGGGAGGAAGCACGAGCAGCAGGAGATGGCAGTGGCCGCCGGTGAACTTGCCCTTGGCCCTTGACACCGGATCTGGTGTCGGGGCGGAGCTCGGGGCCAGCACGAGCAGCAAGAGAGAGAGAGAGGGAAGGGGAGGAAGCACGAGTAGCGGGAGATGGCAGTGGCCGCCGGCGAGCTTGCCCTTGGCCCTTGACACCGGATCTGGCATCAGGGCGGAGCTCGGGGCCAACGCGAGCAGCCAAAGAGAGGGGGAAGGGGAGGAAGCACGAGCATCGGGAGATGGTAGTGGCCGCTGGCGAACTTGCCCTTGGCCCTTGACATCGGATCTGGCGTCAGGGCGGAGCTCGGGGCTAGCGCGAGCAGCCAGAGAGAGGGGGAAGGGGAGGAAGCACGAGCAGTGGGAGATGGCAGTGGCCGCCAGCGAGCTTGCCGTGCTGCGCGAGGGCGTCCCATGTCCCCGCTCGCCTCACGGCCTCGCCCGATGCAAGGGAAGTGGAAGGAGCCGGGAGCGTCCGCGGCGCAGAGGGGAGAGGAGCGAGTGCGTAGTGGCCGCGTGGGGAGGGGGCTGCGCGGGTGGAGGGAAGGGAGCACGCTCGCCTCGCAGCCTCGCACCCTCGCCCAATGCGAGGGAAGGGGAGGGAGCCGGGAGCGTCTGCGGCGCAGAGGGGAGAGGAGTGAGTGCGGCGTGGGGAGGGAGCCGGGAGCGTCCGTGGACCTGGGCCGTGCCGGGCTGGCACGCCATGCCTAGGGTAAGGCCCAGGCCTGGCCTGCTACACCGGGTCGTGCCAACCCGGGCCCGTGCGCTACCGGGCCGGGCCGTGCTCACGTCGGGCCAAATTTGCGGGCTTCGGATCGGGCCGCCGTGCCTCGGGCTGCATGGACATATATATGAACTGTAAATGGTTATACATGGCTATCAATTTTCATGGTGGATAATGGTGCCAGCAGGTAGTAGCAGCAAAGGGAAGAAGCAAAAGAAGTTGAGATGCCATTTCTGCAAAAAAGGTGGCCATTTTAAGAAGGATTGCTTGAAGAGAAAAATATGGTTTGAAAAAAAGGTGTATACAATATTTTTCTGCATGCTTGGAAGTTAGAATCTACTCATTATAGGTCCTAGTAATAATACCTATTCGTTAGATTCTAGTGCTATTACTCATGTGTCAAATGTTATGCAGGAGTTGCTTATGATCCACCCATAAGCGGACTAAAGCACATGAGAATAAAAATGAAGGCACTGTATTGAAGGGATCAGGACTCACAGAGTAATCCATGTATATGTCTGTATGTCTGTGATTTGTACTTAAAGAGTGTATGTATGTTTTTCGAATGTTGAGAAAGTTGGATGTACTAGTTTTAAGGTTATGCATGTAGACGAGAGAATACATATTATTGTGGTCCCAGTACTTTAATTGATCAGTTATGCCATTTCAACCTTCAAGATGTTTTTTCTAAAGCCATGCTGAACAAGTTATGAAAATAAGTGTGATGCACACAATGATATGCCATCTTTTGGCACAGGAGATTAGGTAATAACATAACAAAATGAAGATTTTGTTGGCCGGCATATATGTGGGTTCACATTAAGGGCAAATAAGACCTCAAGAATATCGAAGCAACCATCTGCAAATAGTTAATACAAGGTTCACATAAACTGTTACGATTGAACACACAAACCATTTTTGTCCATTTGATGTTCCTTTTTATTGGGGTGGTGAAAATATTAATCTCTCTTTATTGATGAATTCTCATGTTATTGTCTTACTTAGCCAAGGACATCTAAGGATTACCTGTAGCAAGTGAAAAGATAGGTTGATAGAAAGTTTTTGTTTCTTCAAACATACTCCCTCTGCCCCTGTAGCACCCGATTTTAAGAACAAAATCAGACACACCATATGTGAGCCTAGAAAGTCAAATCTCACATATAGCTACAAATAAGGGTAATATCAAAAGACAAATGCTCAATATATAACGTATTGAGTATAAAAGTTATGACCTTAGGCAACAAACAGTGGAAAGACAACTTCGATCTTCGGATGAAGACTCCAATCCACAGGGATAACTGACTGGTTGATCACAAGACTAATTCCTCCAAACTCTAGCAATCTGGTATCCATCCGGGATTTTTATCTAAATATATAAAAAATAAAGCAAGCGTAAGTACATGTCGTACTCAATAAATATAACATGGGGTTCATGAGGCTCAATAGGAGACACTGGTTTAACTGTGATTAACTTTTAATGAGTTATCTTTTAACAATTAGGTGGCAATCAAGTTTATCCACAAGCCCATCGTAAGGAAAATGGACCATATGCCTATTTACTTTTAATTTTGGTGTTTGATGACCAACACAACCAAATTAAACTAATGAATTTGCAAGTGACTGTTTTGTAGTTCAATAGGGTGCAAGATGTGACTTACACGAAGGCGACATGGTGATCCCACGATCAACACCATAAGCAAGACCTTAGAAGCACAAGAGAAGACTCAAGATATCAAGCAAAGTCCAAGCACTAAGATTGAAACCAAGCCGGACGCAATATCGCGAAGAAACGAGCTTCACAGAGGTGACCGGACGCAACCCTTATAGGGACCGGACGTGTTCGATCAATTGCTCGGCAACAGCAGGCATCAGCAGCAGTGACCGGACGCTGAGGACTGAAAGTGACCGGACACACCAATGACACTGTTCATCATCCTGGCAACACACTCAGCACTGACCGGACGCTGACAGCTAATCGACCAGACATAGGAACTGCAGCGTCCGATCGAGTACAGAGAGGTTCTAGAGCGGCGAAGTTACGACCAGACGCGTCCGGTGGCATGTGACCGGACGCCATCAACGTCCGATCAGTTGATCGCGCGCTCTAACGGTCGGGACGACTAGACAAGTCTGGTCAGGATGACAGCAGCGCCCGGTCAGTAGCAGAAAAGCGGGATTTCGTCCTCAATGGATACTTTCTCAGTAGGGCTTATAAATAGACCCCCAACCGGCCATTTGGAAATAGTAGAGCTGACGAAACATACCAAGGGTGTTAGTACACTATTTTAGTGATCTCCACTTGCATAGTGCTACTGATTCATTAGGTGATTAGCGTAGGTGCTTTGCGAAGTGCTTAGATTGATTAGACCACCGCTTATGTGCTTGCTCTAGGTTTAGGCCTAGTGTTTAGTGAGGTTTGCATACCTCTTACCATTCGGTGCTTGCGTGCACCATTATTATACATTGGAGGGGCTTGTAGTCTTGCGAGATCACACCAATCGCGTTTGTGGTGTGGCCTCCATCGTGTACCGAAGGGAACAAGGCCCGTGGTGGTTCGGTCGAAAGCTTGACAGTGAAGACGGTGGGGAGCGGTCCGGGAGAGGCTTGCCAGAAGGCACACCGGAGACCCACTTATGCATAGGGAAGGCCCGGGGCTATCCACGGAGTTACCCGACCGGGAGCTTGGCCCTTATGAGAGATTTCTTGCGAGGGGCTCCAACGAGGACTAGGAGGAAGCTTGCGCGATTCTCCATACCTCGGTAAAAATACCGGAGTCGTCGACGGGAGTTTGCATATCTCTACCCTACTCTTTAGCTTCCGTATTTACATTGCTTGCATAACTCTTTTTACGGTAGAGATAGCAACACACTAGCAAAACCGTAGTTGCACATTTAGATAGTTTATCTTTTGCATATGTTTTGCTAAGGGTAGAAAAAAAGAAGCCATAGTTTAGAGTTAGAGTTTTAAGTTACCTAATTCACCCCCCCCCCCCTCTTAGGTATCACGGTCCCCTTTCAATTGGTATCAGAGCCAGTTGGCTCAATTTGGACCTTTGGCTTCATCACCGTTGAGCCGACGCTATTTAGAGTGGTTGGGATGGATACCTCTAGGCCTTCGTACTTTGACGACACTAACTTCCCCTACTATAAAGCTAGAATGGCCTGTCACCTTGAGGCGGTAGATTTGGGTGTTTGGAGAGTCACTCGTGATGGGATGAAACCTATTAAGAATCCCGATAAACCCACAAAGAGTGAAGAAAAAGAAATTAATTTCAATGCTAGAGCTAAAAATTGCTTGTTTAAGTCTTTTAGCATGGATGTGTTTAACCAAGTGTTCACTTTAAATATAGCACATGAAATTTGGTTAAAACTCCAAGAGCTCCATGACGGCACAACTAATGTTCGTGAACAAAAACATTGTCTAGCTAAACAAAATTATGTCCTTTAAAATAAATGATGATGAGCTTGTTCGCGATATGTATTCTCGTTTGAATCTAATTATCAATGAGCTCCATTCAATAGGATTAATGAAGCTAGATGATGCAGACATCGTGAGGAAGATCATCTCTGTGCTACCACAAAAGAAATATGCAAGCATCATCACCATCCTTCATAACATGGAGGACTTGAGCACTATGACCCCGGCCATAGTCATTGGCAAGATAGTGGTATTTGAAATGTCACGCAAGATGGGTCAAGAAGAAGCATCTTCATCAAGCAAAGGCAAAGCTCTCATATGTAGTGAGAAAAAGAAGATGAAGGGCAAGCAAGTTGAGTCAAGCTCAAGCTTAAGCTCCTCAAGTGAAGATGAAGAAGAAGATGAGGATGATGATGATGATGAATCAAGTGATGATGATCAATATTCCTCCTCTACCTTCGACCTTGATGAAGAATCAATCAAACTTATCAACAAGGTGGAGAGAATGATCCAAAGGCTCAATGTCAAGGGTGTGCCCATCCAAATTCAAGATTTCATTTTCACTAATCAAAGAAATGAGCAAAGAAAGAAAGGATGCTATAGATGAGGTGAGTTGGGACACTTTATGTAAGTTTATCCAAACAAGCCCACACCCAAGACAAAGAAGAAGGCAGTGCAAGGACAAAGCCCTCATATCAATAAGGTCAAGGGATGATTCTTCAAGTGAAGAAGAAGACCATCACAAGAGGCGAGGGTACAAGCATTCATCATCAAGAACTTCACGAGTGTGCCTTATGGCACGAGGTGACTACTCTTGCGTATGCACATGTGACTACTCTTTGTTTTTCGTCAGCCACGAGAGGAGACATTAATGTACATTTGAGTTTTTTTAAGGCATGGGAGTAGAATGCGACAACCCAATACTTGAGGCGCAGCAGCAGACTAGTGACTGTCTCCACTTGTGTCAACCTCCTTGCAAAATAAGCAAGGGTAAAACCATCTAAAAGTCCCCTTCCCTAGACCCTCACCTTGTGTGGGAGCTTTTAGCATTCAGTAAGGCTTAGTTCAACCATATGTATGTGCATTAGTGGTCCACAAATTTCATGCCACTTTTGCCACTAGTACACTATTTATGTACATGTACTGGAGTTTCTGGTTTACTGGGCTAATTAAATGGTAATCAAACACATTTTTTTAGTGTATCTCTCAATATATAACATTTGCATTGTATATGTAGAATGGAGACTCTGAAGAAGCATCTGCCAGTATCAGTGCCAGAGGGGCTGGGTGAGCTTCACAAAATTGCCGTGCGATTTGAAGAGAAAATCTATACTGCAGCCATCAACCAGGTACATTTAATCTAACTCTAGTACGCTCCTGTACAGAGTTAGAATGTTTAGTCATGGGGTAGGTCAATGATATAAAAGTTTGATCTATGAATAATCTGAAAGGCTTTTAGGTCAACTTTAGAATGCTTTTAGCATCTTTTTATCATGCTAACACACATTATGGGGCAATGCATGGATACTGTGCTAGTCATACTTAGGAGGTGTGGTACCAAAATATCATGGGCCCATGCATCTTGCTCATGTAAATTGTATTGATGCAAAACCACAACTTAAATCTTCTCTTTTGTATGACTCAGTCTGATTATTTGCGAAAGATTTCTCTGAAAATGCTGTCCATGGAAATTCCAACAAAGACCCAACAGAACGCTGAAAATGCTCAAGTGATTCCAAATCAAAACCCTCTTGGTCTAGGTACCATACACAGCAAATGCAACATCACACTTTTTTTGTGCTATCAATGTATTTACTTCTCAAAAAAAAGAATGCAGGTAAGATATTCAGGGCATAGTTAAGTTTTCCACATTAAGAGAGTTTACTTTTCACTGGTGGAATGCATGCCTTTTATTTTCACTTGCTTCCTAATATGTTTGTATTTGTATCTTCATGATTTTTTTGTCGCTTTATTATTATTTTAAAGGCCAAATTTGTTATTGCTAAAGTTTGTTGGCTATCATCATATAGTGCCTGTTTGGATCGCATAGTTTTAGAAAAACTATGGTATGAAGTAACTGTAGTTCTATATAAGATGATGAGGAGGTTTCTTTCTAATGAAAAGAACTCCAAGGGATTAAGTGCTAAGGGGTTTCACAACTCCATAAAAGCACACTTTAGAAAGGTTTTCCTTTTTGATAAATTAATTAATTCCCGATATGATGGGATAAGTGGTTTGGGTAACCACGTTAAAATCTTGTTTGATATGGCTTATGAATTGAAGGCACTTGGATTAGATGTGTCAAATGAGTTTATGGCAAATTGCCTTATGAGTTCTATGCCAGAAAACCATACCAAACATGCTCAAAATGATAAGTTTTCAATGGTCTGCAAATTTTGCAAGTTACCATTGATGATAAGTATAAGAATGGCTTCGAAAGACAAGTAACTTGAGTTGTCTCATAAGTTTTATTTAAGATATTTCCCCAACATATGGTGGATTAACTAAGGTGCAATAATGCATATCTTAAATTCTCCTTCAGGTCTTGCCAACCATAAGTGAAAGGGGAGAAAGGGGAGAAAAGTCTAAGGAGCCATTGATGGAATAAATATGAAGTCGAACCTTGGAGCTTCGCATTAGATCAGATTTAAGTTTAGCTTTTGATGATGCATAAGTTATCTTAGTTTTTGATAAATCCATTGTATTCTGAACAAAATTTCTTGAGTTTGGAGTTTATGGACACATCATCAAATTTATTCCATTATGATTTTTCTTATTAGTTGGCAAAGAGATTTATTTCCTGTAATATGAGTTTTCTTTATGTCAGTTTTATCTTTAAGTTAATCATTAGTCAAGATGATGAGACCTTGTCGAAATTGTGTCACTACTATTAAGCGACATTTTGAAGGGGAGTCTTATCAGGAAAGAGATGCTCTATTCAATAATATTTTAAAGCATGGTACTTGAGAAATAAATAATTCATACTAACTTTTGTCCCTAAGTCTAACATTAGTCTCTAATTGAAGTATGACTTGCTTTCACTATTTTTGGCCAAAGCTGATTAGTGTTTGCATTTTCATCAAGTATCTTGTTCTATTTTATTCTGGCCAACGTTGATTAGACTAGTTCATAGAGCTTGTTTTTGGAGACTTATATGTCTTATGTTTGTCATTCTGGCCAACATTGATTGATGAATATTTGACCATAAAAGTTTTACTGGGCAAAACCTAAGCAAGACATATGTACA
Source organism: Miscanthus floridulus (assembly GCF_019320115.1). Lineage (NCBI taxonomy): Eukaryota > Viridiplantae > Streptophyta > Magnoliopsida > Poales > Poaceae > Miscanthus > Miscanthus floridulus. The sequence continues at coordinate 71,849,048 of NC_089592.1, forward strand.
GTCTAGCTAAGGATAAGAAATGAGATTCTAAGTAAATGAGCTGTCCACATGGCACCCTGATTATGCTCCTAGAGAACACAGAAATCAGTGGAAGCAAAGTCCATGGGATTGTATTTTCTACTGTTATAACTATTTCGCTAAGTTATGTAATGAATGTGTCCCTAGAGAATGCAAGAATAAGTGGGAGCTAGTGGGAGTTCACAAAGGAGGAAAATTAAATCTTGGAGAGATACGGGTTTAGTTTTCTGTATCAATGACTCAAGAAGACATAAATATCTTAGTTTGTGCCATAAGTCATTAGTATACCTCCATTTAAATTACTACAATTTCTATTGTGGATTTCAAGAGTAAGCCACAACATATATATGTAGCAAGCATTAGTTGATAATTAGACGCATAAGTAAACCTCTATTGTTAATAAATTGTTTGTAATCCATGATAAATATATAAGATGGTCACATCAGAAGAGGAGATTTGTTATTCTAAACTAAGCAATTTTATGAGCTTAGGTCCATAAATATATATATAAAGTGCGGGTATTAATAAGTTTTCTAACGAAGTCAAAACTAGTAGGCTATAAAAGGGTCTACAATTTTATGGGTGGCTTCGAAGAGAGTTTTGTAAGATTAAAACTAAGAACATACCTCACTATGGTTTAGAATTTCATTAAGTGGAGAATTATGTTTATAAGAAATGGTGAAAAACATTATTATTCTAATACTCTACATGGGTGAAGTTTACTTACGTGGCAATAGAAATGTCACATAAGAGTTTTCTACTCACCCAAATTTTTAATATGATATATTTTGATGAAGTCATTGAGTTTTTGGCTATTGAAATATACCAATACAGAACCAATTGAGTACTAGGACTATCACAAAAGGATATCAAATGAATGCTTAAGTGATAGAGTTTGAATAAGTAATGTCATGCCTGTTTATTTGCACAGTTGCACAACGTAGTAAGATTAATTATCCCAAATAATTTTAAGAATAAGTAACAGTTGAAGAGGAAGATGTTCCATATGTTTCGACTGTCATTAACTTTAAGAATGCTAAGTCAATACTAGTCTAGACTTGGCATCGGGATATCTGACAAAAATATTAGTTTATTAATCCAAAATAGGTCCACCTGAAGGTGCCAAAGAATTTTAAGTTACTGATGAGGCACCAAAAGAATCATTCGGTCACTTATAAGAATTAAGAATTAGTCTTTTGCCAATTCTCTGGAGTATGTATAAGAAAGTGCACAATTGGATTATACATACTCTTGCAGAAAAGGATAATTTCACTGAAAGCTCCAAATATAATTAGTATTAAGATGAGCTCAATTAGTGGCATGTTTAAGAATGAATACGACAGGCCACGTGGTTTAAGAGATATTATCCTAAAATTGAGTATTGACATATTGCTATAGGCCTATAGTTAAGTTGCAGTATTATTTTGAGTAACAACAGATTAAATGCTGATGCCAAGCAAATTGATTAAATGTTGTGAAAGAAAGAACTTTGGATCAAATTATTAAGCTTGAGAAAAATAAGAACTAAGGTGTTCACATACATCGTATTTTCCCATCTGCTTCTGTTTGGATCCTTCAGCCACTATCAATTTCCCCTCTTCTGCCCAAGGAAATCGAGTATGCTTGACCATGAGAGTAGCGAGCGTTTTTAATGCTGAAGCGAACTCAAAAGGTAAACAGCATCACTAGGATGTTACGTCAACAGAATTAACACATGATAAATAAGAAATACGAGACCAGGGTGTGGTGGAATTTAGGGTCTGTTTGGACAACTCCACCATGTAACACCCCAAATTTTCAATTTTGGGTTGTGAATAGAAAACACTAAATAAAATAAATAATTTAATATTTGTATAAAACTTGACAAGACTAATTTGAGTTTTTGCAAATTTAGTTATAGAAAGTTGTGTATTTCAATTTTTTCCACATTAATTTGTTTGGCTCACATATGGTGTGTATCCGGTTTTGTCTTTAAAACTGGGTGCTACACATCAACTCAATCTGCACCACTACAAAAGCATGACAAATTCTTATTTGACATGTCTTGTTTCCTAGTCTCCATTACAGAAATGAAATCAAGCTCATGATCGCTAACTGCCTCTGAAATGTACCGGCATTTAGCCAAGTCTAAGAGACCTGAAAAAAACCTTTCATGGAGAAACTTTTTTTTGTTTTTGTTCCCACCCTTCCGGGTTTTGTGATCCTCTTGAATTAGATTTTGATTTTCTTATGGTTGCCATGAGATCACAAATTCTTATGTCAATAGGTCCACATCATCAAAATTTACTTCAGACACATCTCTAACCAAGTGTGCGAGTAGAGCACTATCTGGTTCAGCACCCTCATCATCACTTGTATCCAAGAGATTTAGTTTACTAGAAGAGGCTTTTAAGTCACCTACTATTTGTGTTTTCTTACTGGATGTGACACTAGTTCTATCGATCTCAATATGTTTTAGAGCATTAATATACATGTTAACTTTACTACTACTGTTTCCCAAATTAAAATCCAAATTACTTAAATTTGTAACACAAATATCATTGGTTAGAGTAGCAAAAGAGGTAAAAGAAATTGTGTCTAACATACCTATATGTTTGACTTGAGAAGTCGACGGCGATTGTGGCGTACCCCTATGGTTAGCCATCGCTTTCTACAACAGTAATACCATCCGCAGACTGAACATTAGTTCACGTGCTGCAACATAAGGTAAACTGAATTATCATAAATATCCTTTGCCAAATTAGAATCATTACCAGATAATATACTCAGAGTAGTAGGAGCAGATTTGTTCATTTCTGTTGGCAGCACATGTGGGCTGCATGTACTGCTCTCAGTCTGCAACAATTTTGGTGAATCAGCAGGCTCAATAAAATGCTGCTCGCTGGTCTGCAGGTCCTCATCAACTACAACGGGTTGGTGCAGTTCAACATCAGGTGAAGGCTGCAGCTGCAGTTCAGCACTCCTAGTAGAAGTGTTAGGAGGCAAACTATCCTTCGATTGATTTGGCATCAAGCTCATTGCCCCACCACCAGTGCGTTAAAACTCGAGCTAATTTTTACTGCGCCATCATCAACCGCCTAGTTTCAGCCCCTGGCGATAGTGGAGTCACCAGAATAGGTGATGAACAGGTAACCTAAGGAGAAAAAAATGGAGGGTGGTTGCTTCCCGAAGGCATCATTATAGCTGTTTGCATTGGCACCGGTTCATCCTCCTCTTGTCCAGATGTCGATGGATTCTTCTGCTTCTTAGTGGCCAGTTCTGTATCAGGTCCTTCCATATCCCTGTCTTTGTCTGTCCCATCACCATCCCGAGCCTTAGGATCATCATGAGTAGGTGGAAAGGCTGGCACAAAATCACTATTACACTCAGAGCTTTCACAGCCACGTCGTAACTCCTACCGCAGCCACATTTTGCCCTCGACATTAAGCTGTCGGCAGTGATGATCATAACCATCACCATCGGAATATGAGACCAACTGCGGTGTACACTACACCACCGTATTGGCTTATGATCCATCCGTGATAAGGTCCTTACTTCCGTCGCATTGGAGCACAACCCGTCTATGGGTATACACTAACACCACCGCATTGGCAAACGATCCGCCTGTGTGGAGGCTATCATCACGTCGTGTGGGCACATCAACGGCTAGTGTAGTGGTCATCAGCACCATGCTTTGTATTTTGACGCGACTGTCTATGGTTGAAAGGTCCATAGTTTGGTTTTACTAATTGAGTGACAACCTAGGTGGACTAATGTGTTTAAATGTGAGATACATAGGTGATTAGTCCATAGGAACACTTGTGTGATCAACATATGCCATGGAGGTGAAAATGACTTGGATTTGTTGCAAGGCTCACACATGTGATGAAGGAGCTCATTGCATATGAGACATGACATGGAGTCATGTGACTAAGGTGGAGAAGATCAAAGACAAGATTTGGCTTGATGGACCGGTTGCAAGCGTGAAGGGCAAGTTGGAGGCTTTGAAGCGATGGACCGCGTGGCGGTGAAGCTTGAGCAAGACTTGATGCCGATGGACGAAGGCAATGATGAAAAGCAGTGAGATCAAGATCGATAAACCAACAAGGTCATGTGATGATATGAAGTGGATTATATCATTTATGACATGGTTGGTGCATTTGTTGCATCAACACTGAAGGAGATGAAATGGAATGCGGAATGCAAAGGTATATTTGTAGGGCATTTCATTTCACCGGTCATAAGTGTGTAGAGAAGTTTATAACTAGGTTTAGGATAGATGACCGTACTATCAAGAGGGACAAACTTGTTTGCATATCGGTCATCTAGTGCCACTCGTGTGATCTAACTCTACATCGTTGCTAGGATCGAGTAGCATGGTGAAATGAGTGACTAATCCTTTGAAAAAATATTTATGAAAATAATAACACACTTGCACTTGGTGGTGTACACTTGGTGGTATTGGCACATTTGCAAAGGAGAAGTTGTTGGAGTTGTATTAGATTAACTTGAGAAGAGAGAGAGGTTTTTTTGGTGTGCTCTGAACTTTAGGATGGTCCTTGGATTGGAATTCTACATTGATCCATTATGCTTTGGATCAAATATGCAAGTGGGATGTGTAGCCCTCTAGGTAAACTTTTCAAAATGTCCAAAATCATTGAAATTGGAGTTCAGAGCTAAGAGATATAGTCATTTTAACAATGAAAGGTTAGTGACCAGACGCTGGACCAGACGCGAGTCCGGTCAGCACCTACGAGTCTGGTCAGTGTTCCTGTGAGGGCTGTTTTGGGGCTGCGATCGGACGCTAGCACTTGGGTGCAATCGGACGCACCCGTGCCACTATTTTGGGCCTAGAAATGATGAGGGAAAGCGACTGGACGCTGCGGCGAGTCCGGTCAGTGTTGACCAGATGCATCCGGTCGATGAAAAACCTCTTTAGAACCTCTCTATTCGCAACCGAACGCTGGGTGATGGCGAGTCCGGTCGATCGACCTAACGTAGAGTCTGTTTGCGCACGTTGGGAGCCGTTGGCGTCCAACAATAACATTCAAACGTCTAGTGCATGTGGCGAGTACAGCATGACCGGACTCTAGACCGGACTCTAGAGCGGACTCTAGGGTGAGTCCGGTCGGCGAGTCTGGTCAGTGCGCAGAAATCAGGTTGATGGGGGTAACAACTATTTTAGCCCTTGGGGCTATAAAAGCAGTGTGTGCCTGGCCTTGGCACATGCTTGGCACCCTTGGAACTTAGTGCCCATGCTTGGGGAGTGCTAGGAGAACCCTCTAACTCACTTGTGCTTGCAAGAATGCGAATCGATTGTGACTGAGTGATTCTAGTGTGATTGCTTTGTGAGGTTGCTTCAAGTGGCACTAGGTGTTCGAGTTACAAGCCAATGGTGCTTGTTACTCTTGGAGGTTGCCACCTCCTAGACGGTTTGGTGGTGGTCTCCATTGAAGTACGCAAAGAAGATTGTGCGGTGCTTCAGAGAAGTGATTGTGAGGGGTATCGTGCTCCCCCTGCGGGAGCCACGAAGAGCAACTCTAGTAGAGCATGTCATTGAGCTACCCTCACTTTTAGGGTGGGTTCTTGCAGTGCCCAATATGTGGGCTTGGCGGGTGATGCTAATTAGCCATCGAACCACCAAGTGAGCGGTCGACACAACGGGGACTAGCTTGGTGGCAACCAAGTGAACCTCAGGATTAAAATCATCATGTCATCATTTTCCCATTGGTTTGCAATCCCCATACACAAGCTTGTATTTACTTTCATATATATTGTACTTGTGTAGTTGCTCTTATAATTAGTTAGCTGTGTAGCTTGCTAGTTACCTTCTTGCTTGTGTAGCATAGAAGTAGCTCCCTTACGTGACTAATTGGCTTGAGTAGCCTTGTTAGTCACATTACTTAGTTTATGTAGCTAAGTAATTTGAGTTCTCTCATTTGGCTTGTGTAGCCTTGTTATTGAGCATTGCTAGTGAGCTTAGGAGCTTTGTGCTTTTACATACTAGCATGTGTAGGAGATCTCTGGTTGCTTGAGTACTAGTTGCATAGATTTGTGTGACCTTGCTTCTAGAATTATTTAGGTGAGTTCTAGCTAGCCCGACACCTTAGTTGCTTAATTAGGATCTTTTATAAGGTGCTTGTGAACTCTGATAGAGGGGTGTAGTCTTGGCTAGACCGATAGTTTTAATTTCGCATTTGTCTCGGTTAGTCAGCGTGTTTAATTTTTAGAAAGGACTATTCACCCCCCTCTAGTTCGCCATCTCGACCCTACAACGGTGCTAGCTTCGTTGTCGCTTCGATGACCGAGATGTTTGTAGAGGTAAACATCACCGTCGCTTTCAGCGTATGAATCATTAATACAAAGGTCATAGTCACCGTCGCCTTGCACCATGATCCACCTTTGATGATCGTTTAGTCAATGTCGGGTTACTAAACGATTCGGCGGTGATACACTTTTATCCCTGTCGCATAATACGTATAGCGACGGTGTTGGACGTTTGCACCACCAACGACGGTGGTGATAACAAAACAATAAATGACCCTTAATAGCTTACTAAACACAAAGCATACAAATATAATCATTGCATTCATAAACCATGTTCTTACAATAACAATGGACACTTACCATAATATCTTTCTCAACTGATGTCCTAACACAAGCGGTACATAGATTATAAACTAAAGATACTGATCTCTAATACTTACATAACAAAATGACATAGCTGTGCTCCTCCTATGTGGCACTCCTATGTGCTAGGCAAAATTCAAATTGGTAGGCAATGCACCATGGAACCCCTCTTCTTCCTCCTAGCCAATGCGGAAAAATTATTCAAAAGCACTCAGACTCCAACTGCACAAAGTAGCCCAATTAATAATATTCAACACACCATTCCTTTAGTTATGAAGCCCAAATTGGCCTATATATAGAACAAAGGCGCATGACGTAATTACAACAAAATACAACATATGCACCTTTACTGCTCTGCTAATGACTCCATGAACAAGAGAACATAAGGAAGATAGTGAGGTCCGCCGCTCATACATAATAGTTTCTAGGTACTTCTAGGATAGCCGATGGCCCAGGCAGGGAGGACATGAACTTTACTACGGTTCATGTCATATACAAGCAGTGATTTGTCCTTCCCAACAAGAAAAATCAAATTTCATTCTAGATGAACTACAATCACTCTATAGGCCGCATCACAAACCTCGGTACCTAATTTCAATATTCTTCTTTCCAAATAGCTCCAACGTGATCACCTTATACTTCAATGTACATTTACTAGTACCAGTAGTCTTCAAGCATCTAGATTGAAAGCTCATACCTATTCAAAGTATCAGTAGTACATAAACACAACTGCCCCTGAGCTTCATGGATGGAGATTGCATCACCAGTTGGCCTACGAATTTTCCTCCATGTCTTTCCCTCCAAATCAAGAGCAACTATCTAGGTGAACTCCAACATGTGCATAAAACTATTAACAAACACACCTTTTCCATATGTGGATACTATAATACCCTCGCCCCATTCAGATTCTTTAAAGATCCATGCTCCAGTTTTAGATAAGTAGATGTTGACACCTAAGGAGTCATCATCGTTGATCCTATATTCAAATACATGGAAGTGTGAGGAGACTGTCGGATTGAACCCCAAGCGAGCTGAACCACAAGAATGGTTGCTACCTGGCAGTAGCAACCATTTCTTAGTCACTGGATTGCAGACAACATAGCAAAACCCAGAGTACCAGAAGAGGATGATGCCCCAGAGCAATCTGAGATCATGATATCCTGAATGGGGAAGGGCAAGAAGGACAAGGAGGGGTATTCACCTTTGATGCTGGTGAAGTTGCGTTTGCATTTCCAACTATGATAGAAGAATCTAGCAAGAATCTGGGTAGCTCCTTATGGTACTCGAATCCCGAGATGAGGCTATTTCAGGAGCGACAGACACACTTGCAACTACACAAGGAGCGTGCGGTCAAACAGCTGAGGATGAGGACCCATACATGGTCTATGAGGATGGCCACTTTGTTCCTCTTATTGGGGGCCTCCTCCATCTTGACAAGTGTCTAGTGGAGCAGGGACAACGATAGAAGCGGCGATGCTGTCGCCTGATTTAGAGAAGGAGTGACTGCGGAGATGTGTTCGTGAGCTCGTTAATAATTAGATGGAAGCTTCATTCATACTCAGATGAGTGAAGAAGGGAATAAAAATCCAAGAACAATGCATAAAGGAAGTGCGAAAGCATTACCATAGCCTTTAGATCTTGTGGCATTGAGCTCGAGCGGCGATGACGGTGATGAGTACCAGCCTGGTCACTGGTAGATCTGTGCTGTCTACCTATCGGTGAGACATATCGACGCGGAGCACTAGCTTAGTCGACGGTGACTGGCGGCTTGCATGTCGCTGAGTAGGGGCATACACGTAGTTCGGCACTGAGGAGTAGGGGCGGTGTTGAGGAAGAGAAGCACTGATGAGGAGGAAGATATGGTGGGGAGCATCCTTTGTAAGCAACTATATCAGACGCGGGAATGCAAATTTCTACAAAACTTTGTAAATACGCATGGGAGTAACGCGTTGGACTCACACTTGGGCTTGGAAATTGACGAAAGTGGTGGGGAAGGCTACCGGCGGTGATGATTGAGAGATGTTAGCACCTACTAATGATGGATGTGTCATACGGTCTATGAACTCTAAGGCACACAATTGGAACGTTCAAGTCATAGCAAACAGAGATGAACTCAAAATAATAACTACTAAATATTATAAATATTTTTATTTAGAATGAAAAGGCATGTTACAATCGAACTACTCATGGGGAGCATTACGAATGATGTCCTCTACATCCACCATGGCCAAGACGCCATTGCCCATGGCAGAGAACTCGTCGATCAGGTTCTCGCACTGATGATAGCTCATCTCTCCCTAGGAACCTGGCTCCACCATGGTTAGGTCCTCACCCAGCCGAAGCTAGGCGACGGCCATGGCCGACACGACTGAAAGCCCTAGTTTGGTTTTGGCTAATTAATGAAACCTATTTGGACTAATCATTGCATCTAAGTATGTGACTAGATAGGATGGTCCAACCCAAGTAAAGGAGCTAGGTGGCACTCATGGATGTAGTTAGCCACATAAAGTGAAGTCCATGGTGGTGGTGTGGACATGTGATGATGATCAAGCTCTAGGACTTGGAAAAGAAGAAAGAGAAAAATAAGATGGGCTCAAGGCAAAGGTGATATCAATAGGGCTATTTTTTGTTTTCGGTGATCAACACACTTTGGAGAGTGAGATCACATTTAGGATAGATAGTCGTACTATTAAGAGGGGAGCTCTTATAGAGAGTGTGCCACTAAGTGTTTGAAAACTTGCATATGCATTTTACGCCTAGTGCACAATCGGTGAGAAGTGATGAACCTTTGAAAAATGATTGTGAAAATGCTAACACACTTGCACGTGATGGTGAAACACTTGGAGTGTTAGCACATTTGCAAAGGTGGTGTGAAAGGTGAAGAAAAGGAGGCAAAACTCGGCTTGGGGTGCTGCCACAGAAGCACCGCCACCCCTTGTCTGGTGCACCGCCACCCCTGTAGCGATGACTGGCTAGGAGGTCGAGAGCAGCAAGTTGCCTAGGGGGCACCACCACTTTGTATCCGGTGGCACCACCACCCCTAGGGCAGTGCCCACCTAGACATGGCCGAGACTCAGGAGAAGTGAAGCGGGCATTGGTGTGTCCGGTGTGCACCACCGCCCTGAGAGTGGTGCACCGCCCAGTCACCGCCGTGAGGAGGACGGTGCCACCGCCATTTTCTTCCAGAGACTGGTGAAATGGGGTTGGTCACCGCCGTGGGCACCGCCACCCTAAGGGCGGTGCACCGCTATAAAAATCTAGGGAGGGGGGTTTTGGGCAGCTGGCTAGGTGGTCACCACCACCCTAGTGGTGGTGCCACCACCTCTCTGTCCGGTGACCATGGCTAGTCAAACTAGCCATTGGATTAGACCATTGGGGGCACCGTCGCCCCTAGGGTAGTGCCACCACCGCCATGTCCGGTGCCCTCGCAGAGGCTGGCTCTAAAGGGTAATGGCTCTATTTATTTATGGGCTTATAAATAGAACTAGTGACTGGCCTTAGCCACTCTCTTAGCACTTCTAACAGCTGCATGCACCATTTGAGAGCTAAGCACACTACTCCACTCACTTGCACACTTGATTTCATCATCTTGAGTGAGATTAGAGAGCCTCTAGTGCATTGCTTAGTGTTATAGCATCTTGTGACACTAGTTAGATGATTTGGGCTAGTGGAGATCTTGTTGCTCTTGGTGTTTGCTCACACCTAGACGGCCCAGTGATTGATGGATTGTCGAGCGGAGGAAAGTGATTTTCTCTGGCTCTGATCATTGTGATTGTGAGGGGTTTTTGTGCCTTCTCCTAGCGGAGCACCAAAGGCAACTCTAGTGGATTATGCGTGGCTTGTGGATCCTCATCTTGTGTTGGTTGTGCGGCACCCGATTATGGGTTAGGCGTGTGTCAGGGACCAAATACTAGGGTACCCAAAGAGGAGCTAATAACCATCAAACATTGATGCTTCCAAACAGACAAGAACGCAACTACACTTCTTGCCTAATGACCGAAGGTTGGCTCTGCCTCGCCCGACCCCTGAGGGCTAGCTTCGCCTTGCCCGACCCCCAAGGGCTAGACACTGCTTCGCCCGACATCTAAGGGCGGGCTCCACCTCGCCCAACATCCATGGGCTAGGCTCCACCTTGCCCAATGTCTAGGGGCAGACTCCGCCTCGCCCGACGTCTAGGGGCAGACTTCGCCTCGCCTGACCCTCAAGGGCAGACTCTGCCTCACCCAACGTCTCAGGGCAGACTTCACCTCGCCCAACATTTGGGGGCAGACTCCACCTTGCCCGATGTCTAAGAGCAGACTCCGCCTCACCCGATATCTGAGGGCAGACTCCATCTCGCTCGACGTTTGGGGGTAGATTCCGCCTCGCTCGACATCTAGGGACATTGATTGGGCACGCGTCCACCCAACCCGAGCACCTTTCCATGGTATCAGGCTTGGAAAGTAGGCCATGCCACTTGGGTAGATCGATCTGCCCATTACCTTCGGGGATCTGTCTAATTATAGGACAGAAACCCTCACCTTCGAGGTGGTCGGGTTCCTCGGAACCTTCCACGCCATGCTAGGACATCCATGCTATGCTGAAGTTCATGGTCTTCCCAACTATACATACCTCAAGCTAAAAATACCAAGGCCCCAACAGGGTCATCACTATCGGCACCTCCTTCTAGCGTGCCTATGAGTGCGAGGTCGAGTGCTGCGATCATGCTGCAGCAATCAGTCACCTCTAGAGAGCTCGCCACTATTAAGAGGGAGGTCACCGAAGAAGCGCCCAACACCAAGAGGTCGATTGGGTCCTTTGAGCCAGTAGAAGGCTCTAAGGAAGTCCTCATAGACCCTGGGACCACCGAGGACAAAACAGTGTGCATTGGAACCACGCTTTCCTTCGAATAGGAAAGCATGCTCATCGACTTCCTCCACGACAACAAAGACATCTTTGCATGGAAACCCTCAGATATGCCAGGCATTCCGAGGGAGGTCATCGAGCATACCTTAAAAATCCACCTAGGCTCCAAGCTAGTAAAGCAATGCCTATGTCGCTTCGACGAGGGGAAATGCAGGACCATTGGTGAGGAGATAGCAAAACTTTCGATGACCGGATTCATCAAGGAAGTATACCACCAAGAGTGGTTAGCTAATCCTGTTCTTGTATAAAAGAAGAGTGGGAAATGGAGGATGTGTGTCAACTATATGGGTCTCAACAAAGCGTGCCCAAAGGATCTATTTCCATTGCCGCGCATAGACCAAATAGTTGACTCTACCTCAGGGTGCAAAACCCTCTGCTTCCTTGATGCGTACTCCGGATACCATCAAATCATGATGAAAGAGTCTAACTAGCTCACGACATCTTTCATCACCCCCTTTGGATCGTTCTGCTATGTCTCAATGCCATTCGGTCTAAAGAATGCTGGGGCTACACACCAGTGTTGTATGCTCAAGTGTTTCGAGGACCTCATCGAGTGAACCGTTGAGGACTACGTTGATGACATTGTGGTCAAGTCCAAGCAGGCTGACCACCTCACTGCCGATCTTGAGAAAACCTTTGCAAAACTCCGAGCGAATGGCATCAAACTCAATCCTGAGAAGTGTGTTTTTGGGGTCCCGAGGGGCATGCTGCTTGGTTTCATCATCTCCGAGCGTGGCATTGAGGCCAACCCAGAGAAGATCTCAGCCATCACAAGGATGGGCTCGATTTAGAACATAAAGGGGGCACAATAGGTTATGGGGTGCCTCGCCGCACTCAGCCACTTTATCTCGTGCCTCGGCGAATGAGGTCTCCCCTTTTATCAACTTCTAAAGAAGGCTGATCACTTCGAATGGACATCCGAGGCCCTAGAGGCACTTGACATGGTCAAGCAGCTTCTGGCGAAGGCCCTGATCCTGCTTCCTCCTATCGATGGAGAATCCCTCCTGCTCTACATAGCGACCACCACGCAAGTGGTCAGTGTCGCCCTGTTAGTGGAGCGGGAAGAAGAGGGTCACACCCTCAAGGTGCAACACCCTGTGTACTTCATTAGCGAGGTCCTATCAGACTTGAAGACCCGCTACTCCCAAATCTAGAAGCTCCTGTACGCCGTCCTCATCACAAAGAGGAAGCTATGCTAGTACTTTGAGTCACACCCGGTGACGATCGTGACATCATTCCCCCTCGGTGAGGTCATCCAAAGCAAGGACACCATGGGAAGAACTGCAAAATGGGCACTCGAGTTGATGGATCAGGGCATTATGTATGCCTCCCGAACAGCGATCAAGTCCTAGGTGTTGGCAGACTTCGTTGTGGTATGGACCGAGGTCCAAATACGCTCAGCGGTCGTCGATCAAGAGTACTGGATGATGTACTTCAATGGATCACTGATGAAGAAGGGCGTTGGTGTGGGGCTAGTCTTTGTGTCACCCCTAGGGGTACGCATGAGGTACATGATTCGCCTCCACTATCCCTCCTCCAATAATGTGGCCAAGTATGAGGCGCTCATCAACGGCCTACGCATCGCCATCGAGTTAGGCATCTGACGCCTTGACGTTCGAGGAGATTCCCAGTTGGTTGTCGACCAAATCATGAAGGAGTTAAGCTGCCACAATGCTAAAATGGCTGCATACTGCCAAGAAGTCCAACGGCTGGAAGATAAGTTCAACGGCCTCAAGCTCAGTCACATCCCGAGGTGTCTTAACGAGGCAGCCGATGCGCTTGCAAAAGCAGCATCCGGTCAAGAGCCGATACCAATAGGGGTCTTCGCCAGCGACCAACACAAGCCCTTAGTTCGCTACGAGTCATTGGAACATGCCGATGATAGTCCACCCGATCTAAGCTTAGGGGCCGATCAACCCTCGGCTCCATCCGGCCCTGAGGTCATGGAGCTTGAACAAGATCCAGTAATAGAGCTTGACCCTCTAGTCGACTGGGGAACGCTCTATCTCAACTACCTACTCCATGACACATTGCCGACGGACAAGGCGAAGGCTCGATGGCTCACATGCCGTGCCAAGTCCTTCATCCTTGTAGAGGGCGAACTCTACTAATGAAGCCACACTAGGATCCTACAGTGTTGCATCCCCATTTAGCAGGGAAAGCGCTTGCTAAGCTATATCCATGGGGGGTCTATGGTCACCATGCCGCGCCTAGAACCCTGGTCGAAAACGCATTCTGACCAGGCTACTATTGGCCCACTTAAGTAGCTGACGCTGAGCAGATCATGCGCACCTGTGAGGGGTACTAGTACTACACTCGGCAGACTCACCTCCTGGCTCAAGCACTCCAGATGATCCTCATCAAGTGGTCATTCATGGTCTGGGGGCTCGATTTGGTTGGACCTCTAAAGAAGGTGCCCGGGGGCTACACCCACTTGCTTGTCACCATAGACAAGTTTATAAAGTGGATAGAAGCTCATCCGATCTCCATGATCAAATCTGAGCAAGCCGTATTGTTCTTCCTCGACATCATCCATTGCTTTGGAGTTCTAAACTCCATCATCACTGACAATGGTACGCAATTCACCGAAAAAAGTTCCTTCAATTCTATGATGATTACTACATTCGGGTCGATTGGGCCGCCGTTGCACACCCCCGAACAAATGGGCAGGTTGAGCGCACAAACAACATGGTTCTATAGGGCCTCAAGCCTAGGATCTTCAACCAGTTGAACAAGTTTGGCGCATGGTGGTCTACGGTTACACACCTTTCTTCATGGTCTACAGTTCTGAGGCCGTCCTCCCATCTGACCTTGACTATGGAGTGCCAAGGGTCAGGGCATATGACGAATAGGGAGCCGAGGCATCCCACGAATACACCATGGACCAGCTAGACGAAGCTCATGACATCGCCCTCCTCTGCTCGGCCAAGTACCAGCAAGCATTGTGGTGGTACCATAGCCGACGGGTGCAGGACCGAGCCTTCAATGTCGGGGACCTGGTTCTCCACCTCATGTAGAGCAACAAGGACCGTCATAAGCTCTCCTCACCCTAGGAGGGGTCGTACGTCATCACAGAAGTACTCCGACCAAGCGTCTATAAGCTAAAAACCATCGACGACGAGGTCTTCACTAATGCCTGGAACATCGAGCAGCTATGTCACTTTTACCCCTAAATAAATGCATACTTTCTCTTATCAGTTTTGTTATCAAAATCCCCAATCTTTCATGACATCCGACCCCTGCATACAGCAAAGGGTCAAACCTCACTCGGGGACTGATGTGAGCTCATTTAACTAGCAAAACATTCTCTGCGCATGCCCTCCTTTTTCATGTTAATTCCTAAGAGCTTGATTTACGGGAACAATTCCTGAGTATGACTGGTAGGACTGCGGGAGATCCACGCCCCGAAGGCAACGGTCTCTTTGCTCACCAGCATGATCAGAATTGACTCGCCCGCACTCTAAGCTTTTGCGACCTTAACTACGGAAAGGGTCGGGATACGCTAAGCCTTTTTTACAGAAAAAGGTGAAAAGAAATAAGAAGTTGTTTGCTATAACAAAATTTGAAAGCTTGTCCATTTGTTACATGTTTCACCGCCTGGCTTCCCTGCTCAAACTAAATTCTCACATGGGATGTCCACATCCTTTATATCCATAGGAAATTCTTATTTCAGCAGGTCACATGAATCAACCGAACGGCATGACCATTGCCAGGAAACGGATGGGACGAGCATCCCCTTACAAAGTGATTTCATCATGAAAAGGGACTGATGTATTCATGAATACAGAAAACTATTCACATGGGGGCTCCCCCACAACTTAAACAGTTACATTTGCTGACCACTTCTACTCTAAATACTACTGTGGTCGCCCGGCGACATTGGCCAGTTTGTCTACTACAGTCGCCGCGCCACGCTCTCCATTAGCAACGTCCTACTGCTCTATGGGATCCCTGAGGGTGCCATCGTCTGCAATGTCGAGCACCACGTCAGTGACCGTGGTGTCTTCACCAGTGCGTCCGAGGACTACGCCATCATGATCAGCCATAACCCTGACAATGGCACCTTGAGATGAGGCAACTCCTGGACAGGGACATTGCCCATCAAAGTATGGCCACCATGGCTGATGGATGTCTCCGACATCTCATCAAACTTTATGAACTGACTGACCTGGGCAACTGCAAGGGCGAAACCCCCCATCGGCGCAGTCCTAGGAGGCTTCCCCACCGACAAGGCTCACCCAAAGAAGCTTCGCCAGATGAAGCCTACGTATGGCTCCATCCCAACGAAGGCCTCATGGATGGTGACAAAGCCAGCGACGTTCAACACCCTCTAGTACGCCTCCTCCTTCGGTGAAAGTGGCCCCTTTTCGACGAAGGTGGCTGGCACCATCTTATCTACGTTCGATGACCGCTAGCTCGACATCGTGCTCTGGATTCACGAACGGATCTGTGAGTTCTCCTCTCCCTTGCTTTACCCTCTCTCACTTAGGAACCGCCGTGACGCACGAATGCACTTGACAACAAGGAAGAAGGAGGAGAGGCAGCAGCTCAAGAAGAGGCAGAGGAATAGGATGAGAACCCTCTCCCTTCCCCTATTTAAGGAGACATAGCAGTTGTAGAAAGGCAAAGGATTAGGGCGACCTTCCCCTATTCAATGTAGATGGGAATTTGATGGGACGTGTCCTGACCGACGGGACACGCCTTGCTCGACAAAATGGCGCCTGGTCAAACGGGACATGGCTTGGGCTTGGCCCACCACTACCGTACGTCGAGCACTGAGAAACAAGGCACAGTCGCATGCAGGTGGCTCTCCGCCTTCCTAGGCAGAACCTAGAAGGGCCCAACGATAGAACCTCCATCAAGGGGAGACCAACGGGCATCCTAAGTCGATCGGATGGTCTAGGCAAACGCTGAGTGATGGGGTTGAGGAACCAAATGGCCATCGATAGATAAGCACCCTTATTTACTTACTTTACGTATCAATTTCATTACCGAGCCTCTGACCCCAGCAACGGTAGGGGCACGGACATCACTCGGGGGCTACCGAGAGTGTCTACTTGTTTAGACATTCTCTTCACCTGACCCCTCCATACATTTAAAAACTAGAGGCATGGTGTGTAGGTGTAAACTTTGAGTAAAACTGGTCGAACCGCTAGACCCTATGCCCCAGCGGCTATGGTGTTTTTGTTCACTAGCGTGATCAAATTCTTTGTCCCCGCACCCCAAGCTTTAGCATTCACCTTCTCAAGAAGGGTTTGGAGGGGTCTACCTATGGAATCTCCTTCAAGGAGAAGCTGTTAGGTCACCCAAGTCGATCGAACAGCTCGGATCGCTGCCAAGAGATAGAAATGAAAAATTGTGATGCTTGTGCAGGTTACACGGACCCATTGCAAACATCAGACCTGAACCCCACATGGACATGTCCAGTAAGAGCTCCCCATCACTCATGCCACCAGGGTAACATCACCGACCCACACCTTTGTTTCTATTATATCATACATTCATCTAGTACATCCAAACATTGCACATGTGATTACTACATCGTAGCGCTTCGCGTTGCGTCACGAAGTGGTACTCGTCTCATTCAATATGAACGGCAATAGAACGAGGTTCAAAGGCTAGCCCACGAAGGGCTCGAGCCTGCCTCGCATCAAATAGAGCCAAGGGAGAAAAACCGAGATGAGCCCCAGCAGCCATGCCTGACCCCACTCAGAAGCGGACAGGGACATCTTGACCTTTCTTGTTTGATTCTAACCTTGAGCCAAACCCATAGAATCTTCATCGAAGAGAGGCCAATGGGCCACCCAAGCCTATCGAATGGCTCAGGCATCTACCGAGGAGCGGGTTAAGAAATAGTGGAATGCCACATGAGGGCTCTACCAATCCCGTCAGCGGATGATAGACCTGGATTCCACTCGAACATGCCCGTTAATGAGCTCATTGAGCATGACACTCGAGCCGTCGAGGCAAGTGTCTTTACCTCAGCCCCTCCGATTGCAAAAATCGAGGATGGGATAACGCATGAAACACGGCCAACCCCTATCAGACCCCAAGGGGCTCGGGGGCTCGAGCCGCCCAATCCTAAATCGATAGGCCGAGGTTGAAAGGCTGGCCACAAAGGGCCCGAGGCCACCTCGCATCAAACAGAGCTAGGGGAAAAGGCCGATGAGCCTCAGTGGCTTGTGCACGTCCTGCTTAGAAGTGGACAAGGCCGTCTCAACCTTCTCGTTCGATCCTAGCCTCTAGCCGAGCCCATAGAATCCCAATTGAGGGGGAATCTGTCGGAAGGCAGGTTAAGGAGTAACGGAATGCCCTCGAGGGCTTTGCCAATCCCATCATAGGCGATGGAACCGGATTCTGTCTGAACATCCCTGTTAGCGAGCTCACTGAACGCGTCACGAGCCATCGAGGCAAGTGATGCTAACTCAACACCTCTGGTTGCGAAAACCGCGGACGGGGCGACGATCACAAAAATGAGTCAACCCTTGACCAAACCTCTGCTATGCATGAGGGCTTGAGGAAAGTTGGACTTACAAGGAGACCGAACGCATGGTTGTAGAATGATAGCTAACATCCTAAGGAAGGGGGTACGTACGAATACAAGAGTAGTTTCGCTATCCTCTCTTCGGTCTTCAGTAACATTCGACCCCAGCAACCGCAAGGGGTCAGATCTCACTCGGGGGCTAATAAAGGTATAAAACCCCCTTTTTTGAAATAGTCATTGCGTTAGACCTCTTTCTCTCATTAAGGTCAATGGCAAGGTTTGTGGGAACGAATAACTAAGCGTGCCTAGTCAGATCGCAAAAAACCCACACCCCAATGGCTACGGTAACTTTTCTCACCGGCATAATCAAAGTTTCCCTCTTACACACCTTGGGCCCTATGGTCTTAATGAACGAAAGGGTCGGATTGCATGAGCCCTTCTTTTTCAAATACAAAAAGGGAAGAAAGCAAGTTCAATCAAACAAAATGAAATTACGAATTTGATTAACGAAATGAAATTATGAATCTATTTTTAAGATACAAAAGGGTCGGCACTTGTCCACAGATTACAATAATGTCTATCAGACTCATTCGACTAACTATCCCCTCCAGGGGAGAAGTATGTCTTTGATTTTGTTTGCCAGGTTCCACGCAATAGGAGTTACCGCCGTCTCGATGTCATCCAGCTCGGAGGCTTCATAGCCAGGTGCAAAGCCGAGGCTTATTGTCTCCAAGTCAATGCTCTCCACATAATGAGAGCGAGCAACAACAAAGGCTTGGGTGATCCTGACGTGAAAAGCATCCTCCTCGAGCTGGCGCACCCATGTCGTGATATCTATGGCATGGGCCACAAGGGAGTTGGTTCCCTCTAGCCACGCCACCTCTAGGTCATCGAAGACCACCCCGATGGTAGCGCACAGGAGATCATGCTCATCACTCTCAGCCTGAAGGATCCTCCATGCCTTGACAAGCTCCATGACTAGCCCAGCGGAGACGCTCTCAGCCTCCAGCCTTTAGGCTACCGTAGTTCCAAGATCGGCCTGGAGGGAGCTAACCCCCTGCCGTGCTTCGTTGTGCTCTTGAACGGCCTGGTCACGCTCCTCACAGACTGCGCTATGTTCCGAGTGAAGTCTCTCCATGGTCTGGCACAACTCATCTCGCTCCTTGTGTAGCCGGGCTATTGCCTAGCATCTAGGCTTGCCCTCTGCTATAGGGCCGTGGACCTCTCCTTGGCTCCTAGCTTGAGCTCCCGCTCATTCTTGGCCTTGGCCAGGAGGTCGAGGATCCGCTAGCGGGCCTTGGCATCCCTCTAGAGTAGCTCATCATGCTCCTTCCAAACTCTGGTGGCCTCCTCCTCATCCCACCGCGCCCTCGCCGAGAGCTCCTCAAACGCCTTCTCGGTTTCCTCCTCCTGTCGATGGGCCTCGGCCTCCCGTAGCCAGAGACTGACTGCCTCCTTGGCCAAGGGAGTCAGCTTGACCACCCTCTGTTGGAGCTAGGTGGTCACATCCCTATGCAGCCATGCCTCGTCGATAAGGCGGTCCCAATCCTCCTTATGTTCGTGAAGGAAGCGGGATTTTTCCCGGCTGCGAGCGATGAGGGACTAAAAAATGGTGGTCAAAACACAAAAATAAACAAAGAAAGAAGAAGGGCAAGAGGCAAAGTTGAGTGAATACCTAGCTGGTGAGAATAATGACGTCACGTGGGGCACCCCTAGCCTAGTTTAGAGCTTCCACCACCGCTGTGATCCCCTCATTGAGACTCTCCCGCTTCATGCCCTCAGCGGCATCATTGAGGGTGAAGAGTTCTGAAGATGGGTCCTGCGGACTCACCCACCGGAGCAGGGGCTCATCCTACGTGAGCGGGTGGCTGCCCCCCAATGTCAGGGCTAGGGACAATTCCCCGGCGGTCCCCTTGGCAACCATCGCGGTGTTTGAGGGCCCCTCAGCCATGACCCCCCTCCATCCTACCCACGACGGTCATCGACTCTTGGGTCGTCAGTAGCACGGGTCGCGCTGCTGCCTCGGGCGCCGCCACCGCAACTTTTGGCTACTACTCATCCATCATAGCCACCGTCACCTCTGCCTCTATCGGTGAGACCTCGTCCAACTACGCCACACCCACCATGGTTGACGCAATGAGCGTGGTCGATAGCTCCGCCCGCTCTGACGTCAGCAGCGGAATCACTTCCATCACCGGTCGCTCGGTGATCTCCATGGGCACTCCTTCAGCCCCAGCGTCCGCTTGACCCACCAAGGGAACGAGCGCCACCATGAGCGGTGCCTAGCCGACCGATGAGGCCGCAATGTCGGCTCCACTCCTATCTAAAATAGGAGTGACGTCGGGCGATGGCCCCCATCTCGCCTGAATGGTGACGCTCTTCTTGGGTGCCACCGCCAAAAAAATTGCGCTGCCATAAGATGCTTCAAGAGCACAAAAAGCATGAGTCACGATGAAAACAGAGAAAAAGCAAAGGAACTGGTGGCTTACATCGGTGCTGTTTGGTAGGGCCATTTGGGGGATGAACCCCTAGGTCCCTGCTCCACCTCGTCGGGGCGGGGCCATTTTGAGCCTTCCCCCTACTCCCGGGCAGAGGGGCTTGCCTCCCTTGCCCCTGGGGCCATGGCGGTTGGGCCACCCCCCTCTGTCTGCACCTCAGGTGCGGCGGTAGATCCACCCATCCTTATTAGCTCTTAGGGCGCGGCAGCGGAGCCACCCCCCTCCAACGACACCTCGGGCGCGGTGGCAGATCTGCCTGCCCCTGCTGCCTCTTGAAGCGTGGTGGCAGTGCCACTCCCCTCCGATGGCACCTCAGGCATGGTGGTAGAGCCACCCGCTCCCACTGGTCCTAAGGATGTGCCGATGGTTTGGCCCATCTCCGTCGGCCTCACGGACTCACTTCCCCTGCATGAAATGGGAAGGGTCCCTACATAGATGAGTGGGTACTTGTTAGCGTATCCTCGCTCTCTAGGTCATCCCACTTGGCGTCAGCAACTACCTCGTCATCTTCCTCATTGTCATCATCGCTATCAGTCTCCTCTCCTCGCTCCCATGCCTATAGCTTCTGCTGCTTCTTTTTTCTCTCGACCTCCTTCGTCTTCCTCTACCACTCGGCCGCGGCGTGGTTGGCCACCGCCACGAACAGGTCCTTCGACAGCGGAGTCAGGTGATCCATGAGGGCAAGTTTCTTTAGCTGGTCCACCTATCTCGATATCTAATTCAAAGAGGTTGGGAGTTCAATTAAAAAGGAGACACGAGGAAAGAAAAACTTACAAAGGCAATGTACCCTGGTTCTGGCCACATCGAAGGGTGCCCCGACACCAGATACATGAAATCAAGGATGGAGCCATCGTCATCGCATGAAGGCTCCATCACCTCCTTGACGCTGTGCCACTTCAGAGGGGGAGAGCGCTCCCTCGGCGAGCGCCGTCCCATTGAGTGACGCTCCGGGTGCCATCATGTGTAGGGGAAGCGCGTGCCTCATCAACGGCGCTACTCTTCACGTATGGTAGGCACCGATGATCCCCGACCCCTTCACACCCCTCTCCTTCAGAATTTAGATGGCGGTGAGATGGTCTTAGATTTTCTTCTTGTCTTTATCCGGGACCCCCCACTCCCTCCATGATTTTGGGACCTCTTCGATGAGGTGCCCGGTGAACGCTGGCAAGGGGGCAGTTGCGTCGTCCTTGACGTAGAACCAATGCGAATGCCACCCCATGTTGGAGGTCGATAGACGCATCGGTGGGTACTCATTGACCTAGTTGTTATGGAGCTAGATGTTGGCGCATCCCATCGGCACGTTTAGCTCTTGCCTCTTCTCCTACTTCTTCAGGAGGGTGACAGCAAAGAAATACCATCATAGGTTGAAGTGGGGACTAATCCCTAAGAACCCCTCACATAGGGAGACGAACGCCACAATGTGTTGTATCCTATTGGGAGTAAGGTGTTATAGCTCCACCTTGTAGTAATGCAGCAACCCCTAAAGGAACTTGTGGGTGGGGGTGGTGAACCCTCACTCGTAGAAGTGAGCAAAGGACAAAACATAGCCTTTGGGAGGCGATGATGCGTCCTCATTGCTGGATAGACACCACTCCTCGGCGGCGGTCCATGTGCAAAGAAGGCTGCAGCGAACGAGGCCCTCCAAGTGCTGGAGGGTGACATCGAATCTACACCATGGCTCCATTAAATGACTAGGGTGGATGGATGTGAACATGACAGCGGCTGAGATGCGGATATGGGAGGCTTAGGTGATTGGCGGCGAAGGTTGTAGATGCAAAGGCAAGGAAGCCATGTACAAAAGCTTGGGGGTGAACCCTTTGATTTTATAGGGGCGATGGATGCAAGGAAGGCAACCGTCTGCCTAGATCTCTATGCCTACCATGATTCACCACCATGTCACCATGTAGGATATGCGCCCGCAATCCCTATCCTTTCCCTCCGAAGACACGTCGGACATTTTGCCTCCCTAGGTAGACCAGGACTCTTTACTAGTAGTATAGATATGGGTCAAAAAGCGTTCTGCTGGCCCACTTGGGCCTAGGAGTTCAAGGGCTAGCCCATCAACGATTTCGACGACCATCCCAAGGCATCCTTTCGACTGAAGGATGGGCCCATGAGTGGCCAAAACCCAAGCACACGAGTGCCACAAGTATCTCAACCCACGATTGAGTCTCAGCCAAGCTGACTCTTGCTAGATCCCCATGAACAAGGATACCAGAACTCCAATCGAACTATCCAGTTATCGAAACACCAAATCTCACAGCCATACTTATGAAGGGTCTGAATTACCCCCCAGGTGATTCTATCCAAATCACCTACGGGCTCAGGGGCTACACCCAATGGGTGCACTCGCATGCACCCTCTGGCAAACCAAAATACTCCTCGGGTGATTCTATCCAAATCACCCGAGGGCTCGAGGGCTACACCCATCGGGTGCGCTCACTGCACACCCTCTGGCGAATTGAAATACCCCCTCGAGCGATTCTATCTGAATCACCTAGGGGCTCGGGGGCTACACCTATCGGGTGCACTCATGCACACCCTTTAGCAAGTCAAATCACCCCCGGGTGATTCTATCTGAATCACCTAGGGGCTCGTGGGCTACTATCAGGGACCAAATACTAGGGGTTCCCAAAGAGGAGGAGCTAATAACCATCAAACATTGATGCTTTCGAACAGACAAAAACACAACTACACATCTTGCCCAACGACTGAAGGTTGGCTCTGTCTCGCCCGACCCTTGAGGGCTAGCTCCACCATGCCCGACCCCCGAGGGTTGGACTCTGCCACACCCAATGTCCAAGGGCTAGCTCCGCCTCACCCAACATCCAAGGGCTGGGCTCCGCCTCGCTCGGTGTCTAGGGGTAGACTCTACCTCGCCGACATCCAAGGACAAACTCTGCCTCGCTCGACCCCCGAGGGCAGACTCCACCTCGCCCGACGTCTTAGGGCAGACTCCACCTCACCCAACATCTAGGGGCAGACTCTGCCTCGCCCGATGTCTAAGGGCAGACTCTGCCTTGCCTGACGTCTGAGCTTAGACATCTTAGGATAGACTTTACCTTGCCCAATGTCTGGGGGTAGACTCTACCTCACTCAATGTCTGAGGGCAGACTCCTGCCTCGCCTGACGTCTGAGGGTAGACTCCGCCTCACCTGACGTCCGAGGATAGACTCTGCCTCGTCCGATGTCTATGCGCTACTCCTTCATAACTACGCGTGCAGATAAGGTGGGGCACTCAAGTCAACCATAATACCGAGGACCATGCCCTACATGCTTGTAGGAAAGTACCATCAGGATATGACAAGATAGGCGCTTTAAGCCCTTCTAGGCATGTCAGAGCCTAAATAGTGTTGTGGGTGCCAACATTTGTCTTACAGTGTTATGGGCGCCAGCATTTGCCCTTGGACACGGATCCTGATGAAAGCATACAACAACCGCTATGGTCCAAGAGGAAACTCACATCATCTTCAGTGATAGATGTGCAGTCACTGTGTTGTCCTGCTCCCTGTGGGGTTGCGGATCAACACCCCGGTCCATCGCGCTGCCTACCGGGACAGGATGGAACATGACCACTTGCTAATCAAGTTAGAGTACGGCATCATCCACGGATAGATGCCCAGCATGGAGCTATCCTTGGCACCGTCTGCCATGTTAGCATGGCTGGCTTAGAGGAAAATGAGGACCCTAGCACCCATGAAGGACCTTCTTAGCCTCTGGTTTTTCTTCTTTCTCCCATCTGTAATCCCTGCTCCCCATGGTCTATAAAAGGGAAGGTAGGGCACCCCACCAAAGGGATGGATCAATTCCTCACACATCACACCACATAGCTAAGCAGCATCCAAGCTCTTAGCACCCGTTTGACCTTTCCATCAGAGACTTGGGACCTGTCCCTCTCTCGATCATTTGTATCCCCTACTAATGAACCTTTCAGTGCTAATAACACGAGCAGCAGCTGCAAACTAGACATAGAGACATTCTGCCCGAACTAGTATAAACCTTGTGTCTTTTAGCATACCATCTGGGCCCAATGCACAATAAATACAAATTTACTAGTTGGTGTTTACTTAAAACACCAATAGCGTGTGATGCCTATTAGCGCGTGAATCTCCAAGTGAGTGAATCACCACAATAGGGACTAGCTTGCTGGCAAGCAAGTGAACCTCAGAGGAAAAATCATTGTGTCTTGACTGTCTCCTCGGTATTCATTGATATTCATTGATCGATCACTTGCCATGGCGTTATAACACTTCTACCCTTCTCCCTCGTTACTTTGTATTCACCTTTTGTAGTGCTTGTAGCTTGTGTAGCTCTTTAGTTATAGTTATCTAGCTAGCTTTGTTCACCTAGGTGTAATTTAGTGACATAGCTCTTGTCTGACATACTAGAGATCATAGAAATTAGAATTGGGTAGGTAGCTTGTAACCCCAAGTGTAATGCTAGCATAAAATTTGTTTCACCGTCTTATTGACTAATTACTTGTCTTAGTATTGTTGTAGAGATTTTTAATAGGCTATTCACCTCCCCCTCTAGCCATTAGAACCTTTCAAGTGGTATCAGAGTCGTGGTTACTATGATTTGAGGCTTAACGACCTTCGGTGTCAAAATGGCTCAAATCAACAACATGAAGAAGCAACCCCAATTTGATGGCTCCAACTATCCCTATTAGAAGGTTAAGATGACAATATATATCAAGTCAATCAATAGTAAGGTTTGGAAGGTGGTGGAGACCAAGATTGAGATTGCCAATGAGGAGGCTCCCACCACCGTCAAAGAAGTATTGCTCCAAAACAATGACATTGCTCTTAGTGCCATTCATGATGCATTGGATGAGAGAACATTTGAGAAAATCAAGAACATTAAGATGGCTCATGAGGCATGGAAGAAGTTGAAGGAATTATTTGAGGGCACTAAGGCAATAAAGGATGCAAAGGCATATATTCTCAAGGAGAAGTTTGCTAGCTTCAAGATGAAGGAAGATGAGAGTGTGCCGGACATGTTCCATCGGATGGAGGTGCTTGTTAATGATCTCAAAGCACTTAGGTGAGAAAATAGAGGACACAGACTTCTCACATAAGTTCTTGAGATGCTTACCTATAAGATTTGTCATGTTGGTCACCTTGCTAGTAAGAACCGGTTTGGACACAATGACACTAAACCAAATCTTGGGAGATATCATGACTGATGATGCATATAGAGATGATGATGAGAAGGAAGAAAAGAATGAGAAGAAAGATGAGAAGAAGGATGAGAAGAAGAAGAGCGTGGCATTCAAAGCCACATCATCCAAGGGCAAGGCCAAGCAAGACACATCAAGTGAATATGAAGGCTCATTCTCTTGGGATGATGATGATGAGAAGATGGCTCTCTTTGTGAAGAGATTTGGCAAGTTATGGTGAAGAAGGGATATCGTGCTAGAAGAAAGAAGTCTTCATCCAAGAACAAGGAAGAGTTAAGAAGGTTCTTCAACTGTGGAACCAAGGATCATCTTATTGCTCAATGCCCATACAATAGCGATAATGATGATGATGACAAGAAGAGCAAAAAGAAGGATAAGAAGGAAAAGAAAGAGAAGAAGGACAAGATGACCTTCAATAAGAAGAAAGATGGTTCATATGTGGTCACTTGGGATAGTGATGCTTCCTCAAGTGACGTTGATGATAGTGATGATGACAAGACCACCAAGAAGAAGGCTCTTGCAAGCATTGTTTTCAATGAGAAGCCTTCTATCTTCGACACTCCATCATGCTTCATGGCTAAGGCCACTAAGGTACAAACTTATGATGATGGATGTGATGAGGAACATGATAATGAAAGTGAAAGTGAAAGTGACAATGATGATGAACCCACTAAAGATGAATTAATTGACATGTTAGAAGATGCTAAAGAATATTTTGACATTAAGTGAAGGGAGTGCAAACACTTATGAAAGGAACTAAAAGCCCTTAAGCAAGACTTTGATGAGTTCAATACATCTCATGAGAGGCTAGAGGAAGCCCATGAGAAGCTTGGCAAGGCTCACAAGAAGCTTGAAAAAGCTCATTCCTCTCTACTTAATGAGCAAAATGAGAATGAACATATTGTAACATGTGACAAAGGCTTAACTTGTGATATAATTGATGAATCATTCTATAAGCCTATAATTGTTGCTCCCACTAACCCTTCTTGTAACACATCCACTTCTACCTCATTTAGTGGTCTTTACTTCTCACAAGACTAGTTTTGTGAAGAACTAGTCTTGTAGCACATTGTTCTATAAGCCAAAGAGCTTCTCTCTACAAAGATGGATTGGACTATACTCCCAAGAAAGGTAAGGTGGTTTTTGCTTCTCACAAGACTAGTTTTATGAAGAACAATGGTCGGTTTTACACTAGTTGCAAGCAAGTTGGTCATATAGAGAAAAAGTGCATGAAAAAGAAGCCTCAAGCCAATGTATCCTCTATTAAGCTTGATTCT
Source organism: Miscanthus floridulus (assembly GCF_019320115.1). Classification (NCBI taxonomy): domain Eukaryota; kingdom Viridiplantae; phylum Streptophyta; class Magnoliopsida; order Poales; family Poaceae; genus Miscanthus; species Miscanthus floridulus. The sequence continues at coordinate 71,876,018 of NC_089592.1, forward strand.
TTCTATGTGCTTACTAAGGGTATAAATGGTATGAAGGCTAAGTTTATTAGTGCACCATGGATGGGCTCAAAGAAGAAAGCCATTTGGGTGCAAAAGAGCTTGGTCACTAACCTTCAAGAACCCAAGCAAGTTTGGGTACCTAAAAAGAATTGATCTTCTTTTGTAGATCAATTACAAAGCCGGAGGAAGACATTGGGTACTTGATAGTGGGTGCACTCAACACATGACCGGTGATGCAAGAATGTTCAACTCAATCAATACCAATGGCAATGATGGTTATGATAGTATCATATTTGGTGACAATGGCAAAGGCAAGGTCAAAGGACTTGGTAAGATTGCAATATTCAATGACATGAGCATTTCCAATGTGTTGCTAGTTGAGAGCTTGAACTTCAATTTATTATCCATGGCTCAATTATGAGATGTGGATTCAAAGGCATATTTGGGATAGATGATGTAGAGATCATAAGTGTGGATGGCTCTAATTTGATCTTCAAAGGCTTTAGATATGAGAATCTATACTTGGTTGATTTCAATGCTAGTGAAGCTCAATTGTCAACATGCATGTTCACTAAATCTAGTATGTGTTCGTTATGGCATAGAAGGCTTGGTCATGTTGGAATAAAACAATTGAATATATTGGTTAAGCATGACTTGGTTAGAGGCTTGAAAGATGTTGTGTTTGAAAAGGACAAGCTTTATAGCTCCTGTCAAGTCAGGAAGCAAGTTGGAAACACCTATCCTAAGAAGAGCATAATGAGCACTAGCAAGGCATTTGAATTATTACACATGGATTTATTTGGGCCAACATAATACACTAGCATCGGTGGAAACAAATATAGCTTTATGATAGTAGATGACTATACAAGATATACTTGGGTATTCTTTCTAGTGGACAAGAGTGATGTGTTTGCAATATTCAAATCATTTGTCAAGGGCATTCACAATGAGTTTGAAACAACCATCAAGAGAGTGAGAAGTGATAATGGTAGTGAGTTCAAGAACACTAGAATTAATGAGTTATGTGATGAATTTAGAATTAGACATCAATTCTTGGCCAAGTATAATCCACAATCAAATGGCCTTGTTGAGAGAAAGAATAAAACACTAATTGATATGGCAAGGTCTATGCTTAGTGAGTACAATGTGAGTCAATCTTTTTGGGCCAAAGCTATCAACATGGCTTGCTATTGTAGCAACCACTTATATTGTCACCCATTGAAAGAGAAGACACCATATGAGCTCTTGAATGGTAGAAAGCCCAACATTGTATATTTTCGAGTATTTGGTTGCAAATGCTATATCTTTAAGAAAGGCACTAGATTGAGCAAGTTTGACAAGAAATATGATGAAGGATTCTTACTTGGTACTCAACCACTAGCAAAGCATATAAAGTTTGAAATTTAGCAAGTGGTACTCTTGAAGAGGTGCATGCTGTTGAATTTGATGAAACTAAGGGTTCCCAAGATGAGAATGAGAACTTGGAAGATGTTAGAGGCATTCAACTTTCAAATGCCATGAAGAACATGGATGTCAGTAAATTGAGGCATAGGCAAGTGAATGATGATGAGGATGATCAAGTGCAAGTGCTCTCTAACTCAAATGTGCAAGTTGACACTATTCAAGCAAGTACAAGTGGCTCTCATAACAATGTGCAAGATCAACAAGTGGCTAGTACATCATCTCAATCAAATGATCAAGCAAATGCAAGCAATGTTCCTATACTCCAACTATATATGGCCAGGCGGCCCATGGGCCGGTGGCATGGCACGCGGCACGGCCTTTTGGCACGGCCCATGGGCCGCACGGCACGGCTGCCACCGTGCCCATGCCGGCACGGCACGGAGGCCCGTGCAGTGCATGGGCCGTAGGCCTGGCCCATGACACGGCACGGGCACGGCATGGCCAGAGGGCCGGCACGGTGGTCGGCACGGCCGCCAGGCCAATGGCCTCTTTTGGCCCAGCGGCCCATGCCCACACCCCCGCCACCCCGCGCCATATATAAGCCGCGCTGGCTGCAGCCCCCCCCCCGCCCCCCCTCCCCCAAATCCCTAACCCTAATTCTTTTGCCCCCCTCCGCCTCTGCGCAGCCACAGCCAGCCTCGCTCTGACCTCTCGAACTCGATCCACCACCGTCATTCGCCTTGAGCTCGCCGGCCCTACTCTGGTGACCTCGACACCTCACCTCGCCGGCCACTTCTTCTCCTCCCTCCGCGCAGCCGCAGGCCGCAGCTCTCCCTCCGCTCTCGCTCTCGAGTCTCGATTCGAAGTCGAGATGAACTCGATCCAATCCGATCCGCCGCCGCCGTTCGAGTTGACCTCGCAGGCCCTCCTTCTCCCTCTCGTACCTCCTCCAGTCCTCCTCCTCCTCCTTCGGTGTACCATGTGAGTCGTTGAGCTGTATATTCTTCCGCCGCCACTCGCCGTGACGCCGTCGGTCTAACGGTGGGTGCTTGTCTCGTCGTTCTCTGCTTGGATGCTGGCTCCTTGGCTTCTTCTCTAGCACTAGGCTTCGGTGGCATAGGTCAGTCAAAACCCTAACCCTAGCATGTTCATGTTCTTGTTCAGTTGTTCTTCATCTTCTTCTTCTCTGCATCTTCCTGAGTTCTTGTGTTGTGTTCTAATGCTCTTCTTCTTCTTGTGCTCATGTGCTTCGCAGGTTGGTGCCTGACGCTTTGTCCTCCTCCTCTGGAGGCTCGATGGCAAAGCCGTCCGGTTTGAAGCGCCCCTGCCCACCATCGAGGAACGGTGCTGGAGCTGCGGCTAGGGGCCAGGAACCAGCCTCCCCAACCCCAACCTCCTATGGCCTCGGTGACGATGCCAGTGCCTACGGACTGAGTACAACCACCAGTGCCGACGGTGAGCACCCCTGAGGCCGAGGAGGCCATGGAGGAGTTGGAGATTGAGAACGACGACGACATCACCGAAGGCGCAGCTGCGCTGTTCGGCATCAATATGGGTGACGGTGAGCACCCGATCGATGTCAACTCCGGCGACGGCGATGGTGGGGTGGACACCTCTCAGTCTTAGGACACCAATGGTGCCTCATCTGGTAAGCTCACTGCTGCTTGTTGGGAGGACTTCGTCCTGATCTTTGACAAGTCAGGGAAGATTAGAACTCATGCCATCTATAAACGGTGTGGTAAGAAATTTGTTGCTAGGGCCAATATTGGCACTGGATCCTTGAATAGGCACATGGCAACATGTAGGAAGAAGCAGGACAATGATCATAGGGTTCAGTCTAGGCTTTCTATGAATGCTAATGGGTTGCATAACTGGGTTTATGATGCTGCTCATGCTCGTAATGAGCTGTGTCGGTTGATTGCTAGGCTGGATCTTCCATTAGGTGTTGGTGACACACAGGCCTAGGGAAGATTACATTTAGAATGCTCATAATCCTGCTTTCCAGAAGGTTTCTAGGCAGACCACTACTAGGGGACATGCATAAGTTGTTTGCTGAAGAGCGTGCTTTGCTTATGCATTCTTTGCTGCCTGCCTGTTCATCTGTTTCCATAACATCTGATATCTGGTCTGGTAATGCTAAGGAAGATTATGTCTCTATTGTTGCTCATTATGTTGGTGCTAATTGGGAGTTGCATAAAAAGGTTATAGGGTTTAGGCTGATTGAGGCAGCACATACTGGTGACAACATTGCTGAGAAAATTTGTAGTGTGGTTGAGGAGTTTGGTTTGATTGATAAGGTCTTTGCTGTGAGTCTTGATAATGCTTCTGCTAATTCTAAGGCTTTTGATATCTTGCAACCTATGTTGTTTGGTTACCTAGGGCTCTTACCCAACACCTACTAAGGAAGATCCTCACAAAGTCAAGTACTTGCTTGTGCATCAGCGCTGTGCATGCCATATCATTAACCTGATTGTTAAGTCTGGCTTGAAGAGGTTCAGTCCTTATCTTGAAGCTTTTAGGACTGCAATCAACTTTTTGAATTCATCTAATCAAAGAATTGCATTGTTTAAGAACTATTGCATTGCTAGGGGTGTCAGACCTAGAAAGTTTGGATTGGATATGGATGTTAGGTGGAATTCCACCTATCTGATGCTTAAACACTTGCTGCCATATAGAGATGTGTTTTCTGTGTGGATTGAGTCAAATTATGGTGAGCAACTGTTGACTCCCCTAGCACTGGTATGCTGCTGATCAGATTATGAAGTTCCTAGAGATGTTTTATGATGCAACTGTTGCTTTGTCTGGTGTTTACTATCCAACTGCTCCACTTATGATGCATCATATCCTTGACTTTGCTGAGCATTTGCATAAAGCTGAACTTGATCTTGGATTTAGAAGTATTGCATCTCCTATGAAACTTAAGTTCCTTAAGTACTAGGGGGACATCCCATTGCTGTATTCTTATGCATTCATTCTTGATCCAAGAGCTAAGATGAAAGGCTTCTTTAATGTGCTTGAGTTACTTGCTAAACAGACTGGTACCCCTTATGGTGTTTACTATGGTGATGTGAAAGAGTCCATGACCAGACTATTTAGCAAGTATGAGCAGAGATATGGTGCAGCTCGGTCTCAAAGGCCTCCTATGCCTAGTGCTCCTTCAGGAAAAAGGAAGCAGGCATGGGGAAAGATCTATGGTGGTCCTGGTGCTTCCACCTCTAGCTGTTCCCCCACTTCATCCTCTACATCTGGTGTCAATGAGCTGATAGCTTACTTGGACAGTGATCCTGTCACTGATTGGGGGGAGTCCTTTGACATCCTGTTGTGGTGGCGTGACCACAAGCTGACCTACCCCATCTTATCGATAATAGCTCGCAATATCATGTCTGTTCCTGTATCTACTGTATCCTCCGAGTCTTGTTTCAGCTGTACAGCAAGGATACTTGAAGACCGGTGGCGGTGCTTGTTGCCTGAGCATGTGGAGATGCTCACCTGCATCAAGGACTGGGATCAAGCAGCAAGGAAGGAACAGCATGCACCTGAGGACACGGCACTGGAGGAGCTATTCGACAACTTGTACCTGGATGAAGGCGAAGGAAGCGGAAGCAGAAGCGGCAGCGGCAGCAGCAGCGGCGGTACTACTGGTGCTGGTGCTGGATAGAAGAAGAAGAGAACCTCTACAAAAGGAGAGGTAGAGTACACTGAAATTCTAAAACTTGTTCCATTAGCTTGTTTACATTACATCTTCAAGTCCATGACCATCAATCCATCATGATCCATTTTTGTAGGTTGATTGCACTTTTGGGAGTGGCTGTCAGGCTGATTCACCATGATGAAGCTTGAAGCATGAAGTGATGAAGTAAGGACATTTGCTGCTTCTTGTTGCCACAATGCCACTATTGGGCTTTTGTAATAGGATAGAAGAACATTTGCTGCTGGCTGCTGCCAGTCTGCCACTGATGTTGGCTATTGTAATAGGATGAACTACTTAGACTTGTGCTTGAACTAAGACTTGACTACTTGAGCTAGCTGTACTATTTTCCTTTCTAGGGTTTCTCACAAGGGTGAGTTTTACCTAGAAAGGTTTTTAATGAGGCAGCATTGCACAACAGCTCTTTTGACTTTTGATAATCATTTTCATTATATCTTCTGCTGTTCTATTCTTTACTACTTTATAATTTTGTGACATGTGATCATTTGAAGTTTTGAACTTAGACTTTGGAATTTTCTATTGATTTTGAGTGTTTTCTGTTGATGGGCCATGGGCCGGCACGGCACGGCCAAAATGGCCGTGGCACATGGGCGGCACGGCACGGAGAAATGGCCCATGTGCCGTGTCATGGGCCGAAGGCCTGGCCCATGGCACGGCCAGGCACGGCACGGCCGGCACGACGGCACGCCGTGGCATGGCGCAGTGCCGTGCCGCATGCCGTGTCGGCACGGCACGGTGGCCAACTATAACTCCAACCAACCAATATTGCAAGAGATCATTCATTGGACACTATAATTGGAGATATTTTTAGAGGTGTGCAAACTAGATCAAGATTGACTTTATTTTATAAGCATTTCTTATTTGTGTTATCTATTAAACCAAAGAAGATAGATGAAGTATTGAAGGATGTTGATTGGGTCAATGATATGCATGAAGAATTGAACAACTTCATAAGAAATCAAGTATGGGAATTAGTGGAAAGACTAAAGGGACACAATGTGATTGAAACTAAATGGGTCTATAGAAACAAGCAAGATCAAGATGAGATAGTAGTAAGGAACAAAGCAAGATTGGAAGCACAAAGCTATACACAAGTTGAAGGTCTTGACTTTGGAAAAATATATGCCCCGGTTGCTTGATTGGAAGTAATTAGAATCTTGCTAGCCTATGCTTATGCCCACAACATCAAGCTATATCAAATGGATGTCAAAAGTGCATTTCTCAATGGCTATATCAATGAAGAAGTATATGTTGAGAAACCTCCTGGTTTTGAAGATGACAAGAAGCCCAACCATGTGTATAAGTTGAAGAAAGGATTGTATGGCTTGAAGCAAGCACCTAGAGCATGGTATGAGAGATTGAGGGACTTTCTCCTCTCAAAAGAGTTCATTATGGGTAAGGTTGACACCACTCTTTTCACCAAGAAGATTGGAAAGGACTTATTTGTGTTGCAAATCTATGTTGATGACATCATATTTGGATCAACCAATCAAGACTTTTCTGAAGAGTTTGGAAAGATGGTGGCTAATGATTTTGAGATGTCAATGATTAGAGAGTTGAGTTACTTCCTTGGTCTTCAAATCAAGCAATTGAAGAATGGTATATTTGTGAGTCAAGGCAAGTACATCAAAGACATGATCAAAAAGTTTGACATGAATAAAGCAAAGGCCATTAGTACACCAATGAAAACAAATGGCAATTTGGACAGTGATGGAAGTGGCAACATGGTGGATCAAAAGTTGTATCAGTCTATGATTGGAAGCCTACTCTTTATGACCGCATCAAGGCCAGATGTTATGTTTAGAGTGTGCATGTGTGCAAGATTTCAAGCCTCACCTAGAGAAAGTCATTTGAAGGCTACAAAGAGAATATTGAGGTACTTAAAGCATACATAAAATGTTAGTTTGTGGTATCCCAAAGGAGCAAAGTTTAAGCTAGTTGGTTACTCTGACTTGGATTATACGGGATGCAAGGTTGAAAGGAAGAGCACATTGGGCATATGTCAATTGTTGGGAAGATCACTTGTTTCATGGTCATCAAAGAAGCAAAATAGTGTTGTATTACCAACCGCCGAAGCCAAATACATATCCATCCGGTAGTTGTTGTGCACAAATTCTTTGGATAAAGGCCACCTTGAATGACTTTGGAATCAAGTTCAAGAAAGTGACATTGCTATGTGACAATGAGAGTGCAATCAAGTTAACCAACAATCCAGTTCAATATACAAGAACAAAGCACATTGATGTCCGTCACTATTTTATAAGAGATCATCAACAAAAAGAGGACATATCAATTGAGAGTGTAGGCACCGAAGATCAACTTGCCAACATATTCACCAAGACATTAGATGATAAGAGGCTTTGCAAGCTAAGGAATGAGTTAAACATATTAGATTTCTCAAATATGTGTTGATGCACCCCCCCCCACTTATTTGACATGCCTCTCCTTTGAGCAATCCAAGGTAAAAGTTGATTGGCATGCATACATCTTTTGCTAAGGACTTATTTAGTGCATCTAGGCATTCCTCATGTCTTATAGGCTCATTTATGAGAAACAAATGAATTTGATGCTTGTATGGTACCACTATTGTTTCTATGCTTGACTTGATCTAGTGGTAGCATATGACATGTTTGTAGGATTGTAAACCAAGTGTTTGATCTAGAAAATGAGCTATAAGTGTTTAACTCAACATGGTACAAGATAACCCTTGAAATGAGATGTGAAGAAGCTTGTCCTTAGATCAAACCGAGTTAAATATCTTTGTCAAGTATTCTAGATTGAACCAAATTTAGAAAAATAATCCTTACCCCATTGATTGACATTGATAATCTTAACCTATCTAAAATTTGAACCTTTGTGGTCATTGATGACAAAGGGAGAGAGAAACAAAGATATAGGAGGAGAAGTAATCACTATGGGGGCGGAGAACTTTGAAACAGGGGGTGTAATATGACAAAGGAAGGGGATCAAATAAAATTTAAGCACACAAGTAGGGGGAGCAAGCTCATAAACTTGATTGATGCATTTGAATGGGCATCTCATATGTTTGCTTACATGGCACAAGTTTTAACTTAAATTTCCATGCTTGTGTGGTGTATGGTAGTTGTAAGTTTGAATGATGAAATAAAAAACTAGCATGCATAGGTTGAGTAGTTAGATTTAAAGTTATTTTGTGAAAACTAGACCCTTACTTCTAATATTGATCTCATAGAGTATTCTAGTTTTTGTATATGTCTAGTTACCAATGGTGCTAAGGATGGTATATTTGGTGCACTCCGATTGGTATCACGCTTCCAAAGGTTCATCTCTTATACCTTAGCATCATTTGGTAGGCATTACTCTTCCACAACTCAAATCCATGCATATATGCAAGCCTTCAATCCAAACTCTTAGCACAAATGTAGGGGGAGCAAATGCTACCAATGGGATTCATGAAACTTGTCCAAATCCTTCACACATGGTAAAAATGCTTGGACAAGCAACATGGATTCAAATTTGAATTTATTTCATATCTTTGTGGAGGTTGTCATCAATTACCAAAAAGAGGGAGATTGAAAGCCCTAGTTTGGTTTTGGCTAATTGATAAAACCAATTTGGACTAATCCTTGCATCGAAGTGTGTGACTAGATAGGATGGTCCAACCCAAGTAAAGGAGCTAGGTGGCACTCATGGATGGAGATGGCCACATAAAATGAAGTCCATGGTGGTGGTATGGACATATGATGATGATCAAGCTCTAGGACTTGGAAAAGAAGAAAGAGAAAAAACAAAATAGGCTCAAGGCAAAGGTGATATCAATAGGGCTATTTTTGTTTTCGATGATCAAGACACTATAGAGAGTGTGATCACATTTAGGATAGATGGTCGTACTATTAAGAGTGGAGCTCTTATCGGACAACTCGATCATCTAGTGTCACTAGGTGTTGGAAAACTTGCATATGCATTTTAGGCCTAGTGCATAATCGGTGAGAAGTGATTAACCTATGAAAAATGATTGTGAAAATGCTAACACACTTGCACATGATGGTGAAACACTTGGAGTGTTAGCACATTTACAAAGGTAGTGAGAAAGGTGAAGAAAAGGAGGCAAAACTCGGCTTGGGGTGCTGCCATGGGGGCACTACCACCCCTTGTTCGGTGCACTGCCATCCCCGTGGCGGTGATCGGCTGGGAGGCCAAGAGCAGCGAGTTGTCCTAGGGGCACTGCCACCCCTAGGGCAGTGCCCACCTAGACATGGCCAAGACTCAGGAGAAGTGAAGCGGGCATCGGTGCATCTGGCACCGTGAGAAGGGCAGTGCCACCACCATTTTCTTCCAGAGACTAGTGAAATGGGGTTGGTCACCGCCGCGGGCACCATGCCCTAAGGGCGATGCACCATCATAAAAAACTAGAGAGGGGGTTTTCTGACAGCTGGCTGGGTGGTCACCTCCACCCTAGGGGCGGTGCCACCATCTCTCTATCCGATGACCACGGCTAGCCAAACTAGCTGTTGGATTCAACCATTGGGGAGCACCGCCACCCCTAGGGCGGTGCCACCACCGCCGTGTCTAGTGCCCTCGCAGAGGGTGGCTCTAAAGGGTAATGGCTCTATTTGCTTATGGGCTTATAAATAGAACTAGTGGCTGGCCTTGGCCACTCTCTTGGCACTTCTAACAGCTACATACACCCTTTGAGAGCTGACCACACCACTCCACTCAGTTGCACACTTGATTTCATCATCTTAAGTGAGATTGGAGAGCCTTTAGTGCATTACTTAGTGTTCTAGCATCTTGTGGCACTAGTTGGGCGATTTGGGCCGGTGGAGATATTGTTACTCTTAGTTTTTTATGACACCTAGATGGCTTGGTGATTGGTGGATCGTCGAGCAGAGAAAGGTGATTGTCTCCGACTCCGATCATTGTGATTGTGAGGGGTTCTTGTGCCTTCCCCAGCAGAGCGCCAAAGGTAACTCTAGTGGATTGCGCGTGGCTTGTGGATCATCATCTTGTGTTGGTTGTGCGGCACCTGGTTGCGGGTTAGGCGTGTGATGCCTATTAGCGTGTGAATCTCTAAGTGAGTGAATCACCACAACGGGGACTAGCTTACCGGCAAGCATGTGAACCTCAGAGGAAAAATCATTGTGTCTTGATTGTCTCCTTAGTATTCATTGATATTCATTGATCGATCACTTGCCACGGTGGAATATCACTTCTACCCTTCTCCCTCATTACTTTGTATTCACCTTGTATAGTGCTTGTAGCTTGTGTAGTTCTTTAGTTGTAGTTATCTAGCTAGCTTTGTTCACCTAGGTGTAATTTAGTGACATAGCTCTTGTGTGACATACTAGAGATCATATAAATTAGAATTGGGTAGGTGGCTTGCAACCCCAAGTGTAGTGCTAGCACAAAATTTGCTTCACCATCTTATTGACTAATCACTTGTCTTAGTGTTGTTGTAGAGATTTTTAATAGGCTATTCATCCCCTCTAGCCATTAGGACCTTTTAGTGGCCCCTAGGTGAATGCAGTATGTGGCCACCTCCATGACCCATGGCGGCACGGTGCGGAGGCGGTCCACCAGGGTCATTCCCATAGGCGCAAGAGGAGAAATCACATAGACGGCATTGCCTGCTTCTGCGTGGAGGTCCTAGTAGCGCCTGTTGCTCTCGGCCGCCATTTAAGGGGAGACATGGGCATTGTCCTCGGCTACCTGGCAAAGGCGGATCGCCTCCACTGCCTCACCCTGCGTGGCGATCAGCTGCTCCTAGATGGAGATAAGAAAATGCTACAACTAAAGACACGACGTCGCACATAGTGAAAAAGCAAGATCATATCATGCCAAATGCCTTACTAGCGAGATGCGCCTAGGTCTCAACGGTGGCAAGCTTTGTTGCGGTCATTTCTCGCTTTGTGGTGGCAACAAAGAGGCGTAGCTGGTCTGTCTCTCAGCTCTCCTCATAGAGGGTGGAGGTGGCCATGTCTAGCTGCTCCACCAACTCGAGAACATCATCTGCCCCCCTAGTCACCATTGAAGTAGATAGCCAGAAGGAGGGATCGGCCCTCCGGTGGCGGCGCCGCTGAGCTACCATCCCAGTTCTATTGCAGTGTGGCATGAATATGGGGACGAGTAGGGACAACCTCCGGTGACTGTTCCATTGGGCACTTCGTTGCCCTGATCCACCATTGGATGAGATCTACAAGATGGGGTGTCGAGGCAGATGAAAGGTCCTAATGGCTAGAGAGGGGTGAATAGCCTATAAAAATTCTACAACAACACTTAAGCCAAGTGGTTAGACAATTATGAAGTAAAGCGAGTGTTGTGCTAGCCTACTCAAAATGCAAGCCGCCTATCCATAATTCTAGTTACCTATGATCTCTAAATCACACAAAAGGCTAAGTCACTATCACTAAGTTAGTGAGCTCTTAAAGACTAACTAAAAAGCCTCACTAACCACTAGATAAGACACAAGCTAGCTCTAAAAAATAATTACACTAAAGAGTAAAGAGATTAGCTACACTAGGAATGTAAAAACAAGAGTGAGGTAGTGAAGTTATACCGCTGTGGCAAGAGACAATCAATCAATCACAATGAATACCAATGAAATCCTTAGAGACAAGATGACACAATGAATTTTCATCGAGGTTCACTTGCTTGCCGGCAAGCTAATCCCCATTGTGGCGATTCACTCACTTGGAGGTTCACGCGCTTATAGGCATCACATGCCTAACCCACAATCGGGTGCCGTACAACCAACACAAGATGAGGATCACACAAGCCATGAGCAATCCACTAGAGTACCTTTTGACTCTCCATCAGGAGAAAGGTCAAGAACCCCTCACAATCACCATGATCAGAGCCAGAGACAAGCACCTTCCTCCACTCGACCATCCTCGCTACACCAAGCCGTCTAGGTGGTGACAACCACCAAGAGCAACAAACTGAATCCCACAGCAAAACACAATCACCAAGTGCCTCTAAATGCAATCACTCAAGCAATGCACTTGGATTCACTCTCAATCTCACAAAGATGATGAATCAATGATGGAGATGAGTGGGAGGGCTTTGGCTTAGCTCACTAGGTTGCTATGTCAACGAAAATGGCCAAGAGAGTGAGCAAGAGCTAGCCATGGGGCTTAAATAGAAGCATCCACTAAATAGAGCCATTGGGCTCACACTGCATAGATTCTCGGGGTGACCAGACGTGCTGGTCAAAGTGACCGGATGCACACCATCCAACGTCCTAGTCGCTGGATCTATGCCACTGTGTCATCTGCATTAGACCTTGGCCACCCAATTCCAACTGGTCGAGTCGATCGCACGCACCACTAAAGTTGAGATCGAACGCACCAAGAAATGACCAGACACGCTATAGCAGTGTCAGGTCCTTGCACGCCCGCATGCCACAACACCATGACTGGATGGGCTACTCCCCATGGTCATCCAGCATTATGTCACATCCAGAGATGTTCCAGAGCCTAGAAAATAGCGAAAGCTCACATCAGCGTACGTCACCTCTAACCGGACATAGGTAGAGTCAGGTCACTATTGTCCTCGCACCAAAGCTCACATCAGCGTACGCCACCTCTGACCGGATGCAAGCCCTGCATGTCTGGTCCACTCCTTGTGCTAGCATCCTAGTCTCACACCTAGGACCAAGCCCTTCACTATAGTAAATGACATGACGCACCCCTCTAAGTCCAGTCACTCTGGGACTAGAGTCCGGTCAGTGAAAACAATGCCTCCTCTTCTCCAACTTTGCCACCCTAGATCAAATGTGCTAACCACCAAGTGTTTCACCTTGTGCACATGTGTTAGCAAGTTTTCACAAATATTTTGAAGGGTGTTAGCACTCACTAGAATCTAAATGCATATGCAATGAGTTAGAACATCTTGTGGCACTTTGATAACTGCATTTCGATACGAATTTCCCCCTTTTAATAGTACGGCTATCTATCCTAAATGTGATCACATTCAGCTAAGTGTCTCAATCACCAAAACAAGGAGCTCCTATCAATTATACCTTTGCCTTAAGCTTTTTGTTTTTCTCTTTCTTCTTTTCCATGCCCGAGCACTTGATCATCACCATGGCCATCACAACCATCATGATCTTCATCCATTTGCTTCACCACTTGGAATGTATTTAACCTATCTCATATTTACTTAGAGCACATAGGTTAGTATTTAGGGTCTCATTAATTCACCAAAACTAAACTAGAGCTTTCAGTGGAGCGCCAGACGAAGAAGATAGAACGAGAAGATAGGTAAGTGTAACGAGTTTAAAAAAGAAATTGTGTACTTGCTTCCCTGCCTTAGCCTCCGTTTTTATAGAAGGATGGGCGAGATAGGCGCCCATTGGAGTTCCCTTCGATTGCACTGAGTGAGAGCAGGAGTTAAGGTGAGGCCACGTCTTGCACGATCTTAGTGGAGCACGTTTCTCCCAGCGAAAGTAATGGTGATGGAACAACATTGGAAGTTGGATAGAGAAAATTGACTAAACCCCCCGGCTCGACCCCTTTAGCGCTAACCATGCGATTTGGGGGGAGACGAAGTGACGAACCGCTAGCCTATTTTATTCTTATCGACTGCTTTGAATTATCTTTTGTAATGCCAGAGGTGGGTAATTTACATGTAAAATTAGGGGGTTCACATGGTTTACATACAAGGTTTACGCGATTCACACAGTTTACACCATTGGGTCCTCTAATTAGTAATCGTAATAAGATAGTAAGATAAGATTCTTTCATTCTAAATTTTTCTCACATTTTCATACATAATTTACACAATTCACATGGTTCGGAGGATGACTGATTGACTTCCCTGAGACGTTCGACATCCCTGCACCAGTAGAACCTTAAAGAACGGAGTGATCATAAAATACCAAGAGGGTTTTTTGAAACTCACCTTGCTTTGCTCCGATCCCCCTCATCCCCAGTGCTCTACTCTATTGTGACGTCGCTCCTCGACTCGAGGATTCGTCTTTTGCTACCTGCTGCGTGTGTCCTCGTTCCATGGAGAAGCTCCCGATGGATGTGGCTATTGAGATTGCTAGCCGCGTCGCTACGGCTACAGTGGATCCCATGGAAGATCTTTGCAACCTGTGGGCAACTTGTTCATAGATACATAGGGTGTGTGGAGATGTCATAGTGGGACAGAGCATACCACTACGATGGGTGCTGCTGCGTGGGATCCAACATGGGACCTATAACCGGTTATATGACCATGAGTACCACGCCAAGCTCATCACTAGGCTTGCTAGCGTTGACAACTTGGAGGCCTGCTTCTATGCTAGGATGCGCACCGTCTTCGTGGAAGACCAGCGGCGCGCTCATGCCATGGCTTGACATGCTTGAGCACTCCGCCATGGCAGGCCATGATGTTGCTAAATTTGTTCTCTCCCTTGTGCTCCATAGGTCCAATAGCGGTGCCGGCAATGACAACATTCCCCGACGATGGTTGAGGAAGGTCGAAGGTGATGAAGTAGGACCAGAGGCGAATGTGCATGTTCATGTTGTAGGACTTGGCTGGGCGGCTGGCGCTGGGTGAGTCTAGCCCTCTACCTCCTCTGGCCATGCTGGTGCATCGCTAGGAGGGACATCTGTGTGGAGGCGGAGGCTGCGGCGACCACGCATGATGGGAAGGTTGTGAGGAGTGGGCTATGTTCTGCAGCGAGGAGTGTAGGATCCACAATGAGTGTGATAGGTTCTTCACAAGTATGTGGTAGATTCTAGGTAGATCAATGTTGATATGTATATATCTAGATGACAGGGATTTGTATGATAAACTCTTAATTCTCCTTAATACAATGATACGCAAGTACGATTCCTTTCTAAACTCGTTACAATTACCTTCTCGTATGATGTGGTTCAGATTCCCTTGCACATGTTTCCCAACAAGAAGATAACTGCAGAAATATTTCAAAGTCACATCTTCGATGATTTTGATGACATGGGTGTTGTCTCGAAGGAAAAAGTGCAGAAAATAGTAGGATTCAAGCTTAAGAAGATGTGGGAGAAAAATAACATAGAGAAGGAGCAAGAACAGTCCGGGCCGACAGTGGCAGACCTTGACTGAACAAATAGTGGGGGCTAATCTATGTATTTGAGCTCTAAATATCAATGAACAATACTAAAATTACTATTTGCTTAATGAAGATTAAGGTGAGCAAGGAGGTCGTAGCCCACTTTGACCATAACTAAGCTTCGCCCTCACAGACCGATCGGCCTAGCATGTTCAAGCCGATTAGTTACGGATGCATTTTGCACACCTAGAAGCCCCTTTGCACGGGTTTATAGCTTGTGTGCTATTGAAGCTTATTCACCAGAGAATCGAGACATGGATGGTCTCAAAGATGGAGAAAAGAGTGAGTCTACAACAAATGATCTTGATGACATGTTGAAAGGTCCTAATGGCCTAGAGGGGGGTGAATAGCCTATTAAAAATTTCTACAACAACACTTAACAAACTGGTTAGACAATTATGAGGTGAAGCAAGTGTTGCTGCTAGCCTACTAAAAATGCAAGCCACCTACCACAATTCTAGTTTATATAGTTTCTATCCACACAATAGCTATGACACTACACTAAGCTAGTGTACTCTCAAAAAACTAACTAAAAAGCCACACTAACCAAACTAACAAGCTCCCACAACTAGCTACACTAAAGAGCTTGACAACTAGTTTGTGGTAATGTAAAGAGAGTGAGCAATTTGTTTATACCGCCGTGTCGAGGAAGGAGCCAATCAATCACAAGAATGAATAACAATGAAGACCAATCACCTCAGAATCAAATGATGAACATAATGATTTTTATCGAGGTTCACTTGCTTGCTGGCAAGCTACTCCTCGTTGTGGCGATTCACTCACTTGGAGGTTCAGGCGCTAATTGGCATCACACACCAAACCCTCAATAGGGTGCCGCACAACCAACACAAGATGAGGATCACATAAGCCATGAGCAATTCACTAGAGTACCTTTTGGCTCTCCATCGGGGAAAGGTCAAGAACCCCTCACAATCACCACGATCGGAGCCGGAGACAATCACCACCCTCCGCTCGACAATCCTCACTTGCTCCAAGCCATCTAGGTGGCGGCAACCATCAAGAGTAACAAGCGAATCCCGTAGCAAAACACGAACACCAAGTGCCTCTAGATGCAAACACTCAAGCAATGCACTTGGATTCTCTCCCAATCTCACAAAGATGATGAATCAATGATGGAGATGAGTGGGAGGACTTTGGCTAAGCTCACAAGGTTGCTATGTCAATGCAAAATGGCCAAGAGCATGAGCTTGAGCCGGCCATAGGGCTTAAATAGAAGCCTCCATGAAATAGAGCTGTTGTACCCCTTCACTGGGCACAGCACGGGGTGACTGGACGCTCCGGTCATATTGACCGGACGCTGGACCTCAGCGTCCGATCATGCGATGCATGCCATGTGTCCTCTCTCTTCAAATGTTGATCGCCTAATCTCAACGGTCAAGTGATGACCGGACAGTAGCAGCTCAAAGTGACCGGATGCTGAACCCCAGCGTCTGGTCGTTTCTAGTAAGCATCCAGAGATGACTTTTTCATGACCAGACACGTCCGGTCATGCTCGACCGGACTCACCCAGCGTCTGGTCACTTAGCGTTTCCCTTGTGCATGACCATGTTAGTGTGACCGGACGCAGCCAGCCAGCGTCCAGTCGTTTCAACGCAGCGTCCGGTCGACGACCTGATGCTGCGCTTCTTCTGCTGCTACTGACCGGACATGCTGGTCCTTTAGAGACCAGTGTCTGGTCACTTACAGTGACCACGTTCACCTGAGTTTAGGGCATTGGTGGCACTATCGGACTGTCCGCACTCTATGGGCGGACACTCTGCCGGTGAAGTTTCTAACCCTTGCTCAAATATGCCAACCACCAAGTGTATCATCTTGTGCACATGTGTGTTAGCATATTTTCACAAACATTTTCAAGGGTGTTAGCACTCCACTAGATCGTAAATGCATATGCAATGAGTTAGAGCATCTAGTGGCACTTTGATAACCACATTCTGATACGAGTTTCACCCCTATTAATAGTACGACTATCGAACATAAATGTGATCACACTCTCTAAGTGTCCTGATCACCAAAACAAAATAGCTCCTACTATTTATACCTTTGCCATGAGCCTTTTGTTTTTCTCTTTCTTCTTTTTAAGTCCAAGCACTAGATCATCACCATGGCATCACCATCATCATATCATGATCTTCATTTGCTTCACCACTTGGAATGTGCTATCTATCTCATGATCACTTGATAAACTAGGTTAGCACTTAGGGTTTCATCAATTCACCAAAGCCAAACTAGAGCTTTCAATCTCCCTCTTTTTGGTAATTGATGACAACCCTTTCACAAAAATATGAATTGAAATTCAATTGAATCCATGTTGCTTGCCTAAGCATATTTACCATGTGCAAAAGGATATGGACAAGTTTCATGAACCCCAAATGGTAGCAATTGCTTCCCCTACATATGTGCTAAGAGTTTAGATTGTAGCTTGCACATATGCTTAGATAGGAAATATAGGAGACAATGTCTACCAAATGATGCTAAGGTATAAAAGATGGACCTTTGAAGAGTGATACCAATTGGAGTGCATCATTATACCATCCTTAGCACCATGGTTAGCTAGATACCACTTGAAAACACTTGGAAATAAAATCACTAGATAACCTATGCATGCTAGATTTTCATTTCATCATTCAAACCTACAACTAGCATATACCACACAAGCATGGATATTAAAATTTAAAACTTGTGCCATGCAAGCAAACATATGAAATGCACATTCAAATGCACCATACAAGTTCATGAGCTTGCTCCCCCTACTTGTGCACTCAAAATTTTAATTGATCCCTTTCCTTTGTCATATCTCTCCCATTATGTCAAGTTTTCCCACTTTGTTGTCTTTCATTATATTAGTACACTAATATCTTTGTTTTTCTATCCATGTACAAATATCACTAATATCTTTGTTTTTCTCCCCCTTTGTCATCAATGACCACAAAGGCTTAAAGTATAGATAGGTTAGGATTATCAATGTCAATCAATGGGGTGAGGATCATTTTTCCAAATTTGGTCCAATCTAGTTCATTTACCAAAGATGTTTAACTCGGTTTGATCCAAGGACAAGCTTCTTCACACCTCCAAATAAGGGTTATCTTATACCATGTTGAGTTAAACACTTAGAGCTCATTTTCTAGATCAAACACTAGGTTTACAAGCCCACAAACATGTCATATGCTACCACTAGATCAAAATAAGCATTGAAGCAATAGTGGTACCATATAGTCATCAAATCCATTTGATTTTCATGAATAAGCCTATTAAATGTGAAAGATGTCTAGATGCACTAAACATGTCCTTAGTAAGGATGTATGCCATGCCAATCAACTTTTACCTTAGATTGCTCGAAGAAGAGGCATGTCATATGAGTGGGGGGTGCATCAACACATATTTGAGAAATCCAATATGTTCAACTCATTCCTTAGCTTGCAAAACCTTTTTTCATCCAATGGCTTGGTGAATATATCGGCAAGTTGATCTTCGGTGCCTACACTCTTAATGCAAATGTCTCTTTTTTGTTGGTGGTCTCTTATGAAATGGTGGTGGACATCAATGTGCTTTGTTCTTGCATATTGAACCAGATTGTTGGTCAACTTGATTGCACTCTTATTGTCACATAGCAATGGCACTTTCTTGAACTTGATTCCAAAGTCACTCAAAGTGGCCTTCATCCAAAGTACTTGTGCACAACAACTACCGATGGATATATATTCGGCTTCGGTGGTTGATAATGCAACACTATTTTGCTTCTTTGATGACCATGAAACAAGTGATCTTCCCAACAATTGACATGTGCCCGAGGTGCTCTTCCTTTCAACCTTACATCCCGCATAATCCAAGTCGGAGTAACCAACTAGCTCAAACTTTGCTCCTTTGGGATACCACAAACCAACATTTTGTGTATGCTTCAAGTACCTCAATATTCTCTTTATAGCCTTCAAATGACTTTCTCTTGGTGAGGCTTGAAATCTTACACACATGCATACACTAAACATGACATCCGGCCTTGATGCGGTCATATAGAGTAGGCTTCCAATCATAGACCGATACAATTTTTGATCCACCATATTTCCACTTGCATCACTATCCAAGTTGTCATTTGTTCCTATTGGTGTGCTAATGGCTTTACTATCACTCATGCCAAACATCTTGATCATGTCCTTGATATACTTGCCTTGACTCACAAAAGTACCATTCTTCAATTGCTTGATTTGAAGACCAAGGAAGTAACTCAACTCTCCAATTATGAACATCTCAAACTCATTAGCCATCATCTTTCCAAACTCATCACAAAAGTCTTGATTGGTTAATCTAAATATGATGTCAACATAGATTTACAACATAAATAAATCTTTTCTAATCTTCTTGATGAAAAGAGTGTTGTCAACCTTGCCCATTATGAATCCTTTAGAGAGTAGGAAGTCCCTCAATCTCTCATACTATGCTCTCGGTGCTTGCTTCAAGCCATACAATGCCTTCTTCAACTTATACACATGGTTAGGCTTCTTATCATCTTCAAAACTGGGAGGTTGCTCAACATATACTTCTTCATTGATGTAACCATTGAGAAATCCACTCTTGACATCTATTTGATAGAGCTTGATGTTGTGGGCACAAGCATAGGCTAGCAAGATTCTAATTGCTTCCAGTCTAGCAAATAGGGCATATGTTTCTCCAAAGTCAAGACCTTCAACTTGTGTATAGCCTTGTGCTATCAATCTTGCTTTGTTCCTTACTACTATCCTATCTTGATCTTGCTTGTTTCTAAAGACCCATTTGGTTCCAATCACATTGTGTCCCTTTGGTCTCTCTACTAATTCCCATACTTGATTTCTTGTGAAGTTATTTAACTCTTCATGCATAGCATTCACCCAATCAACATCCTTCAATGCTTCATCTATCTTCTTTGATTTAATGGATGACACAAATGAGAAATGCTCACAAAATAAAGCCAATCCTGATCTAGTTTGCACACCTCTTGAAATATCACCAATGATAGTGTCCAATGGATGATCCCTTGCAATATTTGTTGGTTGGAGGATTGGAACTTGATTGCTTGCACTTGCTTGATCATTGGGTTGAGATGATGTACTAGCCACTTGATCTTGTTCATTATCATGAGAGCCACTTGTACTAACTTAATTTGTATCATCTTGCACATTTGAGTTAGAGAGCACTTGCACTTGATCATCTTCATCATCATTCACTTGCCTAGGCCTCAATTCACCAACATCCATGTTCTTCATGGCATTTGAAAGTTGAATGCCTCTAACATCTTCCAAGTTCTCATTCTCTACTTGTGAACCCTTGGTTTCATCAAATTCAACATCATGAACTTCCTCAAGAGTACCACTATCCAAATTCCAAACTCTATATGCTTTGCTTGTAGTGGAATAACCAAGTAGGAATCCTTCATCACACTTTTTTGTCAAACTTGCCCAATCTAGTGCCTTTCTTAAAGATATAGCATTTGCAGCCAAAGACCTAAAAATATGCAATGTTGGGCTTTCTACCATTCAAGAGTTCATATAGTGTCTTCTCTTTCAATGGGTGACAATAGAGGCGGTTGCTACAATAGCAAGCCGTGTTGATAGCTTTAGCCCAAAAAGATTGACTAACATTATACTCACTAAGTATAGACCTTGCCATATCTATGAGTGTTCTATTTTTTCTCTCAACAAGGCCATTTGATTGTGGAGTGTACTTGGCCGAGAATTGATGTCTAATTCCAAATTCATCACACAACTTATCAATTCTAGTGTTCTTGAACTCACTACCATTGTCACTTCTAAATCTCTTGATGGTTGTTTCAAACTCATTGTGAATGCCCTTGACAAATGATTTAAATGTTGCAAACACATCACTTTTGTCTACTAGAAAGAATACACATGTGTATCTAGTATAATCATCCACTATCACAAAGCCATATTTGTTACCACCGATGCTAGTGTATTGTATTGGCCTAAACGAATCCATGTACAATAACTCAATTGCTTTACTAGTGCTCATCATGCTTTTCTTAGGATGGGTGTTTTTAACTTGTTTTCTGGCTTGACAAGAGCTATAAAGCTTATCCTTTTCAAACACAACATCTTTCAAGCCTCTAACCAAGTCATGCTTAACCAATCTATTCAATTGTTTTATTCCAACATGACCAAGCCTTCTATGCCATAACCAACCCATGCTAGACTTAGTGAACAAGCATGTAGATAATCTAGCTTTACTAGCATTGAAATCAACCAAGTATAGATTCTTATATCTAAAGCCTTTGAAGATCAAGTTAGAGCCATCTACACTTATGATCTCTACATCATCAACCCCAAATATGCATTTGAATCCAAGATCACACAATTGAGCCACGGATAGCAAATTGAAGTTCAAGCTCTCTACTAGCAACACATTGGAAATACTCATGTCATTGGATATTGCAATCTTACCAAGCCCTTTGACCTTGCCTTTGCCATTGTCACCAAATGTGATACTATCATAACCATCATTGCCATTGGTGTTGATTGAGTTGAACATTCTTGCATCATCGGTCATGTGTTGAGTGCACCCACTATCAAGAACCCAATGCCTTCCTCTAGCTTTGTAATTGACCTATAAAAGAAGATCAATTCTTTTTAGGTACCCAAACTTGCTTTGGTCCTTGAAGGTTAGTTACTAAACTCTTTGGTACCTAAATGGCTTTCTTCTTTGAGCCCATCTATGGTTTAGCAATAAACTTAGCCTTTACACCATTTGCACCCTTGGTAAGCATATAGAAAGAATCAAGGTTAATGGAGAATACATTAGCATTTTTTCTCTTATTTTTGCATTCATGATCTTTACGACCAACTTGCTTGCAACTAGTGCAAAACCGACCATTGTTCTTCACAAAACTAGTCTTGTGAGGAGCAAAGGCCGCCTTGCCTTTCTTGAGGGTATAGCCCAATCCCTCTTTGTAGAGAGAAGCTCTTTGGCTACCCAAGCACATAAGCAAGTGATCCTCACCACCATAGGCCTTAGCCAAGATGTGAGTGAGTTTATTGACCTCCTTCTTAAGGTTCTCATTCTCAACCATTAGTGAGGCATCACAAATAAGACCATCACTACTAGATGAGGTGGAAGTAGAAGTATTACAAGAATGGTTAGTGAGAGGAATAATGATAGTCATAGATAATGATTCATCAATTATATCACAAGTTGAGCCTACATTGCAAGTTTCAACATGCTTCTTTTTATTTTGCTCATCAAGCAAAGAGGAATGAGCCTTTTCAAGCTTTTTGTGTGTCTTGCCAAGCTTCTCATGGGCTTCCTTTAGCCTCTCATGAGTTGCTTTGAGCTCATCAAGGGCTTGCTTGAGGGCTTTTATCTCCTTATTCAAGCTCTTGCATTCCCTTCTCTTAATGTCAAAGTGTTCTTTGGCATCTTCTAGCATATCAAATAATTCATCTTTAATAGGTTCATCATCATCACTATCACTATCATTTTTATTATCATTATCATGTTCATCATCACTTGCATCACCATCACAAGTTTGTACCTTTGTAGCCTTAGCCATGAAGCATGATGGAGTATCGAAGAGATAAGGCTTCTCATTGATAGCAATGCTTGCAAGTGCCTTCTTCTTGGTGGTCTTATCATCATCGCTATCATCATCATCACTTGAGGAGGCATCACTATCCCAAGTGACCACATATGAACCACCCTTCTTCTTCTTAAAGGTCATCTTGTTCTTCTTCTCTTTCTTTTCCTTCTTGTCCTTCTTCTTGTTCTTCTTGTTGTCATCATCATTGTCGCTATTGTATAGACATTGAGCAATAAGATGATCTTTGCTTCCACATTTGAAGCACCTTCTTGACTCTTCCTTATTCTTAGATGAAGATTTCTTTCTTCTAGCACAGTACCCTTTCTTCATTATGAATTTGCCAAATTTCTTGATAAAGAGAGTCATCTTCTTATCGTCATCATCATCCCATGAACCATCATCTTCACTTGATGTTTCTTGCTTTGCCTTGCCCTTGGATGATGTGGCCTTGAATGCCATGATCTTCTTCTTCTCATCCTTCTTCTCATCTTTCTTCTCCTTCTTTTCTTTATTATCATCATCATCTCTATATGTATCATCGATCATTATATCTCCCAACACTTGGTTTGGTGTCATAGTGTCTAAATCACTCCTCACTAGAATAGTGACCAATATACCAAATCTTGAAGGCAAGCATCTCAAGAACTTGTGGAAGAAGTCATTGTCCTTCACCTCTTCTCCAAGTGCTTTGAGATCATTGACAAGCACTTGAAGCCTATGAAACATCTCCGGCACACTCTCATTCTCCTTCATCTTAAAGCTTGCAAACTTCTCTTTAAGAATGTATGCCTTTGCACCCTTCACGGCTTGAGTGCCCTCAAATGATTCTTCTAACTTCTTCCAAGCCTCATGAGCCATCTCAATATTCTTAATTTGCTCAAATGTTCTCTCATCAATTGCATCATGAATAGCACTTAGAGCAATGTCATTGTTTTGGAGAAGCACTTCTTCGGCTGTGGTGGGATTCTCTAGATCATCAATCTCAATTTTGGTTTCTACCACTTTCCACACTTTTCTATTGATTGACTTGATATGTGTGGTCATCTTTGATTTCCACTATGGATAATTTGTGCCATCAAATTGGGATGGCTTCTTAGTGTTGTTGATTTGAGCCATTTTTACACCGAAGGTTGTTAAGCCTCAAATCACGGTGACCTTAGCTCTGATACCACTTGAAAAGTCCTAATGGCTAGAGGGGGGTGAATAGCTTATTAAAAATTTCTACAACAACACTTAACAACCGGTTAGACAATTATGAGGCGAAGCAAGTGTTGCACTAGCCTACTAAAAATACAAGCCACCTACCACAATTCTAGTTTATATAGTTTCTATCCACACAATAGCTATGACACTACACTAAGCTAGTGTGCTCTAAAAAACTAACTAAAGAGCCACACTAACTAAACTAACAAGCTCTCACAACTAGCTACACTAAAGAGCTTGACAACTAGTTTACGGTAATGTAAAGAGAGTGAGCAATTTGTTTATATCGCCGTGTCAAGGAAGGAGCCAATCAATCACAAGAATGAATAACAATGAAGACCAATCACCTCGGAATCAAATAATGAACACAATGATTTTTATCAAGGTTCACTTGTTTGCCGACAAGCTACTCCTCGTTGTGGCGATTCACTCACTTGGAGGTTCACGCGCTAATTGGCATCACACGCTAAACCCTCAATAGGGTGCCGCACAACCAACATAAGATAAGGATCACATAAGCCACGAGCAATTCACTAGAGTACCTTTTGGCTCTCCATCGGGGAAAGGTCAAGAACCCTCACAATCACCACGATTGGAGCCGGAGACAATGACCACCCTCCGCTCGATGATCCTCGCTGCTCCAAGCCGTCTAGGTGGCGGCAACCACCAAGAGTAACAAGCGAATCTCGTAGCGAAACACGAACACCAAGTGCCTCTAGATGCAAACACTCAAGCAATGCACTTGGATTCTCTCCCAATCTCACAAAGATGATGAATCAATGATGGAGATGAGTAGGAGGACTTTGGCTAAGCTCACAAGGTTGCTATGTCAATGCAAAATGGCCAAGAGCGTGAGCTTGAGCCAGCCATGGGGCTTAAATAGAAGCCCCCATGAAATAGAGCCGTTGTACCCCTTCACTAGGCACAACACAGGGTGACTGGACGCTGGACCTCAGCGTCTGGTCACGTGATGCGTGCCATGTGTCCCCTCTCTTCAAATGTTGATCGCTCGATCTCAATGGTCAAGTGACGACCGGACGCAATAGCTCAAAGTGACCGGACGTTGAACCCCAATGTCCGGTCATTTCCTGTAAACATCAAGAGACGACTTTTCACGATCAGACGCATCCGGTCATGCTCGACCGGACTCACCCAGCGTCCGGTCACTTGGTGTTTCCCTTGTGCATGACCATGTCAGTGTGACCGGACGTAGCCAGCCAGCGTCCGGTTGTTTCAGCGCAGCATCCGGTCGACGACCGATGCTGCGCTTCTTTTGCTGCTACTGACCGAACACGCCGGTCCTTCAGAGACCAGCATCCGGTCACTTATAGTGACCACGTTCGCCTAAGTTTAGGGCGCCGGTGGCATCGTCGGACTGTCCGCACTCTATGGGCGGACACTCTAGCCGGTGAAGTTTCTAACCCTTGCTCAAATGTGCCAACCACCAAGTGTATCGTCTTGTACACATGTGTGTTAGCATATTTTCACAAACATTTTCAAGGGTGTTAGCACTCTACTAGATCATAAATGCATATGCAATGAGTTAGAGCATCTAGTGGTACTTTGATAACCGTATTCTGATACGAGTTTCACCTCTTTTAATAGTACGGCTATCGAACCTAAATATGATCACACTCTCTAAGTGTCTTGATCATCAAAACAAAATAGCTTCTACCATTTATATCTTTGTCTTGAGCCTTTTGTTTTTCTCTTTCTTCTTTTCAAGTCCAAGCACTAGATCATCACCATGGCATCACCATCATCATGTCATGATCTTCATTTGCTTTACCACTTGGGATGTGCTACCTATCTTATGATCACTTGATAAACTAGGTTAGCACTTAGGGTTTCATCAATTCACCAAAACCAAACTAGAGCTTTCACATGTGGCACAAGGAAGATAATGAAGGCAATACAAAATACTTTGAAGATGAGATGTGGGTGAGATCCAAATTAATTAATACTTCAGAGAAAAGGTGACCGGTAATTTTGCTAATGGACTGCATGTTCCACATGATGGAGAGCTGGAGGAATTGCAAGATGATGAAGAAGAACCACCTCCAATTGTTGAGATTGATTTGCTTTCAATTCCGATAGATGAATAAAAAATCACTCTTATTGAAAAAGCTCCAAGGTTAGGGTACACATTAAACTCTCAAGGTACTATAGGTTTTGATGATGATATCTTGAAATGCTCTTGTTCAACCAATAGCGTGGATGATAGATTAAATTCTATGCCTTGCACCTATGTTTATCATATCAATAGGCTAGAATTCCTTGAGAATGATAAAGAGGCAGTGCTTTTGTTTGAACCTAATTGACTTTATGCCTTCAGAACCTTTGCCTTGTAGAGATCTTAGTGCTATGCAAGAAACATATGCTACATTTAATTGCACCATGATATTATTTTGCAAATCAGTTGTGGTTGTGATTATGGATGCTTATGCTTACAATAAATTTTGCAAATCTCGATCTTGCTTTGCGCTTGGTCAAGCTAATGATCTTAAATGAGCACTTGCTGGGAGATTGCCCGAATTTCGCTAACCATGTAGGAACATGAGATCTGCATGATGTGGAGAAGTCATGTCCAAAGGGTTGCAAATTGGATCATCAACATCTTAGGATGAACTGTTGCTGTTGTGATCAATTTTCTGCCCATGATCAGAGATGTACAATAGAAGAAAATTGGATATTCAGAAGTTCCATCAAGTATTCTTTCCAACGTATCAAGAATTGCCAAGTTTGGAGATCTGTACAAGGAGTTGTGATACAATCTTTCAACACAACTGCCAAAAAAAATTCTTTCGACACTGCACGTTATGAAATCAGCTTGGGACGTCGGAGTAAAACGGGTGTAACTCCATCGTTCGGAGTCCTTTGTGGGTGAATGACCACTTGTTGGTAAGGGAATTTGATGAACTTTGCAAAGGAGCAAAAGTTTTGTGAACGTTATGTTATGGAAATAGAGTAAATTCAACGAAGAAGAGGCAGCAACGAAGAATGACGAAGAAGGGGATGATGATGTTAGAGAAAATAGCTTAGGCAAGTCGATCATGTACAATATGGGAAGTGAATGAAAGTCGCATGGACACCTTTAGTTCTTGCATAAAGGACCATGGCTTTGCGACAACGAGAAGGTATGTGAGAAAGTCAAACTCTATGACTTTAGATGAAGCGCTTTTCAGAAGGCAACCCGTTCATTGAGTTTTTATTTCTTTTAAAGAATAAAATGTATGGCACCACCTTATGATGATTAATTTGTAACTAATTATTCTAGGCTTGTTTTATTTTTAGACCATCAACATGTTCATGTTCATATTTGTTTTTTCTGTATATATTGCTTTCGTATCCATGTTAGTGCTTCATGGGCATTTTCCTTTCGCAATCTTGTGTGAAAGTGGTGTTTAAACTTGACTGCAAACCATCATCATCCAGTTCTATAAACCTTGCTAGCTATTTTATTTTCAAATGACGTTGGTTGATTTATAAGCTTTGCAATGCACTTTATTTTTCTTATATGCTATAAAGAGTTAATATCCTTGGGATAAGCATGGTGTTTTGATCTTGGGTAATAAGTCTCTATGGCTATAGAGAAATTCAGCAACCTAGTTGTAAACATGGCATTTAGGACTAGGTGCAAACATTGTCTTTGCTTATATGCCTTCCTCTCATATGCATAAACACCTTGCACTTACGCGCACCCATTAGGTTTTTATCTTTCTTTTCACTAGGATGTGTTTCGCTGAAATTTGGCTTATGCTGCTGCTTATGCTGATTTATTGTGAGGGAAAAATATTGTTCCTTCGCTGAAAGGTACCGCTGAAAAACAGGGCATAGACTAATTATGCCACAAGTTGAGAATCTTAGGATGTGTTGTTGGTTTGTTGGCAATTGTTTCTATTCCCAACGTCACCCTAGAGGTAGGATGTCGTTTGGCGGCTTCCAAAGCAGCGTGGAGGTATGCAAGCCTTAGTGGCGAGCTGAACCACGGGATAAACACCTTGTCTCTTGTATTCTTGCTATTTGTATTGTGCTCTACTTGTTTGTTGGTAATTCAAGGTTTGCTTTCAATTTACTTGTGCATAAGCTTGTGACCTCCTTCAAGGGGTGAAGGCCCCATTTGTTTTCGCTGAAAAAACAAGCCGAAACACTGTTCCAGTTGATTTGTTGTGAGAGAAAAATACTATTCCGACTGAAAAAACAAGTTGAAAAAGACAGATTATAAGAGAAGCGAACATGGCCGAAATATGTTCAACACTACTCCAAAAGCATTAGTAATTTACTCAACCTAAGTTTCATTAGGTAGTTTTTGAATTGTGCCTTCGAAGCTGATACACGACACCATCGCAGTTTTGCTCGACGTGTAAAAGTACAGGAGCACCGCACCAATTAGTGACCGCCGCGATGAAGTTTTGTTTTAATAGGCCTAGTCACCCGCGTGCTAGATCCCTTACAATAGTAAATCTAAAAATATCAATATTGTGTTATGAACCATATATATATATATATATATATATTTGAATTGGTGGTTAAAGATCTAAATATTTAATTTAGGATAAAGCTAATACAACATGTAAAGATAATTAGAGAAAATTGATGCAGATATGATATCAAAACCGAGGAAATGGGCTAATATCGGGGGCCATGAGCCTTGACTTGCTCGCTTTATTATCGCCGAGACGCCCACTGAAAAGGAGAAGGTGGCGCATCAAGCATCCTGAATCCTTTTTTTAGATAAATTCAGCATCCTGATTCGTGAGTCGTGCGTGAGTCGTGACGTGTTGGCTTTCCTCAATTCCTTCTTGGTCGCTCCTCCGCCCCTGCCCCTCCTCGCTACAATCGATTTCGTCGTCGCCGCTACCTCGGTTGCTCCCCTCCTGCTTATCAGAGAGGAGCTGGGGGAAAGTGCTCCCTCCATCGTCGCCCAGCAGATCGATCGAAGCCAGCAAACAAATCAGAAAGAGCAAGAGAGGCGCCCGAGTCCCTAGGGCGGAAAGCCATGGACGGCGCCGCCAACTGGCGCCCCACGCAGGGCGCCGACCCTGCCGCCGTCGCTGCCGCCGGCGGCGTCGACCCTAACGCGGCTGCCCCCGCCGGAAGCGACTGGCGCACCCAGCTTCAGCCCGAGGCGCGCCACAGGATCGTCAATAAGATGTACGTCCTCTCCATCTTCCTTCCCTCCCTCCTCCCCCTAATGGGAATTGTAAGCAACTGCAATCTTTTCCTTCCGCCGTGGCGGATCCATGTCGCTTCTTTTACGATTCGATCGATTCGATCCGTGTACACCTGCTTCCCTCTTTACTTTATTTAGATTAGATAGAAAGTATCATGCTTGCTGGGTAGGGTTTGCTGATCCATCCATGCACTTAGACCTGCTGACCCATCCGTGCACCTAACAATTCGCACTTGGACCTAACAATTCGTCTACTTTGTTTACCCACGAATCACCTACTCGTTTGTTCGTGACATATGATCCATACAGTCGTGTTTGTTCGTGACATATGGATCCATACAGTCGCATTAATGCCATCCAATCCAATACATCATACTTTCTAAGATTATATATCTTTATTTAAACCAAATTTAATCATCAAAATTATCAGTAGAAACTACTTGACTACCTGTTTGCTTGCTATAAGATTCAAAAAAAAAAATCTTTATAAAGCCATCTCTGCACAATAAACACACATAGAAACATATGCAACTGCATATCGCAACATTTGAGTTTTTTAGAGTATGGGTGTAGAATGCTGACAACTCATAATGTGATTTTTTTTTTCCAAACACTTCTCTATCCCCTAGTGGAGGGTAGGCATGGCGTAGCGGTAGGCTGCTGACTTTCTCCAATTTGTCAACCTCCTTGCAAAATAAGAAAGGGTAAAACCATATTCTTCCTAGATCCTCATCTTGTGTAGGACCTTTTAGCATTGGTTATGCGGTATGACCCGAGTCTTTTTCTGCCAACTAATTATTAAGTCATGTATATGCCTGCCAATGGAATGTGTCCATTTTACCCTTGCCACCACTTAAATTTTACCCTAGTTGCCACTTGAATGTGTCCATTTTTACCCTAGTTGTTCGTTCGGTTCAAAAATATGTATGTGCATTAGCGGTCCACAAATTCCATGCCCACTGTTTCCACAAGCGAACTATTATTTTTGTACATGTACTGGGGCTTCTGGTTTACTGGACTAATTAAATGGTAATCAAACACATTTATCAGTGTATCTCTCAATATATCACTTCTTGCATTATATATGTATAGAATGGAGACTCTGAAGAAGCACCTGCCAGTATCAGTACCAGAAGGACTGACTGAGCTTCACAAAATTGCTGTGCGATTTGAAGAGAAAATATATACTGCAGCCATCAGCCAGGTACATTTAACCTAACTCTAGTACGCTCCCGTGCAGAGTCAGAATGTTTAGTCATGGGGTGGGTCAATGGTATGGACATTTGATCTATGACAATCTTAAAGGCTTTTAGGTAAATTTTAGATGCTTATAGATCTTTTTATCATGGTAAAATACATGATGGGGCAATGCATGGATACTCTGCTAATCATATTTAGGAGGCGTGGTATCAAAATATCATGGGCCCATGCAACTTGCACATGTAAATTGTATTAATGCAAAAACCACAACTTAAATCCTTTTGTTTTGTATCACTCAGTCTGATTATTTGCGGAAGATTTCTCTGAAAATGCTGTCCATGGAAAGTCAGACAAAGACCCAACAGAACCCTGGAAGTGCTCAAGTGATTCCAAATCAGAACCCTCCTGGTCCAGGTACCATACACAGCAAATGCAACATCACACCTTTTTTTTTTGTGCTATCAATGTATTTGCTTCTAAAAAAAAAGAATGCAGGCAAGATATTCAGGGCATAGTTAAGTTTTCCACATTAAGAGAGTTTACTTCTCACTGGTGGAATGCATGCTTTTTATTTTCACTTGCTTCCTAATATGTTCATATTTGCATCTTACGATTTTTTTTTCACTTTATTGTCTTAAAGGGCAAATTTGTTATTGCTAAAGTTTATTGGCTATCATAATATAGTGCCTGTTTGGATGCCGTAGTTTTAGAAAAAGTGAAAAACTATGGTATGAAGTAACTGTAGTCTTATAAGATAAAAGTGTGCAAAACTGTCGTTTACTGAGGTTATAAGTGGAGTGGAGTATCTAAAACTTCCAAAGACTACAATTTTAGCAAGGTCTTGAGTGGAGTATCTCAAACTTCAAAAAGACTAAAATTTTAACAATACCATGTCTTTGAAAACTAGAAGGTTTGTTGCATCCAAACGCCCAATAGCTTTCCAAAACCAATGTTTTTTTTGCAGAACCATAATAGTTTTCCAATACTCAGAAAATACTTTGAATCCAGGTTCTTAGATATTTTTTTACTGTAAATGGCCTTAGATGTTATTCTTCCGCCCCAAAACATAGGTTGTTTTAGCTTTCTCGTAAGTCAAAATAGAAAAATGCACCAACATGGCAACATCTACAACATCAAAAATCCGTTTAATCCACCATGAGATATGTCTCCATGGTGCATTTTCTTTGTAATATAGATTGTATATGTTAATATATTTTTTATATAAACTTGATCAAAGTTACAGAAGTTTTAGGACAAAAGCACAAAACTAAAACACCATACATTTTGGAACGGAGGGAATGCTTATTAATTGTTGGGGTGTAAAGTGATGCACATGCATTCTAAATAATTATGCCACTGTACTTTTCTTTTCAGATGTGAATCAATTACTCGGTTCCTAATTGCTTGCAGTATACTTCCCTATTTTTTTCTTCAGAAATACAGAAGCTCACTGTCAATTTTATGTGTAATATGTTGCATTGAGTGCTTCTGCATCCTTGTTACAATTTTAATGTAAGCATTCCTTGCCTTAACATTCATATGGTATATATTTTCTAAAACAGCACCTGGCCTTCCACCACAAGGTATTAATCCAGCACAGTCATCAGCTATCCCGTTGATGTCTCAGCAACAGACACGGCAGCTAAATGCTTCTACATCTGTTCAAGGTTCGCTTCCTAGTCTTGGTCAGAACTTGAGTGTCAGCCAGGCATCGACGCTGCAGAATCTGTCTGGCATGCCACAAAATACCATGAACAATGGTTTAGCACAAGGTACTCCACAAGATATGTATGCTGCACAAAGACAAATGGCTGGTAGGCAGCAGCAGCAGCAACAACAACAACAAGCACATAATCAGTTAATGTATCAACAGCAGAAATTGTTGATGAACCAGAAATTGCAGCAGAATCCACTTATGCAACCGCACATTCAGCAGCAGCAAACTTTGTTGCAGTCAACACAGATGCAATCTTCACAGCAGCCCATGATTCAAATGTCATCTGGCCTTCAGCCTGGGCAGACCACCATTCCACAAACTCAGTCCATGGGGATGCAGTCAGCTACACAGAGTGGTATTCAACAGAATCCATTGAATTCAGTACAACAATCTGTGCAATCATTACTCCAGCAGCCTACACAATCTGTAGTGAGGCAGCAGCAACATGCACAGTCCATGCACCAGCAGCCTTCTCTGCAGCAAACTCAGCCAACACAACAGCCCAACATTCCTTTGCAACAGCAGCCACAGCAATTAATGGGGCAGCAGTCAAATTTACAGCAAAATCAGTTAATGAATCAGCAGAGTGGTGCTGTGGAGATGCAACAGCAACAAAGGCTACCAGTTCAGTCAAATAATGTTTTGAATATGCAGCAAACACAGCAGATGATGAACCAGCAATCTATGCCCTTGCACCAGCCACAACAATTGGCGAACCAGGGAAATATGTCAAGTCTACATCAACAGCAGCAGCAAAATCAGCAGCAGCAGCAGCTTCTTGGAACCGCGCCAAATGTCCGTATGCATATGTTACAGCAGCAAAAGCCAATTCAGCAACCACAGCAGCAACAGCATGCTCAGCAGACATCAATGGGTTTGATGCAATCTCAGTCTCAGCAGAACCAGCTTCAGCAACCTCAGCAACATATGATGTTGCAGTTCCAGTCTCAGCCTAATCAAGTGCAGCAACAATTGGGAATGCAACAAAGGCTCCAAACTTCAGCTGGCATGCTCTTGCAACAAAATAATATTGATCAACAAAAGCAATACGTTCAGCCACAGAGGGGCCTCCAAGAAGCACCCAGTAGTAAGTTCCTCATATAGGGTCCTTGCAGTCTTTTACTATTATTGTACCCTTAACAATTCCCCATAGTCTTGTGCAAGCCCTTTTGTGCATTTTTTCTTGAAGCCGAGGCCTTGTTATGCTTACTAAGTTACTATCATTGTTGTAACTAGATACGAAGAAAACTTCTGGTTCCACTTGCAGTTTTAGCCATCTTAAAGCATCTCCAGCGGAGTGAGAAAAATCTACCTCCAAAAGGAAGTTATTGGGGGGAGCCTAAATCTTTTTTATGGTGGCTTGAGGGCTACTGCTCCAGCAGAGAGAAAAATCCACCCCCAATATCTCCTATGCCAAAACAGACCCACTTATCAGTGTTTTTTTTTAATTTTAATTTTTTTATGGGGGCTTGAGGGCTACTGCTCAAGCAGAGAGAAAAATCCACCCCCAATATCACCTATGCCAAAACAGACCCACCTGTCA
The DNA here is from genome assembly GCF_019320115.1 of Miscanthus floridulus. NCBI lineage: Eukaryota > Viridiplantae > Streptophyta > Magnoliopsida > Poales > Poaceae > Miscanthus > Miscanthus floridulus. The sequence continues at coordinate 71,909,603 of NC_089592.1, forward strand.
GTGTTTTTTTTCTCTCTCCTATTCACCCTTACGTGCGGGTATGGCCCAACCTGGATGCTTGACCTGCTGCACCCCTCTCCTCACAACGCACCAGTTTCGCTCTGCCACACCTCTCCCCTCAGTCTTCTCCCTCCGTCGGAGCTCGCTGCTCCATTCTCATAGTGCCAGAGGGTGTGGCTTGAGTTCGGCTTCTTGATGGCGGCGCAAGCAAGCGGAGGTGGACGTGTGACAGTTTGTTCACCCGTCAACAATCTTAGGTATTGGGGGGATGGAGGGTTCCCTCATCTTTGAGGGGCTGTGGGATGGATTTTGAGGGGCTGAGCAAAAAAATGTTCTCATTGGGGGCTAGAACGGGTATCTTCTGGAGCGAGCCAAATCCCCCAAATGGCAGTCTTTTCTCATTGGAGATGAGAATGGTGGACTGCTGGAGATGCTCTTAAGGATAAGTAATAATTTTCTGTTTTCCACATTATTCTCTGAAGGCAATGCTTAAGCTGGAAGAACAAGCTTCTAATTGTTTAGACTAAAAAAATTTGGAAATGGCAATCATGTATACATAATTCTGATGCAGTTACATACTACAGTGTACAGTGCCTCTGTGTTGATCTTCAGTGTTCCCATTTGTGTTTGGTATTGTTGCAAATGCTACTCTGCAATATTTCTTTGTACTCTATCCTTTAATTCACTGTCTGACTCTTTCCACTAGTAAGTGCAGAAATTTTGCACTCACTATTTGCATCTCATTGTATACCGTACTAGGTTACTACTTGATTGCTTGTTCATGGTGCTGATTGAGTTTTGACAACCTTGCTTTCTATGCAGCATCTGTGGATTCCACTGCTCAAACTGGTCATCCAGGCACAGGTGATTTGCAAGAGGAGTTATATCAAATGGTAAAGCATGCTACAATCCCATTGGCATTGTCACTTTTAGCTTACTTTCACCTTTATAGATATGATTTCCACTTTCTGTTTCCCCGAAATTCCTTTTACTGTTTTCTATTGGTCTGTTCTTTTGCCAAACAACCCTCCTTGTTTTCACTCTTTTTTAAGATAAAGTTGGAATTGAAATCCATATAACAAAGATATTTAGCATTGTATGTAGATGTGCTATCTTCTGGCAGACCTTAGTATTTTAGGGAATCTGTGTGACTGTTTCCATAACTCCATATGTACTATGGAGCAGTTGGTGTCTAGATGTATGAAGGCTACTTCTTTCTTTAGGCAGTCGGTTTCTTTAAGTTAATTGGGTTGATCTAGAGAACACATGATTCCTTCAGTGGACTTCATAGTTTCCCTTTTTGTGCCAGATTCTATGCTTGTAATGGCAACCACTCGATCTTGTGTCATACTTGTGACTTAATGGAAAGCCTTGTTCTTTAAGTATATCAGCGTGTAACCTCGGCAACCAATTTAACGGTTTTTCATTCATTTGTGCACAGATTAAGAGTTTAAAGGACCAATACTTTGCGGAATTGAATGATTTGTACAATAAGATATCCATGAAGATACAACAATTGGACAACCACATGCCTGCTCAAAAGTCAGCAGAGCAGTATGAAAAGATGAAGGTCTTTAAATTAACGTTGGAGCGCACATTGCATTTCCTGCAAGTTAACAAGAGCAGCATTCAGCCAGCTTTTAGGGAAAAAATCCCTGTTTACGAGAGGCAAATTCTCAGTATCCTAAGTTCACAAAGAAGGAAGCCTGTGCAGGCACCTGGACAGCAAACATTTCAGCAATCTGGTGGGCAAGCTCCTAGCTCTAACATTTCACAGCAACATCAGACTTCCCAAGGTTTGCAGCAGCATGATAGTCATACTAATCAGATGCCTCAAGCAAGTTTACCAAGTATGAACACAGGAGTACAGAGCTCTGGAGCACCTGGCATTCAGCATGTACCTGCGCCTCAAGCAACAAACTTTGGTGTTCCAACAACACAGCATAATGTCACAAATGCACCGCAGGCTGGCTCTAATCTGGAGAATGCTCAGGGAAACAATTTTAATCCTGTGCAGCATGGTTCTATGGGTACTGCGTTGCAACAGGGAAGCACTGGTCCTATGCAGGGTGCATTGAATGCACAGCAGCAGTCCAGTAGTAACATGATATCCAACAATGCAATGAGTACAATGCAGACTAATACCAATGCCATGCAAGCAAATGCAAATCCATTGCAGCAGCTAAAGCAGCAACATCAGGAGCATCAGATGATGCAAAGTCAGCAAATGAAGCAGCGTCAGCAGATGATGCAACAGATACAGCAAAAGCAAATGCTTCAACAGCAGCTCCCAATACAGCAACTACAGAAACAACAGCAGCAAGGGCAGATGCCGGTTCCACAGCTTCATTCTGGAAATGATGTGAATGAGCTAAAGGTTAGGCAAGGAGCTGCAATCAAATCTGGAATGTATCAACAGCTGAGCCAGCGTAACTATTATCATCAGCAGATAAAACAGGGTGGTGTCTTTCCAATTTCTTCTCCGCAAAACCTCCAAGCATCGTCCCCACAAATTTCACACCATTCTCCTCAGGTTGATCAGCACAGTCTGTTGCAATCTCAAGTGAAGACCGGGACACCATTGCATTCAGCTAACTCACCATTTGTCCCATCTCCATCCCCTCCTGTTGCCCCATCACCGATGCCAGTGGATTCAGATAAACCACTCTCCAACTTATCTTCGCTCACTAGTGCTGGGCAGGCTGGACATCAGCAAACATCCCTTGCACCTCAGACACAATCTATAGCCGTTAACACACCAGGTATATCAGCGTCACCCTTGCTTGCAGAATTCACAAGTGCTGATGGAAGTCAGGTTAACCTACCAACTCAAGTTCCAACCAAATCAGCAGCAGAAAGGCCTCTCGATCGCTTGCTTAAAGCAGTCAGTAACTTGCCACCTTCATGTTTACTTTCTTTTGGCAATTAGTTGCTTGATCAATTCTGTTTGGAACATTCTGTTGAACGTGATTAATATGGTTATAAATCTCCATAACATACTAGCATAAAAGAAAATGTGGACTAAAAGTTCAGCTATTATAGGAGTAGGTATATGGCACCTTCCCCTGGCAAGCCCTCTTAGAGATACCATATTAAAGTTGGTACAATGTATTTTTTTGATCAGCTAGTTCTTGATATGATGGTCAATACAGTAGTCAGATTTCATTCTATTTCTGGCTCTTGTCTTTTTGCCTATCCGAAATTGTGTAAGCAGCATAAGACATTATCTCACTTCGTAATCCAGACGTTTCTCTGATAGCCTGTTAACCTTTTATGGTAATAATACAAAGAAGTCATTGGCATCCTTTACTAAATTAGTTTTATTTGATGGTATTCGGGTCTAAATTATTATTCCACTATTTTGGTATTCTGTTTCATGTTCAAATTTTGTGTTACAATACAGTTGCGAACAACACAGCGCGAGTCCCTTAGTGCTTGCAGTTAGCGATATTGGATCTGTCGTGAGTATGATTGACAGGATCGCTGGATCAGCGCCTGGTAATGGTTCTAGAGCTGCTGTGGGTGAAGATCTTGTCGCTATGACAAAGTGCCGCTTGCAAGCCAGGAACTTCATAACTCATGACGGGAGTGGTGCATCAAAGAAAATGAAGCGGGACACTAGTGCTATGCCTCTTAATGTGTCATCGGCTGTAAGCGTGAATGATAGCTTGAAGCAATCATATAGTGTTGGCACTCCAGAGCTACAATCAACTGCAACCTCACGTGTCAAGTGGCAAAGGGCTGAGGTGTGGTTCTTTAAAATTTTTGTGGATAAGCTATGTAGAGCATTAGTTTTACAAATAGTCGCCCGTGGCTTGCATATTTGGCTCTAAAAAGGGCAAACATTGTTTATCTCTTATCCAAACTGTTGGCTACCTTGTAGGTAAACCATGCTCTGATGGAGGAGATTCAGGAGATAAACCAGCAGCTTATAGATACAGAGCTCCATGTCTCTGAGGATGATGCTGAGTCCCTCACTACATCTGTGGGGGGCGAAGGGACAGTCATTAGATGCACATTCACTGCTGTTGCTGTTAGCCCCAGCTTGAAATCCATGTTTGCTTCAGCACAGATGGTGAGGAGCCTCAAAACACCTTTGCTGTGTTTCTTTTCTTTCTACTTTTGATTGAAGGGTCCATGCTTGTATGGTTGTCTCATTTTGTTGCATATGTTGGAATGCGTGGCAGAGTCCGATTTTGCCGTTGAGGTTGCTTGTTCCTGCTAGCTACCCAAAATGCTCCCCGGTGCTCCTGGACAAGTTTCCTGATGAACAATGGTGCGTGTAGCGGCATATTTTATTGTATATATGTTAGGTGCTTCGGCAAACAAACCTCACGGTGGTGCTCTGTGGTTGCAGCAGTAACTCAGACGACCTGTCTACGAAGGCTAAGTCAAAGTTCAGTGTATTGCTCCGGGGTCTAGCTGAGCCCATGTCACTGCGAGAAATCGCAAGAACATGGGATGCTTGCGCCCGCAAAGTGATCGCAGAGTATGCCCAGCAAGCTGGCGGAGGCAGTTTCAGCTCGAGCTATGGTTGTTGGGAAAGCTGCGTAGGCGCTTCATAAGTATATTGTATCTATTATCATTATTTATTACACTATATAAGTATTTATGTGTTTGAGTAAAAGAAAAAAAAACAGTTTGTCTGTTGTATACCTCCTTCCTTTTGGTATTGAGTCACTATTAGCTTGATAAATATGATCGTGTACAGTACAGTGTATTGAGCAAACTTGGGTGCTTCAGTTCGGTTACTATTTAGTAATCTCTTCGTTCTAAATTATAAGTCGATTTTTTTGGTACATCAAATTATAAGTCGATTTTTTGTTACATCAATTTTAATAGTAGATATAACGAATGCCTAGATATATAGCAAAATCTATATAAAAAAAGTTAAATTGACTTATAATTTAGAACGGATGGAGTATCATGTATGCTTACTTCTTTATTTACAGAACTAACGTGGTTACCTAGCTTTTTGTTGATAATTTTATAAGAAAAAGTCTGCATAACTCTTAACTATTCAGGTGGACTACTTCACCCCTAAGCTATAAAAATGGATTTTCTACCTCCTGAACTTTTTAAAACCGGTCAAATAACCCCCTAAGCGGTTTTAGATGGTGGTTTTGCTACAATGGCGGTAATTTTATCTTTTTTTATTTATTTTTACTTAATCTTTTAAAAATCATAGAAAAATCATAAAATAAAAAATCTAATTTTGTTGGACTCTATGTGAGTAGTTTTACACAGTGAACATATAATATGGTATTCTTTAGTACAAAGTTTTTGCTGTAGTTTTAGATCTATGTTTTTCTGTAATTAAATAGAATAATTCATAGCTACAGCTTCTATGGTTCAATTATGGTGAAATTTTTATGGCGGGCTAATTATTGTATGCTTGAACTATAGTAAAAATTTCATACTCATTGAATCATGTATAACTTAGTTATAGATTTATTTCCAATGAGTATGAAATTTTTACTATAATTCAAGCATACAATAATTAGCCCACCATAAAAAATTCACCACAATTAGACTATAGAAGCTGCAGCTATGAATTATTTCATTTAATTACAGAAAAGCATAGATCTAAAGCTACAGCAAAAACTTTGCATTAAAGAATACCATATTATATGTTTACTATGTAGATCTACTCATGTAGAGTCCAACAAAATTGGATTTTCTATTTTATGAGTTTTCTGTGATTTACTATGATTTTTTAAATATTCAGCGAAAATAAATAAATAAAAAGATAAAACCACCGTGGCTGTAGCAAAACCACTGTCCAAAACTGTTTGGGGGTTATTTGACCGGTTTTGAAAAGTTCAGGGAGTAGAAAATCCGGTTTTATAGTTTTTTTTTTTTTTTGCGAGGGAGTAGAAAATCCGGTTTTATAGTTTTTTTTGCGACGAAATCCAGTTTTATAGTTTGAGGGTGAAGCAGTGCACACTAAATAGTTGAGGAGGTTATGTAGATTTTTTTCCTAATTTTATACTTATAATTTTAAATAGTTTTGTTTGTTTCTTTGATTATAATGGATGAATTTTTATATAGTTATCATCGACCAATTCATTAACTATCATTGGCCGCCTCTTCTTTTTCCCAACCCAATTCGGCCCAGCAATTTTCTACTGAGGACAAATCAATAAGCATTTCAGTTTTCTCTTAGTGGGCTCTGTTTGGTCGATAAAAGTAGTATCCAAGTTACTTTTAGCCACTCATCTGTTCCAACATTGTAATAACATCCATTGGCACTTTAAGCCTTTTCAATCAATAAAACCACCATTAACGCTAATGAGCTACTAATCTAAAGCATGGTACCTATGTCAGTCTACCTTAATATTGATCATGTCGTGGTCTCGTAAGAAAAATGATCTGTGTTGCCTGCTAGGCTCTCACGCATGGACATTAGGGAATCAATGGACCAGTTATGTAAGACAGTATGCTTTTTGTGACTTTTTGTTGTGAACTTGTAACATCGATTGTTGGAATATGTTTTTTTTTTGCTAGGTCATTGCTACGAAAGTCATCAAATATAAGTCACAATTGTCAGAGTCAACGTGTGTTTATCTATTTTCTTTTCGTCGATATCAACAGTGATGCTAAGAATCTGTAAGGGTAAAAGGAGTGAGTTGGCATGGTAGATCTATGGTTTTTAACTTGGTGAGGAAGAGACATGGTTTTTAACTTAATTCATTATATTGCATATATTTAATTCAAAGCACTATTTTTTTGTAAATTTAATTTTATATTCAGAATTAATTTTGAAACAAATAGTTTTAAAAGTAAGGATTACATGAATTGATAGAATTATCTCAAAATTATCTTTCCGATTGTAGTTTGATGGCTTTTGATTGTATATTTTCTATGAACTTTGTTGGTATCTATGCCTTTTATATTTTTTCTTGAGGATGTGTTTATTGAAATAGGAAAAGAGTCAATTTTATAGTGGCTATGGTAATATTACTTTTATATTGATTCGAACACATGTACTAGTCCTTTTTTTAAATACTAACAAAACATTGTTTAATTTATAATATTATAGGTGAAAACAGTATTTACATATAGATTATATGTGACACTTTTAAATTTGGACTATTAGATCATTGTAAATACAATGGTTTGTTTTTATTTATTTTTGGATTAATTTCATAATTTTTATACCCTCCCATAATTTGGACCCTCCCAATAGACAATAGACGTGAGGCTTCTTTTAACATTGTTCTATAAATATAATACACTTATTTTTTTTATTAACCTCGCAATTTTTACATCCTTTTAGTGAACGTAGGGTTGTTTTAACACTACTATATTGACATAATTAATAATAGATAGATAGATAGATGAGGTTAACTGAAGAACGTTCTGTTTGCTTTGCTAAGCGCAGAGCCTGCATGCATGTTTTCCCTTGTAGGATACATGGATAGTAGTGGGCTAGTAGCGTTTAAAGCCACTGTCACTCCGGATTGCTAACTACTCCTAGTCCGGTACACATGCATCACCATCCATCACAGTCACAGGCAGCGGTGATGCGGATGTTGCGCTGCTTGCTCTAGTTTATTTCCATCTGCCGCCTCCACGCCTTGCCCAGCACGCCGGCTATTCTTATCGCCTCCTCCGCTATCCCGGCGAGCCCTCTCCCGGTGAAGCCCACGGCGTACAGCCAACGGCATCCCTCTTCAGCAGCGTTCACCTGACCCTGCATTTGCATTACTGCTTTTGTCAAGTTTACTTCCCACCATCGGAAAAGTCAACCCATCACGACCCTATACCGAGTCAACTTACTCCTTCCGTCTAAAAAATAATCGAATTTTCACATAGTTTAAAGGTGGATGGAAAAGACGTATGTGCCCTTAACTAGTTGAGTTGCATGTACAAGATAGAGAGAATATATTTTCATTTAATCATGCATGTACGAGATTAACGTGCTAGATTATGCATGCGTGAGGTTTGAATCCCAAAACATCATTCTTTTCGAGACAAATTTTGAAATCTAGAACATGATTTTTTTTTAGGACGGGGGAGTATTTTTTTTATCTTACATAAAAGAGTAGTATTCTACTTGCTTAAAAAGCCCTCTCAAACTCAAATGCAAATGCCAGATAAGTTACCTCAACTTTCATAACCGGATAAACTATCTCTTAGCCATTTCAAAATGGTTTCGTTGTGTTTTGCTGACATATCCGCGGGTCCCATATGTCAGGTAGCCTTTGTCTTTCTTTTATATCACAAAATCATAATTATTTACATAAGTCGGGTGAATACAATTTTTTATCAAAATTAAATGTAGAGCTTGATGCGATCTACACCTTTGTAATCGATTTTTTATATTTTAGATATTTAAGAGGCTCAAATTATTTGTTTTTATCAGATTTTAAATTTATTTTTTAAATTTTTCAAATAACATAGGATGCTAACATAGTTTATACCAAAGTTGTAGCTCTCGATGCACTTGTTGAACTTTTTTTTATCTGACACCATTTAGAGGTCCAAATATTCATTTTTAAGTTCTTGAATTTTGAAAATTTAGGTTTTAAAGTTTTCAAATGACCTTGGATGTTGACGTGGCACATATTAAAGCTATAGCTCTAAATGCAATCTATAACTTTGTTGTTGACACATTTTTATATGAGATTGTTTAGAGTCCTATAATATTTGTTTTAATTTCTCACATTTTAAAATTCATATTTTTTATTTTTCAAATGACCTTGGACATTGACATGGTCTATACCAAAGTTATAGATCTTAATTCGATGTATAGCTTTGTGATTGAAAACCCTTTTATTTGAGATCATTTAGAGGCCCCAATTTTTATTTCTGGGTATTAAATTTGAAGTTTTGAATTTTTTTCAAACAACTTTAGATGGAGATACACTCTATACCAAATTTATAGTGCTAGAAGAGATCTAAACTTTCAAATTGACTTTTTTTATATAAGATCATTTAAAAACTCAAATATTCAAGAAAAGATAGCATGACTAATAAAAAACTAAAGACATGTGGGGCCCACATGCCACAATAGAGAAAATCATCGTCAAAACCACTCTAGACTATTTTAGGAATAGGCAAGAGCATCTTCAGTAGTCCCCTTTCCTAACCCCAATGGTCCTGTTCGCTTCTCTTATAATCCGTACTTTTTAGCTTGTTTTTTTCAGTCGGAACAACGTTTTTCTCTTACAACAAATCAGCCGGAACAGTGTTTCGGCTTGTTTTTTCAGCGAAACGAACGGAGCCAATGAGAAAAAACTATTATTTTGGAGATCTTGGAGCTCGAGCAGTTCTCCAAACCCAACCTCAATGAGAATTTTTTTCTCAAATAAAGGGGAGACCTTTCGTCCCTAATCCACTATTTTTCTGATTGGGGATGTGATTTTTTCATTCTGCCGGAGGGAAGACGTACCTTCAAAACCTCAAAACACGTTTTGTATCTCCTAACAACTAGTCTTTGGTGTTCGATTTCAAAAGTTAAGTTATTTGTTATTCGAGTTCAAGAATGTTTTTTTAAATTAAACGATAAGTTAGCTAGCGGGCGGGACAAATCAGACTTTGCTCTATATAAAATGAAAAAAAAAGACGTACCTTGAGCCACGAGGCCACGTTACTGCGATCGCCGGTGGCCAGCACCACGGCGTCCGCCTCGACGACGAGCCGTCCACGAGTTCTGCTGCCACCCCCACCGCCTCACCGCCGGGCAGGAACCTCCTCACTTCGGGCACCACCTTGATCTGGCCAGACCTGATCTTGTCGACCGCGCCGATGTCCAGCACGGGCGTCCTGCCCTCCCTTTTCTTGAGCTCCAGCGGGCCCAGCGCCGGCCTCCGCAGGCCGTAGCGCTCGACGTCCCCCAGCGCGAGCGCCGCCACGGCCAGCAGGACCCTGTCCACCAGCCAGAGCGGGAGCCAGCGCGCCATGGCGGCGGACACCGCGAACGTGGACCGGCCCAGCACCTCCCGCGGGAGCACGTGCACCGCGCCCCTCACCACCATGCTCGGCGAGGCGCCGTGGTGGCAGAGGTCCAGGCACACCTCCATGCCGGAGTTGCCGCAGCCGACGACGAGCACGCGCTTGCCCCTCAGGGGCTCGCCGTACCGGTACTCGGCGGCGTGCACCACGGGGGCCCTGCCGGCGCTGATGCAGCGCTGGAGGCCCTCGATGTCGGGGACGAATGGCTCGGTGTTCTCGCCCGTGGCGACGACGAGCCACTGGCAGACGTACTGGACGTGGCCGCGGCCGGCGACGTGGGCGTCGACGCTCCAGACCCCGCGGTCGCGGCGCGCGTACGCGTGGAGGTAGGACAGGAACTAGCACCTGGAAGGGTGCTCCGGGAAGTGCGGCGGGAAGGGCGCCAGGGGCAGCTCGCAGAAGCGCTTGGGGAGGTGCAGCTTGAGGCGCGCGTACGTGCGGTGCTGCCACAGCGGCGCGATGCAGCCGGCGCGCTCCAGCACCACCGACGGCACGCCCTGCTCGCGGAGGCACGCCACCACCGCCAGCCCCGCGGGCCCGGCGCCGATGATGAGCGCGCCGTTCACCCAGTACTGCTGCGGCGGCGGCTGCTGCTGCTGGCTACTTCTGCGGCTGGCGTCGTCCTTGCTCGGCACATGAACCATGGTTGCCGGTGCCACCGCCGCCTCCTCTTGGGCGACGCACCAATGTCGATTGTGGACCCTGAAAGTTTAGCTTGTACTCCTTACTACCTACTAGTGGTAAGGCACGTGCGGCACGCATGTGGTAAATTTTATAAATTATTTAAGAGGGTTTGAATATAGTTAGAAAAGGTAAATTAAATTAATTAATTTTGTCCCTTCGTGCTCTCACTCCCTCATCATATCCTCCATGCATATGCAATCATCTTTGATTTTTTTTCACAGGAACTAAACAAACAAATGAGTACATATAGTTATTTAATTGTTTATTAGCACAAGAGACCCCAACAATAGTTTCAAGAGTTCTCTCATAGGAACAAGATAGTTGGAGTTGTGGCGTCTTAGCTTCCAATTCATTCAGCAGCTGCGCTTCTTCCTCTTCTTCTCGTCTTCAGATTTCTCCTGCGCATTCTTCATCTGCGGAAGCAACCAAAGCAACTACTTCTTAGTGTGAGGCAGCAGCCATCAACTAACGTATGGTTACTACAAGGCCCAAGTAGAGCTGCAGCAGTGTAGGTGGCCATCCATGACCATGTTGCAGTCAGTCAGCTTGGTTCCATGCTTTCTTATTACAAGGCGACGAAGGCTTTAAGTTTGTAGGGTATAATAATAAGCAAGTTTATTCACCTTAAAAGAATGTGGAACTGGTGTGGCCAAAGATTGAAGTAGCAAACTGCAGCCAGAGAAGAATGGAGAGGCCAGATGAAAGCAGACTGCCGAGGTACAGGTACTCCCTGCGTTTGGCGATGATGGCAGTGCCAGAGAAGCATCCAAAAGCAATTGCGGTTCCGACGAACGTCGTCACGAGAATCCTGGCAGATGAGCAGAGCAAAAGCAGTCAATAAAGCAGACCACAAGTACTCTCTCTCAATCAGCTCAAGAGATCTTCATTCTTTTGGTGTAAATTCTAGCTAATGCAATGTGGCCATCCTGGCATAATGTCATCTAAACTACCAGTACCAGATTGAACCAAATACAACTAACCAATGACTAAACAAAAACAAAATCCCATTCTCCACAAGTAACACTTACAAGCATTGTATATATTCTATTAGGAATTTCACCACTTAGCCTTTTTTGAGTCCCTATGGTGCATATCACATTAGATTAAACCCAATTAATACCACATAATACTTTATTAGGACTTACAATATATTCAAATTTGGAAGTTGACAGAGTGTCAATGGAATCACCCCTGCGAGCTCAATACACCACCATAGATATGGAGAATGGTGTATCTCTTTCCAGATTGTTAGAGGACAAGTCCCTGGATCAAAATAGGATTGCTGTTAGGAAGTATTTCATATAGAAATTTAGGGATGGTAGCACAAGAAATGCCAATTTCACAAGGAAAAACCCTTCAAAAAAAAAGAGAGGAGGAGCCCTGAGGCTAAAAAGACCATTTTAAAAAAAATAACATAAGCAAAACAGAAACCTACTTACGTACTTGAAAGGACCTAGGATGCCGCCTAGAGGGGGGTGAATAGGCGTTTCTGAAAATTAACACTTTTAAAAGCGGAAACAATTAGAAAGGGGAGTTTCCAAAATGGAAACTCCAAATTAAGAGTACTACCACCCCTCACAAGTTAGCCACAAAGTAAACAAGGTATAAAGAATATATCTAGAAGCTATAACCCTGCAACACCAAGTTAGAACACAGAATAAATATTTTCAGTGCAGGCAGGAAATACCGGACGTGTCCGGTATTAATACCGGACGTGTCCGGTATACACGATTTCTGCAAATCGGCCCCGAACTTGCTCCTTTCGATTTCTATCTTCAAACCAAACTGCAGGCACCTAATGGAGATGACAAAATACACAGAGAACCTGCAGAATAGCTAGAGCAACACAAATATCAAATGAAATGCGAATTTAGACACGATATTTGTTTTACCGAAGTTCGGACTCGTTCGAGTCCTACTCTCCGTTGAGGGGGCTGCGGGCGACCCAGCGAAGGTCAGCCCTAGAGGGTACCACGAAGGCCACTCTAGCCGGAGTCTTTTCCAACTCCTTTTCCTCCTTCCACTAATTTGATTCCGAGGCGGCGGAATCGACCGTTACAAACTTTCCGAAGCAACCACAATCTCTCGGTTGCTCTCCGGCGACGCCTAGCCGTCTAGGACCGAAGAGTCCAAGAGTAACAAATACGAATCACGAGATTGATAATATGCACAAGTGCTCAAGTGGTGGCTTGCTCTCTTTTTCAAATTTTGTCTTAACCCACAAATTGATTTTGCAATTTGGATCACACACTCACTAAGAGAGGGTTTAGGAGAGTTGGCAAGGCTCAAAAACGTGTGTCTATCTCAGCAGAATCAGCAGCCTCCAAAGGTGGAGGCTTGGGGGTATTTATAGCCCCCTTGAAAAACTAGCCGTTTTATAGCCGTTGCAATACCGGACACGTCCGGTATGCATACCGGACACGTCCGGTATGACTCATACTGCGCCAACGGTAACTAAGTTACAGTGATGTTGTGAGGCATCGGAACTCCCGAAGAATGCTGGGACTTCCGACCGTCGGAACTCCTGACTCAAGTCGGAACCCCCGTCCCTCAGTAATTTTGAAAAACATGTAACTGAGTTAAAGTTAGTGAGGTGTCGGAACTCCCGACCGTCGGAACTCCCGACTTACGTCGGAACTCCCGACCCTCACGGCTTTTGAAAACTAGCCGTTGGCTTCTGGTCATCCATACCCGACACGTCCGGTATGAATACCGGACACGTCCCGTATGACCAGGACAGTGAACCCTCCAAGTCAGTTGAAGTGCGACACGTCGGAACTCCCGACCCATGCCGGGACTCCCGACCGTCGGAACTCCCGACCTACGTCGGAACTCCCGACTAACCAACCCGAGAACAACAATTTTACAGCTGCTGGACAAATACCGGACACGTCCGGTATGAATACCGGACACGTCCGGTATTGCCAGACCAGCAACGAATCAGTTAGCTCTTTTGTCGCTCAAATTCTCAAAACTCACATGGGTTGGCTTGAGCACTTATGAAACATTATCTATCAACATGATGCATCCCTCTTAATAGTACGGCATACCTATTAAACTCAAGATAAACAGGAATATGAATTTGTACCACTTGAGTTGTTCTTTTTGAATTGATGCCGTCCCTTCCAATCTTCATCAAGTAAGGGTGCTAACATGTTGATGTTGATCTTTTCACTTGAGCATAGCCATCTTGAGCATGTGACTTGATTCCATTCATCAAGTTTGAATAATCCCAAATGTATCAAGTCACTTCCATCAAATACTTCATTATAGATTTGATTCTTCACATCAATATGACCATCTTAGCTTGATTAGTACCTCAACTAAATGCAAGTACTTTCTTCTTCACCCTAGCTAGGTTCTTCGGCCGCCAAGCCATCGCTTGCCCTTCACCCTTGCTTAGTACCTCGAAGCCTTTCCTTGCTATCTTCACCATCTCAAGCCATCAAGTCACATCTTGTGTTGAATCATCCATTCATATGTATTGTTATCTTTTTCATTTTAATTTAGCAAGCTTCAAATATGAGACCATTCCATATGCAATCCCTCATGTCTCATTAACTAATAATCACGAGCTTGCTTTCACATAGTACATGGAAATCCCACAAGAAATAAGCCTTCAATGAATTCCATTTGCATTGTTGTCTTGTGCTTGAACTAGATTGTTTATACAACAACACATCATTTTGGCTTTCATTAAGTGCCTATTACCTGTTCACACTTAGCAAACGGGTTAGTCCTTTAATCACGTTGTTATTCAATCATCCAAAACCCACTAAAGGGCTAGATGCACTTTCAATCTCCCCCTTTTTGGTGATTGATGACAACTTGATTAAATCTTACAAAATGATATAAACATTTAAACTTTTGGGTTCAATGATTTATGAGAGGCTCCCCCTTAATATGTGCTTATGATTAGAATCCACAAAATGACCTCAAATGTCAATTGCACATACTAAAACAAATAGGAGACTCCCCCTAAATCATTGCATCCGTGGGGTGCATGTGTGTGTGACAAAGAGAAACTGTGATGCATATGACAAGATATATCATACAAGAATAAATATAAAGGCATCACATTAAATATTTTCATTCTAGCATGCATAGTCCTTATGAAAATAAATATGACACATGTAATTCACACATAGCACTCATTACAAATTTTCTCAAGTCTAGAAACCACTGATATATATAGATAAGGATCATGTCTCAAGAGATACATAGATAAAGCATAAGTAAGTCTCATCTCTCACATGATACAATCTATCTCAAATCCAAGATACATCAATAAAGCTCAGAAACAAACTATAGCCTGCAGTACATATCTTCAGGTACAAAGATAAGCAAATGAAACTATCCTGAAGCTTTAATCAGTCTCTCTCCCCCTTTGTCATCTATCACCACAAAGGTCCAACAATGACATACAAAGGACAAAGGGGCTACAAGCTATCACAAATCTCTAGCATCACTCATCATCATCATCATCTTTCCCAGCATCTTCGTCATCAGAGCGGGTAACACCAGCCGGACGAGAACCACCGGCACCAGATGGGTCATAGCCACCAGAGCCGTAGTAGCCGCCACCACCTGTCAAGTCACTCCACCAATCTGTAGCATAGTCATCGGCAGTGCTGGGACGTGACTGAGAGTGAGTAGGCACACGAGCCTGAAGTGGTAGTGTCAGGGTGCTCAGGTGCCTGCTGCTGCTGTTGTCGCTGTATGAACTCAACATACTCTCTATCATATCTAGCCTGCTGCTGCTCCTCAGTCTCAGGCTCACTAGCTGCCTCATCTAATAGAGGAGACCTAGGAGGATCAAGCTCAAGATTAGAAGCAATTTGCTTCAAAGTCCGAGTGTCCTTCCTCCTAGCCTCCCTCTCCTTCTGCTGCCTAGTCTAGATGTCACGGCACATCCCAAATATGGAGCTGAAAAGCCTGTGGATAGGCGAAGGAGGACTGCCACGGTGTGAAGTAGAACGTGAAGGTGCACGTGGTGAAGGTGAAGCTCCTGCTGGTGCACCACTCCTAGGTGCATCTGCCTCTGGTGCTGCTGCTGCTCCTCCTGGTCCTGCTGGAGGTAACCTTGTCTCAGGCAAATCTGCAACAATCTTCAGGGCCTTGTGAATCTTATCATACTCAAATGTGTGCCCTGTCACCTGCTCAATCATATGCATGATATAAGGAGCAAACCCACAGCCCTTGAGGGGCCTCTCTCCAACACTCCTGATCTCGGACCAAATAAAGTCAAACACGCTAAAGGGCCGAGCATCAGGTGCCATCCTATGGAGTAGGTTCCTGGAGTAATCAGCAATGGTGCCCTTGTCTCCACCCTTGTAGTCAATAGTCTTCCTGAACATCCTGTCCAGGTACCTGTAGGTAGGGTGAAGACCTAGAACCTTCTCCATAGCTCCTCTCTCACCACCAGGAGGATACATATATGCAAGCTGCTTAGGGGGTAACACCTGCTCGGTGTGGATCCTGTCCCTCTGGAGATCATCCTCAGAGAAGCCAAGGTGGGCGGCAAATACATCATAGTCAACACTGTTCCACTGGCCCTCAAGCATCCAGTGCATCCGCCTCTCATCCTCCTCAACGAACAGAGTAGCATAGAACTGAGCTACTACCTCTGTGTTCCAGTCATGCTGGAACTCCATGATCTCATAAACTCCTGTGCTCTGGCAGATGGCAATAGCATGATCAACTGAGGCCTTCTGCAACTCTCTCATATATTGCCAGTCAATCCACTGAGACCTGGCAATCACTGGGTTCCTGGTAAGAATCATACTAGAGTAGAAGTCCAAGTGAAAGGCTGTCTGGAAGCGGTGATCATACTGAACCTTAGGTAAGCTCCTCGGATCAACCCTTCGCTCATCTCTAGCCTTCCTGGTCATACCCTTTCCCCTGTAGTCAACTCTGGGAACATAGGAGGGCACATTGGGCAGACGTGTCTCAAGAAGACCATAATGCATCCCCTGACCAGGCTGGTGCTGAACTGGAGGAACTGACTCCTCCTCCTCAATCTCCTGCTCCTTATCTGAGCTGTCACCATCTGATCCTCTGTCAGTGCTCTTCCTCTTTCTTTCATCTCTAGACTCCACTCTGAACTCATCAGTGTCTGTGTCAGAAGAAGAGCTCCCGGACCCATCTGCATACTGAGCTGCTGCACTAGAGGCAGCCCTGGTGGACCTCCTGCTGGTTGGCTGAAATCTAGGATGCATATCCTATCTCGCCTTCTTGTACTTCTCAAGTGCTGGATCATGCCTGTGCTTGGACCTCGGCTCCTGTCGTCCACTCATGGCTGTTGTCCTGTATCCAAATATTTCCAAAGAATTTTAGATACATGCCCATAGCTTATTCTTGAATTGTAATTAGACATAGATTCTTTTATCCAAGGTTTTACAATCACCTCGACACACCATTATCACAAGGTTTGCAAAACATAGATACAGAAGAAACTGTGTCTAATTACAATTCTAGGATAGCATTGAATCAAAGGAAGCAGAGAGCCTGCTCTGCTGGGTCATACCAGACATGTCCGGTAGCATACCGGACACGTCCGGTATGGGCCACCAGCAACCCTAACTAGGGTTCCCTGATTCAAACCAACACGGATTAATACCAAACTTTGGGCATTGCTTCTCCATCACCAATGCAGCATATTGACCGAAGGAATTTTTCAAATCATGTATTGACCAAGTAGATCGGACGAGGTCCGTGATTAGGGTACCTTCAGAGAAGAGAAGAGAGAGCGATGTGAAATCCAAATCCACGGGCTTTCAATCCTTGATCCAAGCCTTCTCCAATGCAATCTCCCTCTCTCTCTTTTCCTTGGTGAAATCCTTGGTCGCCCTAGGTGGGAAGAAGGGCGTCGGCTGGTTTGTTTGGAAGGAGAAGGACAAGTCTGGGCCGAAGGGGTATTTCTATTTTTATAGTCCCGCTCATACCGGACACGTCCGGTAGCATACCGGACATGTCCGGTATTCACGGGCTGGCCCAAATTATTCCAAAATGTGTTTTATCTCTTCCAATCCCTTTCTCTGTTGTTGCTCAGTCCAAAAAGGTGTATGATCTTGATCCAAACCGAGTACTATCACTTTTCTTATCGAATGCCATCAATTTATTTTCTCTCTTCCAAATATATGGCATAAACAATAATTTGCTTGCTTGAGAGAGATAAAGTGAGAAAAAGTAGATTGTGGACTTAAGAAAACCATGTCATGTGTGATTAGCCGATCAAACAATCAAGGAGAGCTATAATCACCACATGACAGGGCTAGGTCGAAAAGACCAAGATTCAAATAGTTTTTCAAATTCACACCACCTACACATGCTAGTTATGGGTTTTGAAAAACATCTCTCCTATGTCACACAAATGCACATTCTAACATGTAAAGGGCCTTAGATGCACTTACAATACATGTATGTAAAAACATACCTTTGCCTTGAGCCCACAAGAATACCACTAAGAAGATACATGGCATGATAATCTTTATGTTGACCTTGATTGCCAAGTAATCATGCTTGATACAAATTCAATTTTTTTTATCCAAAGGACTACAAAGAGTGCTAGATAAATTTGTTAGTCCACAATGGTGCAAAATAGAAATTTAGCTCCCCCTAAATAAGTGCTTCAAGTATTTTGAATGACTTTCAACAAGCACTTTTATTCTGATAAGAAATTGAGAGCCAATTTTCATTTTGACCATGAACCAAATAAGATTGCCATATTTAAAAGTGAGTTTAAGAGATGCACACAATCCACTTAGATTTGATAAAACACAAGCTTTTGAGTATGTTAGGGATATATGAAAAATGTATGAATCGAATACTCAGTTGCAACACAATTAGTGTTCTGGTCCATGCAATACCGGACATGTCCGGTAGTATACCGGACACGTCCGGAATACACAGAACAGAAACACTGACTTTCTATCCCTGGCCATACCGGACACGTCCGGAAGTAATACCGAACATGTCCGATAGGTGCAGGACAGAACCAATTAATTCACTGCATGTAATTTTAGCTCTAGTATTTATTGTAAACTTGCATCTCAACAAATGAATTGCTTTACTAGAGAGCCGTTAAAAGCATCATATGGCAAAGTAGAATTCCTTTTAATTGAATCTTATTAGCCACTTTCATTATTTCACAAATGTACCTATTTGTGAACTATAGAACACGAAACAAACAAAGTGGCTATCCTACAAGGTTTAGGTACTTGTTACCAATGGTGAGGGTGAAATATATGAGATGTTCATTGAATTATCTTTGGGTCAACCATATAAGAGATTATGATAAGAATTGGTTGATAGATTGAGTGAATATAGTTAATTTGCTTGCTCAACCACCCCGAAGTCTTCATCTCATCACCAAGTACCTACATCATTAACCTAAGCACACTTTGGTACCCAACTCTTGTTGGGTCCTTTTGAGTTAGTCAATAAGTACTTAGGCACCCAAATGGCTTTAGCATTAGTTTGTGGTGAACACATCACCTTACTAGTGCTCACTCCATTTGTGGTCTTCCTAAGCATATCATTATAAATAAATGTGTTTGGCTTAGGAGTTTTACCATTTGGGCATTCATGGCTTAGATGCCCCTTTCTTCTACAAGCATAGCATATGCGACCTTTGTTTGCTCTATGCTTGTTTTGCTTGTATGGACATCTATCAACCTTGTGGCCCATCTCATTGCACCCATAGCATCTTCTAGTTACAACTTGGGCTTCCTTTCTTGCTTTGTACATTGGGCATTTCTTGGTAGGATGCCCAATTTCTTTCTCATGAGACAAGCACTTTGTCCATGACTCTTTATTTGCTTGGCCTCCTTGGTAGAAGCCTTTTGATTTGCGACTTCAACCTTGTCGGCCCAACTCTTGTGTGGACACATAGCCCACTCATGTCCATACAATCCACAGCCATAGCACATCCTTTTTCCATGTTTCTTGCTCTTGGTTGTGTTGGCCTTCCTTGAGATGTGAATCTTTTGTTGGGCTTTGGAGGAAGCAAGGTTTGAACCCTTCTCAAGCTTCTTCACCATGTTATCACGGTTATCTTGAGAAGGTTGTGCTTTCTCCTTACCCTTCAACCGAATCACATCTTTCTTTAATCTTTGCCCTTCTTCTTTGAGCTCTATGTTTTCTATAAGATTTAGCTCAATCGAAGATTGGCTTGCTTGAGGAGCACATTCATTACTATAAGAAATATTTAATTGAGATGGTGTACTAGTGAGCAGATGTGTGAGAGGTTGAGAGAATTTTACCGACGTAATCACAACCTCATGAGCCACCTCAAGCATGATGCTTGATTCTACTACTTCCTCATGAGAGCACTTTAGATGAACATAATTTGCTTGTAGCTCATTATACTTGCTTGATAGTTCATCTAGCCTTGCCTTGAGCTCGAAGTTTTCCTTCTCTAGTTGTGAAACACTAGAAGAGGAGTTAGTAACTAAAGCATGCTCAATTGACAATTTTTCATACCTCTCATTTATTGCCTTTAGCTCTTGCAATTTGGAGATGAGAAACTTTTCTTGATTTTGAAGCGATTGCTCTTGCTTTTCAATCTCCTCTTCAAGCTCATCATTCTTTTCAACTATCTTCATGATGATGAACTTATCTTTATGGTTGAGATGATCAAGGTTGTAGTTGTCTTCAACTTCAACATCACTCTTATCTTGATCATCTACTTGTGCTTTCTCCTTTTCTTGATCTTTCTTGTTATTCTTCTTCTTGCTTTTCTTGGCCATGAGACACAAGTGATGAGTATCATGAGATATTGAGGTTGGCTCATCACTTGTTCGCCGCCGGGCTTGAGCATCGTTGCAAACAGCAGCTTGCTGGTCTGCTGCCTCGGCCATACCGGACACGTCCGGTAGGCATACCGGACACGTCCGGTATGTGCAGGCAGACAGCTGGTCATGCGCTGCTTGCACTTCTTGCTCCGGCTCGGCGCTCTTGAGGTCTTGTGAGGCTTCTTCGCTGTATGATGACACAATGGACATACTTTCCATTGACTCAATCTCAAGTGCATCATCACATTTGGATTTTCCATACAAATCAAAAAGTTTAGTCCAAATGAGATGAGCACTCTCCGGAGGTGGTTGTCCATTGAAGATTGCCTCATCTTGAACCTCTACACTCAATGTACTCAAAATAATATTAATAGCTCGAGCATTGAGTTGCACACATATCTCTTCCTCTTTTGACAAATTTTTGTAGTTGCTCCAATCAACTATAGAAAGAGGTATGCTTGCATCCACAATATGCTCAACAAGAGGACTAATATCTCTAAAAGCATTGAGTACATGTATTGACCAAGGTAGAAAGTTTGAACCATCATTTTGGAGAAGCACCGGCTCCGACTTGATAGGCGTTGACATCCTTTTCTCATGGCGGTGAAGCTTTAGGTGAGAACCTCGCTCTGATACCAATTGAAATGACCTAGGATGCCGCCTAGAGAGGGGTGAATAGGCGTTTTTGGAAATTAACACCTTTAAAAGCGAAAACAATTAGAAAGGGGAGTTTCCAAAATGGAAACTCCAAATTAAGAGTACTACCACCCCTCACAAGTTAGCCACAAAGTAAACAAGGTATAAAGAATATATCTAGAAGCTACAACCCTGTAACACCAAGTTAGAACAGAGAATAAATATTTTCAGTGCAGGCAGGAAATACCGGACGTGTCTGGTATTAATACCGGACGTGTCTGGTATACATGATTTCTGCAAATCGGCCCCGAACTTGCTCCTTTCGATTTCTATCTTCAAACCAAACTGCAGGCACCTAATGGAGATGACAAAATACACAGAGAACCTGCAGAATAGCTAGAGCAACACAAATATCAAATGAAATGCGAATTTAGACACGATATTTGTTTTACCGAAGTTCGGACTCGTTCGAGTCCTACTCTCCGTTGAGGGGGCTGCGGGCGACCCAGCGAAGGTCAGCCCTAGAGGGTACCACGAAGGTCACTCTAGCCGGAGTCTTTTCCAACTCCTTTTCCTCCTTCCACTAATTTGATTCCGAGGCGGCGGAATCGACCGTTACAAACTTTCCGAAGCAACCACAATCTCTCGGTTGCTCTCCGGCGATGCCTAGCCGTCTAGGACCGAAGAGTCCAAGAGTAACAAATGCGAATCACGAGATTGACAATATGCACAAGTGCTCAAGTGGTGGCTTGCTCTCTTTTTCAAATTTTCTCTTAACCCACAAATTGATTTTGCAATTTGGATCACACACTCACTAAGAGAGGGTTTAGGAGAGTTGGCAAGGCTCAAAAACGTGTCTATCTCAGCAGAATCAGCAGCCTCCAAAGGTGGAGGCTTGGGGGTATTTATAGCCCCCTTGAAAAACTAGCCGTTTTATAGCCGTTGCAATACCGGACACGTCTGGTATGCATACCGGACACGTCCGGTATGACTCATACTGCGCTAACAGTAACTAAGTTACAGTGATGTTGTGAGGCATCGGAACTCCCGAAGAATGCCGGGACTTTCGACCGTCGGAACTCCTGACTCAAGTCGGAACCCCCGTCCCTCAGTAATTTTGAAAAACATGTAACTGAGTTAAAGTTAGTGAGGTGTCGGAACTCCCGACATATGTCGGAACTCCCGACCGTCGGAACTCCCGACTTATGTCGGAATTTTGAAAACTAGCCGTTGGCTTCTGGTCATCCATACCGGACACGTCCGGTATGAATACCGGACACGTCCGGTATGACCAGGACAGTGAACCCTCCAAGTCAGTTGAAGTGCGACACGTCGGAACTCCCGACCCATGCCGGGACTCCCGACGGTCGGAACTCCCGACCTACGTCGGAACTCCCGACTAACCAACCCGAGAACAACAATTTTACAGCTGCTGGACAAATACCGGACACGTCCGGTATGAATACCGGACACGTCCGGTATTGCCAGACCAGCAACGAATCAGTTAGCTCTTTTGTCGCTCAAATTCTCAAAACTCACATGGGTTGGCTTGAGCACTTATGAAACATTATCTATCAACATGATGCATCCCTCTTAATAGTACGGCATACCTATTAAACTCAAGATAAACGGGAATATGAATTTGTACCACTTGAGTTGTTCTTTTTGAATTGATGTCGTCCCTTCCAATCTTCATCAAGTAAGGGTGCTAACATGTTGATGTTGATCTTTTCACTTGAGCATAGCCATCTTGAGCATGTGACTTGATTCCATTCATCAAGTTTGAATAATCCCAAATGTATCAAGTCACTTCCATCAAATACTTCATTATAGATTTGATTCTTCACATCAATATGACCATCTTAGCTTGATTAGTACCTCAACTAAATGCAAGTACTTTCTTCTTCACCCTAGCTAGGTTCTTCGGCCGCCAAGCCGTCGCTTGCCCTTCACCCTTGCTTAGTACCTCGAAGCCTTTCCTTGCTATCTTCACCATCTCAAGCCATCAAGTCATCTTGTGTTGAATCATCCATTCATATGTATTGTTATCTTTTTTCATTTTAATTTAGCAAGCTTCAAATATGAGACCATTCCATATGCAATCCCTATGTCTCATTAACTAATAATCACGAGCTTGCTTTCACATAGTATATGGAAATCCCACAAGAAATAAGCCTTCAATGAATTCCATTTGCATTGTTGTCTTGTGCTTGAACTAGATTGTTTATACAACAACACATCATTTTGGCTTTCATTAAGTGCCTGTGAGATAACCTATTACCTGTTCACACTTAGCAAACGGGTTAGTCCTTTAATCACGTTGTCATTCAATCATCCAAAACCCACTAAAGGGCTAGATGCACTTTCAGTACTCCCTCCATACGGGTAAAGAAAGTCGTTTAGAACAGCATTTAGCATACCAAGGAGTGATTAATTAGGATAAAATTTTTCCTGTCTACCCCTATTAAATACGGTTGTGTGTCCTTTGTAGACACAACAACCTCATGCAGCTTGATTGGTTAGCGTAGCAACTCCCGAGACTTGAGGTTCTAGGTTTGATTCTTCGCGGGCGCAATTTTTTGCCGTGCGTGATTTTAGCGTTTGCCTCTGTCTGTTGCTCGTGTGCGTTTACATGGCACGAGCTGGCCGAGCGTTTTTTGCGTTTGCCTTCGTCTATTGTGCGCGCGTGGGTGTGTTTTCGTTGCATCGTGCGCGCTCGCGTTCCGTCGCTTGTTTTTCCTTCTTTCGCGCATCTATTTTCGTTGCATGGCGCATTGGCGCTGGCGCTCGCTCTGTTTCACTATTTAAACGCCCGTGCAACTCGCTTGGACAGGAACGAGCGAGTTCATTTGCTAGCTTAGAGTCACACATGGCCAGTTCATTTGGTACCTTTGATCTAAACACGCCGGTACTGGAAGATGAAGACGGCAATGGTGGGTTCGACCTCAACGAGTTTCCGTTGGAAACTGGCAATGGTAATGTCTCATAGTATCATGGCCAGTTCAGATTTTATTAGTTTCATGTGTCACATGGCCAGTTCATTTCTTACTAGTTCAATGCTTCCTTTTTGATAGGATTTGATTTGAACTTGCCACGGGACGAATATGGTGCAGTTGATTTTGATTTTGTACAAAACCTCGCTGGTAAGACAAACCTCCCTTGTTTTTTTAAAGTAAACTTTGCTCGTAATCAAAATCATTGGATTTAGTGTGTTTATTTTTTTTACAACTAGAACATGTTGTTGAGGCTTCCGTTCAAGTCAACCAGCGAAGGAAAGACATGACAGAAGAAGTCACAAAACAAGTTTATCAAGCTTTGTTGGCTAGAAGCAAGAATGGTAAACTAGGCAACAAAGATACGGGAATTGTTGCTGATCATTTTGGACTACACATTCGGTCACTTCAGCGCTTGTGGAAGCGAGGTAAAATACCACTTGCTCATAGCATTCCGGTTGTGGTTGCTAGTCGAAAGAAGGGTAGATGTGGCCGTAAGGCAATCCCTGTTGATTTGGAACAATTGCGCAACATTCCTCTCAAGGAAAGAATGACCAGAAGATGTGTGTAGCAAACTTAACATGAGCAAATGGAAGATACAAAGGTATTTGAAAAAAGGTTTTCTTAGGAGCCACTCTAGTAGCATCAACCCATACCACCCATACCTCACAGATGCTAACAAGAAGTCTCGGTTAAAGTGGTGTGTTGACATGATTGAGAAGGGTTTGCTTGGTGATCCAAAATTTAAAGGGTTTTTTGACTTTGTGTTCATTGATGAAAAATGATTTCATCTCTCTCAAAAATCTGAGAAATATTACTGGCTACCCGAGGAAGTTGAGCCCCATCGCACTTCTAAGAACAAGAATTACATCCCTAGGCTAATGTTTTTGTGTGTTTGTGCTCGGCCGAGGTTTATGGATGGGGAGTGTATTTTATGGGAAAATTGGTTGCTTTCCATTGATCACTTATGGAAATGCTGTAAGAAGATGTCAGAATCGTCTTCGTGGAGCCCAAGTTATCAAGCTCATAACTTCAATCACAAGAGATGTGATTAGAGATTTCATGGTAAATAAAGTATTGCCTGCCATCCGAGCCAAATGACCAAGAGAAGATGTGAACAAATCAATTTTCATACAACAAGATAATGCACCTTCCCATTTGCCTGTGAATGATCCGATTTTTTGTGAGGCTGCTAAGCAACAAGGATTTGACATTCGTCTAATTTGTCAACCACCCAATTCTCCAGATTTCAATATTCTAGACTTGGGGTTTTTTTTGAGCTATTCAATACAAGAAGAATGCAAAAACAATAGAAGATCTAGTTCCAGCAGTGCAACAGATAAATGGATCAATTGTTCACTTGTTTCATTGTTTTTTGAACAACTAATTTACCCATTGATTGATTTCTTCAACACATGTTTTGTAGGCATTCATAGAGTATTATCCACACAAAGCAAACATAATTTTTCTAACACTTCAGAGTGTTTTGAAGGAAGCCATGACGGTTAAAGGATGCAACAAGTTCAAGATTCCTCACATGCAAAAAGAAAAACTAGAGAAAGAAGATCGGCTGCCATTGCAAATCTCTTGTGAAGCGTCCTTGCTAGCTGAAGCCATTGCTAGTCTTCCTGTATGAAACCATTATCTTTGCAAATTAGTAGAAACAAATGCATATTAGCTTGAATGAATGGGACATGTAACCTTACTGTTTTTTCTTTGCATCATGCTTCATCTTCCTATGCTCCTCCAACTTCTTCAAAGCATTCTCAGGCACAAGTATGGTGTAGCCATCCATTTGAAGCTTCTTGGCATCAGGAATATAGATCTCGCAATCAAATTTTTCCATGTCATCCATTATCGTTGCTGCCAGATCGTAGTTGCGGTGAACAAGACCGCAACGGGCACACCTGCTAGCGAGGCGGCAACCTTCATCGTCGTTGTCATCGTGGGTCGTGCCGCAGCGAACACAGAGAGAAGGCTTGGACTCTGGCGGCAAGTAGTATGGCACAAAGGACTCCGAAGTCATCTCCATGGCGCCAGCAACGATCGTGGGTTCCTACTCGAGGTCATCCTCCATCGTTATCTCCATGGAGTCCGCCAGCGCTAACTCCTCCGACGTCACAGAGTCCGCCGCTGCATCCATGGAGCGACGAAGCAGCGAGCGCGGCGTCGGCGAGGAAGCGGTGAGCACGGCGTAGGAGAGGAAGCAGCGAGCGCAGCGTCGGCGAGGAAGCGTTGGCGAAGAAGCGGCTAGGCCAGGATAGACGAGCGGTTGAGGATGAAGGGAGACGAGCGGGCGGCGCGGCATGCGAAGCGAGACTGCGCTATTATTAGTACGCGGTGATTAAATGAGCGATAAACGGGCGACGCGGTGTGCGAAGCGGCAGGGGCAAAGCCGTCCCAAATCACGCATGCAAGTGCTCGGTGATATCCTTTACGCAAACGAGCAGAAGTCCCATAACGCCTTCCTTTTCCTATACGGAGGGAGTAGTTTTGAAGCAATAAACAATCACCAATCTCATCAGGGTTCTGTCCCGAGAGTCCATTCGACCTCAAATCGTCATCTGAAATTCATATGAGGAAACAATGCACCATCACTACATCAATGTTTGCAGCTATAGAAAGAAGACAGATACTGCTCCAATTAAGAAATACACTTTAGAATTATAATTTAGTTATTTCGTATATAGACAAATGCCACAAGCTATCTGTATCAAATTATATTGACAAGCATACAATTTTTTTTAAAAGTAACCACTTCAACAATAGGCAATTTGGTTGAATCAGTGATGATACATTTGCGAAAATGGCAGCAAATTAACTGTAGACCATGCATTATGCAAAGTAAAATTTGTCACGATATTTTTTTAACACAAATACTGTCCTAGAATAGCTGTATGTAAGTAAACTGACACTGAAGATCAAAAAGCAGAAACATAATATAAAAAACTTTCGACGTAAAGTACTAATTGCTGGACCCTAATCTCAGGGTTGGATTACAGCAAGCTGCACATCGTGTGCGAGGCGCTTCACAGGAAACAAAGGCAATCCCGTTTGATTTGCAAGCTGGTATTATTTGGAACTCATGACAGTAGCAGGCTAAATAATAGCAGTATACTCCGTAGATCAATAGGTGAAAGTAGAAGAGAAAGCAATCCAGTTCGATTTGGCAACCTGGTATTATTTGGAACCCATGAATTAGCAGTATAGATCAATAGTTCAAAGATATAAAAAACTTTCGACATAAAGTACTAATTGCTGGACCCTAATCTCAGGGTTGGATTACAGCAAGGTGCACATCGTGTGCGAGGTGCTCCACATGGAAACAAAGGCAATCCCGTTTGATTTGCAAGCTGGTATTTTTTGGAACTCATGACAGTAGCAGGCTAAATAATAGCAGTAAAGATCAATAGGTGAAAAAAGTAGAAGAGAAAGCAATCCAGTTCGATTGGCA
This sequence comes from Miscanthus floridulus, assembly GCF_019320115.1. Classification (NCBI taxonomy): domain Eukaryota; kingdom Viridiplantae; phylum Streptophyta; class Magnoliopsida; order Poales; family Poaceae; genus Miscanthus; species Miscanthus floridulus. Next base: position 71,937,124 of record NC_089592.1, read on the forward strand.
ACCTGGTATTATTTGGAACCCATGAATTAGCAGTATAGATCAATAGCTCAAAGCAATCATGGAAATAGACAGACTCAAGATCCCATGAATTAGCGGTACACATCAATAGTTCAAAGCAATCATGGAAATAGACAGACTCAAGATCAGTCAGAAAAATAGATAGACATACATAATTTCTTATCCATCCTCTCTCACAACCCCGACCTAAAGCATGCCACTATTAATGATTTTTTCAACCCCTCGATGGAACTTTCACTCTGATTTCGGATCAAAACAGGAAGAACAGAGATGCATCAAACCCTAAAAAAATTGAATGCACAGAATCCTAATCTAGAGGGCATTGGCTAAAGATTGGATGATGGGGAGGCAGAATCGCCATGGCTGTTAACCTGAGGGTCGCTCGAAGGTGACGTGCGCAACATAGGGATGCTTAGCCGATCTCCATCTCCCCAAGCGCCGCTGCAGCGGCCTGCTCCATCACCGGCCACCTGGCTCCAGCGGCCCGGCGCCCCGGCACTCCACTCGGCAAGCCAAACCGCCGTGTTCTGCCGCTGCTTCTCCTCCCCAGCGCCTACACCACGACAGCGGTGGGCTCGCTGTCCACGCGCAAGCGCTTGGCGTCCTCGCCGGTGCCGTTTGACTTACCTGGCTCAACAATTCAGATAACAGTATTTTTAACTTACTTTTCAGCGAAAGGAACAGGGTGTGTTCATGGATCTACTGGTATATATACAACGTGTGCTGCATTTGCGCCGGGCGTTTTTTTTGCTCGTTCGATCGATGCATGTGTCTGCAGACTGCAGCTGCGAGCGGTCAGCTGCCGGCCGGCGCCTGGTAGGCCTTAAGGCCTACCACTGCCAGTACCAGTTTTCAGTTGCAGTCACCTGGTTTTAGTTTGCGGAAAACATCGACACGATGATCGACGGCGCACGGCAGAAGACGGGCACATTATTCGAACAATTATCACATAGCAGTATACGCAATGGTGACTTGGGATGGATACGTACGGACCATGCATGCGTACGTCGTGCATGCACATGCCAAAACTGTGGATCATGATCATCATCATGTTCCGGAGCCGGCGCTGTGTCGTCGTGCCGGTCGATTCGTGCAGAAATTAAACATCTGCATGTTGACGATTAGTTAATTTATTATATGAATAGTGATTCAGAAATTAATAAGAAAGAAAAAACATATTTAGTTAGTCACCAGCTAGTACGATCTTCGGCCCTTGTGATGCATGGTTGACCAACAAGCTCGTTCCCCGATCGAGGAGCAAATTCAGTTAGTTTGGCCGGTACAGGCAGTTAAGGTGTTCGTTAGAGGTCACATGCATGTTCATGTTCGCTAACCATGTGATCTCCGATTAATAATTTGTCTACCCGGCCGGCCTCTACCTCGTGCAGATAGTTTTTTTTTTTTTTTTTTGTGAGATGCATGCACTCAACCATGCATCAACCATCTCTCATGTACATAGCATGCACAAATACCCGATGAAATATTTTCTGTTTCTTACACTCGAATACTCATTAAATATATACTTATTTAATCAATATATCTTAGACCGACTCCACCAGATTGGGAAAAAAATCTCTTTCTCTTAAAACTATCATGCAGGGAATAAGTTGGAAAAAACTAGACCCCCTTTCTCAAGGTAAGAACATCTCCAAGATACTGTCCATATCCTTTTTAAATGCTAGGAATAGGGATTTTGGTAAAAAACTACACTCCAACAGCTTATCCAAATGATCATCCAGATATAGCCATCTTCTATTCCGGATTTTTCGGTAGCCAAATATATACAGCTTGTTCGTTTTGGCTTATTCGTTCGTATCTGGCTTATAATTCACGGCTTAAACAATGTTTTTCTCTCACACCAAACCAGTCAGCAGTACTTTCAGTCATGGCTTATAAGCCAATTCAGCCGAAACGAACAAGCTGATAAGACGAGAATGACTCTCTAGAGTGCGTATGAGATGTAGAAAAATTGTTGAAGAGTGTTCTCCAAATAATGATTTTGAGAGTGAAATTTAGAAAGGCTATTGAAGACGCACTAAAGACTTTTGTTTCAAGAGTGTATACATTTGTCAACCTGCACACACACTCCTCCGTCGTGGATTCATCCCAAGGCCCTGCGTGGTTCTGGCATTTTCCACCCAACCGCAAAGCCTGGCCCACTAGTCATAGAGAAGGAAGAGGTGACTGTTCAAACATTGGGACTCACATGACCTCTCTTTGGCTTCGGACAACGCTCTCTTCTCTCGCTTCGTCTTTGCCTCTCATCGAGAAGATTCCGCCCGCGGCGACTGCAGTTGAGGGGCAAAAGAAAATCCATGGCATCAAGTCTGATATTAATTGAACAAGGAAGATTTCACATTACATAGCGATTTTCACAGGACATATGGTTTTCATAACATAAAATCCAAATAAATTACAAATACAATATAAACAAGAGATGCATGAGGCCATGTATCTTCCAAACTAGGATATGATTCTAGACTCCATCAGTCCATCTTCCACGAGACCCCGTGCTACAGCAAGAGAAAGACGGTAAGCAGGGTTGGGGCTGAGGTACAAAAAAAAAAAACAAGAGGATCCATGCTCGCAACGCCAGTGCGGACGCGTCCTAAGCACACTTTGTGCCACACCTGCTACTAACTGATAAGGCTGACCCATCAGGAGACCCAAACTCAAAATGGATCTCTAACAGAATACCTATATGCTCCAACAGAGTACCTATACGAAAGACCCATTTTATGTATTAGGAGAGGTATAACTAAAATCTGAGTATCATCTTTCCTGAAGACCCATTTGCAAAAAGGGTTTTTTTTTTTGGGTCTCGTTGTTGGAGAAGACAAAAAAAAAATAGATATTGAACTCTTTACCTGTAGCGCTATCCAAACGTAAAATGGGTCTTGTATTTTAGGTATCAGTTGTTGGAGACAGTCCTTTGGAAGTGTTGACAAATCACTTGTGCGATCCCTGTGGTTATACCCGTTGGTGTGGGTACCCATTGTCCATGATCAAATCCTTACCCAATTTATTTGGGTAGGGCATTGGCAATTTTTTTATCCAATAGAAATGGGTAGAGATAGATATGAGGAGCAGATTATCTATGGGTAAGTCTTAGCTCAATTCATCGTCTATTAGTAGAAATGGGTAGAGTAGAGAGTGGATCAGATAATGCAAAGTTTGTTTTAGCTTTGGGATTCCACTGTGGGGGCCACACGTTGATCTTACTGCAGTAATTTGCCCAAAGCATCCACTACTATATTGAGTCATATTCAGTAAATTTTATTTAACTATGCTACAATTTAAGGTGTAGATACAGGATTTTAAAATCTAGGGTTCAGCTTTTGATGTGGGGTTCACATATACATCCAGTCACACCAATCTTCACGAAATGGCCACCCATTACAGTGAGTTATCTCCAATAATTTTAGTCAATTTTGTGAAAATTTTAGGGTGTGAATTGCGAGGTTTTAAATTTTAGAGTTCGATAATGTAGGGCCCATATTTAGATATGGACAAACCGGTATGTACAAAGTAGCTTGTTGCTATACCAAGTACTCCCACCGTTTCTTTTTAAGTGTCGCTATGGTATTCGTACTGGTTAAACTTTCTTAAGTTTGACTATATATGTAACAAAATATGAGTAGCATTTGTATCTTCAAATAAGTTGAATATGAAAATAGATTCAACTACCTATATAATAATACTAATTATATATCATAAATATTAATATATTCTTTTATATATTTAGTCAAAGTTGAGAATATTTGACTTTTTTGGAAATGAGAAAGACCGTTAAAAAGGGACGGAGGGAGTAATCTTTTTTTTTTTAAAGATTGATTAGTTTTGCTAAAATTTTAGATGGAAGAAAGCGATGTTTTGGTTCCAGGGTTTGTAGCTTTTACATTGAGCGCACATTTATAAATAACACTACAAACTAGCAGTAGAAGCTACAAGCTAGTAGTTCAAGTCAAAACAATAAGTGTAGATAAAATTGATCATTATTCGGTATTAATAAGATTATAAAAGGTGAGACATGAATAATCTACAACACCTTAAAAAAAAACATCTAAGGCTATCGTCTGCGCAAGGCTTCGCCTCGCCCCCGCTTCATGGAGTCGCCCTGTCCCTGGGTACAGCAGCGCCGACGGGTTACATATATATAGAAAATTAAAACAGATCAATAATCGTCACGTACAAATCAGCCTTTCCTTTCGTTTCTCTGGTTGGCCATAGCTAGGCGCTGAGGGCCTGAGGCCGTCCAAACCAAAGATGCCGTTCGCGTGTCTTTAAAGCTGGTTTATCCATTTCTTTTTTCATCTGGAACAGTATTTTTCTAAAACAGATTCATCCAGATTTCTCCAAAATTCCTCCCAATGAACGAGGCCATAGCCTGAAGATGTCGCGCGCCATACGTCAGGCACTGGAGCGGAGGTGACGATCTCTAGACTCTCGGCAACTAAAACAACCAAAGCTCGGCCGCGGCTGTCGAAGCCGAAAACGTGGTTGCCTCAGACGGAGGAGGCGAATACGCTGTGCAGCTCCGGTGACCCCCAAGTCCTGAGCCAAGCCAAGGGCGCGTTGCGCAGACCCCTGCGCCGCCTCTGCGCGCGCAGTAGCGCCCTGCTCTTGAAGTCTGATGTCAGCATGACAACAAGATGATGTCATATACCATATTTTCCCTTGCACAATAAAATCTGAAATACACTACAAATATGTGAAATCAATGCACAAGAGTTGTTGATCAGCACTCGAGATTCACCGGCCCACATTACCCCACCATGATCCCCAAGTTGCTGACATAAAAAATAATGTTTCAAGTGCAAAAATATTTCTAAAAAATATATATTTAAATATTAACTTCTTTGATTCTATACCTAATACTAAAGAAGCAAAATTTCTCTTCACCCATTTTTTTCGTCCGGCCTTTCCTAACTAACTTTATGAATATGGAAACCGTCCTAGACACATCTACACACCTACTATATTTTATTGCATACATATATGGGGTTTCTTAATGTAACTAAAATAGGAAACCTAATCAAATAGACTCATTGGCTTCTTGCCTAGAATAGAATAGGAATCCTACTCCTGCTCGAAATAAAAATAGAAAAGGAAATATACAAGTAGAAAGTAAGCAAATATAAATTAGACAAAGCTATGTTTTTTATCATGGGAATTGATCTTCGTCATCGCGTGCATCAGCTCATGGTTTAGCTTTTGTGGCTAGTTCCACGCCTGTTAATTAAGAGCAAAAAAAAAATTCCAAGTTAAGGCCTTACGATATTTGTTGTCCAATCCAACTAAATAAATTTAAAGTGCAACATCCAAAATAGTCACCACATATAAAGAAAGACCAATTCTCGATACGTCGATAAATAGGTAACTTGATACGAGTTAGAACAACTCGCACCTAGTGATGATAGGGAGTCCTATTACTATACTGTATTGGCTCCCGTCGTAACACACGGGCACATTTGCCAGTAATAACCAAAACGTCAAGCCTTGCAACATGCCTGAAGGCTGATGGATTTAGGTCTAAAATTACAGATGGATTATGTTGCCGTGCAACGTACGGGCATTATATTCTAGTGATAATATGAATTGAGGCGTGGACCAGGAGAATCATGGATTTATCCCCGCCCACGCCAATACCAGCTGGGCAGGGCAGATGAACCTGTGGCTGTGGTTATGATTTCAGGCGCGCCCACGGTTGGGTCAGAGTCTGCAGAGGCTGCACAGATCCGGAACAAATCCAAAGTTGGAGGGCCAGCATCGTTGGATATGGTAACAGACTCGGTCATGGGTTTGCCCGTGAGGTTTCCAATCCATCATCGCTACCTGTCTAGGTCGGCGTGTAAATACACCGAAACTGATCAGGATTCCAAAATAGCAAACTACTCCATATATTACGATTGTAAATCTAGGTGGAGAGCATCGATCGAGTTGCCGCTGCCTGGTTCAGAGTTCAGATCGATCTCGCGCGCAAGCTCCGGCCGCAGCAGCCATGGACGTCTTGTTCGACCGCTGCGTGAATTTCATCGACGAAGTAGAAGAGATCATCGAAGAGACAGGAGGCCAGACGCGGTACCAGATCCTGCGGGAGCGCAAGGCCTCCCGCACCACCGCCAGCGGGTGGCGCAGGGAGCCGGTGACCATCGCACTCGCAGGCTTCGAGAACGTCGGCTACTACCGCAGGCTGCTGGACGGCGTCGACCCTGTCCTTGCTCAGCAGCTCGCCGCCGCGCCCGCCGTGAACTCCCTGACGCTTTGGGTGTCTTGGCCGCCCAGGCATTGCGCCGCCACGGGCTTCATCGCGAGCGCTCACGAGAACCTCCTCGCGCTCTGCCTGGGAAACTGCTACCATGATGACTGGCGCCACCTGCCAGGGTGTTACCTGGTGCTCAACACCCGCGCCAAGTCGGTCGCCGCCGTCCCGCCGCTGCACGCCGCAGTCAGGGTCGTCAGCTCGCACTGCTACCCCATCGGGTCGCCCGGGGTCGCCGTCCTACGCACCGACGCGCACGACGACGACGACGGCGGCTACCTTCTCGCCGAGCTATACGGTCATACTGATCGGGAAGACTTCCCAACGAACAAGGCCACCCTGTTCACGTGGTGCTCGCCCGGCTCCGGCTCCGGCGGCGGCCCCCCTGCCGGTGCCGACCAGTGGATACGGAAGGAGGTGGTGCTCCCGCTCCCGGATCCTGATGAAGACGAGTACTGCTTCAATTTCAATGCTGGAACCGGTGTTCGCCATCTCAAGCACCTCCCTTTGCTGGGTAGACCTGTGGGCAGGGATCTTGGTCTGCAACAACATCAGCAGCAGCAGCACGGACGCCGCCGCCGACGACGACGACGGATTGGTGTTTAGATTCATCCCGTTGCCCGAGGGATGTGCATGTGCTCCTGCATCTTTTGGCGCGACGGAGTACCGTTCCGTGTGCTGCGTGGACTCCGAGACCATCAAACTCTTGTGCATGGACGACGGCGGCGAGGAGGTCACGGTGGCGCTCACGACATGGACTCTCAAGTTCCCGCTGACAGAAGATAGCTGGAGGTGGGAGAAGGACGAGGACGCGTCGTGCTCCTCCCTGTGCGTCGCCGACCTCCTGGAAGACGCGATTCCCGTGGGCGGCGGCGGCGGCGGCGGCAACAAGCTCAGGCTACTGCGGCGGGTCGTGCGCTGGCCCGTCGTTAGCAGGGCGCGACCTGGCGTGGCGCACGTCTGCGTACATGACTTGGAGTTCAAGTGCAAGGAGAAGGAGAGGGCAGCCACAGGGTGCTACGAGGTTAGCCTCGACGTGCCTCGTCGCAGGGTCGCGTCTGTGTTCACGTTTCCTGCAGGATCGTCGTCTCCTGGGCATATGGTGATGCCACTTTGAATACTCTATAATGCGTCCGCGCGCGGCCCATCGGCGCCAAACACGGCCCGTGACCGAACGCCCGCTGCAGCGCTCCCCGCGTCCCAGACCGCAACCTAGGCTTGGGCTGGCATTTCTTCGTCCCGCCTGGGCCTAAAGTGGCCCGGCCACCGTGAGCCATTGGATCCGATCCGACGGTCGCCTGCGCTGCTCGGCGAACAAAACTACGTGCCGTGCCGCTGCCCCCAACCCTAAACCTCATTTCCTCCCTCCCATTTCTCTCCCTACGCCGCATCGGGAAAACGAGAGCAGCGGAGCGGCGCCACTGCCGGTCCCCTCGCCGGCGAGCGCGCTCGCCCTAGGCTGAGTGCGTCGCCGTCGAGCGGTCTAGGGCGACGGTGCCCTATTCCCCCATACGTGCTGCGGTGGGGCTCTTCCTTAACCCTAGATCTAGCCCTCTCTCCCCGCCGCACCCGAGGTCAACGCAGGAGGTGGCGGCGCCGCCGTGGTGCACTCTGCGCCCCCACACGCGCTGTGGTGGAGCACGACCCCAAAACCCTAGATTTTACCGGCGCCGCCGTAAGTCCCTTCGTCGTAGCGCGCGCTCCCCAGTGGGTGAGCGCGCCGCCATCGAGCGGCCCAGTGATGGTGCCCTCGGCCGGGCTCACGCGCACGGCAGCGAGCGCGGCTAGGCTTCTCCCCGCGCGTCGACGAGGCGGCGACGGAGCTCCTTCTCGCGCGACGGTGGGATTCTACCCGCGCGACAGCGGTGATGACGCGAGGCGGAGAGTCCGGGTAGGTCCTCCCCTCCTTCGTCCTTACTCTAGGGTTAGGGTTAGGGTTAGGCGGTTCGGGGTGACTTCCCGCGCGGCAGTCGAGTTGATGTCCGGCGGTGGTGATGGTGTGGGCAAGTTCCCTGGTAGGAAAAAAACCCTTCCTTTCCTTTCTCGTTTTCTTCACACGCACCGGCGAGGCGGCGATAGTGGTGTGGCGGGTTCAAGGTGAGCCCGCCCATTTCTTTTCTTCTTTGCTAGGGTTAATCCTCTCTTTCTATTTGCTTCTCTCTTTTCTACCCCGATCTAGATCTACACACTAGGAAACCTGGCTCTGGTACCATTGATAGATCTGAAAGTACTTCTAGGCGTAGATCAGTGGGTAATACTTAGCTTAGATGAGGGGACTTACTGATATACCTCATGTCGAGGGCAGTCGTGGCCTTGGCGCCGCCGCCGAGGTAGCAGTGATGTGGAGACGCGGTCCTAGTGGCGGCAACGAAGGCCATGGCGGTTCCCGTCGCTTACAGCGCGTCCTTCTAGATCAGACTAGGGTTAGGATATGGTGGGACGCTGGCGACTATGGTGAACCTCGTGACTCAAGCCCCAGCCCCCACCTCCTATTTATTACGCTACACAACAGGGGACCATCAGCCAGAAGAACGGTTGGGCGCCCTCGATCAGGGCACGGATCAAGAGGCCAATTGGCCATTGGGCCAAATTGGTGTAGATCAACCTATCAGAAGCGTCGTGCTCCTCCCTGTGCGTCACCGACCTCCTAGACGATGCAATTCCGGTGGACGGCGGCGGCAACAAGTGCAGGCTGCTGCGGCAGGGTTGTGCGCTAGGCCCGTCGTTAGCAGGGCGCGACCTAGTGTGGCGCACGTCTGCGTACATGACTTGGAGTTCAAGCGCAAGGAGAAGGAGTGGGCAGCCACGGGGTGCTACGAGGTCAGCCTCGACGTGCCTCGTCGTAGGGTCGCGTCTATGTTCATGTTTCCTGCAGGATCGTCGTTTCCTGGGCATATGGTGATGCCACTTTGAATACTCAAATTATTCACCCTTCGTGTCGAACTCAAATTATTCACCATCAGATCCCATTAATGTTCTTGTCTGCTATTAGTTGGTTCAGCTCTGCCTGTTGTGAGCCGGCCCGGCCGTCCCGTTTATATGCAAACTTAACCCTGTCATTTTGCACATTTGTTGTTACTTTCAGGAGCTTCAAAATTTATCATTCTCACTTTGCTTTTATCTAACCAAGATGGCTGCGATGCAATTTCAATCTCTCACCAGAGGGCATGGAAATCTAATAACCCTCTGCTATAAAAATTAGACAGATGGTGGCAATACTTCATAATGCAAAATGTGTTTTTTTCTCTTTCCTTTTTGATCTTTCTCCATTTTTTCATCCTCCCTCGGTCCGATAATGCTTCCACGCGGACGTCCGTCCGTCCGGACGCCGCTCGCCCCACTTCACTCCGCTGCTTCAATGCTTCACGGCTTCTCCCAAAAAAAATAGTGCCTCGCCTTCTCCATTACAGGGGCCGCTCACCGCGGGCGGCGCATCCCTCCCCCTGTCGTGGCCTTCTCTAGCGTGGCGGCACCGCACCCAGTCCCTTCCCACGCTGCTCTATGCCCCGTGCCACGCCACCATACCGCATCGCACCCCCATCCACCTCGACCGTCGCGGAAGCCGAGTTAGGGGTGGCCTACGTATGCACCTGCGCCTGAGCCCCCATCCACCTCGCACCATCGGCAAGAAGGGGGGGCCTGCGCCACCGCAGTCCCCCACTAGGTAGGCTGTGGCCATCAGCGACGCTGTGTTTTAGGCATTTTCACACATGTTGCCTATGTTTCAAGTATTTCAGTTGTTTCAGATATATGTTTTAAGTGTTTCATCTAGACGTTGCATATTGAAAGGATCTAGCAAGTGGCCTAGAGGGGGGGTGAATAGGCCTTTTTTATGAAATTTAATCACCTTATGAAAAACAGTCAGAACGTGGAACCTCCGGGTTTTAACGCGGAGGTTTTGGGGCGCGGAGGTTCTAGGACGGAGCATGGAACCTCTAGGGATCAGAGTATGAAATGGATCTACTACGTGATTTAACGAATGAAAAATAAATCGAATGTAATACCAGCCTTCCTAGGGAGTATGTTGAGCTATCCAAACAGTCGGTTGCACCTAGAAGATGAGGAATTTGTAGATCGGATGCAAACCCTAAAAATCAATCCAGATCACAAGTAATAGCAACAACAACAACAATCACAGTGAACACAAGGATTTATCCCGTGGTTCAACTCGCCATAAAGGCTTGTCTACATCCACGTTATTGAGGTTAGCCACAAAGGCTATGGAGTCTCTTTCAACTCACTCCTCTTCTCCAACCTATCATCAAGGCAATGGGTTAGAGGGTTCCACTAAGTCACAAAGGTTAATACAAACTTTCTGGTGCTCAACCACCGTGGATTGGGATCTACCGGGCGACCGCTAGCCGTCTAGGAGCCAAGCTCCAAGAGTAACGAACACACCAAGCGGCTTGGGCTTCACCAAGTGCACAAGAACGGAGAAGGATCTTCTCGAGCTTTGTCACACTCTAGAGCCAAATCCCTCAAGGAATCACAAAGATTTGAGCAAGGGAGTTGGGAGCACCAAGCTTGGGTGAGAGATAGAGCTTCAGTTCGAGTCTGAGTGAATGAGGAAGAAGATGACCGTTGGGGTGAAGGGGTATGGTATAAATACCACCCACGTCACTCATAAAACGGTCTGGTCAGACATACCCTAGAGCCTCCGCATTTGAGCATGGAGCCTCTGCGTTTGAGTGCGAAGGTTCGCGCCTGAGCGCTGAGGTTCCGTGCAGGCTAGAGCAGATAAGAATTCAGCTCGGCTGGCTATTTTGTGGCTGGGATTATTTGAGATGTAGATGGAGTTTTGGGCACTTGGTTCCACCCAGTACACCATTAGTATCCCCCTTGATAGTACAGCTTGTCCTATCACTCAATTTCAAAATATAAAATGAATTAAACTAGCTCTTGGAGGCATGGCAAGCCATCCATTCAAGTTGGGGGTCTCCTCCTTTATTTCTTTACATCCACAATTAAACATATGTTGTCAAACACTTGTCAAAGCCATTAGTCCTTTAATTATGTGGTCAACATTACCAAAATCCACTTAGAGCTTGATTGAACTTACAATCTCTCCCTTTTGGTAAATGTTGGCAACACAATTAAAGCCTACATTTAATTGAAAGATTGAGCATTTGATAGCAAGAATACAAGGGCTCCCCTTAATATATGCAAGATTTGTTTGGAATTATAAAAATGTCCCTTCAAGACATACTTTGCATATATTAAGAGCAAGTGTGAAAGATACATTGTATTCATGCCATCGTGGGGTGCAAAAGAAGCATGTCAAATAATAATCCGTGATGCGTATGACAGTTTATACATAAAAGAAAATATCCTGGGTCTACAGATCGTGGAGCCTCTAGGCCAAAGCGCGGAGCCTCCACGTTCTGCACACTTAGAATCTTCTAATCAGAATAGAAAGCATCACATATATATGAACAGACATCACACAGTTATGTAATGCTAGAAACTTATGAATATGAAGAAGTTTTACCACAGTTCTAGCATTTCATTTCACATAAAATTCACATATCCATGTCCATAAACACCAATCACCACACAGAGGCGAATCAAAGTATTATTACAGACCACTAAGATAGAAAGAGAGTTCGAAAAAGACCTCGACTCTCACAACTCACAATGTCAACTCACAATGTCCACTACTACTACTGCCACCATGACGAAAGACAACGACGACACAAAAGAAACATCTCAATCTTGCTTCTCTCCCCCTTTGTCAACAAATGCCAAAAAGGGAAAGAACAAGAGAGGTAAAGTACGGTTGTCTCACTGCTCCCTGCTCCTAGTCACTGCCAATGTCATTGTCATCATCATCTACCAGGTCGGTCTGCTGCCTGCTACCAGAAATAGTAATCTCACCAGACTCCTCTGTCACTATCACTCACAACAGCCCTGCCGGCCCTGTGTGTAGTAGCTGTGAACCTCTACGTCCTAGATTGTCCTCTCTCACATCTGAGGATGTTCATCCTCTCACCAAGCATCTCCTGATCATGAGGATACTCCATCTCTTCATCATCCTCACTACTGTCCTCATAGGGTGGAAACACTGGCGGTGGTGAAATCTCTCTAACCTCAAGTCCTAGCTGCCTCTTCATGTCATTGATGTCCTTCCTTCCCTCATAAGTGGCATCCATAGCATATTGACACATGCAAAATATGTTCTTGAGCAACTCCTTGAGCTTGCTCCCCTGGATCTATGGTGGGAAGAGGTAGGCCTGCTGCTGCTAGGTCTCTCTAAGGGTGCACCCCCTACTGCAGCTAATGTGCCAGTAGCCCCAACTAGTGCCTCCCAGCCTGTGTGCTGCCACTGTGTCAACCTGTATGGCCTATGCTCCACATCCTTCTTAAACTCAATGCCGAACACCCTCTCAATGATATACATGATATAAGGAGCATACGGGAGATCATTCCTAGCATCATCTAGTGAGTCACTCAACCCAGCCCAAATAAACTTGCTAACAAAGAAAGCATCACTCCCTAGAGCCATCCTTACAAGCAAGTTCTTTGCATACTTCCTTAGTGAAGTTGAGTCACCACCTTTTGGGTTGATTGTCTCTCTAAAAAGGTTGTTCATGGCATAGTAGAAAGACTTTAGACCTACTGTTTTTCCATTAGCTAGACCTCTCCTCTCATATGCAAATACAATATCCTCGGCTTTCATGACATTCTCTGTCTGAATGGTGTCTGCATATCTATCTCCACTCTCAAACCCTAGAAGACAAGCAAAAGTAGTGAAATCTACCTTGTAGTGAACTCCTTCCGTCAACCAATGAATGGTCTCATTTGCCACATCATGGAAGAAAGTGGCATGAAACTGAGCTAGGATCTCTCGATTCCAATCATATTGGAAACCCATGATGTCCTTCAGCCCATGCTCAGTCACTATATCTATTCACTCTCTTGGAATCTAGGGAGTTCATGCTCTCAATGTGATCCCAGTCAATGTACTTCATCTGCACTATCTTCTTTTCTTTAGCAAGAATCACAGTCTTGTAGAAGTCAAACTGAAATAGAGATCAAAACCTATAGTCTATCCCTCTATCATTCAGCCACACATAGAGATTTTTTGCCCTAGCTCTCTTGACTTGCACTCCCAAATTGTGATAGTTACTGTGATGCCTTTGGACTCCATGATCATAGATCACTGGCTCTCTCCTCACTAGGGCACCCTGATGCTGAACCATATAGGACTGATCAAACTCTAAGAACCGAGGAGGTGTGTCTGGCACACCAATTGCACTTATGATCTTCCTTTCTCTTCCTCCATCATCGACAGGTCCTTCTCCATGTCCAGTAGCACCAGCACCATGCCCAGTACTGCCACGACTAGCACCACAACCTCTTCTAGGTTGAGCTTTTTTGGCTGCCTCAACCTCTGCCCTGATGTCCATTGCCTTGACCAACATCTTCACCACCACCAACAAGTTCTCATACAACTATCCCTCTGATCTGGTGGTCGACAGGATCATTGGAGCGCTTTGACCTCTTCTCATTTCTCTGACCCGGATCACGTTCCATCTAACAAAAAGAACACATAGAGAGGATAAGAAACAATGCTTAAACATAATAGCGACATCATAGTAGGTTTGAGTTGAGTTTTGAAGTAAATCAGGGCACTCAGTCTGTCCAGATTGTGAAGTTTCCACGCTCTGACCTAGAGCCTCCGGGGTCCAGAGCCTCCGCATAGATGCCCGGAGCCTCTGTGTTCTGGTGGATGAGCCCTTAATTTGATTCAACTATCAACTCGAATCTAGCATAATGTACCATCAAATCCAGCACTAAATAACTAAAACAACTATGTCTATGCAAGAAATCGATCGAAGAGATAACCCCAATTGAATCCATGGTGGAATTAGGGTTTCACCTTGGATGTGAGAAATAGAAGGGGAGGAGGACGATGACAATCGTAGATGGCCTCAAGGACTGCTCCTCTGCTGCGGGCATAGCTGGGGAGCCAAGGATTTTGGCTGATGGCGTGGATTCCTCGGATGGCGACGAAGACGGCTTCTTCTTCCTCCTCCATGGACTCCCCTGAATCCTGACCTCCGGCACCACCACCACAAACGCCTATGCGACACAGGAGAGTAGGGAAACTAAGCGGCTGTGGCAGGAGCGATGGCATGACAACGGCGATGGTGAAGGCGAGTGCACACATGAGAGAGAGTGAGAGCGGACGGTGCGGTGAATGAGAAGCCCAGTAACACAGGATAGTTACTAAGAGGGTTAAAAAGGGAAAGTTGAAAATTGTTTTTGATTTTACCCAAACCCTAGTGAAACCGTCAGGGCACGGAGCCTCCGCGCTAGGCCGCGGAACCTCCACATAGAAACATGGAGCCTCCACTGATCTGACACTGAGCAGAAACTAGGTATGTATTTCAAGGTAATTTCTCAGTGTTTTCATTATGGTCATGAACTTCTTGTCTCTTGTAGCTAGCCAGCAGATCAACAATTCATAACAATAGCTACTTGAGACAAGATTGGACATAAGAACCAACATTTTGAAACACTTATGAATATTTTGCAAACCTAACTAGTTTAAATAGAAAATAACAAATAGAGGCATGCAAGATTTCAAACCATGTTATGAGAGTCAAGTATATTTAGTTTCACTCCTCAAAGCACAAAACCTTGACTCATCGAGAGGCTTTGTGAAGATATCGGCTAGTTGTTTTCGGTGCTCACATGGTGAATTGCGATATCTCCTTTGATTTTGTGGTCTCTCAAGAAATGATGATGGATGTCTATGTGCTTAGTTCTTGAGTGGCTCAAGGGATTGTTTGCAAGCTTTATGTCACTTTCATTGTCACATAAAAGTGGGATTTTGGTAAAGCAACATCCATAATCACTGGGTGTTTGCTTCATCCAAAGTAGTTAGGCACAGCATGCACCGGCCGCCACATACTCGGCTTCAGTGGTGGAAAGGGCTGCCAAATTTTGCTTCTTAGAGCTCCAAGACACTAGGGACCATCCAAGGAATTGACATGTCCCTAATTTACTTTTTCTTTCTACTTTGCAACCGGTGTAATCGGAATCCGAATACCCAAGTAGATTGAAATTTGAGCCCTTAGGATACCACAAGCCAAAGTTAGGAGTGTGTACTAAATATCTCAAGATTTTCTTAACGGCCATAAGATGGCACTCTTTTGGGTTAGCTTAAAATCTAGCACACATGCACACACTAAGCATAATATCCGGCCTAGATGCACATAAGTAAAGTAGGGAGCCAATCATGGAATGATATACCTTTTGGTCAACAGCTTTCCCATCTTTATCCAAGTCTAAGTGCCCATTTGTTGGCATAGGTGTCTTGATGGGTTTGGCGTTTGCCATGTCAAACTTCTTGAGTATATCCCTTGTGTACTTAGTTTGGCATATGAATGTCCCTTCCTTCAATTGCTTGACTTGAAACCCGAGGAAGAACGTCAATTCACCCATCATAGACATCTCAAACCTCTTTGTCATAATTCTACTAAATTCTTCACAAAAGTTTGATTAGTACTACCAAATATTATGTCATTGACATATATTTGGTACATAAATATATCATTCTTAATCTTTCTTGTGAAGAGAGTAGTGTTCGGCTTTGCCTATTTCAAAGCCTTGCTTAAAAAAGAAATCCTTAAGACATTCATACCGTGCTCTTGGTTCTTGCTTAAACCCATAGAGCGCCTTATGGAGTTTGTAGACATGATGAGGATGCTTATGATCTTCAAATCCCGGTGGTTGCTCCACATAGACTAGCTCAGAGAGTGGACCATTGAGAAAGGCACTCTTCACATCTATTTGATATAGCTTGAAATCATAATGGACAGCAAAGGCTAGAAGCATTCGAATTGCTTCAAGTCTTGCCACCGGTGCAAAGGTCTCTTCGAAGTCTAGCCCTTCAACTTGAGTGAACCCTTGAGCAACCAATCTTGCCTTGTTCCTTATCACCACACCATGTTCATCTTGCTTGTTTCAGAAGACCCACTTGGTGCCAATCACATTAGTCTTGGGTCTTTCCACCAACTCCCACACATGATTTCTCTCGAAGTTGTTCAACTCTTCTTGCATAGCCATCACCCAATCTGGATCCTAAAGAGCTTCATCTACCTTAAGTGGTTCTAAGGAGGAAACAAATGAGTAAAATTAGCAAAAATTTGCTAGACGAGATCGAGTTGTTACCCCTTTCTTATGCTCACAAGGATGTTGTCAACGGGATGATCCTGTTGTACACTTTGATGCACTCTTGGATGAGGTGGCCTATCTGAAGGTTGATGTAGGGGTTGGTTGTCATCATCTTCATCAGCTTGAGGCTCATCATCTTGTATTTGTTCCTCCTCTTGTGGATTGTTGTCCTAGACCCTGGAGCCTCCACGTCCTGGCACGGAACCTCTAGGCCTCGGAGCCTCCGCGTTTAGGCATGGAGCCTCCGTGTCCTGCATGTTCACAGGACCTGGGACAGTAGTTGGACCTTGGAGTGGTGTTGAAGCCTAGAGTGGAGGGTCTTCTTCTTCAGGTCGCTTCAACTGGTCTCACATCACCTATGGCCATATGCTTGATTGCTTCACAAGGCGGCTTTTCTTTTCCTACAACATCTAAATCAACTTGCTCTACTTGAGAGCCTATTAGATTCATCAAACGTCACGTCTACCGTGATTTTAGTTCTTCCGGTAGAAAGATTGAAAACCCGATAGGTGTGCTCGTTTGGACAATAACTAAGAAGAAAGCCTTCATCAATCTTAGGTGCAAATTTAGAGCTTCAGGGCTTCTTGTTAAGAATGAAACATTTGCACCCAAATACTCTAAAGTATGACACCTTGGGTTTGTTACCTGGTTAGAAGCTCATATGAAGTCTTCTTGTAGTACTTGTGAAGATAGAGGCGGTTGATAGCATGACAAGCGGTGTTGATTGCTTCGGCCCAATAGTTGTCTGGAGTCTTGTACTCATCAAGCATTGTTCTTGCCATATCAATGAGAGTTCAGCTCTTCCTCTCAACCACCCCTATTTTGTTGAGGGGTATATGGAGCGGACAATTCATGCTTGATGCCCTCCTCATCAAGAAACTCTTCAACATTGGTGTTGCGGAATTCGGTACCATTGTCGCTTCGCACCTTCTTGATAGGTAGCCCGAACTCCCTTTGTGCTCTTCTAATGAAGGTCTTCACCTTCCCTTGCACTTCACTCTTATCATACACAAAGAACACCCACGTAAAGCGAGAATAATCATCAACAATAACAAGACCATATTTGTTACCGCCAATGCTAACGTAGGCAACCGGTCCAAAGAGATCCATGTGGATGAGCTCCAATGGGCTTGAGGTAGTGACGATGCTCTTTGGTGGGTGTGGTACGCCTACTTGCTTTTCTAGCTTGGCATGCTTTACATATCCTATCTTTCTCAAATTGAACATTCGTTAGTCCAAGGATGTGTTCCTCCTTTAGAAGTTTGGACAAGTTCCTCATACCAACATGAGCTAGTCGACGATGCCATAACCAACTCATGCTAGATTTTGCCACTAAACAAGTCTCAAGCATTACTTTACTTTTGTTGAAGTCAACTAGGTAAAGCTTGCCCTTCAAGCGAACCAGTAAAAGCAATAGAGGAATCCTCCCTTCTAATGGTGGTCACACCCTTATCCGTAAAGTGACAATCATAGCCCATCTCACATAATTGTGATACGGACAATAAATTGTAACTTAACAAATCAACATATAAAACATTGGAAATTGAATGATCTTGAGTTATAGAGATTTTACCGACACCAATCACTTCTCCTTTTGAATTATCCCCAAATACTATGTTTTCACTTGGACCTTCCATTTGGGCATAGATGAGAACATACTCTTCTCTCCGGTCATATGATTTATACATCCACTATCAAGCACCCAACTTGACCCACCAGAGGAGTATGCCTGCAAAACAAGTTTAGTTCATTCTTTTAGGTCTCCAATTAGCATTGGGGCCTTGAGTGTTAGTCGCTAGAATCTTCGAAACCCATAGAGATCTTTTCACATATATGTTGGACTCATTTCCAACCTACGTGTCAACAACTTTACCAAGGTTGTTGCGTCTCAACACATAGCTAGAGGACATGCTCTCATGGGGTGCATGGGCCTTGGGCTTGTAAGCATACTTGTTCCTCTTTGGTATGATTGGGTTCTCCTTAACCTACAGGTGAGTGTTAGATGCTTTAGGAGCTTATTATCTTGGTTGAGATGGTGCCTTGATTCTATTGGTGCCACTGTTCGGCCAGACCCCGGAACCTCCATGTTTTGGCACGGAGCCTCTAGGGCATGGAGCCTCCATGTTTCTGTGCGAAGCCTCCATGGTCTGCACTGGTTGTACCTCTCCAATGGTCTCCTTCTTCTCAAACCTGATGCAAGACACTCCATTCACCATCTTCCTTTCACCGGTCTTGCCACCCTTCTTGTGGCTGAGACCATTCTTGATAAAATGATGTCTTCCTTGAATGAACTTAGGCTTCTTGCTTGCATCATCCATGCACCCACTAGCTATGATATTGTTGAGTCTTGTAATTTCCTTCTTCATAGCTTCCATATTAGCAAGGTTAGTAGCACAAGCTTCCAAATCAACATTGTAGCATCTATCACAACCCTTGCTAGTAGATGCATTAGAGATCTCACTTGCCTTCATAGGATGTGAGGTTTTATCCCAAAGGATGCTAAATTGCTATTCAAGTTCCTCATTTCTTATCTTGATGGCATTGTTCTTTTCTTGAAGAGTATTTAGGTCATCCTTTAGGGTAGCTATGACACTTTCCGCTTGGTCAACTTCCAAACGTAAAGTTTCAACCTCACTTCTTTCGATGCAAGAGCTTTCTTGCAAGTAACATAGAGTTTCTCTTGTTTGGCAAGAGTAGCTTGAGTTCTCTCTAATTCATCTACCACCTTGGCTATGAAGTTCTTAGATTTTTTATCCATTTTACTTACCAAGTTGTTTACTTCATCATCACTAGATTCATCACTAGAGTCTATGTCGGATTCATCACTAGATAGGAGGAGAGGGTTTAGGCTTGGATTTAGGTTTTACCTTTTCTCCTTTGCCCATGAGACAAAAGAGTGTAGATCTCTCCTCATCATCGGTCAAGTTGGTGAAGAGCTTTGGTGAAGAAGAATGCTTCTTGATAGCAATGGTTGCAACTTTCTTTGTTTCTTCTTCACTTGAGCTATCATCATTTGAATCCGATTCATGACCAATATGAGCTTGACCCGAATAGTTTCTTCTTATGTTGGGTCTTGTCATCTTTCTTGTAGTGCTTCTTCTTCTTGTCTTTCTTGTCCTCTTTGTTCTCATAAGGACAATCGGCAATGAAATGCTCTGTGCTTCCACAATTATAGCATTTCCTCTTTTGCTTGTTGGGAAATCTCCTCTTCACAAACTTGTACCCTTCTCTTTTCAACCCCTTCTTGTACTTCCTCATGAACAAAGCAACATCACCAATCTCACCGGAAGACACTTCATCATCTTCATCATCACTTGAGTCACTTGATGAATCAACCATCTCAACCTTGCTTGATCTTGATCTTGGTGGCTTGCTTGAGGTGAAGGCCTTGTTTGATTTGTTTGCCTTGAGAGCTACCTCCTTGACCTTCAAGTTCTCCATCTTTGCTTCTAGCTCTCCAAACTTCTTCCTTTGTTGTATCTCCATCTCCATGAGCTCATGAGTGAGTATTCTTCCAAGGACATCACTAGGGGTGAACTCTTCAAACCTCTTCTTCTCTCTAATCAATGTCACAAGAGTTGGGTTTCTTGGTGCAAATGCTTCCAACATCACTTTTACAACATGATGATCATCCAAGTCATCCCCACCCAAGCCTCTAATCTTGCCAACTATCACCATCAATCTATCAAATATCTCTTGAGGGCCTTCTCCATCCTTGATGACAAACCTATTGAGTTGAGCCATCAATAGATCAATCTTGGACTTCTTTACCTTACTAACTCCTTCATGTGCAAGGTGAAGAGTGTCCCAAATCTCCTTAGCAATCTCCAAACCAATCACTTTGTTGTACTCTTCAGGGCTTAATGCACTTAGAAGAGCACTAGTAGCTTGAGCATTGCGATGTATCATGCGAATCTCTCTTGGTGTGGGATTTTTGGGATCAACGGGATCTTCAAAACCTACACACACAATATTCCACATCTCCAGATGGAGTCCAATAAGATAAGCCTTCATCATATGCTTCCACTTGGCAAAGTTAGTCCCATCAAATTGGGGTAACTTGCCCGCGGGTATGTTGATGTGAGTGTTAGTAGGCAAATTTATGGAATCATAATTAAAGGATACACTCGAATATGATCTTTTGGTATTAGACTTGAGTGTCCTCTTTGGTAGCCTTTGAGCATAGTACTCATCATCATCATCATCTCCATTCTCTAACTCGCTGCTTGGTTGTGGACTTGATTGCACCTTTCTTCTTGCTTTGTGTTTCTTCTCCTCTTTGTTCTTGTTCTTGTCCCTTTGCTTGTCTCCCTTGGAGGATCCCTTAGCACCAAGCTTGAGCTTTGGAAGTCACTCAAGCGCTGCTGTGGCATCATCCTCAGGAGCTTTGGGTTCCTCTTCACTAGGAACATCCTCAAAGTGGTCCCCTCCATCTTCCTCTGGTACCCTTTCTCTAGGACTTGCCATTTTCTCACACGGTTAAGTGCTATCATGAGCAAACCTGCTCTGATACCAATTGAAAGGATCTAGCAAGTGGCCTAGAGGGGGGTGAATATGCCTTTTCTAAAATTTAATCACCTTATGAAAAACAGTCAGAACATGGAACCTCCTGGTTTGAACGTGGAGGTTCCGGGGCGTAGAGGTTCCGGGACGGAGCGTGGAACCTCTAGGGATCAGAGTATAAAATCGATCTACTATGGAATTTAACAAAGGAAAAATAGATTGAATGTAATACCAGCCTTCCTGGGGAGTATGTTGAGCTATCCAAACAGTTGGTTGCACCTAGAAGATGAGGAATTCGTACATCGGATGCAAACCCTAAAAATCAATCCAAATCATAAGTAATAGCAACAACAACATCAATCACAGTGAACACAAGGATTTATCCCATGGTTCAACTCGCCACAAAGGCTTGTCTACATATACGTTGTTGAGGTTAAGCACAAAGGCTATGGAGTCTCTTTCAACTCGCTCCTCTTCTCCAACCTATCACCAAGGCAATGGGTTAGAGGGTTCCACTAAGTCACAAAGGGTAATACAAACTTCTTGGTGCTCAACCACAGCGGATTGGGAGCTATCGGGCGACTGCTAGCCCTCTAGGAGCAAAGCTCCAAGAGTAACGAACACACCAAGCGGCTAGGGCTTCACCAAGTGCACAAGAAAAGGGGAGAAGGATCTTCTCGAGCTTTCTCACACTCTCTAGAGCCAAATCCCTCAAGTAATCACAAAGATTTGAGCAAGGAAGTTGGGAGCACCAAGCTTGGGTGAGAGATAGAGCTTCAATTTGAGTCTGAGTGAATGACGAAGAAGATGACTATTGGGGGCGAAGGGGTATGGTATAAATACCACCCACGTCACCCACAAAACGGTCTGGTCAGAGAGACCTCGGAGCCTCTGCGTTTGAGCGTGGAGGTTCCGCGCTAGGCCAGAGCAGATAAGAATTCGGCTTGGCTGGCCTTTTTATGGCTGGGATTATTTGAGATGTAGATGAAGTTTTGAGCACTTGGTTCCACCCCAACACACCATTAGTATCCTCCTTGATAGTATGGCTTGTCCTATGACTCAATTTCAAAATATAAAATGAATTAAACTAGCTCTTGAAGCCGTGGCAAGCCATCCATTCGAGTTGGGGGTCTCCTCCTTTGTTTCTTTGCATCCACGATTAAAGATATGCTATCAAACACTTGTCAAAGCCATTATTCCTTTAATTATGTGGTCAACATTACCAAAATCCACTTAGAGCTTGATTGAACTTACACATATGTTGCTATGGCTATATACGCATGTTTCAAGCGTATGTTTTAAATGTTTCAGATATTTTCAAAATTGTGTTTATGTTGCTATGGCTATATACGCATGTTTCTAGAGCATGTTTCATTTATTTCATACGTATGTTGCAAATGTTTTATTTGGATTTTCATATGTTGCAATGGCTATGTTGCAAATATATGTTCTAATTGTTTGATCTGTTTCAGACATATATTGCAATTGTTTCATCTAGTGTTGCAAAAGTAGATATGGATGTAGAGTTGTCGAGCGAGGTAGAGAGAGCTAGCGCGGGAGCCATGATGTCGTCAGGCTGGTAAACTAGCGGCAACGCTCCACTAGAGGACGCGCAGGATCACATCCGTGCTGGCGTACGCGGCCCGTTTCCCTACTGACATGCTGCCTCCACTGCCCCGCCGGAGGTCCTGGCGCATAAGCTTGAGGCACAGCACGGGGAGATGCAGAAGTTGGCTGTGGAGAATGTCCAGCTTGTTGTGAGCCACGCCACATATGACGCGGGCGCAGCAGACGGGCTCCACTGTTACGCGAACACAGTGAATGCGTGTGTCAAACGGGAGCTACGTCCTGACGCGGGCTTAGGGCCGGACGACCGGCTAGTAGCCTTACCGTCCTCGGTCCCTCCACTGGGACGTGGGTCCATCTCGTGAAGGGTATCGGTGGCTATGCTTGGCTGGAATAGATTAGCCAAGTTATACAATCGTCCCTGTTCGCTGGTTGGTGCTGGTGCTGGTTTGGGCTGGCTGGTGCTGGTTTTCCATGAGAGAAAAACTACTGTTGGCTAGTTGAATAAGCCAGGCTGAAATCAACAAGCGAACAGGCTGAATATCATCGTGTCACCCGCTCAAAGAAATTTCCTGATCCTGATCCAATTGTGCCAAATTAGGGCTCAGTTCGTTTAGGGTGGTTCTCAGCAGAAATAAATCCTGGGAGCCGTATATATACATTAGATAAGTGTTTCTTGCCGGAACGGTTCCTGAGCTCAGAAGCCCGTGAACCGAACAGGCCCCTGGTTTTGATCCGAATTAAATAAAGCTGTCGGCATACTGCTTTTGTGCTGTGCGTGCGCCGTCAAATCGTCATCATGCACGTAACGTTACGTACTACGGTACGTCAAGCGACAAACAGGATATGGACAATCGTGCAGTGATGCAGATGGATGCCCGGCCACTGTACAAATCTAGCTTGAGAAGCGATTGCACTGTGCATGCATATATGACGGTGATTGATATATTTGCCTGAGGCATCCATCATCAATCACGTTACTCCTCCGTTCCAAAGTATCAGTCATCCTAACTTTTTTAAGAGTCAAGCCATCTCAAATTTAACGAAAACTATAAAGAAAACCACAAACATTTCTGACATCAAATAGGTTATATTATAAAAATATAATTAATAAAGAATATAGTGATACCTATTTATTATCCTAAATGTTATTATATTTTATTATATAAATTTGATTAAACATGAGATATTTTGACTTTTTAAAAAAATTAAAATAACTTATAATTTTGGACAGAGAGGGTACATGCAGCGGAGCTACTTCGGATTAAGGTTTGGCCCTGTACGTTGGATGTTCCGATCGTGACCGTGCCTAGAATCAATCAAAATACTGTTTCACATGATATTGTTCCTTAGACGCGGACATTGGGTAAAGATGGGTGCAAAACTTTGTATTTGCAACTTTAAGGGCATTCGGAGTGGTAAAAGCCCCCAAGAGAACCTTAAAGTAGGTCCCGCATAAGCTAAGGCGCGTCCTTGTTATGTTTATTATCAAGGCCGGCACCAGTAAAAAAAAACGTCCACTGTTTCCCACCTCTCCGTTCACTTCGACTCTGTCTCTCTGAACTCTGAAGCCATCATCCTCTGCTTCCAACCGCCGCCCCCACACCGTTTGGGTAGTCTAACATTTGGTGGGATTTTTTTGTGTTCACCCATATTGTTAGCCCTTCTCTACTCACATTCTCACAAGTCACAAGGGGCCCGTCCACGTCCAAATCAAAACCCCATGATTATTAATAATGTTGTTCCCTTCCCTGTTGCTGTCCATGAAATAGGTACAATCAGTCATGTTCCTGTTCGATTCCCGCTGTTGCGTGGAGCATACCAGATTCCAATGCTGATCCATCCATTCCGATCCATGCAATGCAGTGGGCAGTGGCAGTAGTGTGGCGGTGGGACGAGACGACCCAGGCAGGCTGGAACACTCTGCCTGTCGTCCCTCCGGCTCCTAACGTACTAGTGCCAGGAGCCGGTGCCAGTGATGCATATGCAACAAGCATCATGATGAGATTCATACAATGCGAAGAGTACTACTGGACTGGACGGGCAGACGCAAAAGCAAAGCACATGCTATGATTGTGGTATCCCATTCTCGTTGACAAAGAAGTGAGCCACGCAAATTGCGTGGTTAGACACGCTACATTCAGTCTGTTCGCTTTTTCTTCGGTCCGGGTTTATCAGTCAGACCATTTTTCTCTCATGACACATCAGCACCTAGTTAGACTTATCAGCCTAGAAATCATTCAGCGAATACGCCGATTGACTTAATAAGCTCTTCTCTCTCTTAAAAAGAAGAAGAAGAAAACGCTGCATTCTACAGCATGAGCAGGGTGTTATATAAGATTAATTGTTAGTCACTTGGCTCGGAGGAATTCTAGAAAAATCTAGAGAAATTTATGAGAGAAAAATGCTGTTCTGGATGAAAAAAAAGAAACGGATCAAGCCGGATTTAAGGGCACACAAACGGAGCCTAATAGACCATGCTCGTCATCTGTTCGCTGCAGCCTGTGTTGCTTGGCCTAATCAAGCTCTTCCATGTTGCATCATATCTATAGCTAATCATATCTTTTTCGATTTGTTTTTTCAACTTCTCTTATAATTCGTCTTTTTCAGCTTAGTTTTTTCACCACATTGTTTTTTCAGCCAAATGACCATGTTCGCTTCTCTTATAATCTGTCTTTTTAGCTTGTTTTTTCAACCGGAACAGTATTTTTCTCTCACAACAAATCAGTCAGAATAATGTTTCGATTTGTTTTTTTAGCGAAGAAGCGAACGGGGCTGTTAATGCCGTTTCTCCTGTGTGCTCTCTGATATTCCTGGCCGTCAGTGGCGCGAAAGAGCTTGAAGTAAATCAAGACGGTCCCAGCATTACTAATCCTTAAAGTAAAATTCAACTATTGGCAGGGGGCACGACACACACCCTTTGGCCAGCACGTAGCAGCTCTCCAGTGCTGGCCGGTAAGTACAACACAAGAGGTTGTTCTAAAAATTGAACTACTACGCCATCTCCCATTGTCAATGCAATTGTCATGTCTCCACTGGGATCACGGCTCCATAATTTGTAATACGCAGATTGTGCTTTGCTTTGTCATGTGCATAACACAACAGCGTGTATTGTGTTTGTTGTTTTCAATTAATTAACACTCACTGTTGCTTATATGGATCAACGCGTAGTTACTCATCAAAGAAGAGGCAAGGACTTAGGGGTTTGGCTGGCCCAAAGTTTTTGATTGATTGTGGGCGACTAGTTTTCTCTCCTATGTATAATAAGTTGTTTTTTTTGTCTCTGTAGGTGGTCTCCCAGGGGGCTGGTCTTAGGGTTCAAAGCTCTAGTTTGGTTTTGGTGAATTGATAAAATTCTTAGTGCTAACCTAGTTTATTAAAGTGATTATGAGATATATAGCACTACTCCAAGTAATGAAGCAAATGAAGATCATGATATAATGATGATAATGGCATGGTGATGGATCAAATGCTTGGACTTGAAAAGAAGAAATAGAAAATCAAAAGACTCAAGGCAAATATATAAGTGGTAGGAGCCTTTTCGGTTTAGTGATCGAGACACTTAGAGAGTGTGATCACATTTAGAATTGATAGCCATACTATTAAGAGCGGTGAAACTCGTATCGAAATGCGGTTATCAAAGTGCCACTAGATACTCTAACTCATTACATATGCATTTAGGATCTAGTGGAGTGCTAACACCCTTGAAAATGATTTTGTGAAAATATGCTAACACATGTGCACAAGATGATACACTTGGTGGTTGGCACATTTGAGCAAGGGTTCGAAACTTCACCAGTGGAGTGTCCGCCCTGTAGAGTGCGGACAGTCCGACGGTACCACCGGCGCCGTGTACAGAAAAGATAGGGTTTCACATAGTGCACCAGACGCTAGCCTCAACTAGACCGGTGCGTCCAGCCAGTGGAAGCAATAAAGATGCTGGCGTCGGTCTTTGACTGGACACTGGGTCAATTTGTGACCGAACGCTAACGGGGTGCGCCCGATCCCGCTGACGTGGCAGCACAAAGAAGAGGAGAAAGGACTAGACGCTGATGTTGTGTCCGATTGTGACCGACCGAACACGCCCGGTCATGAATTTCCACCTCTGAAAGCTTATTGGAAGTGACCGAACGCTGGAGTCCTACGTCCGGTCAGTCGTGATCGGACGCGTCTGGTCGCGACTGGAACCTTACTAGAAATGATCAGAGGCTAGGGTCCTGCATCCGGGCACTTTGAGCAGCGCGTCTAGGTCATAACTTAAATGTACTGATGACCGTTAAGATCAGGTGATCAGCGTTTGAAGCAGGGGACACGTGGCATGCAATGCATGACCGGACGCTAGGGTCCTACGTCCAGTCGATCTGACCAGCACGTTCGGTCGCCCCAATTTTTTAGTGAATAGAGGAGCCAACGACTCTATTCATGAGGGCTCTCTATTTAAGCTCCATGGCTGGCTCAAGCTCACTCGCTTGGCCATTTACATTGATATAGCAATCTTGTGAGCTTAGCCAAAGCCCTCCTACTCATCTCCATCATTGATTCATTATCTTTGTGAGATTAGGAGTGAATCCAAGTACATTGCTTGACCGTTTGCATCTAGAGGCACTTAGTGTTCGTGTTTCGCTACGGGATTCTATTGTTACTCTTGGTGGTTGCCGCCACCTAGATGGCTTGGAGCAGTGAGGATCATCGAGCGGAAGGTTGGTGATTGTCTCCAGCTTCGATTGTTATGATTGTGAGGGGTTCTTGACCTTTTTCCGGCGTAGAGCCAAAATGTACTCTAGTAAATTGCTCATGGCTTGTGTGATTCTCATCTTATTTTGGTTGTGCGGCACCCTATTGAGGGTTTGGCATGTGATGCCAATTAGCGCGTGAGCCTCCAGGTGAGTGAATCACCACAAGGAGGACTAGCTTGCCGGCAAGCAAGTGAACCTCGGTAAAAAAATTATTGTGTCATCATTTGATTTTGAGGTGATTGGTATTCATTGGTATTCAATCTTGTGATTGATTAGTTCATTCCTCGACTCAGCGGTATAACCATCTTACTCTCTCGTAGCTAGTTTGTTAAGTGTTGTTGTAGAAATTTTTAATAAGCTATTCACCCCCCTCTAGCCGTTAGAACCTTTCAAGGGTCCGACCATCAGACGCTAAAACAACGCCGATTTTTCCCACCCGCCCACACTACGCCAATTCCCACCCGTGCTTTAGCCTCCGCGTACCGCCAGTGCAGATAAGGGCCCACCTCAATTACGTCCCTCTTAGCTCACGTATGCACAAACTAAAAAGTCATAACTGCTAAACCAAACATCTAAATTAAATTCCGATTATACCATTACGTTTCTAGCAATAAGTCCTTCGAAACAAGATCCCATATGCTTATATTTAGATAAATTTTTATTAAGGAATATTTATCTTATGAAGATAGAACATTATTAAGCAGAGACGATGTTCTAAGTTCAGAGAATAATGTTCCGTCTTTAATAAAAAAATATTCTCAGTTTAGAAGAACAATATTCTAGTTTAGGTTCATAATAATATGACATAAAAATAAATAATAATAAAATCTAGAGCAAAGCATAAGAAAAAAACATAATAGAGAAAAAATAAAAAGAATATCACATGGAAACTTTTCAAACATCCTAAAATAGATTATAAAATAACACATGTATACTAAGTGAACAACACTAAATACACTATCGAACATCACTAAACATATTATAGAACATCACATATATATTACGTGAAGATCACTAAATATATCATAGAACATTACATGTATATTGTGTGAACATAAAAAATATCACAGAACATCACATGTATACTACGAGAATATCACATGTATATTACACGAACATCGCAAAATACAGTATAAAATATTACATACATACCACGTGAATATAAAACAGAACATCACATGTATAACATGTGAACAAAAAAAATATAGAAAATCACATGTTTACACATGAATATCATAAAAACAACATAAAACATTATAAAATTAATAGAAAATAAAATGAAATTGAAATAAAAAAAGTTAAAAAATGAAAATAATAATAAACACATAAAACATAAAAAGAAAACAAAAAAATGAATTAGTGCGAAAAAGAAAAAAGGAAAAGAAAAAAATAAAGAAAGATTAAAATATAAAAAAACATGAATCAAAGAAAACATAGTTAGAAAAAACAAATAAAACAAATCAAAAGAAAAAAGAAAAGAAAAGATAAAAATAGAACGTGAACATAAAAATAATAAGAAAAATAAAAAAAAGAAAAAGCAATAAAATATAAGAAACATGAATATAAAAAAAGAATAATTTAAAAATCGCATAAAACAAAAACAAAAAAGTTCATATATTAATTAAAAAATGTAACAGCAAAAAATTAGAAAAAGAAAAGAAAAAAAATAGATATAGAAAAAATAAAAAATGAAAAGAAGAAAAAAACACATAGGTAAAGAAAAAGAAATATAAGAAAGGAACGAAAAAAATATAAACATACCAACCTATGGGTGAACATAGAAAAACAAAAATATAATAAAAATAATTAGAGTAAAAAAAAAAGAAATAAAAAGATAAAATAAAGATAATGATGAAAAAAGGCAACAAAAGAAAACAAAAAAGAAATATAAGAAAAAAAGAAAAGAAAGAATCGTACTTGGACTCCCATAGCTCTCTCCGCTTTTTGTTGCTATTGGGCCGATAGAAAAAATCAAAGAAGCAGCCGACACACGGGAACTGCAAGCAAGCTGCGCCTGCGTGGGAACCCGATGCACGGGAATTGTCGGGTTCATAAACCCAGGGTCCCTCATGGACTGGCTTTCCAGCAAAGGCTCGGCCCAACAGATAATGTTGCTAACCAATGCGCAACTCTTGGACCGGTTCAAATACATAAGCAACAAGCTAGAAGGACGGTCCAATCTCTGACCGGAAGGCCTGGCCGAGGAGGAACGGCGTCCGCTTCCGACTCTAGCCCGCCTCTCCGACCAGAGCGCTCGCTTCGGTCTTCAGCCCACCTCTAGACACACGGGAACTGCAAGCAAGCCGCGCATGCACGGGAACCCGACGCACGGGAATTGTCGGCTTCATAAACCCGGGGTCCCTCATGGACTGACTTTCCAGCAAAGGCTCGGCCCAGCAGATAATATTGCGAACCAATGCGCAACTCTTGGACCGGTCCAAATACATAAGCAACAAGCTAGAAGGACGATCCAATCTCTGACCGGAAGGCCTGGCCGAGGAGGAACGGCGCCCACTTCCGACTCTAGCCTGCCTCTTCGACCGGAGCGCTCGCTTCGGTCTTCAGCCCACCTCTAGACTAAAGATGGCAACGGGGCCCCGATCCCCGATTCCCCGTGGGGAATTCCTCTATTAGGGGACGGGGACGGGGCCAATTTCTCCCCCACGGGGATCCAAATGGTAGGAAAACAATCCCCGTTGGGGCTGGCGGGGACGGGGATGGGGATCCATCCTCCGAACCCGATCCCCGCAAACCCGCCCCGCTTAGAGCATATAGAAGTGGATTTAATGGATTTGTGAGATCTTGTGTGCGATTTCTTTGCAAATTTTGTAAGCAAGTGTGCCGGTCTCTAAACTAAGCATCTTATTTCTTGTTGCAAGATGCGTTCTATGGTCGACATTTCTTCTTCTGTATAATTGATTTGAGTACTATAGATCTTTGTATAGCGGGGACGGGGACCCGATCGGGTATGTTTCCCCGCTCGGGTTCGAGGATGGGGAGAGATCGTCCCCCGCGAGCCTTGGTGGGGACAGGGACGGGGAAATTTCTCCCCCGCGGGGACGGGGATGGGGAGGCAAAACCCGACGGGGAATTCCCCGTTGCCATCTTTACTCTAGACGGCCTCTCCAACTGGAAGGCCTGGCCAAAACCTCTGCTTATAACTCCTCTTCGACTGGCGTAATCAGAACCGACTGGGACTAACCTACCGGGGACGCCCACTCAGTAAGGACTAGAAAACAGACAGAGAAAGTAGGGCAGGGCACACAAGTCAAACCACAATACCAGAGACCGTACCCTATGCACTTGCAAGACAATACCCTGCTACCCTCCTAGCACGATAGAACCCAAGCAGTGTTGTTGGCGCCAACATTTTCCCCTATAGTATTGTGGGTGCCATCAACTCTCATACCAGACAAATACGGTAAGGCTCCCCCCATGTGCCTCTGAGGCATCAACGGTGTTGTGGGCGCCGGCATTTATCATACCAGGTGAACATGGTAAAATCCCCTTACATGCCTCCGGATATCAACAGTGTGGTAGGCACCGATGTCTGCCATACCTGAAGAAGACGATGCAACCTCCCACATGCATATGACATTAAACAGTATTATGGGCACCTACCATCATCTTGTACCTGACGATGTGGGCAACAAGACTTAGCATACGTACTCTCTCTCTCTTGTAAAGCCATCCCCTTCATCTATAAAAGGGGATGCGCTCTCTCCCAAAAGATGGTTGATTAAGATCGATCAAGTTCACTAGTACACAACAACAGAACCACCAGGTTCAAATCTTAAGCACACGTTCGAACACATAGCACATAGCGGAGCTCCCATCACTCTTGGCCCCTCTGACCAGAGTCTGACTAGACCTCTTGTACCCCCAATCATTCTCCTTCTCGTTTGTAACTCCACTACAAACTTCGAGCACCTAGGCTAAGGAATAAAGTCACCGACCGACTCAAACTAGACGTAGGGCACGTTGCCTGAACCAGTATAAACCCTGTGTCATTGAGTGTTAGGCCACCTCCGATCACAACGTACGGCGAAACTACAAATATTTACGTATTGGTTATTTTCTGCACCGACAGGAATAGTTCGGCGGGAGCTTGAGGTCCGGTCGTTCGGACCCGAAGATTCACCCTCCCAGGGTTGCCTACTTCTAATTTCCTTCTATATTAATAGAACTAGTGCAGGCACAGTTTTGTACTCGTTTGTTCCTAAAGAAATTGTAATGGTAATAACCTAAGTATCTCTCTTTTCTAACCATCATGTTCAAGTCTCATGCTTCTTCAATATGTCCCTCATCAAGCGTTGATGTTCTGCATTGTTTAGCTCAACCTCGTGACACCGTTCATTTGTACTCTCTTCATTCCAATTATGAATATGTTGTAAATCAAACTTCTCTATCTTAGACCAAGCTCATAGAAAAAATCACAAACATCTACAACATCAAACTAAACTTCATTAGATACACCATAAAATATATTTTCATAATGTATTTATTTCCTATTATAGATGTTAATATATATGGTATTTTTTATAACTATCATACTAATAAGATAATACTCTCTTTGTCCAAAAAGAACGGAAATCTCACTAGATTTGATTAGGGTTATAGAGAATAGTATCCACATGTCCACATATGTGCAGTGCGGAACCAATGATTTTGATTATGGTGGGCCGGACAAATATGATCACATTTTTAGTGTGATAAAATATACATAATTATATGCTTCAACAACTTTTAAATATTTTTACACTATTTATAACTAAAATCATAATATTTTAATAAAAATGGGTGAAAATTGATATTTTTTGTGCTATAAATTCAAATATTTATATAGGTACTCGCTCCGTCCCAAAATAAATGATGTTTTAGGCTTGTCCTATATCGATCAAACCATTTCAAGTTTGACCAAATTTATAGGAAAGATCATTAATATTTATGAAACCAAATAGGTAGATTGTGAAAATATATTTCATGATAAATCTAATAATACTTATTTGGTATCATAAACAATAGTACTTTTTTGTATAAATTTGTTCAAACTTAAAATTGTTTGACTTAGGACAAATCTAAAACATCACTTATTTTAGAACGGAGGAAGTATTAAAAAAATCTACTGTGCTATGGGGGGGGGGGGGGGGGCACGGCCCCTGCTGCCCCCTGGTTCCACCAGGGCACATATATATCTTCAGATAGTTTTTATATATTTGATTAAATTTAAACTTGTTTGACTCAAAGATAGATTTTCATTCTTTTTCTAGGTGGGGAAAGAGATGAATTGATTGAGATCGAGTACGTACGGACTGCTACAGTTGGTTGGCTCGAGCTCGAGGAGACCGGTGAGTAATATTATACAAAGTTTAAATTTAATTATATTTATACAAAAACTTATCAACGGTTGTATCTCCTAATACATTTTGTTATTATTCTTAAAAGTCTTACCATACATCATGAATATATTTAACTAAATTTAAAAAAATATATAGTAACTCTTTACAAACGGAGACAACATGCGCTTACTCCTTCCATCCAAAAAAACGCAATTCAAGCTTTGAACATGGAAGAGTACTTTACTCCCTCTTACCCTAAATATCTATCATTTGCGCTTCCCGAAAAACAACTTTGACTATATATATATATATATATATATATATATATATATATATATATATATATATATATATATATATATATATATATATATATATATATATATATATAATTAGTATTATTGAAAAGATCTTTGAATTCAATTTTTTAATAAAGTTATTTGGAAATACAAATATTGTATGTATTTTGTATAAATTAAATCAACTTGCGGCACGCACATAATTATATAGGGACGGAGGAGGGTGTATTTTGGTAGCAACTCGATCGACAGGAGTGGTCAGCAATCTGTCAGGGAAATGAACCTCCCAGCTCTGCTCTTTGCTGTTGCGTGTTTGCATCCGCTATATGATTGTCAGCCTCTGCTACAGCAAGTTCAGGCAGCTAGGCTTGGGCAACCTGGAACGACGGGTCGACAGCAAGCAAGCAAAGCGGAAGGTGAAGGCGTGGAGGTGGACTGGTGGAGGCGTGGAGCAGCAGTGTAGGAGTAGCACTCACGTCGCCACCTGCACAGCACTGCAGCTGCAGCTGAAGTTGAAAGAAGAGAATGCAGCGCATGCATGCCCCCTTTCTGCAGACCGGAGTCAGTCCAGTCCTCGTCTGCATCTCCAAAAGAATCTCCTGCAGCAGCAAGCCAGCAACAACGAAAATGATCTCCAGATCTTCCACTATTCACTTGTGTACTCTGGATTATCTACTGTGAAATGGATTATGGGATTTCAAACTTCAAGTGATATAAGACTTTGGCCTTGTTGCTTCTTTGGATTCTTCCGCACCGTGGAAGCTATCCTGAAAAGGCTAGAATAAAATCTGAGTTTGGAGACGCTGGAAGCGTACTAGATTCTAAAATCTAGGATTGGTCAACTTTTTAAAGTAAAATATACATAATACCCTCGTTCTTTAGCACGAGAAACTTGGGGGCACAAAATGTGAAGGGTATAATTGTCTTTTCAAATTTGGAAGCTAGAAGAAGCTAAGCCCCATCCAAAGCCTCTAATCTTGCCAACTATCACAATCAATCTATAAAACATATCTCTTGAGGGCCTTCGCCATCCTTGATAACAAACCTATTGAGTTGAGCCATCAATAGATCAATCTTGGACTTCTTTACCTTACTAACTCCTTCATGTGCAAGGTGAAGGGTGTCCCAAATCTCCTTAGCAATCTCCAACCAAAACCTTTGTTGTACTCTTCCAGGCTTAATGCACTTAGAAGAGCACTAGCAGCTTGAGCATTGTGATGTATCATGCGAATGGGATCTTCAAAACCTACACAACACAATATTCTGCATCTCCGGATGGAGTCCAATAAGATAAGCCTTCATCATATGCTTTCACTTGGCAAAGTTGGTCCCATCAATTGGGGTAACTTGCCCGCGGGTATGTTGATGTGAGTGTTAGTAGGCAATTTATGAAATCATAATTAAGGATACACTCAAATATGATCTTTTGGTATTAGACTTGAGTGTTCCTCTTGGTAGCCTTTGAGCATAGTACTCATCATCATCATCATCTCCATTCTCTAACTCGCTGCTTGGTTGTGGACTTGATTGCACCTTTCTTCTTGATTTGTGTTTCTTCTCCTCTTTGTTCTTGTTCTTGTCCCTTTGCTTGTCTCCCTTGGAGGATCCCTTAGCACCAAGCTTGAGCTTTGGAAGTCACTCAAGCGCTGCTGTGGCATCATCCTCAGGAGCTTTGGGTTCCTCTTCACTAGGAACATCCTCAAGTGGTCCCCTCCATCTTCCTCTGGTACCCTTTCTCTAGGACTTGCCATTTTCTCACACGGTTAAGTGCTATCATGAGCAAACCTGCTCTGATACCAATTGAAAGATCTAGCAAGTGGCCTAGAGGGGGGTGAATATGCCTTTTCTAAAATTTAATCACCTTATGAAAAACAGTTAGAAACATGGAACCTCCTGGTTGAACGTGGAGGTCCGGGGCGTAGAGGTTCCGGACGGAGCGTGGAACCTCTAGGGATCAGAGTATAAAATCGATCTACTATGGAATTTAACAAAGGAAAAATAGATTGAATGTAATACCAGCCTTCCTG
Organism: Miscanthus floridulus; assembly: GCF_019320115.1. Taxonomy (NCBI): domain Eukaryota; kingdom Viridiplantae; phylum Streptophyta; class Magnoliopsida; order Poales; family Poaceae; genus Miscanthus; species Miscanthus floridulus. The sequence continues at coordinate 71,972,056 of NC_089592.1, forward strand.
GGGAGTATGTTGAGCTATCCAAACAGTTGGTTGCACCTAGAAGATGAGGAATTCGTACATCGGATGCAAACCCTAAAAATCAATCCAAATCATAAGTAATAGCAACAACAACATCAATCACAGTGAACACAAGGATTTATCCCATGGTTCAACTCGCCACAAAGGTTTGTCTACATATACGTTGTTGAGGTTAAGCACAAAGGCTATGGAGTCTCTTTCAACTCGCTCCTCTTCTCCAACCTATCACCAAGGCAATGGGTTAGAGGGTTCCACTAAGTCACAAAGGGTAATACAAACTTCTTGGTGCTCAACCACAGCGGATTGGGAGCTATCGGGCGACTGCTAGCCCTCTAGGAGCAAAGCTCCAAGAGTAACAAACACACCAAGCGGCTAGGGCTTCACCAAGTGCACAAGAAAAGGGGAGAAGGATCTTCTCGAGCTTTCTCACACTCTCTAGAGCCAAATCCCTCAAGTAATCACAAAGATTTGAGCAAGGAGTTGGGAGCACCAAGCTTGGGTGAGAGATAGAGCTTCAATTTGAGTCTGAGTGAATGACGAAGAAGATGACTATTGGGGGCGAAGGGGTATGGTATAAATACCACCCACGTCACCCACAAAACGGTCTGGTCAGAGAGACCCCGGAGCCTCTGCGTTTGAGCGTGGAGGTTCCGCGTAGGCCAGAGCAGATAAGAATTCGGCTTGGCTGGCCTTTTTATGGCTGGGATTATTTGAGATGTAGATGAAGTTTTGAGCACTTGGTTCCACCCCAACACACCATTAGTATCCTCCTTGATAGTATGGCTTGTCCTATGACTCAATTTCAAAATATAAAATGAATTAAACTAGCTCTTGAAGCCGTGGCAAGCCATCCATTCGAGTTGGGGGTCTCCTCCTTTGTTTCTTTGTATCCACGATTAAAGATATGCTATCAAACACTTGTCAAAGCCATTATTCCTTTAATTATGTGGTCAACATTACCAAAATCCACTTAGAGCTTGATTGAACTTACACATATGTTGCTATGGCTATATACGCATGTTTCAAGCGTATGTTTTAAATGTTTCAGATATTTTCAAAATTGTGTTTATGTTGCTATGGCTATATACGCATGTTTCTAGAGCATGTTTCATTTATTTCATACGTATGTTGCAAATGTTTTATTTGGATTTTCATATGTTGCAATGGCTATGTTGCAAATATATGTTCTAATTGTTTGATCTGTTTCAGACATATATTGCAATTGTTTCATCTAGTGTTGCAAAAGTAGATATGGATGTAGAGTTGTCGAGCGAGGTAGAGAGAGCTAGCGCGGGAGCCATGATGTCGTCGGCTGGTAAACTAGCGGCAACGCTCCACTAGAGGACGCGCAGGATCACATCCGTGCTGGCGTACGCGGCCCGTTTCCCTACGACATGCTGCCTCCACTGCCCCGCCGGAGGTCCTGGCGCATAAGCTTGAGGCACAGCACGGGGAGATGCAGAAGTTGGCTGTGGAGAATGTCCAGCTTGTTGTGAGCCACGCCACATATGACGCGGGCGCAGCAGACGGGCTCCACTGTTACGCGAACACAGTGAATGCGTGTGTCAAACGGGAGCTACGTCCTGACGCGGGCTTAGGGCCGGACGACCGGCTAGTAGCCTTACCGTCCTCGGTCCCTCCACTGGGACGTGGGTCCATCTCGTGAAGGGTATCGGTGGCTATGCTGGCTGGAATAGATTAGCCAAGTTATACAATCGCCCTGTTCGCTGGTTGGTGCTGGTGCTGGTTTGGGCTGGCTGGTGCTGGTTTTCCATGAGAGAAAAACACTGTTGGCTAGTTGAATAAGCCAGGCTGAAATCAACAAGCGAACAGGCTGAATATCATCGTGTCACCCGCTCAAAGAAATTTCCTGATCCTGATCCAATTGTGCCAAATTAGGGCTCATTCGTTTAGGGTGGTTCTGAGCAGAAATAAATCATGGTTGAGAGCCGTATATATACATTAGATAAGTGTTTCTGGCCGGAACGGTTCCTGAGCTCAGAAGCCCGTGAACCGAACAGGCCCTGGTTTTGATCCGAATTAAATAAAGCTGTCGGCATACTGTTTGTGCTGTGCGTGCGCCGTCAAATCGTCATCATGCACGTAACGTTACGTACTACGGTACGTCAAGCGACAAACAGGATATGGACAATCGTGCAGTGATGCAGATGGATGCCCGGCCACTGTACAAATCTAGCTTGAGAAGCGATTGCACTGTGCATGCATATATGACGGTGATTGATATATTTGCCTGAGGCATCCATCATCAATCACGTTACTCCTCCTTTCCAAAGTATCAGTCATCCTAACTTTTTTAAGAGTCAAGCCATCTCAAATTTAACGAAAACTATAAAGAAAACCACAAACATTTCTGACATCAAATAGGTTATATTATAAAAATATAATTAATAAAGAATATAGTGATGCATATTTATAATCCTAAATGTTATTATATTTTATTATATAAATTTGATTAAACATGAGATATTTTGACTTTTTAAAAAAATTAAAATAACTTATAATTTTGGACAGAGAGGGTACATGCAGCGGCGCTACTTCGGATTAAGGTTTGGCCCTGTACGTTGGATGTTCCGATCGTGACCGTGCCTAGAATCAATCAAAATACTGTTTCACATGATATTGTTCCTTAGACGCGGACATTGGGTAAAGATGGGTGCAAAACTTTGTATTTGCAACTTTAAGGGCATTCGGAGTGGTAAAAGCCCCCAAGAGAACCTTAAAGTAGGTCCCGCATAAGCTAAGGCGCGTCCTTGTTATGTTTATTATCAAGGCCGGCACCAGTAAAAAAAACGTCCACTGTTTCCCACCTCTCCGTTCACTTCGACTCTGTCTCTCTGAACTCTGAAGCCATCATCCTCTGCTTCCAACCGCCGCCCCCACACCGTTTGGGTAGTCTAACATTTGGTGGGATTTTTTTGTGTTCAACCATATTGTTAGCCCTTCTCTACTCACATTCTCACAAGTCACAAGGGGCCCGTCCACGTCCAAATCAAAACCCCATGATTATTAATAATGTTGTTCCCTTCCCTGTTGCTGTCCATGAAATAGGTACAATCAGTCATGTTCCTGTTTGATTCCCGCTGTTGCGTGGAGCATACCAGATTCCAATGCTGATCCATCCATTCCGATCCATGCAATGCAGTGGGCAGTGGCAGTAGTGTGGCGGTGGGACGAGACGACCCAGGCAGGCTGGAACACTCTGCCTGTCGTCCCTCCGCTCCTAACGTACTAGTGCCAGGAGCCGGTGCCAGTGATGCATATGCAACCAGCATCATGATGAGATTCATACAATGCAAGAGTACTACTGGACTGGACGGGCAGACGCAAAAGCAAAGCACATGCTATGATTGTGGTATCCCATTCTCGTTGACAAAGAAGTGAGCCACGCAAATTGCGTGGTTAGACACGCTACATTCAGTCTGTTCGCTTTTTCTTGGGTCCGGGTTTATCAGTTAGACCATTTTTCTCTCACAACACACCAGCACTAGTTGGACTTATCAGCCTAGAAATCATTCAGCGAATACGCCGATTGACTTAATAAGCTCTTCTCTCTCTTAAAAAGAAGAAGAAGAAAACGCTGCATTCTACAGCATGAGCAGGGTGTTATATAAGATTAATTGTTAGTCACTTCGCTTGGAGGAATTCTAGAGAAATTTATAAGAAAAAAATACTGTTTTGAATGAAAAAAAAAGAAACGGATCAAGCCGAATTTAAGGGCACGCAAACGGAGCCTAATAGACCATGCTCGTCATCTGTTCGCTGCAGCCTGTGTTGCTTGGCCTAATCAAGCTCTTCCATGTTGCATCATATCTATAGCTAATCATATCTTTTTTGATTTGTTTTTTCAGCTTCTCTTATAATTCGTCTTTTTCAGCTTATTTTTTCACCACATTGTTTTTTCAGCCAAATGACCCTGTTCGCTTCTCTTATAATCTGTCTTTTAGCTTGTTTTTTCAACCGGAACAGTATTTTTCTCTCACAACAAATCAGTCAGAATAATGTTTCGATTTGTTTTTTTAGCGAAGAAGCGAACGGGGCTGTTAATGCCGTTTCTCCTGTGTGCTCTCTGATATTCCTGGCCGTCAGTGGCGCGAAAGAGCTTGAAGTAAATCAAGACGGTCCCAGCATTACTAATCCTTAAAGTAAAATTCAACTATTGGCAGGGGGCACGACACACACCCTTTGGCCAGCACGTAGCAGCTCTCCAGTGCTGGCCGGTAAGTACAACACAAGAGGTTGTTCTAAAAATTGAACTACTACGCCATCTCCCATTGTCAATGCAATTGTCATGTCTCCACTGGGATCACGGCTCCATAATTTGTAATACGCAGATTGTGCTTTGCTTTGTCATGTGCATAACACAACAGCGTGTATTGTGTTTGTTGTTTTCAATTAATTAACACTCACTGTTGCTTATATGGATCAACGCGTAGTTACTCATCAAAGAAGAGGCAAGGACTTAGGGGTTTGGCTGGCCCAAAGTTTTTGATTGATTGTGGGCGACTAGTTTTCTCTCCTATGTATAATAAGTTGTTTTTTTGTCTCTGTAGGTGGTCTCCCAGGGGGTGGTCTTAGGGTTCAAAGCTCTAGTTTGGTTTTGGTGAATTGATAAAATTCTTAGTGCTAACCTAGTTTATTAAAGTGATTATGAGATATATAGCACTACTCCAAGTAATGAAGCAAATGAAGATCATGATATAATGATGATAATGGCATGGTGATGGTCAAATGCTTGGACTTGAAAAGAAGAAATAGAAAATCAAAAGACTCAAGGCAAATGTATAAGTGGTAGGAGCCTTTTCGGTTTAGTGATCGAGACACTTAGAGAGTGTGATCACATTTAGAATTGATAGCCATACTATTAAGAGCGGTGAAACTCGTATCGAAATGCGGTTATCAAAGTGCCACTAGATACTCTAACTCATTACATATGCATTTAGGATCTAGTGGAGTGCTAACACCCTTGAAAATGATTTTGTGAAAATATGCTAACACATGTGCACAAGATGATACACTTGGTGGTTGGCACATTTGAGCAAGGGTTCGAAACTTCACCAGTGGAGTGTCCGCCCGTAGAGTGCGGACAGTCCGACGGTACCACCGGCGCCGTGTACAGAAAAGATAGGGTTTCACATAGTGCACCAGACGCTAGCCTCAACTAGACCGGTGCGTCCAGCCAGTGGAAGCAATAAAGATGCTGGCGTCGGTCTTTGACTGGACACTGGGTCAATTTGTGACCGAACGCTAACGGGGTGCGCCCGATCCCGCTGACGTGGCAGCACAAAGAAGAGGAGAAAGGACTAGACGCTGATGTTGTGTCCGATTGTGACCGACCGAACACGCCCGGTCATGAATTTCCACCTCTGAAAGCTTATTGGAAGTGACCGAACGCTGGAGTCCTACGTCCGGTCAGTTGTGATCGGACGCGTCTGGTCGCGACTGGAACCTTACTAGAAATGACCGGAGGCTAGGGTCCTGCATCCGGGCACTTTGAGCAGCGCGTCTAGTCATAACTTAAATGTACTAATGACCGTTAAGATCAGGTGATCAGCGTTTGAAGCAGGGGACACGTGGCATGCAATGCGTGACCGGACGCTAGGGTCCTACGTCCAGTCGATTTGACCAGCGCGTTCGGTCGCCCCGATTTTTCAGTGAATAGAGGAGCCAACAACTCTATTCATGAGGGCTCTCTATTTAAGCTCCATGGCCGGCTCAAGCTCACTCGCTTGGCCATTTACATTGATATAGCAATCTTGTGAGCTTAGCCAAAGCCCTCCTACTCATCTCCATCATTGATTCATTATCTTTGTAAGATTAGGAGTGAATCCAAGTACATTGCTTGAGTGTTTGCATCTAGAGGCACTTAGTGTTCGTGTTTCGCTACGGGATTCTATTGTTACTCTTGGTGGTTGCCGCCACCTAGATGGCTTGGAGCAGTGAGGATCGTCGAGCGGAGGTTGGTGATTGTCTCCAGCTTCGATTGTTATGATTGTGAGGGGTTCTTGACCTTTTTCCGGCGAAGAGCCAAAATGTACTCTAGTAAATTGCTCATGGCTTGTGTGATTCTCATCTTATTTTGGTTGTGCGGCACCCTATTGAGGGTTTGGCATGTGATGCCAATTAGCGCGTGAGCCTCCAGGTGAGTGAATCACCACAAGGAGGAATAGCTTGCCGGCAAGCAAGTGAACCTCGGTAAAAAAATCATTGTGTCATCATTTGATTTTGAGGTGATTGGTATTCATTGGTATTCAATCTTGAGATTGATTATTTCATTCCTCGACTCAGCGGTATAACCATCTTACTCTCTCTAGCTAGTTTGTTAAGTGTTGTTGTAGAAATTTTTAATAAGCTATTCACCCCCCCTCTAGCCGTTAGAACCTTTCAAGGGTCCGACCATCAGACGCTAAAACAACGCCGATTTTTCCCACCCGCCCACACTGCGCCAATTCCCACCCGCGCTTTAGCCTCCGTGTACCGCCAGTGCAGATAAGGGCCCACCTCAATTACGTCCCTCTTAGCTCACGTATGCACAAACTAAAAGTCATAACTGCTAAACCAAACATCTAAATTAAATTCTGATTATACCATTACGTTTCTAGCAATAAGTCCTTCGAAACAAGATCCCACATGCATATATTTAGATAAATTTTTATTAAGGAATATTTATCTTATGAAGATAGAACATTATTAAGCAGAGACGATGTTCTAAGTTCAGAGAACAATGTTCCGTCTTTAAAAAAAATATTCTCAGTTTAGAAGAACAATATTCTAGTTTAGGTTCATAATAATATGACATAAAAATAAATAATAATAAAATCTAGAGCAAAGCATAAGAAAAAAACATAATAGAGAAAAAAATAAAAAGAATATCACATGGAAACTTTTCAAACATCCTAAAATAGATTATAAAATAACACATGTATACTAAGTGAACAACACTAAATACACTATCGAACATCACTAAACATATTATAGAACATCACATATATATTACGTGAAGATCACTAAATACATCATAGAACATTACATGTATATTGTGTGAACATAAAAAACATCACAGAACATCACATGTATACTACGAGAATATCACATGTATATTACACGAACATCGCAAAATATAGTATAAAATATTACATACATACCACGTGAATATAAAACAGAACATCACATGTATAACATGTGAACATAAAAAATATAGAAAATCACATGTTTACACATGAATATCACAAAAACAACATAAAACATTATAAAATTAATAGAAAATAAAATGAAATTGAAATAAAAAAAGTTAAAAAATAAAAATAATAATAAACACATAAAACATAAAAAGAAAACAAAAAATGAATTAGTGCGGAAAAAGAAAAAAGGAAAAGAAAAAAATAAAGAAAGATTAAAATATAAAAAAACTTGAATCAAAGAAAACATAGTTAGAAAAAACAAATAAAACAAATCAAAAGAAAAAAGAAAAGAAAAGATAAAAATAGAACGTGAACATAAAAATAATAAGAAAAAGAAAAAAAAAGAAAAAGCAATAAAATATAAGAAACATGAATATAAAAAAAGAATAATTTAAAAATCACATAAAACAAAAACAAAAAAGTTCATATATTAATTAAAAATGTAACAGCAAAAAATTAGAAAAAGAAAAGAAAAAATAAATAGATATAGAAAAAATAAAAAATGAAAAGAAGAAAAAAACACATAGGTAAAGAAAAAGAAATATAAGAAAGGAACGAAAAAAATATAAACATACCAACCTATGGGTGAACATAGAAAAACAAAAATGTAATAAAAATAATTAGAGTAAAAGAAAAAAGAAATAAAAAGATAAAATAAAGATAAAGATGAAAAAAGGCAACATAAGAAAACAAAAAAGAAATATAAGAAAAAAAGAAAAGAAAGAATCGTACTTGGACTCCCATAGCTCGCTCCGCTTTTTGTTGCTATTGGGCCGATAGAAAAAATCAAAGAAGCAGCCGACACACGGGAACTGCAAGCAAGTCGCGCATGCGCGGGAACCCGACGCACGGGAATTGTCGGGTTCATAAACCCGGGGTCGCTCATGGACTGGCTTCCCAGCAAAGGCTCGGCCCAGCAGATAATGTTGCGAACCAATGCGCAACTCTTGGACCGGTCCAAATACATAAGCAACAAGATAGAAGGACGATCCAATCTCTGACCGAAAGGCCTGACCGAGGAGGAACGGCGTCCGCTTCCGACTCTAACCCGCCTCTCCGACCGGAGCGCTCGCTTCGGTCTCCAGCCCGCCTCTAGACACACGGAAACTGCAAGCAAGCCGCGCATGCGCGGGAACCCGACGCACGGGAATTATCAGGTTCATAAACCCGGGGTCCCTCATGGACTGGCTTCCCAGCAAAGGCTCGGCCCAGCAGATAATGTTGTGAACCAATGCGCAACTCTTGGACCGGTCCAAATACATAAGCAATAAGCTAGAAGGACGATCCAATCTCTGACCGGAAGGCCTGGCCGAGGAGGAACGGCGCCCACTTCTGACTCTAGCCTGCCTCTCCGACCGGAGCGCTCGCTTCGATCTCTAGCCCGCCTCTAGACGGCCTCTCCAACCGGAAGGCCTGGCCAAAACCTCTGCTTATAACTCCTCTTCGACTGGCGTAATTAGAACCGACTGGGACCAACCTACCAGGGACGCCCGCTCAGTAAGGACCAGGAAATGGACAGAGAAAGTAGGGCAGGGCGCACAAGTCAAACCACAATACCAGAAACCGTACCCTATGCACTTGCCAGATAATGCCCTACTACCCTCCTAGCACGATAGAACCCAAGTAGTGTTGTTGGCGCCAACATTTTCCCCTACAGTATTGTGGGTGCCATCAACTCTCATACCAGACAAATACGGTAAGGCTCCCCCCACGTGCCTCTGAGGCATCGACGGTGTTGTGGGCGTCGGCATTTACTATACCAGGTGAACATGGTAAAATCCCCTTGCATGCCTCCGGATATCAATAGTGTGGTAGGCACCGACGTCTGCCATACCTGAAGAAGACGATGCAACCTCCCACATGCATATGACATTAAACAGTATTATGGGCACCTACCATCATCTTGTACCTAACGATGTGGGCAGCAAGACTTAGCATACGTACTCTCTATCTCTCTTGTAAGGCCATCCCCTTCATCTATAAAAGGGGATGCGCTCTCTCCCAAAAGATGGTTGATTAAGATCGATCAAGTTCACTAGTACACAACAACAGAACCACCAGGTTCAAATCTTGAGCACACGTTCGAACACATAGCACATAGCGGAGCTCCCATCACTCTCGGCCCCTCTGACCAGAGTCTGACTAGACCTCTTGTACCCCCAATCATTCTCCTTCTCGTTTGTAACTCCACTACAAACTTCGAGCACCTAGGCTAAGGAATAAAGTCACCGACCGACTCAAACTAGACGTAGGGCACGTTGCCTGAACCAGTATAAACCTTGTGTCATTGAGTGTTAGGACACCTCCGATCACAACGTACGGCGAAACTACAAATATTTACGTATTGGTTATTTTCTGCACCGATAGGAGTAGTTCGGCGGGAGCTTGAGGTCCGGTCGTTCGGACCCGAAGATTCACCCTCCCAGGGTTGCCTACTTCTAATTTCCTTCTATATTAATAGAACTAGTGCAGGCACAGTTTTGTACTCGTTCGTTCCTAAAGAAATTGTAATGGTAATAACCTAAGTATCTCTCTTTTCTAACCATCATGTTCAAGTCTCATGCTTCTTCAATATGTCCCTCATCAAGCGTTGATGTTCTGCATTATTTAGCTCAACCTCGTGACACCGTTCATCTGTACTCTCTTCATTCCAATTATGAATATGTTGTAAATCAAACTTCTCTATCTTAGACCATGCTCATAGAAAAAATCACAAACATCTACAACATCAAACTAAACTTCATTAGATACACCATAAAATATATTTTCATAATGTATTTATTTCCTATTATAGATGTTAATATATATGGTATTTTTTATAACTATCATACTAATAAGATAATACTCTCTTTGTCCAAAAAGAACGGAAATCTCACTAGATTTGATTAGGGTTATAGAGAATAGTATCCACATGTCCACATATGTGCAGTGCGGAACCAATGATTTTGATTATGGTGGGCCGGACAAATATGATCGCATTTTTAGTGTGATAAAATATACATAATTATATGCTTCAACAACTTTTAAATATTTTTACACTATTTATAACTAAAATCATAATATTTTAATAAAAATGGGTGAAAATTGATATTTTTTGTGCTATAAATTCAAATATTTATATAGGTACTCGCTCCGTCCCAAAATAAATGATGTTTTAGGCTTGTCCTATATCGATCAAACCATTTCAAGTTTGACCAAATTTATAGGAAAGATCATTAATATTTATGAAACCAAATAGGTAGATTGTGAAAATATATTTCATGATAAATCTAATAATACTTATTTGGTATCATAAACAATATTACTTTTTTGTATAAATTTGTTTAAACTTAAAATTGTTTGACTTAGGATAAATCTAAAACATCACTTATTTTAGAACGGAGAAAGTATTAAAAAAATCTACTGTGCTATGGGGGGGGGGGGGGGGGGCACGGCCCCTGCTGCCCCCTGGTTCCACCAGGGCACATATATATCTTCAGATAGTTTTTATATATTTGATTAAATTTAAACTTGTTTGACTCAAAGATAGATTTTCATTCTTTTCTAGGTGGGGAAAGAGATGAATTGATTGAGATCGAGTATGTACGGACTGCTACAGTTTGGTTGGCTCGAGCTCGAGGAGACCGGTGAGTAATATTATACAAAGTTTAAATTTAATTATATTTATACAAAAACTTATCAACGGTTGTATCTCCTAATACATTTTGTTATTATTCTTAAGTCTTACCATACATCATGAATATATTTAACTAAATTTAAAAAATATATAGTAACTCTTTACAAACGGAGACAACATGCGCTTACTCCTTCCATAAAAAAAAACGCAATTCAAGCTTTGAACATAGAAGAGTACTTTACTCCCTCTTACCCTAAATATCTATCATTTGCGCTCCCTGAAAAACAACTTTGACTATATATATATATATATATATATATATATATATATATATATATATATATATCATTGAAAAGATTTTTGAATCTAATTTTTTAATAAAGTTATTTGGAAATACAAATATTGTATGTATTTTGTATAAATTAAATCAACTTGCGGCACGCACATAATTATATAGGGACGGAGGAGGGTGTATTTTGGTAGCAACTCGATCGACAGGAGTGGTCAGCAATCTGTCAGGGAAATGAACCTCCCAGCTCTGCTCTTTGCTGTTGCGTGTTTGCATCCGCTATATGATTGTCAGCCTCTGCTACAGCAAGTTCAGGCAGCTAGGCTTGGGCAACCTGGAACGACGGGTCGACAGCAAGCAAGCAAAGCGGAAGGTGAAGGCGTGGAGGTGGACTGGTGGAGGCATGGAGCAGCAGTGTAGGAGTAGCACTCACGTCGCCACCTGCACAGCACTGCAGCTGCAGCTGAAGTTGAAAGAAGAGAATGCAGCGCATGCATGCCCCCTTTCTGCAGACCGGAGTCAGTCCAGTCCTCGTCTGCATCTCCAAAAGAATCTCCTGCAGCAGCAAGCCAGCAACAACGAAAATGATCTCCAGATCTTCCACTATTCACTTGTGTACTCTGGATTATCTACTGTGAAATGGATTATGGGATTTCAAACTTCAAGTGATATAAGACTTTGGCCTTGTTGCTTCTTTGGATTCTTCCGCACCGTGGAAGCTATCCTGAAAAGGCTAGAATAAAATCTGAGTTTGGAGACGCTGGAAGCGTACTAGATTCTAAAATCTAGGATTGGTCAACTTTTTAAAGTAAAATATACATAATACCCTCGTTCTTTAGCACGAGAAACTTGGGGGCACAAAATGTGAAGGGTATAATTGTCTTTTCAAATTTGGAAGCTAGAAGAAGCTAAGTTGCATCAGATTATGAGATTATCAAATCTGAAGCTCTCTGAATTCTACAACCAGTTTAAAAGCTAGGCCTCTTTGGACCCCTGGCTTGACTTTGGAAGCCATCATTCATAGTCTGCTAGAAACCAAACATGGCCTTTGAGAATCTGCCTTACTATCTTTCTCATTTGATGTGGTACATTTTTCTATATAATTCTAAAAATCTTTAACCTATTCAAATGATGCATAAGACCCTATTGGGATCCATTACCAATTAGTAGTTAGCTAATGTTGGCTAGCTATTATCCAGAGAGAGACATTGGCAAATAGATAGATGACTTGATAATTTTTTTGCTCTGTTTAACTGCTCGTAAAGCCACTTGTACTTATTTGTATGTCTGATTTGTTGCGAGAGAAAAATAGTAAGGGCAATTTCTTATCTGGCCCTGGTTTAAAGTTGTCTTTCTTTCTTGGCCCTGAAACAAAATTTCTTACCTATTTAGCCTCACTCGATGTTTCGTTTTTCAATCTGGCCTTACCGTCATCTCCCGCCTCTAACACCGTTAAGTGGCACATGAAATGACCAAACTGCCCCTGAGACATTATAAGAAACCAAAGGTCACCCACTCACCTCATAACAACATAATTTTGAGCACTTTGAATCCAATTTTCATAACATAAAAATCTTTTTGCGTACTTCCTTCGTCCGCAAAAGAATGCAATTAGCACAATATCACGTTTTAATACCTTAAGTTTGATCAATTATAGATAAAAAAATATCCATATTTATGATACCAAATAAATATCATCAGATTAATTACAAAATGTATTTTCATAATAAATTAATTTAAAGATATAACTATGAATATTATTCACTGAAAACTTAGTCAAACGTGAACCATTTTTCGTAACACGCAACACATAGTTGTATTCTTTTTAGAACTAAGGTAGGACTATTAACTAGATTAGAGCAGGTATTGAAAAACCACTAGCTAGATACCCACCTAACAGTCAGTTGGTCTATCAACCGAACCGAACCCGTTGGATCCACTCCCGGCTACTTTTAGCGGCTACTTCTTGACTATTAGCTAGCTGGATCCAAAGTGGCCCTAGGTTAAAGAAAACACTTTTCCTAAAAAAAACATGTGCATGAAATCTATATTTGGTTCAGGTGACAACATGATCCTTTGATCATGCTTCAAGATTCGTATACCATTATGTTAATTCAAGTCATAATTTTGTAATTGTCTTACTATAGAAAAATTTGTTTATTGTTAATTGTCTTTCTGTCAATTCAGATCATAATTATGTAATTGTATTGCTATAGAAAGAATTATTTATTGTTAGTTGTCTCTGTGTCAATTTAGATCCATTAGATCTTCATTTGATGGCTCACAGCAGTTGCCTGAATAGATGTTATTGTCTCACTGCAAGTTTATTAGCCAGCGTGCTAAAGAACTGTCTGTTCATTTCTGGAATGCCTGGATTGCCGTACGGCTGGGGGGGAAGTCATTGGGGATTCTGGTCTACCGGCAAACGAGAGGTGTGCGACGATAATGCATAGCACTACGCCAGTATACATTGATTCCTTCCGATCAAATTAAACCTTGTCTTTGTTTAATTTGTCCCCTTCTTCAAATTATACATAGAGACAGACCTTGCACTTCCTAGCAACGGAGTAGAACAGTAATTGGTTGTTTTCTAAGCGGATTGGTTGCAGAGACAAGAGAAGAACTGATGCTAGCAAGCATCAGGATTCAGGGAGGCGTATCACGTCGGTCTCATGCATTCCGCCGGACGATCACAGAACAAGGCTGATTGACAATCAGGTGATGCAGCCGCCAGTGGAGACGATGATGTAGCTAGGTGGTGGTCGGCGTGCCGGCGTCGCTCCTGCTCTCCGTGGGGCTGTACAGCGCCGACCGCGGGTGGAGGTTCTTGGGGCGGCTCTCCTCCAGCTGCCGCACCACCTCCGCCATGCTCGGCCTCGCCGCCGCCACCGGCGCGCAGCAGCCCATCGCCAGCTTCAGCGCCTGCACCAGCCCCTCCTCCGCCGGACTCACCCGCAGCCCCTTCACCACCTCCGCGTCCAGCACCTCCTCCAGCGCCATCTCCTCCAGCACCGCCACCTTCACCACCGACGGCAGGTCCGTCGCCCTTCCATTTCCGGTTCCACCTGCAGAAGACGACGACGGCTTCCTCCCCATCAGCAGCTCCAGCAGCAGGATCCCGAACGCGTACACGTCCGTGCGTGCGCTGCACTTCTTCATGGAGTGCAGCTCCGGTGCCTTGTACCCGTCCGCCTTGGCCGCCGCCAGCACCGCCTCCGCCGCCGCCGGCACCAGCAGCCGGTCCACGGCGTACTCCGCCAGGCGCGCCACGAAGAGGTCGTCCACCACCACGTTGGACGAGCGCAAGTTCCCGTGCGCCTCGCCCTGCCCCGCGTGAAGGTACGCCAGCGCGCGCGCCGCGCCCAGCGCGATCTTGTGCCGCCGCGCCCAGGTGAGCGCCGGCCGCCCCGCCGCGGGCTCGCCGCCGCCGCCGTGCAGGAGCTCCTGCAGCGTCCTGCTGCGGGGGAAGTAGTCGTACACGAGCAGCTTCTCGCCGCGCCTCCCCTGGTAGAAGGCCCTGAGCGGCACCAGGTTGTCGTGGCGCGCGCGGCCGATGCGGCGCACCACCGGCGCGCACGACGCGGCGTCCTTGCAGCTGCCCTCCCGCAGCAGCCGCAGCTCGATGCTGCCGCCGCCGCTCGCCAGCTTCGCCTTGTACACCGTGCAGTAGCTGGCCTTGTCCACCACCTGCCCCGTCGCGTTGAGCACCTCCTCCAGCGTGAGGTGCTCGCCGCCCTCGAAGACCACGAGCCTGCCCTCCGACGACGACGCGTCCTGGCCGTCGTCGGCCGACGACTCGAGCATCTCGTCCCGCTCCGCGTCGTCGCGCCTCCGGATCCTGCCGTCCCGCCTCCACCTCCCCTGAGCCCAGCCGATGGACACGGAGGCAAGGACGACGGCGCCGGCCATGAGGCCGATGACCATCCCGGCGACGCCACGGGAGCTGAGGCCCGAGGCCGTCACGCACTGGCGCAGCGGCGGGCCGCACAGCGACGGGTCGTTGCCTAGGAAGGAGTCCGCCGTGAAGCGGGAGCCCGCGAAGGCCGGGGGCAGCTGGCCGGAGAAGTTGTTGTAGGAGACGTTGAGCGCCTGGAGCTGCTGCTGGGTCGCCATCCCGGCGAGGGCCTCCGGTATGGGCCCCTCCAAGCGGTTGGCGCCGAGGTCGAGGCGCTGGAGGCCTCGGAACGCGGTGAGGAACGCAGGGAAGCCGCTGGAGAAGCGGTTGGCGCCGAGGTCAAGGACGCGGAGGCGGTCGCAGGTGGTGTTGGGCCCGGCCGGCGCCGGGACGGCCCCCGTGAGGGCGTTGCCGTGGAGGCGGAGCTCGGTGACGCGGTCGCAGAGGTTCCATATGGAGGTGGGCAGGTCCCCGTCGAGGCGGTTCCCGGCGAGGTCGAGCGCGGAGAGCGACGGCGCGTTGCCGAGCTCGAGCGGGACGGGGCCCGAGAGGGCGTTGGCGGCGAGGTAGACGGAGTCGAGGGCGGAGAAGGCGCCGAGGTCCGGCGGGAGGCGGCCGGCGAGCGCGGCGGCGGGGAGGCGGATGGAGACGAGGAGGAGAGCGGGGTCGGAGGCGAGGGACAGGTTGCGGGAGGAGGCGGCGGCGTCGCAGCGGAAGGGCCGGCCGTCGGGCGTGGCCCAGCGGAGGCCCCGCCAGAGGCAGAGCGGCGTGGAGGCGTTCCAGGTGGCGAGCTGCGCGTTGGGCCGCTGGCCCTGCAGCGCGGGCTTCACCTTGGTGAGAAGCAGCGCGACGTCGGGGTTGGAGGTGGGCGAGGCCATCGGCAGCGCGGCGGCCAAGCAGAGGAGGAAGGGCAGGCAAGGATGCATCGAATCGGTCGGCCGGGGGGCCTCGAGGAAGGTCTGAAGGACTGTAGAGGCTAGCAGCTCGTGGAGTGAGGAGCGAGGTGGGAGTGAGCTCGAGTGGAGTGAAGTACAAGGAGAGTTTGATTTGAGGAAGAGAGGCAAATATGCAATGGCAATGGGTAAAATGGGCTTGGCCGCTTGGGTTGGGTTGGGTCCCTCACTTTGCGTTGCGTCTCTCCTCCTGTGGCCATGTCGCAGCAGCAGCAGCAGCAACAGCAACACGACCGAATTTTTATTTCTTTTTGCCCTTATTTTTAGTTTTTCACAAATGTGTCCCAGAGATATGCTTTTAAAATATAGATCCTTAGCTCGGCTAGTGACGCCGAGATTACAAGTCTCGACACCAAAGGGTTTGGCGTCTAGGTCGGGGCCATGTTGACGGCATGGACGCTGATCTGACAGACAGCACGGCGTTGGGGTTATTGGCGCCGAGCTTGGCGCTATTGTTATTGGCGCCGAGGTAGTGTTTTAACCCGGCGTCCAACTTTTCTGCGCGAGCCTTCTTTCTCTTCTTTCTCCTCCCTCTCGGATTTTTTCTCTCCCCCTTCGCCCTACCTTACGAATTGATATATTGGACCTTAGAAACTTTGATTTGATCCGTAGATCTTCGAGAGCAAGGTATCCTCGCTCCCTCCTAATTTTTTCACATCGATTCGGTATATATTTGTCGGATACCATGAGAAGGGGTACCCTAAGCGAGACCCAAAAAACGACTACTTAGACTTCGTAAAGATCGAAACCAGCTAAAACACCGCTGGCCTCGGCCGGTTGTCCGACTCGCCCGAGGCCCCCTCACCGCTGGCCTCGGCCGATTCTCCGACTCGCCCGAGGCCCCCTCACCACTGACCTCGAGCGACTCCCCGCCGAAGGCCTCGGCCGGGCCACTGACCCTCCGTCTCGCGCGAGGCGGGCTCGGCAGCACTCCGCTGCCTCTTCCTTCTCCCGTCCCTCTGACAAAACGTCGTGTCGCATTAACTCAGCCAACTGCTGCCCCTGACATCGGCCGCACGCTCGGCACAGTACAGCAGAGTGGCCGACGGGACAGGAAGCAGGACGGGGCAGGGGTTACCCGCCACTGTGCTAACCACTATGCACATGGCTGACGCCCATGCCTCACTGAGCTGCCAACTCCTGCTGCAAGGACAACGCAGCATGGGGAGCCACGTCTGGGCTACTACGGCCTCGGAATCAGTACCCAGGACCAATAATTCCCTCCAAGGCCTCGGCAGTTTGCTTCAGGGGCTCGGCAGCCTAAGGACCCACGTCCGCCGGGGCCCCCCGCGATGGCTTAGCCTCGGCACCTGCAGAGCCACAGCTCCCCACGACGTCATCACACGATGACCCGCACGTCGCCCGGACTGGGCAGGGGTTACCCGCCACTGTACTGACCACCATGCACATGGCGGACGCCCATGCCTCACTGTGCTACCAACTCCTGCTCCAAGGACAACACAGCATGGGGAGCCACGTCTGAACTACTGTGGCCTCGGAATCAGTACCCAGGTCCAATAACTCCCCCAAGGCCTCGGCAGTTTGCTTCAGGGGCTCGGCAGCCTGAGGATCCATGTCCGCCGAGCCCCCCACGATGGCTCGGCCTCGGCGTCTGCAGGGCCGCTGCTCCCTATGACGTCATTGCACGGTGACCAGCACGTCGCCCGCCATGTCCTGCATCAAGCTATACTGGAGCCCCACGACGCACAAGATCGAGTATGACCGGCGCGTCACTTCTGCACGACAAGGACAGGGCCACTCCATCGACCATACCACGACAGTGGCCGGCTACAGGGCTCGGACACGCCACCCCGTTTACAGAAGCGCTATGTAGCAATCTATGTATGGTCCCAGGTCTCCCTTAGAGTATAAAAGGGAGGCACCGGGGCCATTTCTAGGGGCGACCGGAAGAGGACGAACACACCGATAGAACTTGACACTTCCACTACGCTGCTTGGGAACAACGCCTCAAGCAGCTCGCACCACCCTCACTGAGACCTGGGGCTAGCCCCCTCTCTCACCTAGCTTGTAACCCCCTACTACGAGCACTCCGGTGCAAGGAATACAAGATCAATCTCTCAGACTGGACGTAGGGCCTCGATTGCCTGAACCAGTATAAACCTTGTGTCTCTTTGCATCACCATCCGGGATTAGGGGCACGCAGCACAAACTCACTCGTTGGTTGAGGGACCCCCGGTTCCAAAATGCCGATAGTTGGCGCGCCAGGTAGGGGATCTGCGTGTCGGCTTCATCATCTTAGCAAGTTCCGGATGGCAGACCCGGTACGACCATTGTGTCTCGGCACCATAGTTTGGTTCGGAAGCCTAGAGTTCATGTCTCTAGGGCATGAGTACGACATGGTGCTCCTCGCCCCTCGAGCCCCACCGTCCGACGATGAAGTCACGCCCCGGCAGCCCAGGCGCAGGCGGCGCCCGGGCAGCCGCTCTCGCCATGCTCGCCAGGCACGACGCGAGCAAGGCCACCCCGACGCTATGCGAACCCAGGGCGGCACGCCACTCCCCGCCGATACCCTACGACCAGCTGTTGGTACGGGGTCCCTGGCTGGGGACCTGTCTGGCCTGAGCATGGACGAAGGAAAATCACCGGTGGCTTGCGACGATACCCAGCCGTCTGGCTCCGCTCCACCACTCCCTGGAGAGCCAACCCCGGCGGGGCAGAATATGGAGACAGCACCGTCGCCATCCCCCTTTGGATTGAGAAATGCCGCCGCCTCTTACGCCTACGCTTACGCTGCCACTCACGAGCACCCCTCGGAACGCCGCCAGCGCTTCGCTCCCGACCTGAGCATCCGCTCCGACTCCTCGGACGAGGACGAGGCTTGGCCCGGGGCGGACTTCTCCGAACTCCACAACCTTGGGGCTTTGCACCAATTCTTGGCTGCAAGCGACTACTGCCTCGGCTACTCCGACTCCGACGACGAAGGGACTTACGATCCATCTCGTGAGTGCTTCCACGTCGGGCTCGGGATGCCAAGGGCGGGCGAAGAGGATGAGAGGACAGGCAACCATTCCCCGCCTCGGGCAGGGGCGGGCGATGCCACACCTCCGCGTCTCGAACCCCCGGCAGCATGGAACGAGAATCCTGTTCACGGGGGACATCGACGCCCAGACCTGGAGTAGCTCCGCGAGCTTCAAGCCAAGGTCGAACAAGACCGACTCCTTCTGCAACAGCTTCGGGACACTCTTGAGCAGGAGCAGCAAGGGCGTGGTGAGGGCGGAGGAGCCCGAGGGAGGGCCCGCGACGTCCATCACCGCATCAACGATAACGAGGGGGGAGAGCCACCCCCAATCTTTAATCGCGCTAGCCAGAATGTCGCAGCGGCTGCGATGCTGGTCCGAGCGATGCCCGAGCCCTCCACCACCAAGGGGCGACGGGTCCGCGGAGAGCTCCGCGACCTCCTCAAGACCGCAGCGGTGCAGCAGGCCGAAAGTTCCGCCTCCCGCCGGCACGGAGGCACTTCAGAGCAGCCCGCAGCGCAACCTCGCCGGGGCCAGGATGCCTCGGTCCGCCCCGAGGCCGCTCGCACGCCGACGATCAACAGGGCCCCCTCGATACGCGATCGACCTAGAGACCAACGCGAGGCACGGGACGACCACGAAGTAGTTGGCGGGCGACGGCGCCACGACAACGGAGCCGCCCGGGGCTACCACCCGCACCGAGGCAGTTGCTACGACAGCGGTGAGGACCACAGTCCTTCCCCTGAGCTACCAGGCCCTCGGGTCTTCAGCAGGGCCATCCGCGCGGCTCCTTTCCCCGCCCGGTTCCGACAGCCGGCCAATATCGCGAAGTACAGCGGCGAGACCAACCCGGAGCTCTGGCTCGCCGATTACCGCCTGGCCTGCCAGCTAGGCGGCGCGGACGATGACCTGCTCATCATCCGCAATCTCCCTCTGCTCTTGTCGGACTCGGCACGAGCCTGGCTCGAGCATCTCCCTCCCTCGCAAATCCACGACTGGCGCGACTTAGTTAGGATCTTCATCGGGAACTTCCAGGGCACTTACGTATGCCCCGGGAATTCCTGGGATCTTAAGAGCTGCCGCCAGAAGCCGGACGAGTCTCTCTGAGACTTCATCCGGCGCTTCTCCAAACAGTGCACCGAGCTACCCAGCGTCGATGACTCAGAGATCGTCCAGGCTTTCCTCTCCGGCACCACTTGTCGGGACTTGGTCCGAGAGTTAGGACGCAACGTCCCGCGCTCTGCTGCCGCGCTCCTCGACATCGCCACCAGCTTCACCTCGGGGGAAGAGGCTGTCGGAGCCATCTTCCCCGACGCTGATTGCAAGGGTAAGCGGAGGGAAGAGGCCCCCGTGGCCTCAACCTCCCACCTCCCAAAGAAAAAGAAGAAGGGTTGCCCAGGGAAACAGGAGGTCCTCGAGGCCATCCATGTCGCTACAACAGATCGCAGGAATCCCCGAGGCCCCCGTGGCCCCGGGCTATTCGACGACATGCTGAAGAAGCCCTGCCCTTACCATCAAGGTCCGGTAAAGCATGCTCTCGAGGATTGCACCAAGCTGCGGCGCTACTACGCCAAGCTCGGGCTCCCCGATGACGACGCCAAGCAGAAGGGCGCCGGCGGTCGGAACGAGGACAAGGACGACGGGTTCCCCGAGGTACGCAACGCTTTCATGATCTTCGGTGGGCCCTCGGCATGCCTTACGGCGCGGCAGCGCAAGAGGGAGCGCCGAGAAGTCTTCTCGGTCAAGGTGGCCACCCCCCCAGTACCTCGACTGGTCCCGAGAGGCGATCACCTTCGATCGAGGTGACCACCCCGACCGTATTCCGAATCCCGGGCAGTACCCGCTGGTCGTCGACCCGATCATCGGCAACACCCGACTCTCCAAGGTGTTGATGGACGGAGGCAGCGGCCTCAACATCCTCTACGCCAACACCCTGGAGCTCTTAGAGATCGACCGGTCGAGGCTACGAGGCGACGTTGCACCCTTCCACGGCATCGTGCCGGGGAGGCGCACGCAACCCCTCGGGCGCATCGACCTTCCCGTCTGCTTCGGCACCCCTTCCAACTACCGCAAGGAAGTCCTCACCTTCGAAGTAGTCGAGTTCGGGGGAGCCTACCACGCCATCCTGGGGCGACCATGCTACGCCAAGTTCATGGCAGTGCCCAACTATACCTACCTCAAGCTCAAGATGCCAGGCCCTAATGGGGTCATCACAATCGAATCCACGTACGAACATGCATACGACTGCGACGTCGAGTGCATCGAGTACGCCGAGGCCCTTGCGGAGGCCGAGACCCTCATCGCCCACCTAGACCAGCTCAGTGGCGAGGTGCCTGACTCCAAGCGTCGCGCGGGGGCGTTCGAGCCCGCTGAAACCATCAAACTCATCCCAGTCGACCCCGCATGCCCCGACGACCGGGCGCTGAAAATCAGCGCCACCCTCGACATCAAATAGGAAGCCGTGCTCGTCGACTTTCTCTGTGTGAACGCCGACATTTTCGCATGGAGTCCCTCGGACATGCCGGGCATACCGAGGGAAGTCGCCGAGCATGCCCTGGACATCCGGGCTGGATCTAGTGTGACAGAACCTCCTAAGTTATAGGGCCCACATGCACCTGTCACTGTCCGACGACCTTTGACATTTATGCATATGTTTCCAATAACTTAAAAAAACTGTCGGGTGTCCTCGGGGAACCCCAAATCATCCACGATTTCCGAGCAGGATCACGTTACAGAGTCATTGCAGTATTACAACATTTATTCAAATATCAAAACCAGAGTAAAAACAGCGGAAGTCTTACAATAACATAGTTTACAAACAGTTGTTTCAAACCTTACAAACTAAGTTCCATAATTATTACAAACCATAGTAGTAGTAGAGTGGCATAACTAACATATACTTAACACACAAAATAAACATCCTGCCCAAGGATCACACATTTAATTCTCATCGTCAGAACGGACGATAGTCATGCAGCACGATCCAAAACAGATCTGCTCATGAGGCTCACCTGCAACAAGGGGTCAACGAACCCTGAGTACAAAGGTACTCAACAAGACTTATCCGAAATCTTAACTGATAAACTCAGTAATGCAGGCTCAGGGATTCAAGGTATAGCTTTAACAATGATCAAAGTTCTTTTGCGTAAAAGCTCTTTTAACAACATTCTTTATATAGAAAACTTCTCGAGAATTATATACAAAGCTGACACGATCTGCACTGAGATCATGAAACTTCATATCCAACATCTTCACAAGCCTTAGTCAAGTTCTGGTTATTAATTCTACGATGATGAACAGTGAGTTGAGTCTCCATAACCGAGGAGCAACGACGATTCGAACCGATTAACACCCAGCTGGGAATTCCAGACCACACGACATATGCAGGTCCCCGACTCACATATATCAACCTACCCTTGGATCCTCTAAAACAAGAACGGGTCCGCGCCACCCGAGAATACAGCACACCTCAAATCCGGCCACATTCCAGCCACGAGGGTACACGCTATTCCCGCCATCTCTCCACTCCCAGTGCGCGAGTAGCCATTCTCTTAATAGAATTTCCAAGTTCAGGCTTACCGGAGTATGTGGTTAGTACTACAAATTCTCACCTCATGCAATTCAACAACGGACGTGCCTTAGTCGACACAGGCGGAAAGAACCCGCTCACAAGACCTCCATGTCTTGTGGCTCACACTCACCGAGTCCGCCCGGTCTAGATTTATTACTCCACATTCCCATATCACATGTTAACATAGTTAACCAGTGTTCCATTTGTAACTTGCGGGTGGTAGGTAGTCACCCGACTTTCATCGTTCTACGCATAGCTAAGCAAGACTAGGCATATACGAGTTTAAAACTGGTAATATGGTAAATATGGAATAACAAGGGTGGTAATGCAACAATTAGGCTTTTACTTAACTCCTAATCACTTAATGCAGTAACAGAAAGCAAAAGCGAAATTAATTTATAAAACACAAGGTAGGGTTGTATGCATCCGGGGCTTGCCTTCGTTGACGGAAAAGTCCGGTTCCTGCGACGTTACACAAGTATTCGACCCGACCTCAACAGACGGATTAACCTCTTCAACAGCTTGATTAACTACCACGTTTTCACTTTCGTTCACTACACGTAATAACAATGCCATGTTTAACATGATGCGGAATTCGAAACATGATGCTCGATGAGGGATGAAAAATTAATAATTTGAATACAACTTTCCTTCGCGGTACAGTTGCAAGTCAAACAAACTAATTCTTTTTCGTAAACACATACATCAACTGCCAAGGATCATTAACAACAAATGACCCAAGGTCATCACTCAATCCAAAATTCCAAACAAAACCTAAATCACTAAAGGTTACTATTTGCTTTTATGAATTAATTATTTAATTCAAAATTATGAAATAAATCAACTTATTCTAATTGAGCCCAAAATTTTAGTACATGTTCATTACATGTTAACTAAGTGGCAAAACAAATTTCATAATTTTTGGATAAATAAATAAGCCTAGAAAAATCCTGGAAATCCATTTATGAATAAATTGAGCAATTTTTATCACATTTAAAACTTACTAAAAAACACTATTTCATATTTTTCTTAAATACTATACATCTCAGAGAAGTCACACAAAAATTTTCATAATTTTTGGAGCTCTAAATAAATCTACACAAAAATAACAAAAACAGACACTATTCATTCAAATCTGAAAATAGAAAAATCCATTTGAACGCTGAGTCACTGACATCGGACCCCACCTGTCATCATCTACCTCCCGCGTGTTGACTACGACGACGACGGCGCTGACCGGCGCAAACTCACCGACGGTGAGTCCAAAGGCGACGGTCAAGGTACCAAAATGACCACATCATCACGGCGCATCGACTGAAGGCACTAGCTAGACGAATTACTACGAGTTACGAGCTTGGCGTCGGCCATGGCGGATGCGGTGGCTCGGCGACGTTACACCGGCGAAACGAAGCTGAAAACGGGGAAACAGAGGGCATGGGAAGGTCCAGTAGCTCACCACGAACACGTTCAAGCAAGAATTAAGGCCGGAGAAGCAACGGTGAAGCGGGGCGGCGTTCACAGCGATCACGGCGGTGCGAGCAATAGCGACGGCGGTGTTCCAGTGGCTGTGGTGGACAAAACGAGCAATCAACAAGATATTAAGCACCACGGCATCACGGAGAAGCTGAAACAATGCTTCCCGAGATCAGAAGCTCACCGTAGAGTACTGGCCACGACGGTGCTCGCTCGACGGGGACTCTGCCGGCCGCGAGGAAGAAGAGCGTGGTCAGCGAGTTCCCGGCGAAATCAGCCGACCACAGTTGGCTGGGTGAATGCGCAAGAGAAAGACGGAACTGGAACGGCCTTTACCAAGACGACCGCGGCGCTAGGGAGACGGTGCGGGCTCGCCGGAGCTATGGCGGTGGTGTCGGGAAAACAGAGCAAGAGAACGGGGCCAACGGCGACGGCTTGGGCTAAATAGAGCAGCTCAGAAGCGCAAGGAAGCTGCGCTGTGGCCTTCACCGCGCCAGCGCGACGCCAAAGACGGCCACGACCGCGCCTAGAAGCAAACCGAAGGTCGCCGCCGGTGTAGCTTTGAGCAGTGAACACTGTTCATCGAAATTACAAGTTTGCCATTCGCCAAATTTCATAAATTACTCTCAAATTTTCTAAACAACTCAAAAATCTCCAAAAACAAAAGTTGTTCAAAATCAAAAGTTCTACAACTTTGCTTTTATAACCATCTCCTAATTCGGTCTAGATTTTGAAATGAACTTTTGAATTTGAATAGGGAAATTTACCGAATTACGCCTTTTTGATTTACTCAAAAATTTTCTAAACAACTTGAAAAACTCCAAAAACAAACTTTGTATAACTTGCCAAGCTCTACACTTTTGCTTTTGGGCCCAACCCCAAAATATGCTTAGATTTTGAAATAGATTTTCAGGGTAGGGTTTACATGTTGAAACGCGGGGTTTTCTCGAAAAATTCAAAACCCAGTCAAACTTTGAACTTGAGTCAAACAATACAATTCAACACTCATTACACAAATGTAAACTTGTTTTAGTAAATGCACATCAAAGTTTTCACCAAATGCCAAATGCTTTGCAATGCATATGATGACATGTCAGATTTTAACATTTAAACACCCGAGGTGTTACATCTAGACCAGCGAGGCAACGCCTGCGGCGCTTCGACGAAGAAAAACGCAGGGCCATCGGGGAGGAAGTACAGAAGCTCTTGGCGGCCGGGTTCATCAAGGAAGTATCCCACCCGGAGTGGTTGGCTAACCCTGTTTTAGTCAAGAAGAAAAATGGGAAGTGGAGGATGTGTGTAGACTACACCGGTCTAAATAAAGCCTGTCCAAAGGTCCCCTTCCCATTACCTCGAATCGATCAAATCGTTGATTCCACCGCAGGGTGCGAGACCCTGTCTTTCCTTGATGCGTACTCCGGATACCATCAAATCAAGATGAAAGAGTCCGACCAGCTCGCGACTTACTTCATCACACCGTTTGGCATGTACTGCTACATGACGATGCCCTTCGGCCTCAGAAACGCAGGTGCCACGTACCAGCGGTGCATGACCCAGGTCTTTGGCAACAACATTGGGCAGACTGTCGAGGCCTACGTAGATGACATCGTGGTCAAAACCAGAAAGGCCGAAAATCTCGTGAATGACTTGAGGGTGACCTTCAAATGCCTTAGAGAGAGGGGCATCAAGCTCAACCCCGAGAAGTGCGTGTTCGGGGTCCCCCGAGGCATGCTCTTGGGATTCATAGTCTCGGAACGCGGCATTGAGGCCAACCCAGAGAAGGTCTCAGCTATAACCAGCATGGGACCAATCAGAGACCTCAAGGGAGTACAGAGGGTCATGGGATGCCTTGCGGCCCTAAGTCGCTTCATCTCACGCCTCGGCGAAAAAGGCCTGCCCCTGTACCGCCTCTTGAGAAAGTCTGAGCGCTTTTCTTGGACTGCCGAGGCCGAGGAAGCCTTCGCCAGGCTCAAAGCACTGCTGACCAACCCCCCCGTCCTGGTACCGCCCGCCGAGGGCGAGCAGCTCTTGCTCTACGTCACCGCGACAACCCAAGTGGTCAGCGCGGCCGTAGTAGTCGAGAGGCAGGAGAAGGGACATGCTCTACCCGTCCAACGACCTGTTTACTTCATCAGCGAAGTGCTCTCCGAAACTAAGACGCGTTACCCCCACATCCAGAAGCTGGTTTACGCAGTAGTCTTGGCTCGACGCAAGCTGCGTCACTACTTCGAGTCCCACCCGGTGACTGTGGTGTCGTCTTTTCCTCTGGGAGAGATAATCCAAAACCGGGAGGCCTCGGGTAGAGTAGCCAAGTGGGCTGTCGAACTCATGGGGGAAACCTTGTCCTTCGCGCCTCGGAAGGCGATCAAATCACAGGTCCTATCCGACTTTGTAGCCGAATGGACCGACACACAGCTGCCACCCGTTCAGATCCAATCAGAATGCTGGACCATGTACTTCGATGGGTCCCTGATGAAGACTAGGGCTGGCGTGGGCCTGCTCCTGGTCTCGCCCCTCGGAGTACACATGCGCTACATGATCCGGCTTCACTTCGCCGCCTCCAACAATGTCGCCGAATACGAGGCCCTCATCAACGGCCTGCAAGTTGCCATCGAACTTGGAGTACGATGTCTCGACGTACGGGGTGATTCGCAGCTCGTCGTCGATCAGGTGATGAAAGAGTCAAGCTGCCATGACCCCAAAATGAAGGCGTACTGCGCGATGGTACGTCGCCTGGAGAACAAGTTCGACGGTCTCGAACTCAACCACGTTGCACGAAAGTTCAACGAGGCTGCGGACGAACTAGCAAAGATGGCGTCTGCACGGACCCCGGTCCCCCCGAACGTCTTCACCAGAGACCTCCACAAGCCATCCGTCGACTACGCCTCAGCGATGGAAGAGGGCCCATCAGCCGAGCCCACCGTAGGGCCCGAGGCCCCCTCTGCCACCGAGACCTCGCCCGCCGAGCCCGAGGCCATGGCGATTGACACAGAGCCTCCCAAGGTCGACCAAGGAACAGACTAGCGAGTCCCTTTCCTTGATCACCTCGTTCGAGGAGAACTGCCCACTGACAGAACCGAAGCCCGACGGCTTGCGCGACGCGCCAAGACTTACACCCTCTGCGACGACGAGTTGTATAGGCATAGCCCATCTGGTGTTCTCCAGCGATGCATCACCACCGAGGCTGGCCAATCCTTACTTTGGGACTTGCACGCGGGAGTCTGCGGGCACCACGCGGCACCTCGGGCGCTCGTAGGTAACGCCTTCCGCCAAGGTTTCTATTGGCCAACGGCGGTGGCCGACGCCACGAAGCTAGTACGCTCCTACGAGGGATGCCAGTACTACGCTCGATAGACGCACCTTCCGGCCCAAGCCCTCCAAACCATCCCCATCACATGGCCATTCACTGTGTGGGGGCTGGACATGGTTGGGCCTCTGTAGAAGGCATCCGGGGGCCATACCCATCTGCTGGTAGCTATCGACAAATTCTCCAAATGGATCAAGGCTCGCCCAATCGCTGAGATCAAATCCGAGCAAGCGGTGCTGTTCTTTACCGATATCATCCACAGGTTCAGGGTTCCTAACACCATCATCACTGATAATGGGACACAATTCACCGGACGCAAGTTCCTAATGTTCTGCGACGACCACCACATCCGGGTGGCTTGGTCGGCCGTAGGGCACCCAAGGACGAATGGCCAAGTAGAGCGTGCCAATGGCATGATCCTACAAGGCCTTAAGCCAAGAATATTCAACCAATTGAAGAATTTTGGCAAGAAATGGCTTGCCGAACTCCCGTCAGTCATTTGGAGCCTAAGAAATACCCCAAGCCGAGCCACAGGATTCACACCGTTCTTCCTGGTCTATGGAGCCGAGGCCATCCTCCCCACTGACTTAGAATACGGTTCCCTGAGGCTACAGGCGTACAACGAGCAAAGCAACCGCACTGCCTGCGAAGACGCCCTCGACCAACTGGAGGAAGCCCGAGACATCGCGCTGCTACACTCAGCCAGGTACCAGCAAGCCCTACGGCGCTACCAAGCCCAGCGCGTCCAAAGCCGAGACCTGAAGGTGGGCGACCTGGTGCTGAGACGGAGGCAGAGCAACAAGGGCCGCCACAAGCTGACCCCACCCTGGGAAGGGTCGTACATCATCGCTCACGTGCTGAAGCCCGGGACCTACAAGTTGGCCAACGAGAAGGGCGAAATCTTCACAAACGCTTGGAACATAGAACAGCTACGTCGTTTCTACCCTTTAATTTCCAAACGTTGTTTACATTGTTTCTCGAAATACAATAAAGAAGCGTTCTTAGTTGTTATAATCTTTCGAGGAACCCCCCTTATAGACAAGTCGATTGTATAGAACCTAAGGACCGTACGAACGTCTCAAAGGCGAAAAGGCCGGCCGAGCCGTGAGAACGGCCCACGCCTCCGGGCTACGGTAGCTCCCTCACCACCTTTTCACCCAAAGGACAGCGTAGGCTCCGAGGAAGTTCTATGCAGAGATAGGGGCTCGACATCACAATAGCGCTATAAGGGAGACCGGCTCTGCCTCTGCAAAGCCGAGCCTCCCTCGGGGGCTAAAAAGGGGAAACCCCCTAAGTCCCGAAACCCCCTAAGTCTCGAACACCGTTTGTTAATGGTCTTTCAAAAAACTTCTACGCCAAACTCTCTCGCGCTCCGACGGGACCTTCACAAGAAACCCAAAAGACCAAAAGTTTGTCTAGAGGCCAAAGGGCCGGTCGAGTCGTGAGAACGGCCTACGCCTCTGGGCTACGGCAGCTCCCTCACCACCCTTCGCCGAAGGATGGCTTAAGTCCCGAGGGATTTCTTTGCGGGTTCCCAAGATCGAGACAGAGGGCACAGGCTTGGAAGTAGAACAGAAAACGGTTAAAAGACGCACATACGCAAATACTTTAAAAGGCCTCAACAGCCACAAAAACGTCACGATACAGCAACTAACTCAATCCGGTTACATGGCCCCTTTTGGCCCAGGTCAAAGCTCAAGGATCGGTGGCCGGCGTGGGAGGGACCACCTCTTCTTCAAACAGACCAGCCAGCGCCGTGCCAGGTGCCTCGGCCGCCTCCAACAGCTTCACGACCTCCGCATCAGCCTCCTCGTCATCTTCTGGCAACACATAGCCGTCGCTGACAGCCTCGAGGTTGATGGCGTAGTGCGAAGAGACGACGGCCAGGGCGCGCTTGACACCCGTGTGCAACGCCCCCCGGAGCCTCTCGCGGACGCGGCCGCTCAACGCAATCAGGCGGCTCCCAAGGGAGCTGGCTGATTGGACCTCCTCGACGTCCAGGGCCTCGCAGGCGGTACGGACAGCGCTACGTAACGCCTCGTGCTCCCGGACCTCAGCATCCAGCGCCGCTTGCGCTGCGACGGAGGCCTCAGCCGCCTAGGAAGCTTCTTTTTTCAGATCTACGTCGCAACGAGGGGTCAGGAGTCAAACAGCGAACCAGAACAAATGGAACAAGGAACACGGTTCAGCGGAACTTACCCTCGGCCTTGTTCTTCCAGGCTAGGACCTCGACCCGAGAGGCCTCGGCCAGCCTTGGTAACCTCTGCCAAGGCGACTCTCGTCGCCTAATGCTCGCTCTGCTCCGCACCCAGCTGCCCGGCTGTGGCCTTCGCAGAGGCCGTCGCTTCTTGGGCCCGAGACCTGAAGGAGTCTCGCTCCTCCTCTAGTTCCTTGATCTTCGCCTCCAAGGGGGCAGCCTGCCCCTTAGCCGTGACCAACTCGGCCTGAAGGTCAGCACAACGAAGGCGGAGGTCCTCCACTTCCGCACTCCAGCGCTGACAAAAGCCCCTAGGGCGTCGGCGAGCAGGCCCTTCTGCCACCGGAGCTGGTCCCAGATATCCCTCTCCCTTCGTAGGAACACCGATTTCCCAAGGGACCGGGTCTCGAGCTCCTATAAAGGTAAGAAACGCGCGTCAAAACACTGCGAGGGGACTCGAAGAGAAAACAACTCGGCACGGGAGAGGAAGGTACTTACCTGGGTGACACCGGGCAAGTCCCGTCCCATAATAGTCATCGCCGTCTGCAGCGACCGCACTGCCAGTTGGCGGTACTGCTCGAGGGTATCCCACCGCCCCCCCTCTGCGATATCTTCAAGGGCGAACACAGGCTCCCCCTCGGGATCAGCCTGGTTCCGCCAGAAAACACGCGGGAAGTTCCACCCACGGGGCTCGGGCCGTAGCCGGGCAAGGGCCGAACTCCCCTCGGCGGGATCTGGGACCGGCTGCTCCGCGG
The DNA here is from genome assembly GCF_019320115.1 of Miscanthus floridulus. NCBI lineage: Eukaryota > Viridiplantae > Streptophyta > Magnoliopsida > Poales > Poaceae > Miscanthus > Miscanthus floridulus. The sequence continues at coordinate 72,002,307 of NC_089592.1, forward strand.
TACTGGCCTCCTCGACGTCCGCCGCCTCCTTCCCTCGGGAAGAATCATCAGACGAGATTGTCTGAAACCAGGGGCGGCGCCAAAATTTGCTCCGTCTCCACCTCCATCGCCTCAGCCTCGACGGACCCGGGGGCTCTGGCCTCCGCCATCTCTACCTCGGTGGCCCCGGCGTCCACCGCCCTGGCTTCAGAGGTCTCGGGGCTCCTGGCCTCACCCTCAACGGCCTCGGCAATAATGGACGCCCCGGCCTCCTTCGCCCCAAGACCCGCGACATCGCGAGGCGTGGGCTCCTCCTCCTCCACTCGCTCCGCGGCTGCCTCGGCACCCTTTTCCTGGGCAGCCGCCTCCTCCGAAACGGCCCCGCCCGACGCCGCGCCACGCTGCACGCCAGCCTGCGCCTCCGCTGCCTGATGGGCAGAGGAGCTAACATTCACCTTGAGCGCCTTACGGGGCGCCAAGGGAGGATCTTCCACCAGATGCGTCTGGCTGGAAGCAAAGACACTCCCAAGGTCAGCACGCGACCGAGGGGCAAACAAGAAGTACTACGTACTCCACCAGAAAAAACGCTTACCGCGAACGGGGATGCAGCCGCTTCGACACCGCCAGCCTCCTCTGCAACTGCGGCGGTGGTGGCAGCAGCGCGGCCTCGGTGACCACCGGTGCCAGCTGGCCTCCGTCGGGCCCCGGCACCTCCTCGACCCTTCGCGGAGACGAGGGGGTCGCCCCCACCGTCGCCGGCTCCACCTCCACCGTCGAACCCATCGGGCTGACGGCACGCTCCTCCAACACCCGCGCCTCGGGTGTGTCGGCCTCGGCCCCGGGACGAGCCGCCACCGGCCCCGGGACACCTCCTCCTCCTAGGAGCGTCAGGCTCCTTGCCGGCACCCCGGGCACCATCTCCCTAATGTCGGGGAGGTGTTCTAGGCAGGCCGTCCCCACCTCGCGCCCGTCGCCGTCGCCCGAAGAATCCGACATCGACGACGAGGGAGACTGGCTCCAACGGGAGACCGTCGAGCTTCTGACGCCGGCGACGGGCGTCCAGCTTTTCGCGCGCAAGGAGCTTCTTCGTGCGCTTCGCCTCCTTGGCATCTTTCTTCTTCTCCTCCTCCTCGGCACGCGCCCTGTTCACAGGACCGCCGCCAGGCGTCCTCGGGAACGGGCGGCAGGGAGCCTCGCATGTCTCTTATCCTCTATGGGAACAACGAAGTAAGACAACAGACAAAAAAGAAAAAAGGAAAACGAAAAACAAGAAGGCCGCGAAAGCCTCGACAACATCCAACTTACCAGCAGAGACATACCCCCACGACGGGCGCATCGGGAACGGCATCAAATCGTCAATCTTCGGCTTCCCGTCTACCGCCTCTCTCACCCGACGCAGGGTCTCGTCGTCGGTAAGGGCGAAGGCGGACATCTTGACACCAGCGATCGGATCGCCCGGCGTCATCTCGAACAGCCGCCGCCGCCGGGCCATCAGCGGCAACACCCTCCGGCGGTGAAAAGCCGCCACGACCACGGCCGCCGAAAGACCGTGGTCACGCAGCTTCCCCAAGGCCCTCAAGAGCGGTTCCAGCCTAGGCTGATCGGCCTTGACGACGCCGTATCCCCATTTCTCTGGTTGACTCTCTACAACCCGCCCGGTATAAGGGGGAAGTCCTCCGCCGTCGTTGCGGAGGTAGAACCAGCCAGTCGTACCAACGATGGTTGGACGAGGACAGCTGGGCCGGGATGTAGAGGGACTGCCGGTCTTGGCGTACGTGAAGAGTGCAGCCGCCGGCCCTCTGCACCTTCCGAGCCCCCCTCGTTCCCCCCGGCTTGGTGGTGAACGTCGCTCGGAACAAGTGGAGCCACAACTCCCAGTGGGGAGCGATCCCCAAGTACCCCTCACAGACGGCGACGAAGATGGCCGCCTGCGCGATGGAGTTGGGGCTGAAATTGTGAAGCTCCACACCGTAGTAGTGCGGGAGCGCCCGCATGAAGTTGTCCACCGGCGACCCGAGGCCTCGCTCGTGGAAGACGACGAAGCTCACCACGTAGCCGTCGCGCGGCCTCGGCTCCGACTCGTTCCCCGGAGCAATCCACTCCGGCTCGTCAGGGTCGGTGATCGGGCGAAGAAGACCGGCCTCCACGAGCGACTGCAGCTTCTCCTCGGTGACGTCGGACCGCTCCCTAGGGATCCGCCGGGAGGATGACGGGACCACCAGCCATTGCGCGGCGGAGGGCGCTGCTACGACGGTAATCTCTCTCCCTCTCTCTTTCAGTCTCTCGCCTTTCCCCTTCTCCTCCCCGGCGCTCTAAGCTCTCAGCAACTGACACGGAGGCAGCAAAGACGAGTGCGGAAAAGGTAAGAAGGGGAAGGGCGAGGTTCTTTGCGTATTTATGCAGGGACAAGACGAAACCGCCGGGCGACGAAATCGGGGAAGTTTTCCCCAAAAGATCCGGCGCGGTTATCCAGATCCGGTTTTACCGCCCACGCGCCCACTCCCCCCTCGTTAAATCAGTGCGTGCAGATACGTCCCGTCGGCTGACACCACGTCGTGTCCAACCGCAGCAGCAGCAGGCGCCGTTTCGCTACCCCGAAAAAGTCGCCTCAAAAGACGCGCCTGCCGTTGTTAGCCGTAGGGAGAGAAATAACCCCCCCCGATTCCTTTCAGGCAAAGGAACTGGGCACCGAGCCCGCTACGGTCCAGGGGTTCGAAGGCTGGGCCCTTAGGGGTCTCGACAGCCGCCCCAGGGCAACAGAGTCAGGGGCGACTACGGGCGAGCCTATACGAGGCCGAGGCCCAAGCAAGCGAAACGCTTGGGACGCCCTGTGTCGTGTCCGAGACCGGTAGGGAGGTCTCCGAATGGGATCCCACCGTAGGGAGGCACCGAGCCACCGAGGCCCAGCGAACGGCCTCGGCACCCACTAGAGAAACCCTCCGGCACTCTTGGAGCGCGTCTCCGGACCGCTAGCCGACCCCCAGCGAACTGGGGTATGGGCCTCCACTCGGACTTACCCGATAACAGCTCACCGGAACTGCCATCGCTCGCGCCCACCGAGGGTAGCGTGGCACATTCCACCCCTCCTTCCGAGCGAAAAGGAAGCGCGAGGGTCGAATAAAAAGTCAGGAGAATCCCTGACGGCCCTCTTGCTCTGCGCAGAGGCTAAGGGACTCTTCCTGCAAAAAACATTGCCGAGACCCAGCGACTTAGGCTCGCACCCGAGGGGGCTCGGCAAAACAAACCCTCCTTCCGAGCGAAAAGGAAGCGCGAGGGTCGTTCAAAAAGCCAGAAGAGCTCCTGACGGCCCTCTTGCTCCGTGCAGAGGCTAGGGAGCTCCCTCTGCTAAAGACGCCGAGACCCCGCGACCTAGGCTCGCACCCGAGGGGGGCTCGGCAGACAGACCCTCACGCGCGAGGGGCGAACCAAAAAGCCAGGGGGACCTCTGATCGCTCTCTCGCTCCAGGCGAGAGACTCGGGGGCTCCTCCTGCAACTTTGCCGAGACCCAGCGGCTCAAGCTCGCACACGAGTGGGCTCGGCAAACAGCCCCCCGTCCGAGCGAAAAGGACGTGCGGGGGACGGACAAAACAGTCGGGAGGACCCCTGACCACCCTCTCGCCCCGTGCGGAGGCTCGGGGGCTCTTCCTACGCCCAAGATAAAGACAAAAGCGACCCAAGCCCGTTACGGTCCAGGGGTTCGAAGGCTGGACCCCCCGGGGGTTTCGACAGCTGCCCTAGGGCAAAAGAGTCAGGGACGACTACGGGCGAGCCTGTACGGGCGCACCCTGTGTCGTGTCCGAGACCGGCAGGGAGGTCTCCGAATGGGATCCCACCGTAGGGAGGCACCGAGCCACCGAGGCCCAGCGAACGGCCTCGGCACCCACTAGAGAAACCCGCCGGTACTCTTGGAGCGCGTCCCCGGACCGCTAGCCGACCCCCAGCAAACGGGGTACGGGCCTCCACTCGGACTTACCCGATAACAGCTCACCGGAAATGCCGACGCTCGCGCCCACCGAGGGTAGCGCGGCATCTTCCACCCCTCCTTCCGAGCGAAAAAGAAGTACGGGGGTCGTACAAAAAGCCGGGGGAACCCCTGACGGCCCTCTCGCTCCAGGCGGAGGCTGAGGGGCTTTTTCCGCAGCATCGTCAAGGCCCTGCGATCCGAACTCGCACCCATGGGCCCGGCAAACATCCCTCACTCGAAGGAGAAAAAAGCCCCTGAAGAAGTGAAATCACTCCTCCAGGGCCTCGGGGGCTACACCCGGCGGGTGCGCTCGCGCGCACCCACCAAAGCCTCGAGTACAAACACCATCCCAACAGGAACTGTCGAGAGCCAATCCTCGTCAGAACCTCAGGGGGAGTACCTTCACTCCCCCCAAGGCTCGGGGGCTACTGTCGGATGCCGTGAGAAGGGGTACCCTAAGCAAGACCCAAAAAACGACTGCGTAGACTTCGTAAAGATCGAAACCAGCTAAACACCGCTGGCCTCGGCCGGTTCTCCGACTCGCCCGAGGCCCCCTCACCGCTGGCCTCGGCCGATTCTCCGACTCGCCCGAGGCCCCCTCACCACTGACCTCGAGCGACTCCCCGCCGAAGGCCTCGGCCGGGCCACTGACCCTCCGTCTCGCGCGAGGCGGGCTCGGCAGCACTCCGCTGCCTCTTCCTTCTCCCGTCCCTCTGACAAAACGTCGTGTCGCATTAACTCAGCCAACTGCTGCCCCTGACATCGGCCGCACGCTCGGCACAGTACAGCAGAGTGGCCGACGGGACAGGAAGCAGGACGGGGCAGGGGTTACCCGCCACTGTGCTAACCACTATGCACATGGCTGACGCCCATGCCTCACTGAGCTGCCAACTCCTGCTCCAAGGACAACGCAGCATGGGGAGCCACGTCTGGGCTACTGTGGCCTCGGAATCAGTACCCAGGACCAATAATTCCCTCCAAGGCCTCGGCAGTTTGCTTCAGGGGCTCGGCAGCCTGAGGACCCACGTCCGCCGGGGCCCCCCGCGATGGCTTGGCCTCGGCACCTGCAGAGCCACAGCTCCCCACGACGTCATCACACGATGACCCGCACGTCGCCCGGACTGGGCAGGGGTTACCCGCCACTGTACTGACCACCATGCACATGGCGGACGCCCATGCCTCACTGTGCTGCCAACTCCTGCTCCAAGGACAACGCAGCATGGGGAGCCACGTCTGGACTACTGTGGCCTCGGAATCAGTACCCAGGTCCAATAACTCCCCCAAGGCCTCGGCAGTTTGCTTCAGGGGCTCGGCAGCCTGAGGATCCATGTCCGCCGAGCCCCCCACGATGGCTCGGCCTCGGCGTCTGCAGGGCCGCTGCTCCCTACGACGTCATTGCACGGTGACCAGCACGTCGCCCGCCATGTCCTGCATCAAGCTATACTGGAGCCCCACGACGCACAAGATCGAGTATGACCGGCGCGTCACTTCTGCACGACAAGGACAGGGCCACTCCATCGACCATACCACGACAGTGGCCGGCTACAGGGCTCGGACACGCCACCCCGTTTACAGAAGCGCTATGTAGCAATCTATGTACGGTCCCAGGTCTCCCTTAGAGTATAAAAGGGAGGCACCGGGGCCATTTCTAGGGGCGACCGGAAGAGGACGAACACACCGATAGAACTTGACACTCACTACGCTGCTTGAGAACAACGCCTCAAGCAGCTCGCACCACCCTCACCGAGACCTGGGGCTAGCCCCCTCTCTCACCTAGCTTGTAACCCCCTACTACGAGCACTCCGGTGCAAGGAATACAAGATCAATCTCTCAGACTGGACGTAGGGCCTCGATTGCCTGAACCAGTATAAACCTTGTGTCTCTTTGCATCACCATCCGGGATTAGGGGCACGCAGCACAAACTCACTCGTTGGTTGAGGGACCCCCGGTTCCAAAACGCCGACAATATTAGTCGGATTTTTCAACTTAAGAATCGTCATTACTTAGGGTTTCATGTAATTTTAATATTTATATTATACAACCGTAGGATGCCAAGGCATGGAAAAACTAGCAAACCAAGGTAACCTCAGCGCACGTTGTTATGTTATGGGTTCATTGTTGTGGATCAAATAAGAAACCTTAGGTGTAGGGTTTAATGTTAATTGCTTTTGGTTCTTAGAATGAAAATGGCTAAATTATAGTTATGGCCGGATGACCGAAAATGTCTTCGACCCATTGCCTCTGTCTAGTGGTGTTCCAGTGTTCATGTGCTTTTTGCGGCGATCCTTGCAAGGTAGCCAAGTCCGATGAAGAGGACACGTATAGGCAGATGTATTGGATGTGTTTCAATTTTGCGTTTGAGCCTACACTTCGTCAGCGCCTGATCTGAATGAGCAAGATCGCTGAACTCGTGAACTCTTTGATCACGACGGCTAGGAAAGACACGTCTCAGCATCTCAACATCACTCTATGTCAGCTCTCCAACAGAGCGATCATCATCAGAATCAAGATCCCTTGCCATCTCATATGGCTCCGAATCATTCATAATTTCAATACTATTGGAGCCACGAAATCCATCTCCACAGTGCACTTACGCAGCAACAGGGAGCACATCCACATTGTCAGGAATGTCTCCTACAACATAAATAGAAAAATAAGGAAAGAATGAAAAAAATGGATGTAAGAAAGGGGGTAAGCTCTCAATAACCATGTGGATAAGACACTTACTCGGATGATTCTGTGTCAAAGGGATCTCATGAGGAGGATCTGCCACAACATCATGAGTCTGACAAGCATCTCCAACTAGTTCATTGGGGGCAGATTGAGCATCGGGAACCATAGGTGCAACCTACACATCCATATCAGGTTCCGGGACAGGAGGGTCGAAGTGTGCCTGCTGACCCATTGACAGAGAAAACCCATGAGGAATGGGATCAACTAACACCCGACGCACAACCACGTCCAAACTTTAGAACAGGCACTTCATAGTCGATCTCACATAGTTCTCCCACTAGTCTGCACATCCAATTGAGATTATCTTCCTTAGGATATTGGGAGAGGAACTTAGGTAAATTACACCCTCCACTGCGATGCCATCATCTCTATGGCAATGTAGCTCCTCCCGAGCCCTTGCAACCAACTCACTAAATGAAGGCTTCTCATTGAATAACACAGACACGCTTTGCATCTCAAAAAAACTCAACATATCCATAGTGATCTCTTTCCATAGTGCCTCCATGATATATGCTCACTAGGTTGCCCATCTAGTTCATACACATAAGGACATACAATTCCTTTAGTCCCATATAAATGAAGCATACTAAGTACAAGGTCTCTAGTATGTAATAACTAACTAAATAGATACTATCAAATCACTACTAACTACTAAGTACTACTAACTAACTATGTCAAGTAACTATCTAACTAACTATGTAACTAAGTATATAACTATTTTACTATCTTACTAACTATATAACTATGAAACTAACTATATATCTAACTATGTAAAGTATCTATCAATCAACCTATCAATCTAAATATCTTTCTACCTATCTAAATCACTACCACACTAACCAACTAATAACCACTGTTAAATAACTAAATTTAAAAACTAATATACCTCAAGTGCAAGGGAGGCGCAGCCAGTCGACAAGAGACAGAGACGCCTGACGGGGAAGCTGTCGTACGCCCACGCGTGCACCCGGCCGGCAACTGGAGTGGCCAAGCGGGCGGCCATAGGAGGCCGGCAAAAGACATCCCGCTACCGGCCTACCGGGGCGAGGCAGCTGGGCCGCCGCAGCGGGGAGGCCAGCCTGCACGGGCAGGGCGCAGCGGTCGCGGCGAGGCGGGCAGGGCGAGGCAGCCGGGACGACCGGCCAGCACGCGGCGCCTGGGGATGGGGGAGCAGGGCACGGCCTGCAAGGGACGGGGCGCCGAACCGGTCGGCGGGGCAGGGCGCACGGCCGGCCGGGAGCGGCGACGGTGGTCGGGGTGGGGAACGGCAAGGACGAGCGGTGTCGGCGGCGGGAGGTGTCGAGCGCGAGAGAGAGTGAGAGAGAAAGGAAGAGAGGAAAAGGATGGAAGAAAGAGAAAGAAAACGGACCCACCTGTAAGGCCGGCTCGGCGCCAAGATCTACGGTGCCAAGCTTGGCGCCAAGATTCACGACGCCGAGTTGGCTGCCATGTCACCCCCGGCTCTACTTTGATGTCGACGTGGCCCCCGGCCTAGGCGCCAAACCCTTTGACGCCGAGACGATGGCGTTGAGGTTAGGGTCCAGATTTTAAAAACATATTTTCAGAGATATATTTGTGTAAAACTTTTTTTAAAAAAGGACAAAAAAAAAAATTCGGGCAACACGACACGAAGATAAGAAGGGACGTACAGAAACAAAGGCAGATGTGAAATGGAACTGCGGGATGCATTGCATATTTGCATACGGTAGCATTTCCATTGCGCATTGCAAATTGTCAGCAATGAACAATGCGAGTATACGACCAAACTTTACTGCTAGGAGCTAGGAGTTGGGAGTACGTGTGCACGGTAGATTTGAAATCGAACGAAGAGTAGCACGTACGCCGTATACGTACTACACGTACGTACGTCCGCGCGCGTGAGTGGCAGGGACAGGGACAGGGACAGGGACAGGGACAGTGAAGTGTGCCTGGGCAGCCTGGCTGCCTGCCTACTATTGCGTGTGTGAGTGAGGGGTGTTTGGTTCTTTAACCACTCTTAAAATTTATGTTATATCGAATATTTAAATACTAATAAGAAGCATTAAATATAGATTAATTATAAAACTAATTACATAGATGGAAGCTAATTTCTGAGATGAATTTTTTAAGCCTAATTAATCTGTCATTAACATATGTTACTGAAGCACCACATTGTCAAATCATGGACTAATTAGGCTTAAAAGATTTATCTCGCAAATTAGTCGCAAGTTATGTAATTAGTTTCGTAATTAATCTATATTTAATACTTTATACATGTGTTAAATATTCGATATGATAGAAATTTTAGAAGTTCCCGTAGGAACCCAACAGCCCCTGAGAGCCATGGTGTTCGGTGAGGAAACAACCAAGCGAGGTCCAGCTGAGGCCGCAGTTTAAGGCTGTGTTTGGATTATAGGATTTTCAAAGGAATATAAAAGGAGTCAGCTTTCCTATACTTCTGCATCCTGTAGTAGTGTTTGGAACACAGGATTGGTTCATTCCTTTCCATAGGAAAGTTTTCTGCACCCGCGCGTTTTGGAGGAAAACAAAAATCTACCACAACCTCTTGTTTGTGTTTTCTTCATGAAGTACGAGATGAATCTGAGGCTGGCCGCGAGCTTATCACGTTTGTGCCATGGTGGATGCTTAAACTGTAGTATATTTAAGAGAGATCAATGCTTATCACAACTATGCTTACTGTAAATCAATAGATTCCTATGTTATTAGTATTCTTATGTTCCAAATACCAATTCCTATAAAAATCTTATATTTTTCAATCCTCTATTTACATCTCTATTCATTTTCTAGTTCTGTATTTTCTCTGATTCCTACGTTTTACATTCCTATATTCCAAACAGGCCCAAAAGGGAGGGACATGACCATACCATTTCTTGAGCGGCAAGTTCTAATCACACCGTACTCGACACACCATACCATTTGTAACAAGCGCCACGGTAGTGGGTTAGGAGCCTACAAGCTCAGAAAAAGCACATTTGGTAACAAAGCGCCGAGCAACCATGCCAGCGGCGACGGGACAGGTAACATTTTCCGCTCTGCTTAATGAAACACGTGCTAATGCATGCTTTCAAAAAAAAAAAAACCATGCGAGCCTCAAGCGGTACGGCTCCACTAATCAACAAGAGCAAATTTCATGCATAACGTTTTGCGGGGCAATTTTTTTTTTTGTCATAATGGCCTCGTTCAGCTGGCTAAAACTTAGCTAAAACTGACTGGTTTTGTGAGAGAGAAACACTATAGCAGCTTATTGATGAACAGTATTCGCTGAGGAGGATCAGCCGGCCGCCCAATAAGTTTGTAATATATCTTCTTCATATAACTTTATAGGCAACTTGTCCTGATAGCTTTTCTACGTGACATTTGAAACCAAACTTTTGTTCACAACTATTAGCGAATAAATTTATCATAACAAAATTCCCAGCATAACGTTTATATCACAACTTTTATATAAATTTTGGTTGTTTAACATATTTAATACATACAACTTATCTATATAACTTTCTTATTTAATTTGTTTTACGACAAATTTTCAATCTGAAAAGTTTGTTCATGGTATATATAAGAAAAATAGGTAGGCTAATAATATGAAAAAACAAAGGAAAAATAAGGAAAGAATAATATAAAAGAAAAAAAGAAAAGAAAGTGCTCATGGTGATCATGAAGGTAAGGGGGGATGCACCTGGACCGCGTTTTAGGTGTAGGTGCAGTGAAACTGTTAGCTCTCGAGCAAACAATCATACGAGACTGGAATTGGAAATCATAACGGGCTTATACTCCTCATTTCTCTTCGTATTCCTCTTTTTTTTCCTTCTGCAAAAAAGATGTTTTTAAACAAATAAAAAAATTTGGGGTATGTGATCGTCATCCTACAAAAGTGGGAGCTTTACGGCTAATTTGGAAGCAAGGGGAAGACACACCTCGAAATGAAAACCCCTTCGTGAAGAACTAAATAATTATTCAAATTATTTTCCCATTGATTTTCCACCCTGAAAAAAGTCAGGAATCCCGAGGAGATTTGAGTTTCCTAAATTAGCCCTTAGGTGCTCCACTGTCCACACGGGGTATGGATTCCTAGCCCTCACTAGATATGGCAACGGGTCAGGTAAGATATGGGTGAAGTAAATATATACTCACAATAAATTGTCGCAATATTTGCTTTAAAGATGTCTTAACAACATAGGTTCTGATCTATTATAAATCAACGCTAGTAGCATATAAGGGAATAATAAATATAAATAGATGGCAGTGAAGGGATTTTTTTTTCAATGGTACAGAAAGGATGGTTACAATTTTAGACGGCATTAAAGGAACTTTTTTCTAGATTTTCCTGATTTGCCGGCGGAGCTGTCCTGGTTGGCCGCGGGGAGCGGCGGCTACGCTGAATGGAAGCATCGGCGACACGGGAGGGAAGCCATGCGGCGGCGGCGTGAGGAAACGAGTCAAACTTTTTTTTAAAATCCACGACGTGAGGAAAATCCCGTGAGGCGTGCTGCAATGCTGAGCGAGCGGGCCGGATCGAAGTGAGTGGACCAGGACGGTTGGGCCGAATTGAATGAGCTGGACGAAAAAAGTCAGAATTTTATCTTTTTATTATTAGGGATAGATTTTTTACTCGTGTCCATATTGACAAGTATTGCTAAACTTTTGTACTTATACCCACGCTAATTGGGTGCAATGCCCATGGGTAGATGAAAGCCCTAGTTTGGTTTTGGTGAATTGATGAAACCCTAAGTGCTAACCTAATTTATCAAAGTGATCATGAGATAGGTAGCACATTCCAAGTGGTGAAGCAAATGAAGATCATAACATGATGATGGTGATGCCATGGTGATGATCAAGTGCTTGGACTTGAAAAGAAGAAAGATAAAAACAAAAGACTCAAGGTAAATGTATAAATGGTAGGAGCCATTTTGTTTTGGTGATTGAGACACTTAGTGAGTGTGATCACATTTCGGATCGATAGTTGTACTATTAAGAGGGGTGAAACTCGTATCGAACTGCGGTTATCAAAGTGCCACTAGATGCTCTAACTCATTGCATATGCATTTAGGATCTAGTGGAGTGCTCACACCCTTAAAAATGTTTGTGAAAATATGCTAACACATGTGCACAAGGTGATACACTTGGTGGTTGGCACATTTGAGCAAGGGTTAGGAACTTCACCGGCAGAGTGTCTGCTCGTAGAGTGTGGATAGTCCGACGGTGCCACCGATGCCCTATACAGAAAAGACTGAGTCTCACATAGTGGACCGGACGCTGGCCTCAACTAGACCGGCACGTCCAGTCAGTAGAAATAGTGAAGACGCTGGCGTCGGTCTTCGACCGAATGCTGGGTCACTTCATGACCGGACGCTAAGTGGGTGCGTATGGTCCCGCTGACATGGCAGCGCACAGAGGAGACGTTGAGTGATCGAACATTGGGTGAGTCCGGTCGGGCATGACCGAACGCGTCCGGTCGTGAATTTTCGCGAATGGAACCTTACTGGAAACGACCAAACGCTGGGGTCCTGTGTCTGGTCACTACTTAAATGTACTGATGACCGTTGAGATCAGACGATCGGCGTTTGAAGCCGATGACACGTGGCAAGCATCGAGCGACCGGACGCTGGGGTCCTGTGTCCGGTCGATATGACCAGAGCGTCCGATCACCCTGTGTTGTGCCTAGTGAAGGAATACAACGGCTCTATTTCATAGGGGCTTCTATTTAAGCCCCATGGCATGCTCTAGCTCGCTCTCTTGGCCATTTGCATTGACACAGCAACCTTGTGAGCTTAGCCAAAGCCCTCCCACTCATCTCCATAATAGATTCAATATCTTTGTGAGATTGAGAGTGAATCTAAGTGCATTGCTTGAGTGTTTGCATCTAAAGGCACTTGGTGTTCGTGTTTCACTTGTTATTCTTGGTGGTTGCCGCCACCTAGACGGCTTGGAGCAGCGAGGATCGTCGTGTGGAGGTTGGTGATTGTCTTCGGCTTTGATCGTGGTGATTGTGAGGGGTTCTTGACCTTTCTCCGGCAGAGAGTCAAAAGGTACTCTAGTGTATTGCTCATGGCATGTGTGATCCTCATCTTGTGTTAGTTGTGCAGCACCCTATTGAGAGTTTGGCGTGTGATGTCCAATTAGCGCGTGAACCTCCAAGTGAGTGAATCGCCACAATGAGGACTAGCTTGCCGGCAAGCAAGTGAACCTCAGGTAAAAAAACATTGTGTCATTATTTGATTCCGAGGTGATTGGTCTTCATTGATATTGATTCTTGTGATTGATTGATTCATTCCTCGATACGGCTGGTATAACCATCTTACTCTCTCTCTCTCTCTTTACACTACCGCAAACTAGTTATCAAGCTCTTTAGTATAGCTAGTTGTAAGAGCTTGTTAGTTTAGGTTAGTATGGCTCTTTAGTTAGTCTTTGAGAGCACACTAACTTAGTGTAGTGACATAGCCATTGTGTGGAAAGAAACTATAGAAACTAGAATTGTGGTAGGATGGCTTGTATTTTTAGTAGGCTAGCGCAACACTTGCTTCGCCTCATAATTGTCTAACCAGTTTGTTAAGTATTGTTATAGAAATTTTTAATAGGCTATTCACCCTCCTCTAGCCATTAGGACATTTCAAGTGGTATCAGAGCCGAGATCACCGTGATTTGAGGCTTAACAACCTTCGGTGTAAAAATGACTCAAATCAACTGATACCAAGAAGCCACCCTAATTTAATGGCACAAATTATCTATATTGGAAATCAAAGATGGCCACACATATCAAAGTCAATCAATAGAAGAGTGTGGAAGGTGGTAGAAATCAAAATTGAGATTGATGATCTGGAGAATCCCACCGCGGCCAAAGAAGTGCTTCTCCAAAACAATGACACTGCTTTAAGTGCCATTTATGATGCAATTGATGAGAGAACATTTGAGCAAATCAAGAATATTGAGATGACTCATGAGGCTTGGAAGAAGTTGGAAGAATCATTTGAGGGCACTCAAGCTGTGAAGGGTGCAAAGGCATACATTCTCAAAGAGAAGTTTGCAAGCTTCAAGATGAAGGAGGATGAGAGTGTGTCAGAGATGTTCCATAGGCTTCAAGTGCTTGTAAATGATCTCAAAGCACTTGAAGAAGAGGTAAAGGACAAGGACTTCTCCCACAAGTTCTTGAGATGCTTACCTTCAAGATTTGGCACATTGGTCACTATTCTAGTGAGGAGTGGTTTGGACACCATGACACCAAACCAAGTGTTGGGAGATATAATGACCGATGATACATATAGAGATGATGATGAGAAGAAAGAAAAGAAGGAAAAGAAAGATGAGAAGAAGAAGAATGTGGCATTCAAGGCCACATCATCCAAGGGCAAGACAAAGCAAGATACATTAAGTGAAGATGATGGCTCATGGGATGATGATGATGATGAGAAGATAGGCTCTCTTTGTCAAGAGATTTGGCAAGTTCGTGATGAAGAAAGGCTACCATGCTAGAAGGAAGAAATCTTCATCCAAGAACAAGGAAGAGTCAAGAAGGATAAACTTTGTAGCTCTTGTCATGTTAGGCAAATAAGTAGGAAACAGCCATCCTAAGAAAAGCATGATGAGCACTAGTAAAGCATTTGAGTTATTGCACATAGATTTGTTTAGGCCAACTCAATACACTAGTATTGGTAGAAACAAATATGATTTTGTGATAGTGGATGATTACACTATATACACATGGGTAATCTATCTAGTGGACAAAAGTAATGTATTTGCAACACTCAAATTATTTGTCAAAGGCATTCACAATGAGTTTGAAATAACCATCAAGAGAGTTAGAAGTTATAATGGTAGTGAGTTCAAGAACACTAGAATTGATGAGTTGTGTGATGAATTTGGAATTAGACATCAATTCTCGGCTAAGTACATTCCACAATCAAATGGTGAAGCACATTCCAAGTGGTGAAGCAAATGAAGATCATGGTATGATGATGGTGATGCCATGGTGATGATCAAGTGCTTGGACTTAAAAAGAAGAAAGAAAAAAATAAAATGGTCAAGGTAAAGGTATAAATGGTAGGAGCCATTTTGTTTTTAGGTGATCGAGACACTTAGTGAGTGTGGTCACATTTAGGATCGATAGCCATACTATTAAGAGGGGTGAAACTCAGTATCGAAATGCAGTTATCAAAGTGCCACTAGATGCTCTAACTCATTGCATATGCATTTAGGATCTAGTGGAGTGCTAACACCCTTGAAAATGTTTGTGAAAATATGCTAACACATGTGCACAAGGTGATACACTTGGTGGTTGGCACATTTGAGCAAGGGTTAGTGTCAGGGACCTAATACCAGGGTACCCAATGAGGTGGGACTAATGACCATCGAATGTTAACGCTTCCAGTCAGATAAAGAGAACTACTACGCTTCTTGCCCGAACGACGGAAGACTGGTTCTGCCTCGCCTGATGGCTAAGGGCTAGCTCTGCCTCGCCCGATGTCTGAGAGCAGGCTCCGCTTCGCCTGACCCCCAAGGGCCGACTCCTCCTCGCCCGATGTCCAATGGCCAGCTCCACCTCGCCCAACCCCCGAGGGCTAGACTCCGCCTCGCCCGATGGCTAAGGGCTAGCTCCGTCTCGCTCGACGATCACACCCTACTCCTTCACGAGGACGAGCACAGGATACGACAGGACAATCTAGTCAACCATGATATCAAGGGCCATGCCCTATGCGCCTATGGGAAGGTACCATCAGGATACGATGGGACGGGCGCTTTAGGTCCTTTCCGACGTAACTAGTGCCCGAATAGTATTGTAGGCGCCGACTTTTGTCCAATAGTGTAGTAGGCGCCGCCTTCAGTCCTTGGGCTGCGGATACTAACATAGACATACGACAGCCATTATGGTCCAAGACAGAAATCACATCATCTACAGTGATAGACGTATGGTCACTTCCCCTAGTTACTCCCCGAGGGGTCACGGCGTGCCACACCGTCCAGCGCTGTAGGATGGGATGCACCCACTTGCTAAATAAGGCCAGGGCATGGCCTACGAAGATCAGCAAACATGCCACCTGTAACACAGTCTACCATGTTAAGCAGGGCAGACACAGGGAAAAAGGAAGACCCGGCTCCCACGAAGGACCTTCGATACCTTTGGTATTTTCCTCTTTCTCCGATCTATAACCCCTACTCTCTCTTAGTCTATAAAAGAGAGGGTAGGGCCCCCCTCCAAAGGGACCGACGTGGGATGGATAAGTTCAACACACACGACACTTCACACATGGCTAAGCAGCGACCAAGCTCTCGGCGACCTTTTTTATCATTCCATCAGAGACTTGGGACTTATCCCTCTCTCGACCGTTTGTACCCCTACTACGAACCATTTTTGGTACTAATAACACGAGCAGCAGCAGACTGGATGTAGGGACGTTTAGCCCAAACCAGTATAAATCTTGTGTCCTTTAGTGCACCATCCGGGCCTAACACACAACAATCATAAATTTACTAGCCGGTGTTTATTTGAAACACCGATAGTTGGCAGCCAGGTAGGGGCCTTTGCATATTCTAAATCAGGCCACGAATGGCTAACCACGCAATCAGCTGGGTTCTGGGTGCACACATGCGTTTTGGTGACCTGGACTTCATTGTCACACTAGGAGGAGAATTGGCGCTGGCCCACGCCGCCGTCCAGTCTCTCCCCTCCGTCAACTTCAACTATGGGAGGCTTGAGTGCCAGCCAGGCTTCTCCCTTGGACCACAGCCATCCAGGGAGGACCCGCGCTGCCTCACCCTCTCTCTAGAACACTCCGCATGAAGTGCCCCGAATCGTGTTTCCGTTCGGTCTCCGCAATGCCTGCGGTGACCGTTAGCCACCTTAGTGGCACAACACACGATCTTGTCCCCCACGAACAACGAGTTCATAGGGATTATCGAAAGCATTACGGAATCCCTCCATAGCCTCCTAGGCAAAGGGGCCTAGGGTTCAACTCCGGCTCTGACTTCGGCAGGGGGAGCCATCATCCCTCCCGGGAATATTTCATGGCAGGAAACCTCTGAGGGACACGTCAAAAGCATCTCCGTGGAGGAGACTACCCCGAGAGGCAACTACGGCAGTGCAATCCGAGAGGGGGACAGTGGCCCCACCTCACATTGGGGTGGAGCAGCTAAGAGCCTAAAAGTGGGAAATAGACAAAGCCAGACAACAGCTTGTTCGGGAGTACGTGAAGGTCGATGAGGAGATCAGGCGCCACGGAGATGGAGGGCATGCATGTGTCGTGGCCCACGACATAAACTGAAGGATCATCGCTGACAATGAAACCCTTCCCCACTTTGCTCGGGCAAGCCAAAACATCGCCACCGCAACGGCCTTGCTCCGTGGCCTTCTAGAGGCCGCAACGCCAGGCCTACCATGAAATCAACACGCTACTTGAGCGCGCGGCAGCATAGCAGGCGGAGAGCTCGTTGTCTCGGCGACACGAGCCCGACACCAGCTAGCATACGCCCTCAGTACGCCCCACTAGGGACGCATCCGTCCACCAAGCGCCACAAGGCGATTTGTAGCGCGCTACAATCTCGGTGCATCAACGTCTCGGCCATAACCGCGACACATGTAGCACCCTCGACGCCCACAGACATGCCTACAGTGACCCAAGGGAAGGAGCCCACTGTGGCTATCATCCTCAATGTGGTGGATGCCATGATAGCGCCAAGGACTGGAGCCCGAGCCCTAGCCTCTTAGGGCCTTAGGCCTTCAGCCGGCATATCCTCAACGCTGCATTCCCGCCAAGGTATCGACCACCTACTAATATCCCTAAGTACTCTAGGGAGACAAACCCTGGGCTTTGGCTTAAAGACTATCGGCTTGCCTGTTATGCTGGTGGTGCAGATAATGATGACTTCATTATCCGCAACCTTCCACTATTCTTGGCTGATTCGGCTCGGGCATGGTTGGAACACCTACCGTCCAACACAATCCAGAGTTGGGCGGATCTGAAGGAGATCTTCATGGGAAACTTCCAAGGCACGTACAAACATCCTAGGAACCCATGGGACCTCAAGAACTATCACCAAAAGGTTGGTGAGACCCTTCATGGGTACATCCGATGCTTCTCCTGGTAGTACAATGAGCTTCCCAACGTCGCCGACGCCGACGTGATAGGAGCCTTCCTATCCAGAATGACCTACGAGTCCTTGGTTCATAAGCTGAGATGCAAGGGACCACAGACCACCAAGGAGCTCCTTGACATCGCCACCAGCCATGCCTCAAGAGAAGAGGCGGTCGAAGCGATCTTTGATCGCCTCAAGGGCAAGGCAAGGCGGGATGAGGGTGCCAGTGAAGGCACCTCCAATCATTCCACCAAAAGGAAAAACAAGAAGCAATGGCGTGAGGACCCACTCGTGGCTGCTATTGACCGTAAGGATGGTTAGAAGCCTGTGGAGGGCGCTCCAAACAACTTCAAGAAAATGCTCGAGGGGTCGTGCCCGAACCATGCCTTCCCCATAAAGCATCCGCTCAAGGACTGCAGCCTCATGCGGAAGTTCTTGTCTGGAGGCTCCAACAAAGGGGAACTGGGGAAGGAACCTGCCCCCGCTACAGACGACGCCAAGGAGAAGGATGATGACTTTCCAATGCTAGACGGCTGCCTCATGATCTTCAGGGGATCAATGGACTAAGACTCCAAATGTCGTCAGAAGGTCGCACGTCGCCAAGTCTACACGGCCTAGCCGGTCACACCTCCTTTTCTTTAGTGGTCGGAGTCCGCCATAACCTTCGATTGGACCGACCATCTGGATGTCGTCCTGCACCTGGGAAGGTATCTGCTTGTCATCGACCTGATCATCGGCCCAACGCACCTCACCAAAGTTCTGATGGATGGAGGCAGCGGCCTCAACATCATGTACGCAAAGACGCTCGACGTAATGGGCGTCGACCGAACGCACCTCTGCCCAATCCGAGCGCCTTTCCATGGTGTCGTCCTTGGGAAGCAGGCCATGCCACTTGGACAGATCGATCTGCCCGTTACCTTTGGGGATCATTTCAATTATTGGACTGAGACCCTCACCTTCAAGGTAGTGGGGTTCCCCAAAATCTTCCATGCCATCCTAGGACATCCATGCTATGCGAAGTTCATGGCCATCCCCAACTACATGTACCTCAAGCTGAAGATGCCAGCCCCCACAGGGTCATCACCATTGGCACCTCCTTCCAGCATGCCTACGAGTGCGAGGTTGAGTGTTGTGGCCACGCCACGGCAATCGTCGCCTCCGGGGAGCTCGCCGCCCTTAGGGAGGAGGTCTCCAAAGGAGCACCCGACGCAAAGAGGTCGACTAGTCATTTGAATCGGCCGAGGGCTCCAAGGAGGTCCTCATAGATCCCAGCAGCTTCGAGGGTAAAACGGTACGTTTTGGTACTATGCTCTCCTCCAAACAGGAAAGCGCGCTTATCGACTTCCTCCACGACAACAAATACATCTTTGCGTGGAAACCCTTGGATATACCAGGCATTCTGAGGGAGGTCACCAAGCATACCCTAAAAATCCATCTAGGCTCCAAGCCAGTGAAGCAATGCCTACACTGCTTTAATGAGGAAAAGCGTAGGGCCATCGGTGAGGAGATAGCAAAACTGTCGGCCACCAGATTCATCAGGGAGGTACACCACCTAGACTAGTTAGCCAATCCCGTCCTTGTACGAAAGAAGAGTAGGAAATGGAGGATGTGTGTTGACTATATGGGCCTCAACAAGGCATGCCCAAAGGACCCATTTCCTTTGTCGTGCATAGACCAAATAGTTGACTCTACCTCTAGGTGCGAAACCCTCTGCTTCCTTGATGCATACTCCGGCTACCACCAAATCACGATGAGAGAGTCTGACCAGCTCATGACGTCTTTTATCACCCCCTTTGGATCGTTCTGCTACATCTCAATGCCGTTCGGTCTGAAAAACGCTGGGGCCACTTACCAGCATTGTATGCTCAACTGCTTCGAGGACCTCATCGGGCGGACCATTGAGGCCTACGTCGATGACATCATAGTTAAGTCCAAACAGGTTGCCGCTTTGTCGTCGATCTTGAGCAAACCTTTGCAAAACTCCGAGCAAATTGCATCAAACTCAATCCCAAGAAGTGTGTTTTCGGGGTCCTGAGGGGCATGCTGCTCGGCTTCATCGTCTCCAAGTGTGGCATCAAAGCCAACCTAGAGAAAATCTCAGCCATCACAAGGATAGGCCCGATCTAGAACATAAAGGGGGTTCAACGGGTCGTAGGATGCCTCGCCGCCCTCAATCGATTCATCTCGCGCCTCGATGAATGAGGACTCCCCCTTTATCAACTCCTAAAGAAAGCCAATCCGCTTTGAGTGGACAGCCGAGGCCCAAGAGGCGCTTGACATTGTCAAACTACTTCTGACAAAAACCCCGATCCTAGTTCCTCCAAGCGACGGAGAATCCCTCTTGCTATACATAGTGGCCACCACACAAGTGATCAGTGCTACCCTGGTAGTAGAGCGGGAAGAAGAGGGGCACGCCCTCAAGGTGCAGCGCCCTGTGCACTTCAGCAGCGAGGTACTGTCTGACTCCAAAACCCGCTACTCCTAAATCCAGAAGCTCCTATACGCCATCCTCATCACCAAGAGGAAGCAACGCCATTACTTCAAGTCACACCCTGTGACAGTACTGACGTCATCCCCCCTCAGAGAGGTCATCCATAGCCAGGATGCCATAGGAAGAATCACAAAGTGAGCACTCAAGCTGATGGATCAAGGCATCATGTATGCTCCCCGAACGGCGATCAAGTCCTAGGTGTTGGCTAACTTCATCACAGAGTGGACCGAGGTCCAGACACCACTGGCGGTCATCAATCAAGAGTACTGGATGATGTACTTTGATGGATCGCTGATGAAGAAGGGCACTGGCACGGGGCTAGTCTTCATATCACCCCTCAGGGTCCGCATGAGGTACATGGTTTGGCTCCATTTCCCCTCATCAAATAATGTGGCCGAATACAAAGCACTTGTCAACGGCCTACGCATCGCTATCGAGTTGGGCATCCAACGCCTTGACATTCGGGGCGACTCTTAGCTGGTCATTAACCAAGTCATGATAGAGTCAAGCTGCCACAACGCCAAGATGGCTGCGTACTGCCAAGAAGTCTGACGATTGTAGGACAAGTTCGATGGCCTCGAACTCAATCACATCCCAAGGTGCCTCAACAAGGCGGCCGACGCACTCACAAATGCGGCATTCGGTCGAGAACCAGTGCCAACGGCGTCGTCGCCAGCGACTAGCACAAACCCTTGGTGTGCTACGAAGGGTTAGAGTGGGCCGATGATGGCCCATCTAAACCAGCCCTAGGGGTTGACCAACTAACGGCTTCGCCCGGTCCTAATGTCATGGAACTTGAAGAGGATCCAACAACAGAGCCCAACCCTCTAGATGACTGGAGAATGCTCTACCTCGACTACCTCCTCCATGACACACTACCGATGGACATGACGGAGGCTCGATGGCTCACACATTGCGCCAAATCCTTCGTTCTTGTAGAGGGAGAACTCTTCAAATAGAGCCACATCGGGATCCTGCAGCTCTGTATCCCCGTCGATGCATGAACTCATTCGGTGGAAAGGAAGGAGAAGAGGTAGCGGCTTAGAAGTAGGCGAAGGAGTGGGGCGAGAACTCCCCTCCCACTCCCTATTTATGGAAGAGGCATAGCAACTGGGGAAAGGCGAAAGGTTGGGACAAAAAACTCTCTGCCTTCCCCTATTAAATACAGGTGGGAGATCAATGCTGATGGGAATCCAAGGGGACATGTCTAGACCGATAGGACGTGCTTTGATCGACAAGATGTCGCCTAGTCAAATAGGACGTTGCCTAGGAGTGGCCTGCCACTAATGCATGCCGGGCATGAGAACCAGGGCACACTCACATGCAGACGACTCTCCGCTTCCCCAGGCAGGACCATGGAATGACCCAACGGAGGAGCTCCCGTTGGGCCTCCTGGGTCAATCGAATGGCCTAGGCGAAATGACGAACGAACGGCCGTAGAAAGATAAGCACCTCTATTTCCTTGCTTTGCGCATTAATTTCATTACCGAGTTTCCAACCCCAGCAACGACAGGGGCACGAACATCGCTTGGGGGCTACCGAGAGTGTCTACCTATTTAGACATCCTCCTCACCCGACCCCTCCTTACGTTTAAAACCGGAAGCACGACGTGTGGGTATAAAACTTTGAATACAACTGGAAAAAACCGCTAGACCCTACGCCCCGACGGCTATGGTGTTTTTGTCCACCAGCATAATTGAATTCATAGTTCCCCACACCACAAGCTTCGGCTCCTGCCTTCCCGAGAGGGGTTTGGGGGGCCCTCCTACAGAATCTCCTTCGAGGAGAAGCCGTCAGGTCGCCTAAAATCAATCGAACGACTCAGATCACCACCGAGAGACAAAAACGAAAAATGGCAATGTTTATGCAGGTTACACCGACCTCGTCGCAGACATCGGACCCGAACCCTGCACTAACATATTTGGTAAAAGCTTCCCGTCACTCACACCACTAGGGTAACGTTATCAACCCTCATCTTTCATTTCAATTAAATTATATGCTAAATCCATACATCCAAACGTTGCATATGCAAATCCCTGCATCTCAACGCTTCGTGTCGCGTCACGAAGCGGCAGCCACCTCATTCAATATGAGCGGCAATCGAACGAGGTTCAAAGGCCAGCCTGTGAAGGGCATGAGGCCACCTCACGTCAAACAGAGCCAGGGGAGAAAAACAGAGATGAGCCCTAGCGGCCTTGCCCAATCCCGCTTAGAAGCAGACAGGGACATCTTGACCTTTCTTGTTCGATTCTAACCCTGAGCCAAACCCACAGAATCTCTATCGAGGAGAGGCCAACGGGCCACCTGAGCCAATCGAACGGCTTGGGCATTTGTCGAGAGGCGGGTTAAGAAGTAGTGAAATGCCACATAAGGGCTCTACCGACCCCATCAGCGAATGATGGACCTAGATTTCACACGAACATACCCGTTAGTGAGCTCATTGAGCGCGACACTCGAGCCATCAAGGCAAGTATCATCAACTCAGCCCCTCCGGTTGTGGAAACCGAGGATGAGGTAACACGCAAAACACAGTTGACCCCTATCAAACCCTAAGGGGCTTGGGTGCTCGAGCCGCTCGATCTAAGATCGAGAGACCGAGGTTCAAAGGCTAACCCGCGAAGGGTCCGAGGCCGCCTCGCGTCGTACAAGAGCCAGGAGAGAAAATGCAGATGAGCCTCAACGGCCTTTGCCCAACCCACATTGAGGCTGGTAGGGTCATCTTAACCTTCTAGTTTAATCCAGCCTCTAGCCGAGCCCATAGAATCCCCATTGAGGGGGAATTCATTAGAAGGCGAGCCAAGGAGCAATGGAACGCCACTCGAGGGCTTTTGCTGACCCTGTCGCAAAGCAAATGGGATCGGATTCCGTCTGAACATCCCCGTTAGCGAGCTCATAAAGCATGTCACTCGAGCCATCGAGGCAAGTGACGTCGCCTCAACCCCTCCAGTTGCAAAAAAACTGCTGATGGGGCGACAGTCGCAAAACAAGCTGGCCCTTGACCGAATCCCCACCACGCGTGGGGGCTCGAGGAAGGCTGGACCAGCGATAAGGCCAAATGCACGGTCATGCAGCGATCGCCAAAGTCCTAAGTAAGGGGTACGTATGAATACAAATGTAAGTTCGCTACCCTTGCTCTGGTCTCCAGTAACATCTGACCCTAGACACCACAAGGGGTCGGACCTCACTCTGGTCGAGACTGGTGGCAAAGGTATGAGTACCTCCTTTCTTTTTTCAAAACAGTCATTACATCAGACCTACTCCTCGTGTCGAGACTAGCGGCAAGGTTCAAGGGAATAGATAGGTAAGACTGCAAAAAGCCCACGCCCTAGACGGCTACGGTAATTTTGCTCACCAGCACAATTAAAACTTTCCCTAAATACCTTAGGCCCTACAGTCTTAACAAATGGTAGGGTCGGATCGCATAAATCTTTCCTCATTGCAAAAAAAGAAGAAGGTAAGATCAAACAAACGAAATGAAATTGCAAAACAAAGTCATGAATCCGTTTTTAGACACAAAAGTACCGACACTTGTTCACATATTACGGAATAAATGTTTATCAAACTTATTCAACTAACTACTTCCGTGGAGGGAGAACCGTTTCTTTTAGCCTATTCGCCAGGTTCCACGCAAGGGGAGTCACCGCCCTCTCAATCTCGTCTAGCTCAGGGTCTTCATAGACACACATGAAGCCTTGGCTCATTACCTCCAAGTTGATCTCTCGATCATAATGAGCATGGGCAACAGCGAAGGCTTGGGTGATCCTAGTGTGAAAGGCGTCCTCCTCAAGCTGGCCCACCCGCGCCATGATACCAGTGGCACAAATCGGGAGGGAGTCGATCCCCTCTCCTTGCACCACCTATAGGTCGTCATAGACCACCACAACAGTAGCACGCAGAAGATCGTGCTGATCGCTTTTGGCCCGAAGGATCCCCCGCACCTCGGCGAGTTCCATGCCTAGCCCGGTAGAAACTTCCTTGGCCTCCAGCCTTCGGGCCACCGTGTCTCTAAGATCCGCCCAGAGGGCCATGGCCTCCTGACGCACCTCGCTGCGCTCTCAGATGGCCTGGTCGCGCTCCTCGCTGGCCGTGCTGTGCTCCGAGCGAAGTCTTTCTTCGGTCCGGCGTAGCTCATCCTGCTCCCCGCACAGCTAGGAGATCACCTCGGCATCCTAGTTCGCCCTCTGCTGTAGGGCCCCGAACCTTTCCTCGGCCTTCCACTAGAGATCCTGCTCTGTCTCCAGCTTAGCCAGGACCTCGACGGCCCACTGACTAGCCTCGACATCCTTCTAGAGCAGCTCGTCCTGCTCCTTTCGGATCCTGGTGGCCGCCCCCTCGTCCAGCTTCACCCTCACTGATAGGTCTTCAAACATCCCATGGATCTCCTCCGTGTCCCGACGTGCCTCGGCCTCCCACTGCTGGGCGGCAGCGAGCTGCGTGCCCACATCTCCTCGCGGCCGGGCCTCCTCAGTAAGGCGATCCCTTTTCGCTTTTTGCTCATAGAGGAACTAGGATTTGTTCCGACTACGAGCAATGATACACTAAAAAGAGGACCGGTATCAAAAATACAAAAACACAAGAATACGTGAAGAAAAGAGAAAATGAGGGAGAAGATTAAGTGGATACCCGGCTAGTAGGAACGAGGATTTCGCGCAGGACGCCACTGGCCTGGCTCAAGGCATCCATCATAGCCGAGAACCCAATGTCAAGATTCTCCCGCTCCATGCTCTCGGCAGCATCGTCAAGTAAGAAAAGAGCCGACATTGGGTCCTCAGCGGCCATCCACTTGAGCAGTGGCTCGCCCCGCACGGGGAAGCGGCTGCCCCCTGACAACAGGGCCGAGGGCGACCTCCTGTTGATCCTCTCCACCACCACCACAATGCCTAGAGACCCTTCAGTCGTGTCCTCCTCCATCTGGCCCACCTCGGGCACCGCAGCCTAGGCCGCAGGTGGCGTAGATTGCTCCGCCCCCTCGGATGCCACCATGGCAACATCTAGCCCCGTCGGGCTTGTCGCGGTGGCGGTCACCTCCACCTAGGCCTCCGGTGGCATGGACTGCGCCGCTCCATCGGACGCCACAGCTACTGCATCCGACTGTGCCTGGCTCATTAGGGTTGGGGGCGATCGGGCCACGTCCTCCTCCGTTCGGCCCGCGTCGGGCACCATCGATTGGGCCACCGGAGGCACGATTTGTGCCGCACCCTCTGACACCACCATGGCGGCGTCTGGCTACTCCTGGCTTGGAGTAGTCTCAGCCACCACCACCGGCAACACCGAACCCTCGACTAGTGGTGTCGCGCTCACCACGGAAGACGCCCCTGCTCAGCGACCACTGAGGGCGCGGGCGCCGCCGGATCGGCCAACGAGGCCACAGCATTAGCGCTGCTCCTGCCCAAAATAGGGGCGATGTCAGGCAGTGCTATCCGTCCTGCCTAAAGGGCAAGGCTCTTCTTGGGCGCCAGCCCCAGAGAGCGGCCCCGCCGCAAGAATCTGCAAGAGGGAAAAAGGCATAAGGTCGAAAGAGAAGAATAAAAAGGGGGAAAATAGGGGAATCAGTGGCCTACTCCGACACCTTAGGGCAGCGGGAATGTTTCGGGGATGAACCCTTAGACCCCTGCCCCGACTCGTCTAGGCAGGACCACTTCGAGCCTACTCCCTGCTCCCGGGCAGGGGGCTCGCCTCCCTTATCTCTAAGGGCACGACGATGGAGCCGCCCCTCTTCGTCGATGCCTCGGGGGCGGTGGCCGATCCGCCTCCCATCCACCGATCCTCCAATGGCACCCCAGGTGACGGGCAGATTCTCTAGCTCCCACCGGCCCTGCGGATGGGCCGATGGTCCAACCCACCTCCACTGATCTCATGGACTCGCTTCCCTCCACATGGAACAGGAAGGGTCCTAGCATGGGTCGATGGGCGTCTATCAGCATATCCTCATCTGCCAGGATGTCCCAATCCATGCCGGTGGCTACCTCATTATCGTCATCATTGTCATCACTGCTTGTCTCCTCTCCTCGATCACACGCTTGCCGCTTCTATAACAGCTTCTTCTTCCTAAGATCCCTCGACTTTTTGTCCCACTCGGCCGCGATACGGTTTGCTTTCGCCAGGGTCCGATCCTTCTACAATGGAGTTGGGCTATCCTTGAAGAATAGTCCCTCGGCTGGTCCCACCATCCCCAGGGTCAGCTTCAAGGGGTCGGAAAATTCAAGTAAAAAAGGAGTACGGAGAAGGAAAACTTACAAAGTCAATAAACCCCGGTTCCAGCCGCATTAGGGGATGCCCTGGCACCGGGAACACAAAATCGAGGACGATGCCAGCGGTGTCCTTCAAAGGCTCCATTGTCTCCTTGATACGCTGTGCCACCTCGAACAGAGGCAATGCCTCATCGATAAGCACCGTCCCTTCGGACGGCGCTCCGGGCACCATCTGGTGTAGGGGAAGCATGCGCGCCATCAGTGGCGCCACCCTCCTTGCATGGTAGGCGCCGATGATCCCCGAACCCTTCACGCCCCCTATCCTTCAAAGTTTGGAGGGCAGCGAGAAGGTCGTCGATGTTCTTCTTCTCCTTGATCGGGATGCCCCACCTCCATGACCCTAGGGCCTCCTTGATGACGCACTCAGAGAAGACTGGCAAGGGGACGGCGGTGTCATCCTTGACATAGAACCATTGTGAATTCCACCCCTTGTTGGAGGTGGACAGACGCATTAACGGGTACGCATCTACCTGGTTGTTGCGGAGGTGAATGCCAACGTATCCCACTAGCGTGGGTAGCTCCTGCTTCCTGACCCGCCTCTTCAGAAGCTTGATGGCGAAGATATGCCACCATAGGTCGAAGTGGGGATCAATCCCCAAGAACCCTCACACAGGGCGATGAACGCCACAATGTGCTGGATCCTATTGGGGGTAAGGTGCTGCAACTCCACCAGATAGTAATCCAATAGCCCCCGAAGGAACGGGTGAGCCGGTATGGTGAATCCCCACTCATGGAAGTGAGCGAAGGACACAACATACCCTTCGGGCACCGACGGCTCATCCCCATCACTGGGAAGCCGCCACTCCTTAGCGGCAGTCAGCGGGCGAAGGAGGCCACGGCGAACGAGGCCCTCTAGGCACTAAGGGGTGATGCTAGATCTGCCCATGGCTCCATTAAAATGATTAGGAGGGGGTGGATACGAGTTCAACGGTGGTTACGAGCTTGACAGCGGCCGCGATGCGAGTATGGGAGGCTCTGGCGATTGGCGGCGGAGGTTGACGATGCGAAGGTGAAAAGGCAAAGTACATAACCCTAGGAGTAAACCCCGTGGTTTTATAGGGGCGATGGACACGAGAAGAGCAACCGTCTATCTCGATCTCCGAGCCTGCCATGACACACCGTCGTGTCACGCCGCGAGATACGCGCCAGCGATCCCTATCCCTTCCCACCAAAATCATGCCAGACGGTTTGTCATCCCGAGCGGATCGAACTCTTTTCCCACAGAGGGGACACGGGTCAGAAGATTTCCCCTCCAGCCTATATAGGCCTAGAAAGCCCAAGGGTCGGCCCAATAGTCTCGATGGCCATCCCAACGAGGGACAGGACCACGAGCGACTAAGATGTAGGTACGTGAGCATTAGTAGGGCCTTGTTCCACGATCGAGCCCCAGCCAGGTAGACCCTAGATGAAATCCCCGCGAATGGGATACCGGGGTTCCCTTAAAACTTTCCAGTTGACAAAAACCAAATCTCACAGCCTTACCCACGAAGGGTCCGAAATCACCCCCCAGACGATTCTATTCGAATCACCTGGGGGCTCAAGGGCTACTGTCGGGGACCTAATACCAGGGTACCCAATGAGGTGGGACTAATGACCATCGAATGTTAACGCTTCTAGTCAGACAAAGGGTAGTACTATGCTTCTTGCCTAAACGACGGAAGACTGGTTCCGCCTCGCCCGATGGCTAAGGGCTAGCTCCGCCTCGCCCGATGTTCGAGAGCAGGCTCCGCCATGCCCGACCCTCGAGGGTCGGCTCCTCCTCGCCCAACGTCTAAGGGTGGGCTCTGCCTTGTCCAACCCCTAAGGGCTAGACTCTGCCTCGCCCGACGGCTAAGGGCTGGCTCCGCCTCGCCCGATGATCGCACCCTACTCCTTCACGAGGACGAGCACAGGATACGACAGGACATTCTAGTCAACTATGATATCGAGGGCCATGCCCTGTGCACCTGTAGGAAGGTACCATCAGGATACGATGGGATGGGCGCTTTAGGTCCTTTCCGACGTAACAGTGCCTAAATAGTGTTGAAGGCGCCGACTTTTGTCCAATAGTGTAGTAGGCGCCGCCTTCAGTCCTCGGGCGCGAATACTAACACAGACATACGATAACCATTATGGTCCAAGATAGAAATCACATCATCTACAGTGATGGACGTATGGTCACTTCCCCTGTTACTCCCCAAGGGGTCACGGCGTGGCTCTCCGAACGCGCCGCACCGTCCACCAGCGTAGGATGGGACGCACCCACTTGCTAAATAAGGCTAGGGCATGACCTACGAAGATCAGTGAATACGCCATCTCTAACACGGTCTGCCATGTTAAGCAGGGCAGGCATAGGGAAAAAGGAAGACCTGGCTCTCTCGAAGGACCTTCGATACCTTTGGTATTTTCCTCTTTCTCCGATCTGTAACCCCTGCTCCCCCTTGGTCTATAAAAGGGAGGGCAGGCCCCCCCACCAAAGGGACCGACGTAGGATGGATAAGTTCAACACACA
Source organism: Miscanthus floridulus (assembly GCF_019320115.1). Classification (NCBI taxonomy): domain Eukaryota; kingdom Viridiplantae; phylum Streptophyta; class Magnoliopsida; order Poales; family Poaceae; genus Miscanthus; species Miscanthus floridulus. The sequence continues at coordinate 72,031,281 of NC_089592.1, forward strand.
TGACACTTCACACACGGCTGAGCAGCGACCAAGCTCTCGACGACCTTTTCGATCATTCCATCAGAGACTTGGGACTCGTCCCTCTCTCGACCGTTTGTACCTCTACTACGAACCATTTTCGATACTAATAACACGAGCAACAGTAGACTAGACATAGGGATGTTCAGCCTGAACCAGTATAAACCTCATGTCCTTTAGTGCACCATCTGGGCCTAATACACAATAATCATAAATTTACTAGCCGGTGTTTGTTCGAAACACCGACAGTTAGAAACTTCACCGGTGGAGTGTCCGCCCATAGAGTGCAGACAGCCAGACGGTGCCACTGACGCCCTATACAAAAAAGACTGGGTCTCACAGAGTAGACCAGACGCTGGCCTCAACTGGACCGGCGCATCCGGTCAGTAGAAACAATGAAGACGCTGGCTTCGGTCTTCGACCGGACGCTGGGTCACTTCGTGACCGGACGCTGAGTGGGTGCGTCCGGTCCCGCTGACGTGCAGCGCACAGAGGAGACGTTGAGTGACTGGACGCTGGGTGAGGCTGGCCGGGCATCATGAATTTTTGCGAATGGAACCTTACTGGAAATGATCGGACGCTGGGGTCCTGCGTCCGATCACTTTGAGCAGCGCGTCCGGTCACTACTTAAATGTACTGATGACCATTGAGATCGAGCGATCAGCATTTGAAGCCGATGACACGTGGCAAGCATCGGGCGACCAGACACTAGGGTCCTATGTCCGGTCGATATGACCGGAGCGTCCGGTCACCCCGTGTTGTGTCCAGTAAAGGGGTACAATGGCTCTATTTCGTGGGGGCTTCTATTTAAGCCCTATGGTAGGGTCTAGCTCACTCTCTTGGCCATTTGCATTGATATAGCAACCTTATGAGCTTAGCCAAAGCCCTCCCACTCATCTTCATAATAGATTCAACATCTTTGTGAGATTGGGAGTGAATCTAAGTGCATTGCTTGAGTGTTTGTATCTAGAGGCACTTGGTGTTCGTGTTTCACTATGGGATTCGCTGGTTACTCTTAATGGTTGCCGCCACCTAGACGGCTTGGAGCAGTGAGGATCATCGAGCTGAGGTTGGTGATTGTCTCCGGCTTCGATCGTGGTGATTGTGAGGGGTTCTTGATCTTTTCCCGGCGAAGAGCCAAAAGGTACTCTAGTGTATTGCTCGTGGCTTGTGTGATCCTCATCTTGTGTTGGTTGTGCGGCACCCTATTGAGGGTTTAGCGTGTGATGCCAATTAGCGCGTGAACCTTCAAGCGAGTGAATCGCCACAACGAGGACTAGCTTGCCGGCAAGCAAGTGAACCTCGGTAAAAATCATTGTGTCATCATTTAATTCTAAGGTGATTGGTCTTCATTGATATTGATTCTTGTGATTGATTGGTTCATTCCTCAACACGGTGGTATAACCATCTTACTCTCTCTCTCTGTACATTACCGCAAACTAGTTATCAAGCTCTTTAGTGTAGCTAGTTGTGAGAGCTTGTTAGTTTGGTTAGTGTGGCTCTTTAGTTAGCCTTTGAGTGCACACTAACTTAGTGTAGTGACATAGCCATTGTGTGGAAAGAAACTATAGAAACTAGAATTGTGGTAGGTGGCTTGCATTTTTAGTAGGCTAGCGCAATACTTGCTTTGCCTCATAATTGTCTAACCGGTTTGTTAAGTGTTGTTGTAGAAATTTTTAATAGGCTATTCACCTCCCTCTAGCCATTAGGACCTTTCAGTAGCATTGTCATTTGCCTTGTTTGGATCCTTATAGGTAGAAGTTATCTGCTAATAATTATTTCTTTCAGGTCTAAATAGGTATAGATAATAGACTAGCTAATTGATAACAACTAGCCCACTAGCTGATCAAATCAGACAATAAGTTATTGGTCAACTAGTTATTATCAGATACTGAATCAAACAGGCCTTAGCCCCCACACTGATTCTCCCCTGCTATATTTGCTTGCCACGAGATGTTTATAGAGGGCTCAAACGTTTGAGATATCACAAACTAGCCGGCTATCTACTGTAGCTGTCGTTAGGTCGAGCTAAAAGACACCTACGACATACGTGGTCCCTAGAAGGATCTGATGTAGGTTGTAACTGTTTTATTAGGTTGTGTTTATTTCCTCTTTTTTGTCGAAACTTTTACTATTTTAGCCCATCTTTTGACAAAATAGATCTAAAAATGCATGGAAAAAAGCAAAACCTGAGCTACTAAACTTTTGGCAAAACCTGGCTACTGAGGAGGGGTAGGGCACGCCGGTGAGGCCGCTGTTTGCCCCTCACGCACGCCGATGTGCACGAGCTCGGCGTACGGACGAGCAGAGGAAGAAGATGATGAGGGCAAAGCAGTCTTTGTTTGGTACAATGCTAAAGTTTTGTCATACATCTAAACACCGAGATATAAAGTTTGAACGCCTAAAGATTTGCAGCCAAAAGGTTAGGACCAAAAGTTTTGCCATTCCAAAAGCATCTAATCATCCTCTAAGTTAGATGGTTAGATAGCTACTAGGTTATAAACCGACAGGTTTGATTAGCTAGAGTTTTTAAGCAGTTCTTTATAAACTCTAGGTGGTCCAAGCAGACAATTCAATTTATAGTTGTCCGCCAAAAATAAGCATGGCTAGGCAAGCTTGGGAGGCACGTTGGGTTGTGACTTTTGGTGTTTTGCCCTATTCGCCTGGCTGATAAGCCATGACTGAAAGTAGTATTGATGATTTGTTGTGAGAGAAAAATACTGTTTATTGGCTGAAAAAGTATGACTTACAAGCCAAACGAACATGGTGTTAACTGCACGAGCTCAAGCTGTTTTTTTTAATCTTTTTAGAAGAGAGGTTTCCCATGCTTTATACAAAGTAAAATTCAGACATTAGGTTCAGTATGTATTCGAGGCGCGTCTGCCACAAGCATGAGTAAGAAGTCTACTCTGAACACTAAACAAATTTAACATTGGACTGTCAGCTAGCTACAACTTCATTTAATTAATTTTCTATTTAACACTTATCAAACTTTGTTAGACATGCATGTAATCGTGTTGTTGTCGTTCAGTCCATCAAAACTCACTAATTAAAAGACTAGATGCACTTACGACCATAAAGCTAAAACTCTTTGGGTAAGCAAAGATGCTCTAAATGTAAGTGTTGTGCTACTAGCCTACTAGCTTGTTTGCCCTCGGATTAGTAAAGACTAGGACATTAGATAAACAAGCGCTTCGTGATAAACAATGGAGAAAAGGACGTCACTGTTTCGCTCACCGTTCCGGCAAACTGTGAATATAGTACATGGCCTTTTGGCAACGAATAGCGCACTCAGCTTCAGCCAAGAACAAAAAAACACATGATAGCCTGGTGTGGACTGGGTACGTACGAACCAAGTCTAGTTGCCACGTCCTCTACCTATACTACAAGGTGGTCTTCAAAGTTCCAGGGATCCATCAACGGAGACACGGAGTCGGAAAGCTTGGGCAGTTGGGCCTTGCACTGGGGTGAAGGTGAAGGAACACATTTGGAGAAGCATGGGCACCGCCAGAGTTAAAATATTGGCTCTGACCTCTGTTGCAGTTCATTTGTATCCATCGACAAGACGACAACATATATTGTGCAAACATATTGCACTCACTGCATATAGTATTTCCACCGCGTAACAAGATCCGACCGGCAAGCTAAAAAGCTATCTAGCCATAGCCCATTAGGCCATTAGGTTTTCGAGATGCATGGACGGGCGTGCATGTCGTCGTCATACCATGTGGCTGCAGGAGTACGTACTATACTCCGTATGTGTGTGTGTACACACACACTGATATACAATGGCCGGCTGCCGGCAGCGGTAGTCTCTGTCAGAGTCGTCGTCTTCATAGGGATGCTCGCGCAACGCCATGAACGAGTTCAAGCAGGCCAAGGAACGCAAGCTGTCATCAACATATATGATCTCATCGACTAGCTAGCTCATATATAGGAGTTGGAGTATATGTGCTGCGGTGCTGAACGCACTGCAGCCCCGCTCGCTCTGCAGCGGTGTCCACCAAGCTAAGCTAAGGCATCTATCTATCATAATCATGGCGTCTCTGAGGCACCGCCGCGGCATCGGAGCGGCCAAGGGCTACGACGATTACATCCATGACAACGGCAGCGGGACAGCACCACCTGACACCGACACCGCCACGGATCCGGAGGAGGAGGACGATGACGAGGAGGAAGAAGAGGAGGAGGAGGAGGAGGAGGACGGCCGCCGCCTGCACCTGGGAGTCCAATCCATGACTGCAAAGGTTAGTACCGTTCCGACTCCGAGCTAATGGTTGTTGCCTACATGCATGCTCTACTCCGATGTTCGAATCTATTCAGAGTTCCTTGACAATTGGCATGTACACGGCCGCACGAGTTCAAGGGTTTCTGACTGTATGTTTCCGTTACTGCTCCAGGGCATACAACACCTGTGCTCTGAGCTCCTCGAAATCAAGAAGGCCTCGGAGCAAGACTTCAGCGCTAATGTTTATCTCAGCTACCTCTCCTTCATTAGGTACATACATAAATGGAACCCTCCTTCGTTCCAAGAACACCGCATCATACATACGAGCATGACCTGCTAATTAATTCGTTATCATATCTATCTTGATCGACGGCGGCCCAGGATGTTCCAAGAAGCTGGTGATCTGGACAAGGACGTTCATCACCTGAAGCGTCAGGTCGTGGCACACAGGCGGCTGGTCCAGCATCTCAGCACCAACTGCCTGTACTCATCGTCGTCGTCATCGATGGTGCTACCTGTTGGGGTTTAGTCCCACATCATGTAGCGATGGTGGGGGAGCACAACATATAAGGCGGAAGAAGCCCCCACCTATAAGGCTAGTCTTTTGGGTTGAGAAGGCCCAAAGGCCTTATATGTTGTCAGCTTCAGTGGACCTGGACCTGTGGGAGCGCAGGCTCGTGGTAACGAGCTGGGCCAGCTGTAAGCCAGCTCCAAGAACGTGAACTCGGTGGTCACCATCGGTTCCAACAATTGGTATCGAGCCCATGGTAAAAAAAAAAGCTAAACCCGATAAAAAATCTCGAGCGTCACATATGGCGGGGGCACCCCGATGTGTGACTAAGGGGGAGATTGTTGGGGTTTAGTCCCACATCATGTAGCGATGGTGGGGGAGCACAACATATAAGGCGGAAGAAGCCCCCACCTATAAGGCTATTCTTTTGGGTTAAGAAGGCCCAAATGCCTTATATGTTGTCAGCTTCGGTGGACCTGGGACCTAGCGCAGGCTCGTAACGAGCCGGGCCGGCTACAAGCCAGCTCCAAGATCGTGAACTCGGTGGTCACCACCGGTTCCAACAATTGGTATCAGAGCCGGTACCCATGGTCAGAAAAGTTAAACCCAATAAAAAATCTCGAGCGTCACATATGACGGGGACACCCCGATGTGTGACTAAGGGGGAGATTGTTGGGGTTTAGTCCCACATCATGTAGCGATGGTGGGGGAGCACAACATATAAGGCGGAAGAAGCCCCCACCTATAAGGCTAGTCTTTTGGGTTGAGTAAGGCCGAAAGGCCTTATATGTTGTAGCTCCGGTGGACCTGGGACCTATGGGAGCGCAGGCTCGTAACGAGCCGGGCCGGCTACAAGCCAGCTCCAAGATCGTGAACTCGGTGGTCACCACCGGTTCCAACACTATCTAGTTCCGGTTCCGGGGAGGAGGAGGCCGCCGACATGGACGGAATCCTCCTCCCAGAACATCAAGGCGAACGCGACGAGGAGCTGGAACTGGACGTGCTTCTGTCCGAGCACCGGATGGACGAGGCCCTCCAGCTCCTGGAGCTGCAAGGCCAAGCGCTGCAGACGATGCAGCAGCAGGCCGCTGGCGCCGACGACGACGCCGAAGCGATCGCGTTCGCGTCGAGCGTGCGCGCGCTGTCCGCCAGGAAGGAGAGGGTCGCCGGCAGCCTGGTCTCCGTGGCGCAGAACCAGCGGACGCCGCGGCCCGAGCTCCTCAGGGCGCTCTCCGGCCTCTGCAGGCTCGGCGACGAGGAGCGGGCGAACCACCTGCTCTTCGAGCTGCACCGCGCGAGCGTCGCCCGCGGCGTGGAGGAGCTGCGCGCGTCGCGAGGTCACCACCACAACAGCGGCGGCGGAGGCGGCAACTACATCAAGGACCTGGCGCGCGTGGTCTTCTCCTCCATCGTGCGGACGTCGAGGAGCTTCGTGGCACTGCACGGGCACCCGTCTCCCTACACCCCTCGGCTCGTCCGGTGGGCGAGGGAGGAGATGGAGGACCTGAGCGCCGCCTTCTCCGAGTACGTGAGGTCCATGTCGTCGCCCGCTACTGCCGCCCATAGCTTGGCTCTGGCGCTGGAGGCTGCCGAGTGCGCGGTCTCCTACTCCCCCCTGCTGAGGGCCGTCGACGTCGTCGCCTCCGAGCGAGACGTGGTTGGCCTCGTCGTGCCCTGCGTCCGAGACGCCGTCGCCATGTATGGCAGGCATCTCAGGGAGGTGGTCCGGCTGTTGGTGGCTTCCGACGCCTGGGTGCTCGGCAGGTTCCTCATGCCACCTGGAGTCGTGCAGGGTGCTGCTGGAGCACCGCAGGCTGAGTACTGCCTGCTCACAACCAACGGAAGGAAATTTGTCACCCTTATACAGGTACTATTACATATTTATATATAATGTATTGTTGTTCACAAACAATATGTGTGTATAATTGATGATTTGACTGGATGAACAGGAGGTTGTGGAAGACGTAGCGTGGCCGTTGCACAGTCTTGGGATTGGGACGAACGATTCATCAGTAGGCTTGCAGCTTGTGGCGGAGCTGTTCAGGGAGTACATGCACTCCATCGTGGAGCTCATCCCCAGAAAGGAAGCAGCTGCTCTCCAGCTCCAAGACGAAGCGACCGGTGACGAGCGGTACACGTGGCAGCTCGCCGTGCTAATCAACTGCACGACGTTGGTGTCCCTGTTTCCGGTCATGGCGTCCGGCGTCTTCAGGACACCATCACCACCGACGTCGGATTTTCCGGCGTCAGCGCAAAGGGAAGTCGACAGCCTCATCTCGCTGGTCAAGGAAGCGGCCGGGCAGGTGTGGAGCTGCTTCTGCCAGCAGTTCATACGAGACACCATGTCGTCGTCAGCGCAGGGCCGCCGCTTCGGAAGCGGAACACCGCCGCCGCAGGCGCAGGGCGCGATGACGCCTTCCGTGGCTTTCCAGGTGGTGTTCCTCCGGGTGAGGCGTCTGAGCGAGGTGTACGGCACCATCTTGAGCGGCGAGGACGGGACCATGAAGAAGCTGCTGCGGGAGCTGATGGAGGCGATGATCTGCTGGCTCTCCATCAACCTGGACTCGTGGGCCGTCCATGGCGCCGCCCAGGTCCAGCTCGATGTTCATTTCCTGCTGGAATTCGCGCGGCTCGGTGGTTTCTGCTCTGAGAGCATCAGGAGCGGCGCGATGGACTTGCTTATCAAAGCACAAGAGAAGGTGGCGGGTGGCGAACTGGATGGCGTCGATGAGGTCGGCGGCGGCGGCTGGGCTGCCGATGCTGCAAAACACGCCGTGCAGGTGCTGCTAGCAATGGGGGATGGAGACGTGGCAGCGGCGGACGCTGGGGAGGAATCCGATGAGATGGCAAGGAGGAACATCAGTGACGAAGAAGCAGGCCAAGAGGAAGCACCCGAGGATGAGGACGAGGATGAGGATGAGGACGAGGATGAGACAGGGGCTACCAACAAGTCCAGCGACGAGTTCATAAGCCTGGAGGACGAGGAGGACGAAGATGACGGCGTAAGAATGCCTCCTCCTGCAGCTTTGTCATCAGAGATTCAAAAGCCCGGGTATTCAGAAATGGACGATGGAGAAGAGAGGACGAATATTCGATCAGGCCATCATCCCGAGCTTGAGCAGGGCGGAGGTGACGGCAATGTGCGAGTTGGTGACGAGACACAGGATGAAGAAGGGATGTGCCATGATGCCATACAGCAGCAGATTGAAGAGCAAAGCAGCAGTAGCTGGGAGGACATTATTGATGGCGAAGCAGGCGGCGGTGGGAGCAGCAGGACGCGGCGTCAGTCATCAGCTCTTGTGATGGCGGCAGGGAAGGATGCTCCTAGCCGGAGCAGGAAAAAGAGGGAGACAGTGAGCAGAAGCAGCAAGCCCAGATGGCATATATAACTGATCATCAATCGAACTATAATCCTCCTAAGATTTGTAGGGTGGATAGCTGCATAGACATGTATCTGTAATATTATATGCATTATTCACAGGATGCATGGTTCTTAACGATGATGTTTATAGTGAATCTTCTTCTTATTAAGATGCATGGATGCATCATCCGGTTGGTAAGCAATTTCTGCAGGAATGAAGAAGCAAGCAGCTAACTGATCGATAGGCTCAAAGCCCAAGCATCTGAATTCTGAAGCTAAATTGAAGCATAATCACGTCCATAATCACATAAAACGGGTACGAAAGCATCGATCCTCGACCCAGGAACGTCCGAATAGAGGGGGGTTCTCATTTTTTAATCCTGCAGTGCAAAAATCTATCGCACGTAGCGTATCACGCTTCCAGATCCTGTTCTTCGACCATAGTTCACAATTTTAACAAAATTTCATCGAAATTCGTAACATCACTTTTTCGTTGGGTTCGAAACTTTCTTGATGCATTCTAGCACTGAGTGAACCAAGGGAGTTCCTTCTATCGGCGTGTTCGTTGATTGGTTTCTGGGCTGATTTGAGTTGAATGGTGCTGGTTTATTGTAGGAGAAAAACACTGTTGGCTGGTTAAATAAGTCTGGCGAAAACCATCAAGCAAACAGGGTGTATATCAATACGAGTCCGACAGAGCTCCTGCCGACCGTTTCAAAAAAGTGAATCGAGGGAGTACTAACTTTGCTAGTCATTGGTTGACCATGTAATCTAGCGTCGCTCAAACTCTTATTGTAAACCTGGAAGGCACTGTCCTTCCCACCCACCGGGTCACCCCGTGGAACGAAAATAAGTGAGGATTTGTTGACCCCTCAAAGCTTGACCTAAAAAATTCCACCACGATAAAGTCAAAATGATCGATCCAGAGTTAATTCCCTCCCAGGCTTAGGCTTTTAAGTTGGTTCAGTTTTCCTTCAGATTCTGGTATGGACTAAGGCCCCGTTTAGTTCCAAAATTTTTTGGATTTTTGCTGCTGTAGCACTTTCGTTTTTATTTGGCGATTAGTGTCTAATTATGGACTAATTAGGTTCGAAAGTTTCGTCTCGCGATTTCTCACCCAACTGTGCAATTAGTTTTTTTTTCGTCTACATTTAGTACTCCATGCATGCGCCGCAAGATTCGATGTGACGAGTACTGCGCAAAAAATTTTGGGTTTTGGGGGCATCTAAACGGGGCCTAAAGTCTTGTAGCTACAGTGCTCAGCAATTCGGACCGGCCCAACTTGGCCCATTTAGCGAGGTCTCACAGTAACAAATAAGAGTAAACTACTTGAGCCACAAAAAAGCCTCCCAAACTACGAAGCCTAGCAGCGTTAATCCACAGCTTAACAACTTCTTCACAACTTAACAACTACGAAGCCTAGCAGCTTTAGAAAAGAAAAAAAGAAGAAGCTTTGCTAGTGCATTCTTCTTTGTAATACAAATTGGTCTTCATTAGTTTCAGAGGAGAATCTAATCAGTGTATGCATGGCAATGCATGTACTCTCCTATAGGGAGGCATCTGGTCTTTTTTGCATCCCTTTCTTTTTCTAGCCAGTGCTTGCTGGGTCCCGATCATTCCCCGTTCGCTTGGTTTACACAGCCTTTGCGTACTGCCTGATTGCATTGCACCCCTACTTCAATATCGTACGACGTACGTTACGTCGACTTACGAAAGCAGCAGGCAACACTAATCTACAGTCAAGCTTAAGAGAGCCACACAAGTACTAGGGAGTATGTACATGCACTGGCCTTTTAGGAAATAGTTTAACCCTGTAATGTAGAGCATGTACATTATTGTGTCTGTGTCACCCTCGCATTTAGTATTTGTTTTTTTTTTAAAAAAAAACATCATGTCTCCCTTCTGGGCCGAGCCGACGTTGCTGTGAGCAGTACATGTTACTGGGCTAAGCTATTGCTAATTGGCCCATCTTTATGAGCAAAGCAGAGCGGAAAAAGTCTACGTTACCTCCTCAACTTTCGCGAAAGTCCGTTTTTCCTCCATGAACTCTAAAACCGGGCAAAACACCCCCTCAGCTTTTAAAACTGTTCATCTTACCTCTCTGGCTCTGTTATAAGCAGTTTTGAGGGCGGTTTTGTCTTTTTCTTTTTTATTTATTTTGGCTGAATCTTTAAAAAATCATAGTAAATCATAAAATAGAAAGTCTAATTTTGTTGGACTCCACATGAGTAGATTTACATAGTGAACTTATAATATGGTATGCTTTAGTACAAAGTTTTTACTGTGGATTTAGATCTATGTTTTTCTGTAATTAATTGGAATAATTCATAGCTGCAGTTCTATGGTCCAACTGTGATGAAATTTTTAAGATGAGCTAATTATTGTATGATTGAACTGTAGTAAAAATTTCATACTCACTGGATCATGTATAGCTTAGTTATAGATTTATTTATATTTAACATGCATAAAACTAAGTAAAATCTATAACTAAGTTATACATGATCCAATGAATATGAAATTTTTACTACAGTTTAAGCATATAATAATTAGCCCACCATCGAAATTTCTTCACAGTTAGACCATAGAAACTGCAGCTATGAATTATTTCATTTAATTACAGAAAAACATAGATCTAAAGGTACAACAAAAACTCTGTACTAAAGCATACCATATTATATGTTTACTGTATAGATCCACTCATATGGAGTCCAACAAAATTTGATTTTATATTTTATGATTTTTTTGTGATTTACTATGATTTTTTAAAAATTCAGCCAAAATAAATAAAAAAGAAAAATACAAAATTGTCTTTAAAATTGCTTATAACAGGATTAGGGAGATAAAATGAATGGTTTTAAAAATTGAGGGACGTGTTTTACCCGATTTTAGTATTCAGAGACGAAAAATGGACTTGGCTACAAATCGAGGGAGGTAAGACTTTTTTCCGGTTTCTTTTGCTCACTGCCCTGCACACACACTGCTGTAGTAGACTACTGGTCTAGAGGGACTACAAACTCTTCCTCCTTCCAGTAGGTTCCACCCCGTTTCCATCATCAAGGGATCGAGATGAACAACTCCACCTCGCCGGCGGTGGACTGGGGTGACGACTCGGCGGGGGAGATGGACTCTGAGGACGCAGCGCCTTCCTCCTCCGTGGGCATGGTCGTCGGCATCGCCATCAGCAGGATGATGGAGGTCGACGCCGACGGCCGCCACCCCCCGTCCGCCCCCGACGCCGACTTCTTCAACGCCTTCCCCGACGACTTCGACGACCAAGACCTCGACTGACTGCTGCCGCCGCCTCTGCTTTGCTCGCCCGGCCCCCTTCCACCAGGTACCTTGGAATTGGATCTAGGATAAGGATTCACGATCCGATGCACAGTACTGTAGCACGTCTTCTATTCGCAATCTAGCTTCACCGCATTACTTTAGCCGCACAAGTCAATTGTCCAGCACCTGAAGCTTTGCGCTAGTTGAATTGTATGTATGGTCAAATTGGGAACCTGCTCAGTTGCTAGTTCATTGTCTGGAGGAAGCGCCTAGCAGTACAGTATTTCCTTAGCAGACACTTATGCTGGGCGAGGTGTCTTCCCGATCCCCGCCTTCATAGCTGGGATTGATGATTTGCTCGATAGTGAACTATTCGTTTTTTTTGGAATAAGGGCCTGTTTGGTTCGTCTAGTACTACTAAATTTAGTGCTTTTAGTCACTTTAGTAACTTTTTAACCAAACGCTATGACTAAAAGCTACTAAAAGAGCTTTAGTCTTCTCTAGTAACTCTAGAGTTACTAAAAGTGATTAAACCGTTTAGTAGCTACTAAAGTTTAGTGGCTCGAACCAAACACCCCCTAAGCCTATGATTATGAACAAGCTATCTGTATTCATCTTCCATGCCATAGTTTGGTATGGCGCTTTAACTTGCCTTCGGAACACTTGTATATGATGGATGAACACCAGCAATACTGTACGGTACAAGTGCGGTGACTCATGATCCAGGTCTCATCATCCATGGATTACTTTGTGCTTGTTTAAATCTAAGGGATGGGGATGGTTGCTCCAATGGGTATCCGCAGTTCTCCTCTAGTTCAACTCAAAGAACTAATCAGACAAATTATTACCTCATTTCTGTTTATATAATTCATTAAGTTGAACTATTGGAGATCCGTGGATCGCTCCACCCTGTCCTTATTTCAATCCACTTGCTCTGGTTTTTCCATGAACACCTGTTGTATTGTATCAGCATTTACTTCCATTTACGTAACTAGGGCTGTTTTTGTGTCTTGTGAACACTGAATTATAACAATCGACATAGACGGTCGCTGAGGCATGTTCATTTTATCCATTCTCAGTTGGGGGTTGTATATGAACCTACCTACCAAGGAGGCAGGGAAGCACCAGGCATCCATCTCATTGTCCTCGTGTTGCAGCTCTAGTGGTGTTGTATTGTCAGCTGTGATCATGTAAGAACCTGACCTGGTACATTATGTATATAAGAAGAATAAAGAACCTGTTAACTTCTGTGGTATATAAGTTCATGGCAGAATGTTCTTGTTGGTTGGATGCTTTGCACGGTTGAGCAGTGTTGTAATGTGATGGTGGGATGAACTCGCGACTGCGTTGGTCGCATATGTAATGGTGTTGCTTTTTATTGGTGAATGGTGAACACAGATCTGAATGTACTTACTGATCATGAGCGTTTTTTACACGCTCAGCTGCCCTTGCTTTCTCAGTTCCTCTAGTGTTCCTTACTAACTTGATGGAATGATATTGGAGTGAGTAGTTGATGCCGTGATGCCACGCAGATTTGTTTACCAGAAAGGCCTGCTTTATCTCCCTCCTATCCTAGATCTCGTTTTTTATGTTGAAAATATATGGGGAAACAAATAGGACAAAATCTTTCTTTGCCTGTAATATACCTGAGATATTACTGCAAAAAATAAGGAAATGATGAAATGCAACAATAACAGGCTGCTAGTACATCCAAAATGAACGATTGGGCTTCTTTTGCTGCTTAGCCTTGGGCAGTCGCATCTGGCCCAATGGGCTACATAACGAATTGAGATTTTCCTTGCTTGGCCCGCCCGTCGTCCTCCCTCTTCTACTCCTTGCATTGCATCCTCTGTTCTTCTCTTCTCCACTACGCAGTTCGGCTACCAAACGAAAACCCTAGCCGCCGCCGCCGCCGCCGCTCTTCGTCGAGATGGGAGGCAAGTGCCCGCACCGCAAGGTCAAGAAGCGCCGCCTCTCGCACAAGACGGCTCGCCGCGGCAAGTTCCTCCTCAAGGCCGACGATGCCGTCTACGACGAGCTCGTCAAGCTGGCCGACCAGGGCAAGGACGCTGAAGCCAAGGAGCTCCCCGTCGATGAGGACCTCCCAGGCATGGGACAGTTCTACTGCCTCTACTGCGAGTATGATGTCCCCCTCTCCTCTCCTTCCTGTCCCTTCCTTCCACCGTTCTGCTATTTCGTATCCTCTGCTAGGTATGTGCCCGTACGTTGCTACGGGCAAAAAATCCATGCCATATATATTTCTCAATGAACACATTCAAGCAACGCTTGTGTTTATCATGGTTCCTAATTGAGCATTGGTGGAGCATGTGCTATAATTCATTCGTGGTAAAAGAACGACTAATCTAGACCAGATGGACTCTAGTGAATGATAAATCATGTTTATGTTTGCAAACTAATTTGAATTTCCATGTATGCATGATGTAAACCTTATCGTACTATCATGTAAAATGATCTTAAAATACTGAATGCTCATAGGTCATAGCACATATTCCAATCTCTTGCTATTTCATCATCCTCATTTGCCAACAATTATTATTTTTTTGTTTCCCTTCCTGGACACAAAAGAAAATATGCAATGGGATTCAGCACTGGAATTAGGCAACTGGGAATTTTCATGCACCCATTCTAGGATCATCAATTTGGTTTACTTCATCAAAGAATGGACGGGATAACTTTTATTTGTGATTTTCCTGTGGCACAAAATTGAATAAGTTTTGTATCTATGATGTAAACATCTACTATAACGGTATGTAGAAACTGAGAACTGTTCCTGCTGTACCGACTATAAAGCCGGCATATTTGAATCTGTAGAGCTTCTTGTTGATGGGGATGTCTGCGAGAGCCGACCATTTGATATTTACATTGAGGATGGACTGTGATTTCTTTCTTTGATATGCTTCACAATATCCAATTCTCTATTTGGGGGTAAACCCCCTCATAAATCTGCTAAACCCTCCTTGAAGTCTCTCTTTCACTCCTCTTTTCTCCCCCCTTATTTCTAAACTTTTCATACTGTTTCACCTTCCCTTAGTTGGGGGCCGGATCCACCGCCGGGGACGAGGTGGGGGCCGGATCCACCACCGGAGACGAGGTGGGGGCCGGATCCGCCGCCGTGGACGAGGTGGGGGCCAGATCCGCCGCCGGGGACGAGGTGGGGGCCGGATCCACCGCCGGGGACGAGGTGGGGGCCGGATCCACCGCTGGGGAGGAGGTTGGGGCTGGTTCCGCCGCCGGGGAGGTGGAGCGGGCCGGATCCACCACCGTGGAGGAGGTGGCGGCCGGTTCCATTGTCGGGTAGGAGGGGGGGGGGGGGGCAGATCCGCCGCCGAGGAGGAGGTGGCGGCCGGTTCCACCGCCGGGGAGGAGGGGGCCGGATCTGCCGCCAGGGAGGAGGCGGCGGCCGGATCCGCGCCCCCACGCGCGCCGCCGGGCGAGACGGGCCGTGCTCACTACCATGGTCAAGCCGCGCCGCCTTGGTGGGAGTGAAAGGGAGGAGGGGTGCCGCCGTGGTTTGAGGGAGGAAGGGCACCGCCATGGTGTGGGAGCGAGGAGGAGCACCGATGTGGTTGGAGGGAGAGGGAGGAGTGGCCGGTGTGTGAAGGAGAATCTGACGTGTGGGGCCCACACGTCAGTGAGTGGAGGGAGAGAAGCAGCCGGGGGTGTTTTGGTCCATACGGAAGATGTGTACACGTATACGGCCTGACAGTGGGCCCAGACACCCGAAAGACGTAGAAAATGGCAAGTATCAGGTAGAAGAAGAATTGTAATGGCAAGTTTCAGAATAGCTGAATTATAATGGCATATCACCAAAGTTGAATTATAATGGCGTAGATCCAAATAACCCTTTTTTTATCGCAGCCACAGGGGCTTCACCGCGCCTGTGGTAGATGGGTCCGTTTCATTCTTTTTAGTGGTATATATATACAGAAAAAGATAGAAGAAGATCATACTAGCTGTTCCTGAACACTCTTGTATTGTCTTATCCAAACAGTAGGGCTATTTCAGTGAGCTAGGGTTGGTTCATTTGATGAATTAGTTGTATGTACGTGCACAATTTGTAAGCTGCTGCCAACTTTTGTGCTGATATTAATAAACTGTGTGTTTCAGTTGAGTTGTCCAGTTTAGAGTAAAATGGTGAACTTTGGGTGATGTTTAGGTGGTTTGATGCTGCCTGGAATTTAACTGATAGTAGATGCCTTGAATTGATTTAGAGGGATTAGTAAAATGTGGCTACAGAAGGGCAGGCCTGGTGCAGTGGTGAGAGCTGTCTCACTGAGTCACCAGGTCGCGGGTTCGAAGCAGCCTCTCCGCAGATTTTGCGGGGGGAGGCTTGCCTCGGTTTTTCCCTTCCCCAGACCCCACTCATGTGGGAGCCTCCGGCACTGGGTCTGCCCTTTAGTAAAATGTGGCTACAATTTAAGGTGTGATTGCTGGCGTTACCATGCTTGTGATGAACTGCACTTATCTTGTAATTGTGCTATCTATAGTCTAATCTTCTACTGATAATCATATATATCTGGTATTGGCTTTGGCTGCAGTCGCTACTTTGCAAGTGAAAGCGTGAAGGATGACCACTACCGCTCAAAGCGCCACAAGAAAAGGTGATTCATTCTGTTTGCTCTAAGTAATATTGCTGTACTCATCATTCAGAGATAATGTTGAAGAAAATCTTCCCTGAACACATTTGATTTATGCTACCAATTGGCAAAACATGTGATGACCTGCACTTACTATGCTTGTTACATGGTCATTCTCAATTTCAATTGAAGAAAAAAGAACCGGTTGGTTGATATTGCTAGGACCAATGAATTCAGATGGTTAGAATACTGTAATACAGCTCTCTGCAGTTGACCTGTTATCTAGAGTAGAACAGATGATAAAACTTGGAGGGACCTTATTGTGTGGTTTGATATGATACCATAGCTAAATTAGTGTTGGTCCTGTGATAGTAACTGAAGGTTGAAAGCAGATATACTACATTACCAGTATGATCTTTCCCGTTGGCGGAACATGTGAAAAATCTGATGTAGGACATGTTCTGGTACACGTGAGCAGCATGATTCTGTCTGCTGTGGCGTGTGCTTTGTCTAATCACAAGCTTTGGATGATTGTAGGGTCAGGGTAATGTCTGGGCCAGCCCCACACACGCAACTTGATGCTGAACTTGCTGCTGGAATGGGAAAGCCTGACAATGGCCTGAAGCTTATGTCCATGTGAAGGAACCTCTTGTTAGTACTTGTTCCGTGTTTTTGTTGCTGTCGTACATCTGACGCTGCTTTGCTCAGTAATAGCAGAGTTAGTAGATGGTTTTTATTGTGCACAAGACTTTTGAAGTGGGGCTTGATCAGGAGGGGAGTTGTTTTAGAGAGGTGTCATGGGTCAATGTCTGTATCATGAAATCATTTACCGACCCATACTAGTGATGATGATGTCTCGTATCATTTGGCCTCAGATTGTGCGTTGTCTGCTAGGACTATGAAACACTAGAGTTGGTTTTACAGCCTGTCTGGTTCGATGAACACAAGCTACCAAATGTCACTGGTAGGGTTCGCGCTAGAGGCGGCCAGGACAGCAGCACTTGTCAGCTTCCATTCTTTGTGAAGATTTCCTAGATCTGTATGTATATTACATTATTACATGATTCTGCTTGTGCTCTCCGTGACTCTGGTTTTGGCTGCTGATGCTGATGGCAGGGCCCATAATTGTCTATTTTCCGTAGAGAGGAGAGATTCCTTGGGCTGTGTTGTGCTCATTTCATTTTGGATCTATCATTCTGTACCGGGCAAACGCCATCCTTGTCTGTCAAGCTCTTCGAAGGATGTCCTCCAGCAGGACGGGACCATGCACAGCACGGCACGTCGGCACGAGTGAGCACATCGTAGTAATGGATGGAAATGACTGAACACATGTACAGCTAGGTAGGTAGCCAAATCCCTCCTCTGCTCTGCTCTGGAAAGAAGAAGCGTTCAGTACAAATTATGATGCAGTTTCTTTGATCTCAAGCAAGCAATGGCTGGCTATGGCCTCGTTCACTTTGCAAAAAAAAAGTGAACCCGATGAATAGTACCACTTTCGTTTTATTTGGCAAATATTGTCCAATCGTAGACCAACTAGGCTCAAAAGATTCATCTCGTAATTTCCAACTAAACTGTGTAATTAGTTATTTTTTTTACCTACATTTAATACTCTATGCAAGCGGCTAAAAATTAATGTGATGGAGAGAGAATGAAAAAACTTTTTTGAATTTGGATGGCATCAAGGCCTATGTGTGTCTGCGCTAATGATAAGATACATCCATCTGCCATTGGTTGCGTCTGCTCTTGAGAGTTCAGACGCGCACACGGCACACATAACACATGCGCCGGTGGCTTGGCAAGGTCCTTTGTGTATGTCTGACACTCTGATCCAATCTAATCTCTGCTTCCCTGTACTGCTGCTGCTGCTAGTTGATGTGGCAATGAATTCAAAAGGTTGCTTGCCTCTGGTTTTACGGCTTGTGCTGCTGCATGGGGCATGGCCCAGAACTTGCTGGTGCTGATGGAACTCCAGATCCAGATCGCTCTCGATTCTCTCACTACCAAGGTTGTCTGTCTGTCTGTTAGGGGGTGGGTGGTGTTGCTACCAAGAAAGCCCAGCGAAATTCTAGGAGACCAGCAAATGCCATATGGAACAAAGAAATGCACTTGGCACAACTCCTATGGAATGCATTTATACACCTCAACCTCAATCTCACAGGAGACTTAGGGCAGTCCCAATGCTAGAAACTACGTATAGTTTCTATACCTATTAATTTTTATAGACACTATGTATAGAAACCATGGGTCCAATGGATAGTTTCTACAGAACAACTTTTTATCCAATCACATACACTCTCTCTCCATTCGCTACCAATCACATCCCTTCGTGTCTTGGTTCTCGTATAGACATGGTTTCTAACTTAGACCCGGTTTCTATGATTTTTGTTCTCTCTCTTCAATAACTATCTTGCCACATCAGCAAAATGCTTAGGTGGCAGTACAATTAATGCCCATAGAAACTATAGTGGTTTCTGCATTGGGAGTGCCCTTAGGGCCTACAATTTGGTAGAGTTTCTCTTGCTCTAGATTCTATGTAAAAGCTAATTCTCTAGGAGAAGTGATTGATGGAAAATGTTTTTCTACGATAGAATAAATTCTATGAATACAATGACTTTCAGCTTGTTCGTTTCGGCTTAGTCGCTCGTATCTGGCTTATAATCCATGGCTTAAACAGTGTTTTCTCTCACACCAAACCAGTCAATAGTACTTTCAGTCATGGCTTATAAGTCAATTCAACCGAAACGAACAGGCTGTTTTTGTGGGATGATGAATCAGGAGAAACTATTTTTTTTTGCACAACTTCACCACCAACTTCAAGAGCTGTGTTGAAGCTGTTTTTCGCCAAACAAGTATTTTGCAAAAAAAAAAACTTTATATAAAGCTCCTTAAATCATGCTCTAACAAAGAAATACGATAGGATGAAGCTGAAAATAGTAGATTTTCATAGTTTTACCTCACACTTGTTGACCATGATCCTATGAGAGCATGTTTTAAGAAAATCTATATGTAAGGCTGTTTTGTCAAACAGTTCACCAAAGCAACTTTAGCTTTACTGGTAAAACTGCTCGTAGAGCCGAAGCAAAAAAATGATTTATTGTTAGGCTAAGCTATAGGTGGTGTTTAAATCAAGGGAGTAAAGTTTAGGGATGTCACATCAGGATGTCGCATGTGAGTGTTTGATAGTAATAATAAAATAAATTACATAAGTCCCCAGTAATCCACGAGACGAATTTATTAAGCCTAATTAATGCTTCATTGGCACATGTTACTGTAGCAACACGTTGCCAAATCATGGACTAATTAGGCTTAAAAAATTCATCTCGCAAATTAGTCGCAATCTGTGTAATTAGTTATTTTTTAATGTATATTTAATACTCCATGCATATGTCAAATATCCAATGTGACGGTGAGTAAATTCTAGAAGGAGAAACTAAATAAGGCCTTAGTAAAAATCTGTTTAGCAGAGCTTATGCCAGATTCAGGTTGGAAGGTGCTGAAGCTCCCGCTAAACAAACAGGTTCTTGAAACATGACTTTCATGTTTTGAGAAGACCAATGCACACTCGCTCCTTCCGTTGTGCTACTCCGTACTATCTCATGATTCATTTCCTATGAACCATCCAGGGTCTGTTCGTTTGGCTATGGCTTATCGTAAATGATCGTAAATTTTTAGCTGAAATAATATTTTTCTCTCACACAAACCAGCCAACAGTACTTTTCACGAACCAGCAACGAAACGAACTAGCCAACCGAACAGGCCGCCAAACTTCACCACATCTCACTCAATCCTATAGGATTGGATTGAGGATTGGACATCATCAGGAGCATTATATTCGTGTGTTGCAGAGGAAACCTTCGCTTGGTTGTGTTGCCAGGTAACAGTGACAAGACAACAGTGTCTGGTGAATGGCAAGGACAGGGGCAACTTCGACGAGGATAGGCTGGCTGGATTGGACACATCGGCGCTTGAGATTTGGACCGGGGAGGGACAGGGCAGCGCAGAGCAGACCTCTTTTTCGTTCTGTGAGCCTAGGCCCAGCCATGGTATGGATGGTCCTACTCCGTCCGGCCTTGGGCGTCCATCTTCATGAGCAAGGGACCATGCGCCGATCCCTCAATTCATCCATTCTCTCAGTCCTACTATGCCTGTTGGTGCCAGTGCTGCTGTTGGGGCACACCATCATGTGCAGCGAAGAAGAAACACACCAAGAATTAGTGGATTGGCAGCAGTGAAAGCAACCACTGCCGGAAATCAAATGTCCCTCCGGACCGGTGTCACGGTGTGTGTTGGAAGATGAACTCTGCATTGCATGTGACTCCTCCTTACCATAACCTCATCAGGTCAAACCCTTGGTCCCATTTTCCAGCAATCCTGCCATTTTGGTCTTTGCACTAATGGTACTACGTCCCTGACCCTTCCCGTGTCTTCTGCAAATCTGCAGCGCAATTGACATCAGGAACACAGGCTCAATTCATTAGGCAGATAGAGATCACTGACAATTCGGTAGATATTCCCGGGATCCTGTCGAGAGCAGCATAGTGTAGAGAATGCTCTTCTTGGGTGTGCAGTTTGAGGCGTGCTCACTGCTCACCAGTAGATCCGCTTCCTGTCTGCCTGAAAAGGATGGAGTGTCCTTGTCCTTGTAGAGAACGAGAGAGAAGAGAAACGAAAAAGGATAGATACTATTCAGCTCCTCTGCTGCTCGCTGAAAATGGAGATTCTTTTGTTTTCAGACAGAAGTGGAACTTGCCATTTCTTTCCTGCTACTGACTGATAGCAGCAATCATTCATGCATTATTACTTTATTTCTGGTCACTATTTGTTTCTGCTATTGCAAATAACTGAATAATAAGGAGTAAATCTGCTATTTGGTACCTGCGTATATAAGGGGCTAACTAAGTACAGTACTAGTACATATGATCTGAGGTTCCTTGGGAGCTAAGCCGTTGTCTACTTACAAGCAAGGATCAATTCCCATCTCTGACACTGTATATAGATAGATGCTGTTGCTTCTATCTGTTCCAAATCTCAGTCCCAGCTAGCAGATGAGAAACAAGAAGAATGAGAAGCAAGAAGAGTCAAAAAAAAAAGGAAGTGAAGGTTTATATCATCCTAAAACCTCAACTCAAAGAGATCATCATCAAATTGTACAATCATATGAACCACCGTGTTTTCTGCTTCTTTTTTCTCTCCCCTTGTTGCGCGCATGCAGTATCATCATCTGCAACGGAACTTCAGCTTCCTCGTCCATCAATCTCTCAAAGAACGAAACTCATACATGATCCATACATCCATCCTACGCGGCGGCCCCGTTAGACGACGACGACGGCCCGGGCGCGCCACCGCCTGTCAGCCGCTGCAGCTGCAGCATCCTCGCGTAGCACCCGTCGGGATGGTGCTTGAGCAGGTGCGAGTGTGACCCTTGCTCCACCACCTTGCCGTCGTCGATCACCGCGATGGTGTGCGCGTTGCGCACCGTGGCCAGCCGGTGCGCCACCACGATGGTGGTGCGCCCGGACCCGGCGCGCTCCAGCGCTTCCTGCACGCACTGCTCCGACTCGGCGTCCAGCGCGCTGGTCGCCTCGTCCAGCAGCATGATGGGCGCCTGCTTCACCAGCGCGCGCGCGATCGCGATCCGCTGCCGCTGCCCGCCCGACAGCTGCACCCCGCGCTCGCCCACCTGCGTCCGGTAACCCTCCGGCAGCGCCGAGATGAACCGGTGCGCGTTCGCCTGCGTCGCCGCCTCCACCACCTCCGCCTCCGTCGCGCCCTCGCGCCCGTACGCGATGTTGTCGTGGATGCTCGCCGCGAACAGGAACGGCTCCTGCGGCACCACCGCCACCACGCGCCGCAGCGCCCGTAGGTTGTACTTGCGCACGTCCTTGCCGTCCAGGAGCACGCGCCCGGACGTGGGCTCGTAGAACCGCTGCACCAGCGCCAGCACCGAGCTCTTGCCGCACCCGCTCGGACCCACCAGCGCCAGCGTCTTGCCCGCGCGCGCCCGGAGGCTCAGGTCGCGGAACACCTGGATGTCCGGCCGCGACGGGTACGAGAAGTCCACGTGCTTCAGCTCCACCTCGCCCCTGGGCCGCTCCGGCACCGGCGCCGCGTCCACGTCGTCGGGCTCCACCTCCGTCTTGCGGTCGATGGTCTCGAACACGGAACGCATCGCGCGCCCGCCCTTGATGAAGTCAGGCGCCAGCGTCAGCGTCTCTGCGGCGCCGTTGGCGGACACCATGAGCACCATGAACACGCGGATGGTGCGCGAGAAGTCGGAGATGCCGTGCTTCACCAGCCACGCGGCGTACCACAGCCCCAGCGCGTAGGACGCGTACAGCAGGAACTGCGCCACGCCGTAGCCGCTCCCGGCGATCTGCCCCTTCCAGAAGCAGCGCCGGAGTGGGCCGCACAGGTTGGCCTCGAAGAGCCCCGTGATCTTGCGCTCCGCGTTGAACGCCGCCACGGTGCGCAGGTTGGCGACGGCCTCGCCCGCGATCTGCGTGGCCCTGGCGTGCGCGGCCTCCAGGTCCCCCGAGAAGCCCTTCATGAACATCTTCTGCAGGACGGTGGCGCCGACGACGAGCGGGAAGACGGCGAGGAGCACGAGCGCGAGGCGCCACTGGAGGACGAATCCCGCGGTGCAGGCGACGAGCATGAGCGCCGAGTTCTGGACGATGACGGAGATGCGGTCCCCGATGGCGGAGCGCACGTTCTGGGCGTCGAGTGCGAGCCTGGCCGCGACGCGCGCGCTGGAGTTCTCGTCGGCGTCGAACCAGGCGATCTCGTTGCGGAGCACGGCGGCGAACATCTTCTCGCGCACCCGCTTGGTGAGGTTCTCGCCGACCGTGTCCCAGAACACGTGCTGCACCGTGTTGAACAGCAGCGCCGCGGAGGACATGCCGATGAGCAGGTAGCAGTACTTGGCGATCTCGCGCTTCATGTAGCGCGGGTCCGGCGCGTAGTAGACGCTGAGCACGGCGCTGAGGATGTAGGCGAAGATGGCGCTGAAGGAGCCGCAGACCATGGAGCCGAGGGAGCCGACGAGCGCGTAGGCCCACTCGGGCGAGTTCATCCTGGCGAGGCGCAGGAAGGAGCTGGCCCCCGCGCGGAACGCGAGCTGCTTGTCGGCCATCGTCCGGTGGTGGTGGTGCGGGTCGTGGATGGAGAGTGTGAAGTCGGAGGTGGAGAAGTCGGAGAGGCGGCGGGAGTAGGGGGAGCGGCCGTAGGAGGAGTTGCGCGTCATGATGGGCGAGCTGACGGAGTTGCGGGCGCTGGAGGGCCTGGCGCTGCTGCGGCGGGCGTTGACGAGCGCCGCCTCGTGCGCCTGCTCCTGCATGCGGATGAGCTTGGCGTAGGTGCCGTTCTCGCCCTTGGCCATGAGCTCGTCGTGCGTGCCCATCTCGGAGACGGCGCCGCCCTGCAGCACGGCCACGACGTCGGCCTTGCGGATGGTGGACAGCCTGTGCGCGATCACCAGGGTGGTGCGCCCAATCATGAAGCGGTCCAGCGCCTCCTGCACGAGCTTCTCCGACTCGGAGTCGAGCGCGCTGGTGGCCTCGTCCAGCAGCAGGATGGCAGGGTTCTTGAGCATGGCGCGGGCGATGGCGATGCGCTGCTTCTGGCCGCCGGAGAGCTGCAGGCCGCGCTCCCCAACCTGCGCCGGCCACCACCGCCATGCACGCAAGGTCAAACAAACGGGTTGACTTTGACCGCCAAACTTTTCATCAAATAATAAACTAGTACTACTACTCCAGCATAATTAATAACAACAAAAATGAAATCATTTGTTAATACAGCAAGTCTTATGATGGTGCAGAGTGTTTGACCAGGGACGATGCATGGGCATGCGAGCATTGCTTAGCAAGGAATCAAGCATGATCAAGTCAGTCATGGGAGTGTGGGAAGGCGAGCTGCTCTATGTGGCCCATATCCCATGTGCCTCTTAGATTTCATTTGATTTGATCTGATTTGATTAAACCCTTCCCAGATGTTATTAACTAACCAGACTGCCTGCCATTGACAGTGATTAAAATAAGCAGCAGCATGGGCTTGACTGACTCTCTTTCTCTCATGACAGATTATATTAAGAGAAGTGGAAGATACCTACCACCAGTAGTACCGTAGTGCTCTAAGTAGAGTAGGAAGAGCTGGACTGTACAGATAGGACGAGTGATTGATAATTCTTGCTTGCACTGGGATCAAATCAACTTGACATTCCTGACAAAATACCAGCTTGGAATCTGTTATTCTTAGGAATTCTACCTCTTTCTACGTACCCCAGGTTGATTCTTAATCTTTTTACTATTGTTATTAACCTTTTTTGGCTCTTCCTCTAGCTGCTCATCATCCATTCATCTCCCTCTGCACTCAGCACCCAGCAGCAAGTGCTAGTAGAGTATTGTGTTGAGAAAGGGACCTCTGCTGTCCTGTGTGTGATAGCAGAGCATCCTGGCATGTTACTTGTTGGTAACCCACACAGCAATTGTGATAGCAACAGGCTCCTAACAAGCAATTGCTCGCCCATCCCTAGTACTAGCACCAGTGTCTGTCTACTGGTATCTATGTGATGGATGAGTAGTGCCGTGCTGTGATGGAATGGACCCGACCCCTCCACGGCGACATGGCGTTGGTGGTGCTGCCTGTCATGAGCTCTCATGTGCCGCTGCTGCGGCCTAACAAACACAAACAGTATCTGATCTGAGGCTACCCGGGCAGGCACGAGCGCGACGCATGAATGAAATGGATGGCAAGATGCTACATGCATCCTCTCATGACATGGAGAAAAGAAAAGGCTGCATGCAGATGAGAAAAAAGCTAGTAAAAGGCAGGGTAGGGAAAAGAAAGGAAAGGAAACGGGGAGCAGCGAGCACCTAGGCAGACAGGCATGGTGGTCTAGACACTGACAAATGGGTTGGAGAACAACAGGCACAAACAGGCAGCAACGGTGGCGAGCAAGAAAAGGCCAGCACAGTGCTGCTAGTAAGCTAGCGCTACGGACGGACCTGCGTGTCGTAGCCGTCGGGGAGCTTGATGATGAAGGAGTGCGCGTTGGCCACCCTGGCCGCCTCCTCCATCTCCGCCTGCGTCGCGCTCTGGCTGTCCCGCCCCAGCAGCAGGTTCTCCTTGATGCTCGTCGCGAACAGCGTCGGCTCCTGGCTCACCAGCCCAATCTGCTGCCGGAGCCACCGGAGCTTCAGCGACTTGAGCTCGTGCCCGTCCAGTAGGATTTGCCCTGCCAAAACCAACAAATTTCAGACTTCATTTCTTTCTTTTTGTTTGATTTGAAAAATCTACAGGACTAGTATACTAGTAGGAGTACGTGTCAACAAAACTGGAACCATTCTATCTCACTGAGGCCTTGTTTAGTTCCTAAAGAGAAGTTTGCACCATGTCT
Organism: Miscanthus floridulus; assembly: GCF_019320115.1. Lineage (NCBI taxonomy): Eukaryota > Viridiplantae > Streptophyta > Magnoliopsida > Poales > Poaceae > Miscanthus > Miscanthus floridulus. The sequence continues at coordinate 72,056,661 of NC_089592.1, forward strand.
CATCGAATGTTTGAGACATACATAAAGTATTAAATATAGACTACAAAATAAATAATTGCACAGATTATGACTCCTTTACGAGACGAATCTTTTAAATCTAATTAGTCCATGATTTAACAATAAAATGCTACGGTACACGTATGTGCTAATAACGGATTACGTAGGCTTAAATTCGTCTTGCCCAAAACTTTACGTCCGGGAACTAAACGAGTCCTGAGTAGTCAGTCAGTCGGTCAAGGCTCAAAGAGTGGCATGCATGTGCGAGGCAACAGTAGCATCTTGCCAGGCAAATAGTTTTCCTTGTCTCGCATTGCAGGCACCACCTAGCTCTAGCTGTGTGAATGCATGACCACAAACACAACCACAAGAAAGAAAAGAAACAGGATGGTTGGTTGACTAGCTAGCAGGTAGCAGCCCATGAGGCCGGCCAGCTCTGCTCCAAGCATTCACTTCATTTCCTTGTCAACGTGAATTCACATCTGCTTGCAATGTACTCCTACTCTACTCCTACAGTGGAAGCTTCTTCTATCTAGTACTACCCAGCAAGGCAGCAATGGCAGTTGGCAATGGCGATGTATGCTGATGTGTGATGGCCATGGCAATTGGCAAGCAGGTGAACTCCTCCAACACTAAAAACCCAGTTAATCAATGCGCTAAAGCTAGAATTGGTACGGTACTAGGTATACCTGCGCTGGGGTCGTAGAACCTCTCGATGAGCGACACCACCGTGCTCTTCCCGGAGCCGGAGCTGCCCACCAGCGCGATGGTCTTCCCGGCGGGCACGCTCAGCGAGAAGCCGCGCAGGATGGGGACGTCCAGCCGCGACGGGTACGCGAAGTCCACGCCCCTCATCTCCACCCGCCCCGTCACCGACTCCAGCTCCACGCCGCCGCCGTCCTCGCCGTCCCGCGAGGAGATGCCCCGCCTGTGGTCGATGATGCGGAAGATCTTGGCGGCCGCCACGCGCGCCTTGGCCAACGCGGCCATGCTCGGCGCCGACTGCCCGAGGGCCCTGGACGCACGCGATCCACAGACCAGTAAGCTAGCGTACATGCTGTGTCATGACGGAGAACAGGAGAGGGAGGAAGCGATCGATCTTACAGCCCGCCGATCATGACGGAGAACATGGTGGCGATGGCGAGCCCTCCGTTGGTGTGGTGGCCGCGGACGAGGTGTCCGCCGTACCAGAGCAGGAGGCCGTAGCAGCAGAAGACGGTGAAGTAGGTGCCGCCGAGGCCGAGTCCCTTGGCGAAGCCGCTGCGGTATCCGATCTTCTGCGCGACGGCCAGCGCCGCCGAGTAGGCCCGCATTTCGCGCTCCTCGCCGACGAAGGCCTGCACGATCCGTATCTGCGCGAGCGCCTGCTCCGCGATGCCGCTGGCGCCCGAGAGTGAGTCCTGGCTCCGGGAGGAGAGCTTGGCGAGCGCGGCGGCGCTGAGCCCCCCGATGACGGCGATGAGCGGCACGGCGGCGAGCGTGACGAGCGCCAGCTGCCACGCCGCGGTGAAGCCCACGACGAAGCCCGCCACGAAGGTGGCCATGTAGTGGACGAGGTTGCCCAGCTTCTCGCTGATGGCGTCCTGCACCACCACGGCGTCCACGTTGATGGCGTAGATGACGTCCGAGGCGCGCACGTCGGTGTCGAAGAAGGACACGTCCTGCCGCAGCGCCGCGTCCAGGTAGCGGATCCGCATCCGCGTCGACTGCCGCTCGCCGGTCCACATCCAGCAGGAGATCTCTGCGAGCGGAACGAGCGAGCGGTTTGAAGATCTCATCTCAAGCCATGGCGATTGATTGAGCGATGTGATGCGTCATGCAATCCGAATTGACAGACAATTCGCGACGCGAGCAGCAGCAGGAGGAGGAGGAGGAGGAGGAGGAGGAGGAATAACGTTGGTTACCTGCCCATGAGGACGCCCAGATTGCGGCTCCGACGACGAGGAAGTAGAAGGCGTACTTGACGACGAGGCGGACCATGGTGTCCGGGTCGTCGGCGTGGGAGCCGAAGGAGTCGACGAGGTCGGCGAAGAAGCGGAGGAAGACGGGGAGCGAGCAGCCGTGGACGAGCGCGCCGAGGGTGCCGACGAGCATGAGCGCGCAGTCGAGGCCGTCGGCGAAGCGGAAGAGGTCGCGCAGCGCGGCGGGCGGGGTGGGCTTCTTGTTGTCATTGGCGCCGGCGCCGGCGGAGGAGGCCGGCCTGGCATTGGGCGGCTGCTCCGTCTCGAAAGGAGCCGGCGGCGGAGGCGGAGAAGGAGGATCAGCAGCAGCCGGAGCAGCACCACCAGTGGATGTGTCGCTGCTGCGGCGGCCAGCAGGAGCAGGGAGCGTGGGTTGCTCTGCAGCTTCCGGTTGTTGCCCGGCTAGGAAGCCAGGAGGCTGGTGGGCGGGAGAGGGCAGGTGGAAAGCCTCGAGCTCGGGGCGGGCCCACTCGTCGCCGGCGGCGGCATGCGGGGCGCCGAGGACGACGACGCGCGCCCTGATCTCCTCCGGGTCGCTGCTAGACATCGATCGGGGGCCGGGGAGGGACCGAGGGAGGGAGGGGGAGCTCTCCTCTCCTCTGCCCCCACCTCGGCAGAGTGGCTGGCGCCTGGCGCAGAGCAGAGGATGCGGAGAGGGAGGAGGGGTGGATTGAATTGGGAGTTTTGCTTGTCACGCCTCTTTATAACTGTGCAAGGCAGCTCACGTCTTTGTACGAGTACGAGTAGTAGAGACTGTGAATGTACGGGGGCCTACTTGCACAGTACTCCTCCCGTACCGTCGAAAACGAACGAATGGATGTACGCTGCGCGTTGCGTTCTACGGTTGTTAGGCCCGTGAGAGCATCGTCTGGCTGGCGGTAAGGTTTTTTTTAGTTTTTTTTTAGCTCATTCATACAGTAGTTAGCTTTTTACCGTTAATACATAGCCCACTTATCTCTCTTACAGATTTTTTTGGTTTTTATGCCCAAGCCAGCTGTAAGCTTACAGTCCGCTTCTCCTCTCTCTCCTCTCCTCTCTCCTCCACCTCAGCATTTAGTCGGCTTACCGCCGGTTATTATACTTGCTCTTACCTTCGCTGGAAAAAAGTTAAAATATTGTTCCGGCTGATTTGCTGTGAGAGAAAAATATTTTTCTGACTGAAAAAAAATAAACCAAAAAGTATAGATTATAACACAAGCAAACATGGCTTCTCATCACGAAATCTATGGCCGATTGAAAACCTCTTGTGCTTTGTGCTCTACAAGAAATTCGTATTTCTTCCTTCGCTCAGGGCCTGTTTAGTTCCCAAAAGTTTTCAAGATTCTTCGTCACATCAAATCTTTGGACGCATGCATGAAATATTAAATATAGATAAAAAATAAAACGAATTACATAGTTTAGACGAAATTTACGAGACGAATCTTTTAAGCCTAATTAGACCATGATTGGACATTAATTACCAAATAACAACGAAAATACCACAGTGTCATTTTGCAAAATTTTTTGCCATCCAAACTGGGCCTCAGTTTTGTTGCATTTTTTGGACAAGACTATGGGGAGTGGGAATTAACAGAAGGAGAAGGATCAAGAACTTGTGCCGTGCTTTGGATATCATTACAGCGAAGGTCTTTGCTAGGTTTGGGTGGGTTTTAGCAGTGAAGTATTCTAACGGCTTTAGATCTTTATCATTAACCATTTGTTTGCTTTTGTTGCATATGCACCTGTTATAATAAAGAACGGCTAAAGCATCTCACAAAACGGGTTCATTCGCGTGTTTTTCAACATTCTTTGTGTCTCTTTGTTCATCCATTCCAAATGCATCATTTATCTTTTTTCCAAAAAAATGCATCTTTTGTATACAAGCCTCGATCAGTTGGTTAGGTTTCTCCTAGAGGGATATGTCCATCTATATTGACCTTCACGATGTAACATAGGTGGTGTTTTTCTATTTTTGTTTCAAGAAAAAAATGTTTTTGTTTGGTCTTAAGATCTACTGGCTCGGCTTGTTGAAAATGTTTGTTGAGATGGAGTATGGGTCGCTTGAGTCTATAACATACTCTGAAAACAAAGGCACCATTAATGTATATGGGTCTATTTACTAAAAATGGACTTTTCCATCAACAATTGTCAACAAGACGATTAGGATATGATCATCATTGAGTTGTCTACCTCTTTATCACGCATTGTTTCTTTACCTACAACTCCACATGTAGCCATCGTACTAACTTCTGGTGATGTTCCTGATGCTAAGTTTTCTCCCGCCAATACTTGCGTCATGTTCGTTTGGCTGATAAACCACGGCTAAAAGTATTGTTGGTTGATTTATTATGAGAGAAAAATATTGTTCGTTGGCTGAAAAAGTACGGTTTCAAGTCCATCTCGCAACCACCCACCGATCAGCCTTCACCAATTCACGAACATGGGATTCACCGTCGCCTCACCGGTCACAGTTGTGTTCCTCGTGTCCACTACCTCCACGAACCCGAATCCTTTTGGGCCATAGTAGCTATAACCCTCAATCTCATGACAGCATTCCTAATGCTATGTTTAGTTGCTCCCAACTCCCAATTTTGGCACTATGCAAAAAGAAGATTCCCCATCACATCAAACTTGTGGTACATGTATGGAGTACTAAATGTAGATAAAATCAAAAACTAATTGCACAGTTAGGTTGTACTTTGCGAGACGAACGTTTTGAGCCTAATTAGTCAACGATTGGACAATTATTACCAAATACAAACGAAATGCTACAGTGCGCTACATCGGCGCACAGTGAATCCGGTGGCGCCGAATTCAGCCAACTAAACGTGGCCTAGGTTTGCTCCCGCATTCTGTGTTTTCCAAGCCCATCTCCTAACCATCAACTGTTCATCCTTGCACCACTCCAAACCACGTCCATCAGCTTCGCCACCTCACCACTCTATCTCCATGTCCACTGCCTCGAACTGTAATCCTTTTGGGCCATGGTAGCTGCACCGAAACCTCCCAAAGCCTTCCACTAATTCAATGGAGAAGATGAAGCTATTAATAGAACAAAAACAATCAGCTTGTTCGCTGGTTGATTTCTAGGCTGATAAGTCCGGCTGGTGCTGGTTTATTATGAGAGGAAAATACTGTACCATGCCTGATAAGCTATGGCAAAAACCAACAAGCGAACAGACTGAATGTGTGCTCAAGAAGTTTTCAACTTCTGTATGCCTAAAGTTAGGTTTATTTGACTAGCTTAAATAGTTGTTCACTTGTTAGGCCCACCACCTTAGACGTGGCAATAGTTTCACGCGTCAATCGGCCTGTTCGCTGGTTAGTTTCTGGACTAATAAGCTTGACTGGTGCTGGTTTGTTGTGAGAGAAAAACACTGTTGGTTGACTAATAAGCTCTAGCTGAAACCAACAAGCAAACACGCTGAATGCCTTAAAAAGGTGTGTCTTCCTCACCTATCAAAATGTGTCATTTATTGTGAAGGTGTGTTTCAGTCATTCCTCGTTAGAGAAGATCATGACAAGCGGGGTTACGTGCATCTTCAGAGCATCTCCACGAAATTGGCAAAATTGTTAAAAATTCAGTTTTGGTGAAGATGTGTAGAAACTGAAGTCCAACAACTAATCAACGTTCCTCATCTTTATGCGTGGCGCAAATCACCCTATTCAGCATGTTCGCTTGTTAGTTTCAGCTAAGACTTATTAGCTAACCAATAGTATTTTTCTCTCACAACAAACCAGCATCAGCCGGACTTATCAACCCAGAAACCAGCGAACGGGCTCATTGACTAATCAGCTTCTACGTCTTTCTGATCAGAGATTTGGTAGCACTCGACGCATGTCGCCACTATCCCCACCGGTTTGCCCCCCTAGGAGCCAATGGTCGTGCCTGCCCTTAGGCACTGGCCTTGTCTAGCTGCACTGATGTGAGAAAAGATTATACAAAAAAACATTAGGCGGGTAAAAAAGTTCGTAGGCAAATAAAAAACCAAAGTCGTGGCACTAAGGTTTTTTTAGAACCTAGTCTGAGGAATTGCTAGCGAATGGTATTTATTTGTTTTGTCCAATAGTGTTCCGGGATATGTGAAATTTAGGATTTTTGGTGGCTTGTTTGAGAACCTTTGGGGATGGGTACGGTATCCTTCTCTGTGGTACTGTGGTACAGCTTAGGTTGGCTCGTGACTTAGAGCAGTTATAATAATTGGTTTATAGTCAAGCAAATATTAATGTGGAGGAGGAAAAGGAGGAGAGAGATGAGAGCTTGGCTCTCATGCAAACACACGAATACATAGGCAATGGTGGATCTATACACTAAATAAATGTGAGGAGGATTAGAAAAGAGGAAGTGGGACATGGGTAAACCTAATAATAAAAAAGTTTCTTATAGATAGATAAGAGACCACTATTATATAGCTTGGTTCTTGCAACCTGACTAATAGCCCGATACTTAGCTTTATTATTGAACATGCTCGTAGGAGAGTCCAAGGAAACACTACTCGAGAGGAGGAGTACTGTGTAAAAGGATAGGGCTCTTGTACCCTTTGACCAGAACATCTGAACACGAACACGTCTCTGGCTGAATCTCCGACAGACAGGGCAGAAAACAAGGAGGAGCAGGGCACCGGCGAGGCCGGCAGTCGTGGAGGTTGGACGTTGGAGCGATAGGTCCTTCTCCTCCAAGCCACGACCACGAGGCCCCCGAGGCGCCCGAGCCCGACCGATGACGATGAAGAGAAGAGAGATGTGGCGCGCGGCGCCCAAAATGCTGCCAATCGCCAATCGACGTGCATGCGTGTGGCCGCGAAAGTCAGGCCCTTTGTCCATTGAGGAGTGTGTGCGCAACAAGCAAAGCATGCAGCTCAGCAGCTGCACCATGTGGCATGTGCATTGGCTGGAATGGTCGGGTTGACCTGCGCGCACTGCAGAGCTAATGCTCTTCATTGTCCTACATTGGAGTCGTTGCATTCAAACGTACGTGTCAGAAAAAGTTGTTCACATTTAACCAAATTTAAGTGAATAATATTCATATTTATGGTTTCAAATCAATTTATTATAAAAATACATTTCGTAATTAATCTAATAATATTTATCTGATATAATAAATTTTGATACTTTTTTATCTATAATTAGTCAAATTTAAAATACTATAACAGTGTTAGAATTGGACGGAGGGAGTATTTATTTTACCCAGACATAGGCCGACAGTCAGCGGAGCCCAGAGACACAGGCAGCATCTTAGTCTTTGGTCAATGAGTCGTTCGTCGATTTTTGAGCTGATAAGCCTAACTGATGCTAATTTGTTGTGAGAGAAAAATATTATTGGCTAACTAATAAGCCTTGGCTAAAACCAACCAGCAGCGAACAGGCTGCTCATGGACGCCAGCGATGTCGATCGATTTCATCCGTGATCCATCTTGCATTGGACGCCAAGAGTGGGACCTAGTCCGACGATATATGGTCGGTGGTGAAGGTAAAAAAAAATAGACATGCTATGGTTTCATACTGGCAACAGCAGTTGCACCGCCTTGCCGGGCCAGTGCTGCCCATGTTAGGCCCCGTTTAGATTCCAAAAAATTTTACACAGTATCTGTCACATCGAATCTTACGGCACATACATGGAGTATTAAATGTAGACGGAAAAAAAACTAATTACACAGTTGGTCGAGAAATCGTGAGACGAAACTTTTAAACCTAATTAGTCTATAATTAGACACTAATTACCAAATACAAACGAAATGCTACAGTGAGCCAAAATCCAAAAATTTTTGGATCTAAACGGGGCCTTATACACATACCGATGGTGCAAAAAGATGTAAAATGTCCTGTTGTGCAGCACTACTTAAGTAGTGTTTTTTAGTAATTAAACAATATTTTTCTCTCATAATAAATAAGCATAAGCTAAATTTTAGCAAAACGAACAGAGCCGATGCTTTACTTTTTCTCCTAATACTTATACTGATTTATTATGAGAGAAAATGATAGAAACAGTGTTTTCCATTGCGTGCATACGCTACGACCACACCGGACCCATTACGTACCATTGGAGTCGTAGTCCATATATATATATATATATATATATATATATATATATATATATATATATATATATATATATATATATATGAGGGAATTGCCGCATGTGCGGTTGGTCCTGTTCGGCTTATTTTAAATTCAGCTTGTTTGGGGGTTTTTTAGTCAGAACAGTATTTTTCTTTTACAATATTTTAGCTAGAACAGTATTTTTCAGTCACTTTTAGCCAAGTTTCAGCGAGCCGAACGGGACCATAGCCTGCAATACAGAAGTAAGCAACCAATATACGCCCTATTTGCTTGGCTTATAATATACCCCTGTTTGTTTGGCTTATAATGTACCCCTAAGCTAGCAGAATAGCAGTAATAATCGGTCCGACCGTACGTACAGTACGCTGTACGCACTTACGTCTTGGGTAGTCGGGTTGTTTGTACAGCAACCGAACCATGCACCGCCAATTAGCCGTAAATAAGTGCTAGAAATTTGAGCGAAACATCGCTTTCTTATCTGCCCGTTAGCCCGTACCGTACCTAACTGCCTACTCATGATCCATGGGTTAAGCTAGTACTCCTAGCTAGCAGCATCCATCCATCAGTAAACAGGTAAAGGTTGATTGTCGCCGCACGTACGGCGACTCTGCGCGGGTAATCTCTTCCTCGCTAAATAACTGTCGCCGTTGATGGGTGCCATAGGTTTGGTTTGATTTATAGAAAATACATATAATCACCATGTTCTGCTGGTGGTATTTCGGTTGATTTCGGCTGATTCAATAGTATTTTTGTGAGGGAGAATAAACCAAAATAAGCACAAGCCGGCTGAAAAGTAGACGAGCAGAATATGATGATTCAAAGATCTTTTCAATGATACTAATTATGTACGTGTACCATAAATATTAATATTTTTAATATATATTTAGTTAAAGTTGTTTCTTGAGAAGGAAAAACGACAGATATTTAGGGAGAGGAATACGTGACACGACATGTCCTGCCATCTCCCATCATCGATCTCACTATTTATTCAGATATAGAGAGAGTATAACGATGTCTATGCTATTTCTTTTTTTAGATAAAGGAAAAATCTCGGCTTCAGACCTCTTTAAAAAAGTGATATGGGTCCATGCTATTTCTAATAGCATGATAGTACTCCATCTGGCCTTAAATATAAGGATTTACGTTTGTGCTAAGTCAAACTGTATTAATTTTGATCAAAATTATAGAAAATAAGAATAATATTTACAACATCAAATTAGCATCATAATTTATGTCTTTGATGTGATAGATATTAATACCCTTCTCTATCATTTGGTCAAATTTTGTATAGTATGACTTAAGATAAATTTGGATTCCTCATATTTCGTGACAAATGGAGTACATTTGAGAAGGATTTGTAGCTTCTTTTATTCAATCAATCAATACATATACCTTTTTCGTCGTGAAAGCATATATATATATATATATATATATATATATATATATATATATATATATATATATATATATATAGAACTACTATTCTGTAGCTGGCCATAGAATAACTTATTCTGTAGCCACTTTGAGTTACGATAATTACTATGTTAATTTACAGTAACTCCTTACTAAGTGGTTTTACTATAACGTTATGGTAAATATTCTCATGTGTTATAGTAACCCAACTATTGTAAATATGCATTGACATTATGGTAAATTAGTATATAAAATTATGGTAAATAGAGGTGGCTACAGAATAACTTATTTTGTAGCCGGCTGCTGAATAGCCTCTCCATATATATATATATATATATATATATATATATATATATATATATATATATATATATATATATATATATATATATATATATATATATATATCATATATCTAGCTTTAATTTGCTTTGCGTTTCTGCCAGGTGTGTAAATTAAAGCATGGTCGAGCATAATTGTAGCTATTAGGCGTCGGTAGATGAGATCGTCCCGGTACGATGCTTTATTAGGAAACGATCGATCCATAGATGTTCAGGGCGTTGCTTAGCTTACCTGCGATGATCAATCATGCAACAAGCCTTATAAAACAAATCATGCAACAAGCAAGTGATGACCATCATCGAGATCTCAGTGACATAATCAATCATATTAACTCTCGATCTGTATCCTCCTTTAGTTTGTCATCTACTACTGTCCTGTAGCAGCAGCAATATGATGTGTGGCACGCTCTTTCTGCAGCTGGGTGGAGCTGGCAGGAAGGCTTAAAGCCATTTGCAAGACACTCGAATGTATTATCTTACTCTTACTAATTGCAGATCCTAAAGTAGTCTCCATGTTAATCCTCAAAAGCTGTGTTTGAAAAAGTTAGAAAATCCTCATAAAAATCAGAAGCACTAATGCCATTAAGACAAAGACTTATAATTGTTCAATCTATCCTCTTCCCCTAACAATTACCCACCTCTACATTAAAAAGCATTAAGTAACCTCATATATCTGCGCCTAAATTACCAACATATTCTGTTATGAAAGACAATCTCTCTAGAGTAAATAAAACCCAAAGTTTGTATCCGAATTATGTACATATGCATGGTAATAGATCATCTAATAACTCTTTTAGTTTTCATCTATGTTGCTCACATCTGGCATTGTTAAAAATAAAGTAAATATCATATCAAATCTACATTTATATTTTCAGCATATGCTATAAATAACCATAAAATAGACCTATATATATTTTTATCTATAAACTAGCAACATCTACCACTATTAATATAAAAATTAATACAGAGTGGGTACAGGACAAGCGGATGTGGGTACATGACATACGTGGTGGACTTTCTCTTAATGGTCTGGTAGAGTTCCTCAAACTTTGGGATGCTCTTCTAAATTTTACCCTCACAAATGAAGACGATCAACATATTTGGAAGCATGCCATATTGGGTTCTGTCTCATCCAAGACGACATACAATGCATTCTTTTATGGGTCTATTCAGTTTGAATCATGGCGCCGTCTTTAGAAATCTTGGGCACCAACAAAATGTAAGATGTTTCTTTGGCTTGCCATAAAAAATAAATATTGGACCACTGATCAGCCAACAAAGAGGGGGCTTCCTCATCCATATAATAAATGTCTACTCTGTGACTAAGAAGAAGAAACTGTCCAACCTATTCTTACAACATGTGTGTTTGCAAGACAATTTTGGCATAGTGTGCTCTCTCCACTTAATTTACACCGGAGAGGAGTAAACTCTCTCAACATTTTGGGGGCTTGGATTTTGTGGAAGCAACGAAACGCCTATGTGTTTGATGGCGATTCACTAAGTGTCTCAACCTCTTTGTGAAACTTGCAGCTGGAGGGACATCTTAGGGTTCTAGCTAGGGCAAGAAACCACCTGAACCTGGAACTCGGCCGTCTTGGGCTCTAGGTCTAGTGCAATTGCATAATCGGGTCAATTATGTCAGTATTTTTTACCAGTAGATATTTGGTTTTTGGGGAACCCTGCTTGGTGCGAAGAACAATCGCAATGGAGACACGAGACTTATACTAGTTCGGGTCCCCGGAAAGCGAGTAAAATCCTTATGTCCAGTGCTACTGCTTGTATTATGTGTTCGGTGAGATTGCGATTACAATGTAGCTAAAGCCTATAAGAGATTGAATGAATACAACGAGGGGTATTGCTAGCTATTTATATCCGGGGTCAACTTGTCCTATAAGCTAAGAGGTCGTTTCCTAGTCGGAGTCTTGGCGCAATCCTGAGGCATCGTAAGCCATCAGGTCTTCTCTGATCCGGAGTCACTGTACGATGATTCTTGTAGTCGGGATACCCAGGGTATGTCATCAACAGATTAGTTGTAATATTAGAAAGGTTTTTTCTGGTTTGTTTTGTTTTACCCCCTCTTACCTTGGTCCTAATAAGAGGGCTTCTTGTATGGACCACTCTCTTTCCCTATAATACAAAGATAGGGAGCTCTCTTGCTTGTTCAAGAAAAATTAATACAAATGAAATGTAAATGTGGTCCACCACCATGTAGACTGTGACGTCCGACCCAGTTTGAAATTTGGCCCATATGCATGTTAATGAGATGTTGTGGGGGGTTTAGTCCCACCTTAGTTGTTAAAGGTGGGGTTAGACCAAAATATAAGGTTTCTAGAGTTCATCCTACCATCCTCGGGTTAATCCTTTTACGCAAAGTGAGAATGAAAGCGTAAGTGGGATGGTGGTAGGTGTGGTTCACTCAGCATCCAGAGTGGATCTGAGCCGTTTGGACTGTAGGGCGTTACACAGACTAAGTATATATATAGTACTCTATGACAGTAAATTTGTTAGAACAAACATTAAATAATAACTACTCGCAAGTTTGCTTTGTATAGAAGAACATAGGAGCTAAGAAGCTTCGGGGTTTAGATTTTTCATAAGCTAAGGCTTGTCTTTAATTTTTAGAGCCCAATTCTCACCTCTCTTGGGTCGTTCGTTCATTATGGAGTTGCATGTAAGTTTTATCTAAAAATCAAATTTTAGGGGTGAGCAAATCTTCTAAGGGCATGTCTAGTATGATGGCCCTAAGGACTTATTCTGAATGTGATATTTTTATTCCTAGACTTCTATCATGCATGCAAAGAGGTGAGCAGTTTTTGCATAGACTAAGATTATTGTATTTAGTTTTGAGAGTCCAGTTTATCCCCCTCTTGGACCATTCGGCCATTCCAATGGGTGTTCATTGCAATCAGTCACCATTGAGTTTTCCAAAGGAACCATGACTTTTGAGTGTGTCTGATAGAAGTGCAATGGTGTATGCAAGCACTACGTAAAAAACGATTTTTAGCAAAGGAACGAATTTTTTATAGGGGCGTCTAGTGATGGAGCCGCCCCTATAGTGGCGTGCTCAGGAGCCCAGACACCAGCCGCCCCTACAAATGGAACAGCAGGGGTGGCTGGTGATACGAGTCGCCCCTATAAATGGGTCTGATTTGTAGGGGCGGCTCACTCACCAGCCGCCCCTGGTGTTTCAATTTGTAGGGGCGGCTGGTGATTGAGCCGCCCCTACAAATGACCGCGTATTATTACCTGCTATTTGTAGGGGCGGCTCAATCAACAGTCACCCCTACAAATGACCCACATATAAAACAGCTGCAACACCTTCTTCCTCCTCGGATCACTCACTCCAACCCGTGAAAGAAAGGTGGGGAGGCCTTAGGCACCTTCCAAAAATTGCTCTACTAAGGGGGGAAGGTTTTGGTCTCAAATCCTTTGATGGAGAGGTTGTAGAAGGTAAGAAAATGCTATTCCACACCTTTTTTGAAGTTTTAATGTTGGTTAGTGAGTAATTAAAGTTTTGTTTTTCTCTCTCTTCTATGGTGCTTGAGCTACTTATGAAGAAAATTAGACCCAAGTTTTAAATGTAGTAGGGTAAATTTGGGAGGAGAACAAAATTATACCCTTATTTGGTCCATGTTTCTTGATTTTAGTGAACAATTAGTTAGTTTTATGCATGTTTCATGTGCATGTAGATCTAGATCTAGGGTTTGGTTTTTTTATTAATTTTGTTTTTGTAAATTTATGTTTGATAAAATTGGACTAGGGTTTGTATGAAAGATATTGAGTAAAGTATAATTGTTGCTAATTATTGTCTTTAAAATTGTTTATTGTAATCAATAAATATGTATTTTAATTATTTATGGATAAATAGGCCATTAATTAATTTTCCTCTACCATGGTGTGTTTGTATGCTTCATGTAATTATATTAGATTTATATTCATATATATCTGAAGTATATACAATTATTCTCAAGTAATTATTAATTTGATTCATTTTTATATATATCTGAATAAGTAGTCCTTTAATGTTTGTTTTGTTGTTGTTGTAAAAGATAGAGTATAGGAACTTTTGGATGTATGGTTCGTTAAGGTTCAAGGCAGGTTTCCGTGAAGAGGTGGATAAATTTATTGAAGCCGCAAAGAAGCATGCAACGACATTGAAAGAGAATAATGATACAATTATTTATCCCTGTAAAGATTGCAAGAACCGTATGGCATGGACAGATGTGAATATCATCAGATCACCTTTTATTATGCGAGGATTTGTTGAGAACTACACAGTGTGGATTCATTATGGTGAAACGGTTATTGTTAACGACGAGGATGAGGAGGAATACGATGACGAAACCATAGAATCGCTGTTCCAATATTCAACAGACCTTGATGCACGAATGGATTTTGAGTTTGGCAATGAACAAGGTGGTGATGCTGGTGGTTGGGATGGTAACGATGAAGGTGGTGCCAATAATGATGGTGGAGCACGTATCAGGGATGAAGATGATTTGGAGGACATGATTCGAGCCCTTGGACCAGAGATTTTACTAAATAGCCCGAAAGGTCTAGAAAATTTGAAAAGTGTGACAAAGGCATTGAAGGAGACTGTGTATGGTGTTGAAAAGGGTTGTCTGACACATTGAATATTGCTACGTTTTGTGCTTGAGCTGCTCATCCTGAAGGCTAAGTACGGCTGGTCAGACTGTAGTTTCAATGATCTATTGCGTCTCCTGTCATGGGTGCTGCCACAACTAAACTCAGTTCCCGCCAACACATACCAAGCGAAGAAGGTCATAAGTCCATTGGCAATGGGGGTTGAAAAATCCAAGCATGCCCCAACCACTGTATACTTTTTCATGGCGAAACGTTTAAGTCACTAGATAAATGTCCCTGGTGTGGGGCCAGCCGGTACAAGTACAATGACCTTTACGGTGGGGATGAAGCCTCCATGGGGAAAAAGAGGAATAAGAAGGGTACAAAAAAGGTGGTACAAAAATCTTAGCCCCCAGAGGACACTCCATTAGGCAACAATGCAAAGCAGAGAAGAATTCCTGCCTTAGTAATGTGGTATCGGCCAGTGACTGACCGCTTGAGACGTATCTTTCTAAACCCTAAAGAAGCCGCACTCATGAATGGTGGGATGATGAGTGCAAGGTGGATGATGATAATATTGCACACCCGGCTGATTGTAGTCAGTGGTAAAGGTTTGATGAGAAGCACAAAGAATTCAGCTATGACCCAAGGAATATACGGTTTGGCTTGAGCACCAATGGAATGAATCACTTCAATAAGAGGATGAGCGACCACAACACATGACCAATGATCTTGACCATGTACAACATCCCAACATGGTTGTGTCAGAAGAGAAAGTACCTTCTCCTCACTATTCTTATTTCTGTCCCTAAACAACCAGACATTGATATAGACGTGTTCCTCGAGCCTTTGATGCAAGAAATGGAGAGGCTATGGAGGCATGGGGAGCAGATGTATGATGCGTTCTGAAAGGAGGACTTCATACGTAGAGCAATAATATTTGTTACTACCAATGATTACCCCGCGCTGTTTGCTTTGTCTGGACAGATCAAAGGGAAGATGGGATGCTTGGTTTGCTTGGATGGTACTACATGGGTGTACCTAGATGCATCCAAGAAGATAGTTTACCTAAGGAACTGTCGCTTCGTAAAGACAAGTCACAAGTACCACAGCAAATTGTTCTTTAGATTTTATGACAATGCCCCAGAGATTTAACCCCCTTCAGAGAGGCGTCATAACGGAGAACACGTGTACAAAATAGTGAAAAATATACGCATCGTCTATGGAAAGAAGAATCCAGATGGGATGAATAGAGATAGAAGCACACCTCCTGTCGAAGGCGTACCTTTCAAGAAACAATCGATCTTCTTTTAATATCTGCCTTATTGTCCAGACTTGGAGGTCCCACATGCCATTGATGCTATGCACGTGCAGAAGAATATCTTTGAGAGTCTCATTGCTACCTTAATGGACATAGGCAAGTCAAAGGATGGTCTAAAAGCATGGAAAGACATGGTGCAGCTAAACGTGATGCCACAGCTTCACCCGGTACCTGAGGCTAATGGAAAATACACTCTGCCCGCGGCGTGCTTCAACCTAACACCAGACGATAAGAGAGCTATATGCACTTTCCTAAGGAGGATCAAAGTCCTGACTGGGTTTTCAGTAAATGTGAAGAAGCTAGTGTCGATGAAGGACTTGTCAATAACACACTGTAAGGCTCACGATTGCCATGTGATGCTGGCAGTGTTTCTACCTATTGCAATCAAGGCTATAAAGCTAGAGTTCTTGAAAATGACCATCACTCGCATGTGCTACTTCTTTTTGAAGATCTCATAGAAGACGATTGGAAAGCACGAGCTGAGTGACCTACATGAATTTGTGGTGGAGACACAAAACCAACTGAAGATGTGTTTACCTCCTGTTTTTTTTATATAATGCCACATCTCTTGATTCATATGGTTCATCAGATACAGGCGCTGGGCCCTTGCTACTTGCATGAAATATGGTCCTATGAGCGGTTCATGTTGGTTCTAAGTCGATACGTGCATAATCGAGCATACCCAGAGGGCTCCATGATAGAGGGTTACAATACTGAAGAAGTCGTCGAGTGCTATCAAGAGTACCTAAAAGTACATAAAGGGATTGGTAAACCCGATTCTCGTCACAAGGATAGGCTAGCTGGGAAGGGCACTAGTGGTAGAAAAGTGTTCATCGACCATGATTACAAAGAGGTGAGTCAGGCGCAATACAGTGTCTTATAGAGTACACAACTGATGCAACCATACATTGATGAACACTTGGCTATCATTATGACGGAGAGAAATGGCCGTTCGGATGATTGGGTCATGAAACAACACAAGCAACGACTAACTACATGGTTGAAGGACCAAAACATATCGTATGGAGAAACCATAGACTCTATTACCATCAGAAGGTTGACGGAGGGGCCATCGAGACAAGTGACATCTTGGAATGCTTATAACATCAATGGGTATACGTACTATACCCACGCAAAGGATAGTAAATATGTGAACCAAAACAGCGACGTTTGAATAGAGACTTTCGATGGATTGGGGCAAAAGATCCAATACTTTGGCATCATTGAAGAGATATGGGAACTTGACTATGGAAGGGATATAACGATGGCCCTGTTTCGATGCCGCTAGATCAAACAACACCAACTGAACGAGATCAGATTAAGAGTCCTAGACCTCGAGAATCTAGGCTACCAAGATGACCCTTGGGTGCTCACTTCATGTGTCGCACAAGTTTTCTATATGTCTGACCCACAAAGTAACGTCTCCCCGAAGAAGAAGACAAAGCACGTGGTTGCCTCCGGGAAACAGCACATTATTGGAGTTGATGGTGTGGACGATGTTGAAGCTTACAATAATTATGATGAGATGCCGCTATTCACAGACTTTCCTAAGATCAGTGTTGTGGAAAAAAACCTACCCAAAGACATATTGCCATGGGAACGAAAAGGTATCAAGGAGAAAGTCGTTACAGCGGGCTAGCTAGTTGTTGAACGTTGAATGTTTGTAAGACTTTATTTATACATGCGTGTGAGACTATATATTTATGTATGTGTGTAATACTACATATTTTTATATGTGTGTGAGACTATATTTATGCATGTGTGTGAGACTACCCTTTGCAACATCCAGATGATTCTATTTGATCCACTCTATTACTACTAAAACTTTATAAAATCACTAACACTTTATGAAATGAAGAAATGACCAAAATAAAAGTAGGAGATCTTGACGAGTTATACAACTTTTATATTCATCACCTTTACAGCTGAAATCATTTAGTGTTTAAAAATCAGGTTTGAAGCTGTCATTTTCTAAAATTCAAAATTTAAATTGTTCAAAATTAGTGACAAAGATAGATGACTAGACTAAAATGATAGAGCATGATTTTAGAAAATTTTAGGAAAAACCATCACATTTGGAGTTAGTATGAGGGAGAAAAACTAGTTACAAGTTTTAGCCATAAATTAAAAAGAGAAATCACACTTGTGCATCATTAATCATAATGAACAGTTGTGATTTTTCTTTTTAATCTCTGGGTAAAATTTGTAACTAGTCTTTCTCTCTCATACTAACTCCAAATGTGATGATTTTTTCCTAAAATTTTCTAAAATCTTGCCCTATCAAGTTAGTGTGTTGATTTAGTCATTCTTTTTATTTGACAAAGTTTGAGCACTTTAAATTTTCAAATTTAAAAAAAATGACAGGTTTGAATAAGATTTTCAACCATTAAATGATTTCAGCTAAAAAAGTGATGAATACCAAAGTTGTATAACTCATCAAGATCTACAACTTTTATTTTGGTCATTTTATTCATCTGACAAAGTGATAGTACACATTGTTCACAAATCAACATGTCTCTCGTATAGTTCATGAAACTATGAGTCATGTGTGAATTTGTGAACAATGTATACTAATACTTTGTCACTTGAATAAGTGACCAAAATAAAAGTTGTATATAGTGATGAGTTCAACAACTTTTATGTTCACAACTTTTATAGTTCAAAGCATTTAAGGTTTCAAAATGACCTGGGTGCTTTCTTCCTCTTGGACGTCGTCAGTCTGTCGATTTTTTTTCTCCGCCGCCTCCATTGCCGCCGCTGCCGTCTTCATGGCCTACAACCGCCTTCTCTGACCTCCTCCATCCTCCGCCTACAACCGCCGCCGTCTCCGTTCCCTAACCGTCGCCTTTCCGTAGGCCGCCGGGGCTAGGGTTTGAGCTTCACCGGCTCGGCCGCGTGTTATCTAGCTGGTGTCCCCGCCACCGGTGCCCCCTCTCCGACCTCGACCACCGAACTCGCCAATGTCAATGCAGGGGTCACTCTCGGGCGCTCCTCCACCGCCGTTGTCTCCGTTCCCCAACCGTCGCCTTTCTGTAGGTTACCAGGGCTAGGGTTTGAGCTCCGCCGTCTCGGCCGCGTGCTCTAGCTAGTGTCCCCGCCACTGGTGCTCCCTCTCCAACCTTGACCACCAAACTCAACGACGTCGACACGGGGGTCACTCTCGGGCGCTCCTCCACCGCTGCCGCCTCACTCATCGTCCGCCGTCGCCATCCGTCTCGAAGGTCAGTGCACCTCATCTCCTTCATTATAGTAGTTTGTGTAACACCCTAGGTGTTAGCCTTGCATAAATTTGACTTGCATTGCATGAGCATGAGCATCAAGCATTCATATTAAGCTTTTACATTTGAAACATGTGATTGAAACAGATGAAACATGCTTGTTATTTTATGTTTCCTTGTATATATGCATATGATCATGAGTGAATACATGTAAATGGTTGATGTGAGTCACTAAAACATCATAGCTATACTTAGGATAACTAATGGAACATAGTTCATGAAGATCACTTAGCATGATCAAGTACTTAAGTGATGCTATGCATGTTGACCTGGAAAGCTTTATGTGTAACCAATGTATGAAATGATTGTGTGACCTTATAATTAGCTTAAACATGTTTAGAATGTCATTATGAACAACTTTGGTATTCATGGCTAGGGCTAAATTGGTCACTAAGTCATAGTTCAAGTACAA
This sequence comes from Miscanthus floridulus, assembly GCF_019320115.1. Taxonomy (NCBI): domain Eukaryota; kingdom Viridiplantae; phylum Streptophyta; class Magnoliopsida; order Poales; family Poaceae; genus Miscanthus; species Miscanthus floridulus. The sequence goes on from NC_089592.1 coordinate 72,076,007, forward strand.
GTCATCATTTGAATGTAATAGGTTTGACCAAGTTTGAACTATATCATAGAGACCTTGCATGGATGTGGTCACTAAAGCAAAGTTGTAGTATTTGAGTAGAGGAACAACTTTTATTTTTGGGTCATGAGATAATTATGTGCATAGCTTAGTCTTTTTGAGCCCACAAAAATCAACAATGCACTATTTTCAACACTTAGAGAAATTTTCTAAGTCATGTGCACTGACAGTTTAACAAGCTCGACTTTGAGATGATATTACTCGGTATTGGTTGAGAATTTGCACATGATTCTTTAAGAGTAATTGGAGCTGGTACATAGGTCTACAAGTTCCATTTAGATTGTTTGCACTATGGAGCTACGGATTAGTAGTTTGATCGCCTTGTAATCGCGTCATTAGGCTCGGTTTCGGGCGTTGATGACTGAATCGACTAAACCTTTAGTGGTTGACCGACGCCAGCATTTGGCCACCGCATGGTGGTCGTGAAGCCGCACATCATCGCCGGTCTACCTAGCTAGGCTACGCCAGGCCAGAGCACGCCTTTAACACCCCCAGCGCTCGCCCATGACGCCCGCACTCCTATTTTGCATTTCACTGTCTCCTCCTTCGCTATCCGTAGCAGCACAGCAGCTGCCGTAGCTCAGGCAGCACCGCTGTCGCCATTTCCAGCGCTAGCTCGCTCCACCTCGCTCTTTCACCACCACAGCCGCTCCACTATCACCCTAGAGACTCACCGCGCCCACCGTTGCTCACTAGCTACACCGGTAAGGCCTCAGCACCGCTCACGACCTCGCCGGAGTTCCGCCGCCGAGCCCCATCGTCGTGGCTGCACCATCTCCATCCACCATTCTCTTTGTTTTCTTGTGCGCTAGGTTCTCCATGGTCAGTAGATGCTCGTCTGAGCCTTAGCTTGGGTCACCGTGGTCACCGCCAGCGTAGCGCTATCGACCCGCACCGCCACGCCGCCATGGTCGCCATCGTAGTCCTTCACGTAGATAATTCGTCCACCTAGATACCTTGGTGTGTGCGTAAGGTCGAGGAGGTCACAGTAGTAGAGGTGTCATCGCCGGTGAAGCTCACCGTCGACGAACCTTGGCCACGCAGCATTGAGCAGCACCTCCTCCTCTATTTTGCTGTCGCTAACACATGGGCCCGTCGGATGCATGGGTCCCGACTGTTAGCGGCTCAGCCCTGAAAGCTAGTTCATTCAATTTTAGTTTTGATGCAAACTTTAAAAAATGATAAGTGGAGTTCTAGAGCTCCAAATCTTGTGAACCAAATTTTATAGTGTTCCTTAGGAAGTGTATTTTTTATAAAAATATGAAATATGCATTTTCTGGTATTTTTCATGGTGATTTAAATATAGTTAAATGTGTGCTTTAATATGGTTACCATTTTGTAAATTTGATATCTTGAGACAGAAAAATGATAAAAATGTGATTCTAATTTTGTTAGGACCTTGGTGAAGTATAGTATTTAGGACAAATATAATACTAGCACTTGTAGTAGAGTTTCTGGAAGAATTTAAATGAAACTTGAAATATGTTTTTAAATTTATGTAAATTTGTTTAAATTATATCTAGAGTTCCCGTGCTCCAAAATTATGAAATTTATATGGTGAGCTTTTCTTGATAAGTATAAGCTCTGGTAAAAATTTGAGGGTTAGTGCATGAATAGATTTTTAGTTATAGAATTTTCTTTTATAATTAGGTGATCCTTGTGTGAATTTTTATAAATTATTTATGAATCCAATACTCATGAAATTTATTGTAGGTTGTCCTAGTACTTTATGGATGCTAAGAAAAATATAAAATCTATTGCTTGACACTTTTCACTAGGGTTTCCTATTTATGTTATTTTAAGCCTTTATGCCTTGTCATTTTTGCATAGGATGTTTTACTTGGTAAAATGGCATGAAACTTTTACAGTAGTCTATTGGTAACACTAGTAAGCCACTATAAATTTCTGAGAATTTATGATGCACATTTGGTATATGTTTATTTTTTAACCTAAGTATCTTAGTAAATTGATAAAGGCATTTAAATAAATAGTTTGGGCATGGCCATCATGTTTTATTGAGTGTATTTGATGTCCTTGTACTGTTGGTATCATTGGTGAGGTCAAATTTGGAATGGCTATATGCAATAGAAATATCGTTGTTTTATAATTCGGATGAGAAGAGTTTTCAGACAGATTCTGTGATTTGGTATGTTGCATAGTAAGAATGATGTTTGCTGTAAAAATAGTTAATAACAAAGTTGTAGATAACTTCTTCATATATCTTGTGTCAAAATTTCAGGACAATAGGCCAAAGGGTTTAGAAGTTATAGCTGTTTAAAGTTAGTATTCTGAAATGCTTGCTCTCTAGAAATTCTGGACAGCACCGGATTATTTGTCTATTTTGGCTAAGATAGATTGCAAATTAGCTTTTGGTGATTAAATAAGAGTTGTAGACAAATTTATAAGCTTTCCAGAAAGTTCAAGATCACAGCATTTGGATAAGTATAACTTCAGTTATGAGTAAAACAAGTAGCTGCTGTTTTATGGTATAGTAAATAAATTGTTGAAGTAGTTGATTAAATAATCAAGAAGAGATATGCACATACTCAGTAAAGTGTGATGCACTTGTTATTACTTTAACACCATGCTGTTAAGAATACTTACAAGAATGCATTCATCATGTATCATCATACTATATTTGTCGGCATGTATGCATTCACAATATCTTATGCCATATCCATGCATATAGGATCGACAGAGGAGATAATGTTGCTGGAATTCAACGAAGGAGAGAAAAGGGACCAACAGGAGATTCCTCAAGCCATAGCTCCTGAAGGCGAGGAGCAGACCCCAGAAGAGCTTCTAGAGTGCCCTAACCACCGCCCCACTTCCTTTCTGAAAGGCAAGCCCCAGAGCATTCTAAGTCTCCCAGTATTTTACTAAATATTACTTGAATCCTTTATGATTGATGCATTAGGTTATAAGAGTTGATTGGAACCACTTGATGCATATAAATTCCTTGTCCAGAAATATATCTTTAACCCTGTTTAGGTCCAGGATCGAATATATGCTTAGCCATGCTTAGACCTGTAGAAGTCGGGTGATTTCCTATCACCTACGAGATATAGGTGGATACCGAAGCACGGTTGGCTATATTTGCTATCGTGGAAAGAACCACGGAGTAAAAGTAAATTAAGGCCAGACGGAGTTTATTTGTAGGTTGACTCATGTGATTCCGTCTGTGCCTATTAAGGATCATACCGTTGTTGGCGCTTCTAACAAGATTGAACGCATGCCTATCACTTAGCTGGTCGGATAACTCGTTCCGACCGCGAAGCCGAGTAGCTCAACTCAGGCTGGGCTCCGCTCTGTAAGAGTGCACACTCTGGATGGTAGTAAGGATGTGCAGGGAGCCAGACTGAGCCCAAGGGCAGGCTGGGCCTAAACGTCCTGGCATTTGGTTGTCCCTGATTGTGCAGCGCTGGGCGAACACACGAAATATATACTTGAGTTGTACTAAAGGTGACCTAAGGTGACTGTTGATCTGGTCTGCTTGGGTTTGTGTTAGGAATAAATTCCTAGCTGGTTGAAATCGATTCGAATCGCCATCTCTCCCGGATAGTGAGAAACTTGGCTAGTCCCAATATCATAGTAATTGTATTATAGAATATGACGGTTTGGATAAACATGGAATTACAATACCTGCTATGGTTACTATTATATGCTCTTAAATGATATACCACATGTTTGGCATAGGATAGTTGCTAATTTAGAGATGGATAGTTATAATTAACTTGATAACAGAATTATAATTGTATAACTGAGTTAATCGCTTTTTTATGCAAAATGTTATCAAGCTACCTCTACTTATACAGCCTTGCATAATCCTTGGAGTTAATTTATTTCTGGTTTATGATGGGTAAGTCTAGCTGAGTACCTTCTCGTACTCAGGGTTTTATTTTCTATTGTTGCAGATGGCACTGTGTATCATGGTTATTGCAAGAGTTGCTTCTATCCCACTGTGGATGAGGAGTAAGCCTTGGGCAGGCTTCTTTATTAATCCTTCTACATGCTTTTGTGGAATGTGATCGTATGTTGACACTGTATTAAACTATATTGGCAAATGCTACTTTCAAACTTAATTTGCTTCCGCTATTATTTATTAAACTTGGTTTGTAATAACTTTGTTTCATACTCTGATGATGAAAATGTATCTGTGAACTTTATGTAATATGTGACATGTATGTTGAATCATGTACGATCTTGGTTGTTGTGAATCGTTTATCGAGACCCGTCGTGGTACTCGACGGACTACCGGGTTTATATGGATTCAAGTATGATAGTGTGACCGCTTGCGGGCTGCAATTGTACTTGTACTCTTATAAATTGGTCAGTTCTACGATAGTTTGTATGATAAGGATCTGTGCTGCGTTTGTGTTCGGATTGTGGAGGATATCTGTGCTTTGTTGGTCTTCTGCTCCTGCTCGATGGTGACCTAGTATGTTTGTATGATAAGGATCTGTGTTGCGTTTGCATTCAGATTGTGGAGGATATCTGTGCTTTGTTTGCTAAGGTGATAGATCTGTGCTACGTTTTTTTGTTTTTGATATAGACCTATGTTGGGGGTTGTTGTTTTTATTATAGTTATTTTTTCACTGCACAAAGCAGCATATTCTGCACTGTAGTTTGGAAAATTATTTACAACTTGGAGCACTGTAGTTTGGAGCAAGTTGTTGAGGTCGGGAAGATATTTTCACCGTCTCATGACCACCACATTCCTGAGATGCCACATTCTTCCCCCTCCTAGTGAGCATGTACCTGATGAGATGCCACATCCTTCTCCAGCTCGTACTGAGCAAGTGCATGATGAGATGCCATAGTCTTCTCAATAAGCACAGCCGATATATGAACAACGAGTGCCTCCTAAAGAAGGTGATGCACAAGAAGATGAGGACGTGCCTGAATGGGAACTTCGAAAGAAGCATCCAATCACCATAAGGCCAGTTTATGTTCCGATGAAAGACGTCTCGTTGGTGTCCAAGTGGTATTCCCATGACTAGTTCAAGCCTGAGAACCAAGTTAAAAAAGTCCCATCACGGGGTTCTGAGGAGGCCGTCACTAGCAAACTCCACCAAATTGCAAAGCGGTATCCAAATGTTGATGCCATCAAATGGTCAAAGGATTGCCCAAAAACATATAAAAGAGGCAAGCCCTTCCTACCAAACTAGGACATTCAGTGCCTACCACTTGGAATGAGAAGGTTCCATGATTGGTACTTGCATCCCAACGAGCATAGACCTCATACAAGCATGCTTCCCCACTGGCATATTTGGAAGCCCAGCCGGGAAAATTATTTTGACTTCAATGACATGCACACATGCTTTCACCTGGGAGAAATGGAGATGAATCTAATTCGCACGCGGTGCCTATAAGTCCTTGTCCTCCTGATATAATATGAATGTAATCTTTGAATTTTATTGTAACTAACCCATACCATGATTTATAGAATGCAAGTACACATTGTCAAACAAATGCCAAGTGTGAAAGCTGGGTATCTAGACCCTCAAGCTATAGCCCAAATAAATTTTAATTACCCTAAACAGTGGAAACTGGATGCCAAAGAGCTAGCTGCTGCAAAGACTCTTCAGGAGAAAGAGCACATCCGTACGGTGAAACTAAGGGAAGAGTCCCTTAAGGTTGTGGCATATATTGCCATGGCTTTCAAAACTCTCCAACAACACTCTACTATATGGCTACCATACAACTTCGAGTAAGTTCAACTCTATACTTAAAGCTTTGCTCGATATATTTTATTCGATGCAAAAGAACTTATCTAGTTCTATGATTAAGTCCATGCAGCAACCACTGGATTTGTATAGCCATCGATGCCGGGAGGAGCATGGCATGGGTCTTTGATTCAATAGATTGGGACCCGGTGACATACAAAGACTTCATATTGATTCTCAAGACGTATACATATCGACAATCTTCATTAGCTTATATGTTTGTATACATACTTGTAACGTTCACTTTTGGATACTAACAAGTTGTATTTACTAAAATAATTCAAGCAGGGCATTTAGGTTCTATGTCACTAATCATCATGGAAGGCATGATCCAACAAGAAAAGGCTGGCTATAAAAACACTATGTGCGGTAAGTGTAACTTACTTCTTCAGTACTCCATTACATGACTGTCAAAAGCATTACTTAACATTTTTATATGCAAAACATACAGTGCCCCAAGCAGAAACCTGGGAGTGTACATTGTGGATACTATATATGTTCTATGATGAGTAACACCGGTGCCTACAGGAGACACCCCTTAAGGATAAGTTTGAACCTCTTCACCCATAGTATAAAAACTTCGTACATGGTATGAAATACTAAACCGAAACTTGTTCTCTTATAGTGGAAAGAAGAGAAAGGAATGAAAAGAGACCCATACAAGGATCACCAACTCTTAGAGCTCGTCGGCGACCTTTGCAATTTCATATTGGACCAGATTGTACACGTCAAAGGCGCCTACCATGACCGAGAGTCTGACTTAGGTAGAAATCCTCAGTACCAACACCTTCGTGAGACTGAAAGGCTGGCTCTAGGACGTTGATAACAATGTATATGGAATTTATATATTTAATGATGGATTGTATATATTCTTGTGAATTAGACTTCTAATTGTAGTTTATATAATACTCTTATGCTTGTAGTCTAAGAGGTTCGGAACGCTGGTCGCGGGGCGTTCGGCAACGCGAACGCGGTTCGGAACATTGGTCGCGGGGCGTTCGGCAACACGAACGCTTTGACTGTAATACGCGGAAACAAACAGTGTTTTGGTCGAATTTGAATTATAAATTTGAATTTTTTTTACGGGAAAACATACTGTAGGGGCGGTTCTCGATTGAACCGCCCCTACAAACAGGTATTATAGAGGCGGCTAGTACTACAGCCGCCCCTACAAATCGATTTGTAGGGCCCCCTACAAATCTATTTGTAGGGGCGGCTAGTAATACGAGCCGCCCCTGAGAACCGCCCCTGTGAATGCGTGATTTGTAGAGACGGTTCGGTAGGGCGGCTGGCCAAATCCGCCTCTACAAAGGGTTACGAGCCGCCCTTAAGAAATAGTTTCTGTAGTAGTGAGGGTGAGGGTAGTAACGAATAGAACGATTTGAATCTTGTTCCTACATAACAAGATGAAATCGGTCAAGCAATGATTTGAATCTTTTTCCTAAGATCAAATAGATCAAGCAATTGCCCATCTATCTTTAATTGTACAATGCTTTGATGAAACTCTGCTCTTCCATCTCTTGGATACACTGAGCGGGAGGTCCGGGCATAGTCCTTTTAATTTTGTAGTTTGTGCCTTTGTTGTGGTTGTAAATATTATGCGGTTTTTCATGCGGCACATCACTATCATGCATTTTTAAACAAAGGCAGGAGCTTCTACCGCTCAGTTAAGATGAAAGAATTTATGTACAAGAGGGCTAGCCAATGGGATTTCAAAAGGGCACCCGATAGGCTACCAACCCACACGCGCAGTTGAGCACTAACACGGCACACTAACCATGGGTCATCATTGCCGAGCATGGCTGAAGACGCTAGCATCTGACTTCTTATGGCAGTCCACACACAAGCCACCACCAACGAGCCTGAAGCAAGCGGCCGCAACCGATCATCGTTGCCAAGCTCAAGCACCCCACAAAGAGCAGCTCTGACTTCTAATCACGGCCACACACCTCACCTTGAGCGCTTGCCGACCCCTAGCAGACCCAGCCTACGATGAAGGTTGGGGGTTCGACGTGTGTCATCGTTGTCAAGCCACGTCTTGACGCAACAGCTTTGACTTCTCGCAGCAAGACCCCCCTCCACGCGTCATCGAGGCGCCAAGAAGCAAAGAACAATTACTGAGGAGACATCGAGGCCACGACGAAATCCAAACGCGACGCCTTTAGGAAGGTAGCGACGTCGATGGCGCTACCGTCGCACGTCCAAAGTGGACCGGCTTTCACCCTTGGATGATAGTGCTAAAGGGGATACACGACGTCCCCAACAGAGAAAGCGGCACCCACAGGTGTCGCCATCACTAGGCTTTCGCCCAGGAGTCCTCTAGCATGAACGTTGGGCCAAGAAGCAAGGCCTCTTGCCATCCATCACTGCCTTCGCCGTTGTCCTGTCGCTCCACAGTAACCCCTTCAGAGGGGCCTCGACGGGCCAGTTGCACACAGCAGCCGCACAGCTGCGTCGGCCGTCACCCCCTCCGGCCGGGCAACACGAAGCCAGACCTGACTCCGCTGCTTGCGAAACACCGCCGCACGACCAACGCCTTAGCCGGCCGCTGTCGCCGGCTCATGGCACGTGCTGCCGACGCTGCGACCTGACGTCAGCCACCACCAAACACGTGCCCCACCCCCGTGGGCGCCGCCCCCTGCCCAGTGGCGTTAGAACCGACAATAGAGCACCGATGCCGACACCCTTTGCTGTTCCCGCCGCCTCCGCCTTGGCCAGCCACCGGCCTCGCCAGCCCTCCGAGAGAATACCGGATCCAGGTGTCGGAGCTCCAAATCCAGCCGCGTGGACACCGGATCCAGCCACCCAGGACTCGATCTAGTGATCCGGGCCAGCGCCGCCGCCGCCGCCAAGTCTGGAGGAAGGGACGGGCGAGGGAGAAGGGGATCTGCCGCCATCCCCACGCGCCAGCCGGACACCAGCCGGCGCCGCCAACAGCCGCTGTGGACGCCCTCGCCGGGCTCCATGCATCCCGTGTGGGAGGAGAGCCGCCGGCTCGCTGTCACCTGCGCCACCAAATCTCGAGGGAAGAGGAGCCCCGCCACCGCCATCCCGGCGCAGCGTGGCCATGCCGGCGGCCAGCTCCGGTGGCGGCGTGGCATGGGGAGGGGGGGAAGGGGCGGCTGCTAGGGTTTGGGAGGGAGCGGACGCCCGTGTCGCCCGCGTGGGGGAGCGACGCGGGGCAAGAGGAAGGGTCCTCATGCGGTTTTATACAATTGGTCTTCATTAGTTTCAGAGGAGAATCTAATCAGTGTATGCATGGCAATGCATGTACTCTCCTATAGGGAGGCATCTGGTCTTTTTGCATCCCTTTCTTTTTCTAGCCAGTGCTTGCTGGGTCCCGATCATTCCCCGTTCGCTTGGTTTACACAGCCTTTGCGTACTGCCTGATTGCATTGCACCCCTACTTCAATATCGTACGACGTACGTTACGTCGACTTACGAAAGCAGCAGGCAACACTAATCTACAGTCAAGCTTAAGAGAGCCACACAAGTACTAGGGAGTATGTACATGCACTGGCCTTTTAGGAAATAGTTTAACCCTGTAATGTAGAGCATGTACATTATTGTGTCTGTGTCACCCTCGCATTTAGTATTTGTTTTTTTTTAAAAAAAAAACATCATGTCTCCCTTCTGGGCCGAGCCGACGTTGCTGTGAGCAGTACATGTTACTGGGCTAAGCTATTGCTAATTGGCCCATCTTTATGAGCAAAGCAGAGCGGAAAAAGTCCACGTTACCTCAACTTTCGCGAAAGTCCGTTTTTCCTCCATGAACTTTAAAACCGGGCAAAACACCCCCTCAGCTTTTAAAACTGTTCATCTTACCTCTCTGGCTCTGTTATAAGCAGTTTTGAGGGCGGTTTTGTCTTTTTCTTTTTTATTTATTTTGGCTGAATCTTTAAAAAATCATAGTAAATCATAAAATAGAAAGTCCAATTTTGTTGGACTCCACATGAGTAGATTTACATAGTGAACTTATAATATGGTATGCTTTAGTACAAAGTTTTTACTGTGGATTTAGATCTATGTTTTTCTGTAATTAATTGGAATAATTCATAGCTGCAGTTCTATGGTCCAACTGTGATGAAATTTTTAAGATGAGCTAATTATTGTATGATTGAACTGTAGTAAAAATTTCATACTCACTGGATCATGTATAGCTTAGTTATAGATTTATTTATATTTAACATGCATAAAACTAAGTAAAATCTATAACTAAGTTATACATGATCCAATGAATATGAAATTTTTATTATAGTTTAAGCATATAATAATTAGCCCATCATCGAAATTTCTTCACAGTTAGACCATAGAAACTGCAGCTATGAATTATTTCATTTAATTACAGAAAAACATAAATCTAAAGGTACAATAAAAACTATGTACTAAAGCATACCATATTATATGTTCACTGTATAGATCTACTCATATGGAGTCCAACAAAATTTGATTTTATATTTTATGATTTTTCTGTGATTTACTATGATTTTTTAAAAATTCAGCCAAAATAAATAAAAAAGAAAAATGCAAAATTGTCTTTAAAATTGCTTATAACAGGATTAGGGAGATAAAATGAATGGTTTTAAAAATTGAGGGACGTGTTTTACCCGATTTTAGTATTCAGAGACGAAAAATGGACTTGGCTACAAATCGAGGGAGGTAAGACTTTTTTCCGGTTTCTTTTGCTCACTGCCCTGCACACACACTGCTGTAGTAGACTACTGGTCTAGAGGGACTACAAACTCTTCCTCCTTCCAGTAGGTTCCACCCCGTTTCCATCATCAAGGGATCGAGATGAACAACTCCACCTCGCCGGCGGTGGACTGGGGTGACGACTCGGCGGGGGAGATGGACTCTGAGGACGCAGCGCCTTCCTCCTCCGTGGGCATGGTCGTCGGCATCGCCATCAGCAGGATGATGGAGGTCGACGCCGACGGCCGCCACCCCCCGTCCGCCCCCGACGCCGACTTCTTCAACGCCTTCCCCGACGACTTCGACGACCAAGACCTCGACTGACTGCTGCCGCCGCCTCTGCTTTGCTCGCCCGGCCCCCTTCCACCAGGTACCTTGGAATTGGATCTAGGGATAAGGATTCACGATCCGATGCACAGTACTGTAGCACGTCTTCTATTCGCAATCTAGCTTCACCGCATTACTTTAGCCGCACAAATCAATTGTCCAGCACCTGAAGCTTTGCGCTAGTTGAATTGTATGTATGGTCAAATTGGGAACCTGCTCAGTTGCTAGTTCATTGTCTGGAGGAAGCGCCTAGCAGTACAGTATTTCCTTAGCAGACACTTATGCTGGGCGAGGTGTCTTCCCGATCCCCGCCTTCATAGCTGGGATTGATGATTTGCTCGATAGTGAACTATTCGTTTTTTTTGGGAATAAGGGCCTGTTTGGTTCGTCTAGTACTACTAAATTTAGTGCTTTTAGTCACTTTAGTAACTTTTTAACCAAACGCTATGACTAAAAGCTACTAAAAGAGCTTTAGTCTTTTCTAGTAACTCTAGAGTTACTAAAAGTGACTAAACCGTTTAGTAGCTACTAAAGTTTAGTGGCTCGAATCAAACACCCCCTAAGCCTATGATTATGAACAAGCTATCTGTATTCATCTTCCATGCCATAGTTTGGTATGGCGCTTTAACTTGCCTTCGGAACACTTGTATATGATGGATGAACACCAGCAATACTGTACGGTACAAGTGCGGTGACTCATGATCCAGGTCTCATCATCCATGGATTACTTTGTGCTTGTTTAAATCTAAGGGATGGGGATGGTTGCTCCAATGGGTATCCGCAGTTCTCCTCTAGTTCAACTCAAAGAACTAATCAGACAAATTATTACCTCATTTCTGTTTATATAATTCATTAAGTTGAACTATTGGAGATCCGTGGATCGCTCCACCCTGCCCTTATTTCAATCCACTTGCTCTGGTTTTTCCATGAACACCTGTTGTATTGTATCAGCATTTACTTCCATTGACGTAACTAGGGCTGTTTTTGTGTCTTGTGAACACTGAATTATAACAATCGACATAGACGGTCGCTGAGGCATGTTCATTTTATCCATTCTCAGTTGGGGGTTGTATATGAACCTACCTACCAAGGAGGCAGGGAAGCACCAGGCATCCATCTCATTGTCCTCGTGTTGCAGCTCTAGTGGTGTTGTATTGTCAGCTGTGATCATGTAAGAACCTGACCTGGTACATTATGTATATAAGAAGAATAAAGAACCTGTTAACTTCTGTGGTATATAAGTTCATGGCAGAATGTTCTTGTTGGTTGGATGCTTTGCACGGTTGAGCAGTGTTGTAATGTGATGGTGGGATGAACTCGCGACTGCGTTGGTCGCATATGTAATGGTTTTGCTTTTTATTGTTGAATGGTGAAGACAGATCTGAATGTACTTACTGATCATGAGCGTTTTTTACATGCTCAGCTGCCCTTGTTTTCTCAGTTCCTCTAGTGTTCCTTACTAACTTGATGGAATGATATTGGAGTGAGTAGTTGATGCCGTGATGCCACGCAGATTTGTTTACCAGAAAGGCCTGCTTTATCTCCCTCCTATCCTAGATCTCGTTTTTTATGATGAAAATATATGGGGAAACAAATAGGACAAAATCTTTCTTTGCCTGTAATATACCTGAGATTTTACTGCAAAAAATAAGGAAATGATGAAATGCAACAATAACAGGCTGCTAGTACATCCAAAATGAACGATTGGGCTTCTTTTGCTGCTTAGCCTTGGGCAGTCGCATCTGGCCCAATGGGCTACATAACGAATTAAGATTTTCCTTGCTTGGCCCGCCCGTCGTCCTCCCTCTTCTACTCCTTGCATTGCATCCTCTGTTCTTCTCTTCTCCACTACGCAGTTCGGCTACCAAACGAAAACCCTAGCCGCCGCCGCCGCCGCCGCTCTTCGTCGAGATGGGAGGCAAGTGCCCGCACCGCAAGGTCAAGAAGCGCCGCCTCTCGCACAAGACGGCTCGCCGCGGCAAGTTCCTCCTCAAGGCCGACGATGCCGTCTACGACGAGCTCGTCAAGCTGGCCGACCAGGGCAAGGACGCTGAAGCCAAGGAGCTCCCCGTCGATGAGGACCTCCCAGGCATGGGACAGTTCTACTGCCTCTACTGCGAGTATGATGTCCCCCTCTCCTCTCCTTCCTGTCCCTTCCTTCCACCGTTCTGCTATTTCGTATCCTCTGCTAGGTATGTGCCCGTACGTTGCTACGGGCAAAAAATCCATGCCATATATATTTCTCAATGAACACATTCAAGCAACGCTTGTGTTTATCATGGTTCCTAATTGAGCATTGGTGGAGCATGTGCTATAATTCATTCGTGGTAAAAGAACGACTAATCTAGACCAGATGGACTCTAGTGAATGATAAATCATGTTTATGTTTGCAAACTAATTTGAATTTCCATGTATGCATGATGTAAACCTTATCGTACTATCATGTAAAATGATCTTAAAATACTGAATGCTCATAGGTCATAGCACATATTCCAATCTCTTGCTATTTCATCATCCTCATTTGCCAACAATTATTATTTTTTTGTTTCCCTTCCTGGACACAAAAGAAAATATGCAATGGGATTCAGCACTGGAATTAGGCAATTGGGAATTTTCATGCACCCATTCTAGGATCATCAATTTGGTTTACTTCATCAAAGAATGGACGGGATAACTTTTATTTGTGATTTTCCTGTGGCACAAAATTGAATAAGTTTTGTATCTATGATGTAAACATCTACTATAACGGTATGTAGAAACTGAGAACTGTTCCTGCTGTACCGACTATAAAGCCGGCATATTTGAATCTGTAGAGCTTCTTGTTGATGGGGATGTCTGCGAGAGCCGACCATTTGATATTTACATTGAGGATGGACTGTGATTTCTTTCTTTGATATGCTTCACAATATCCAATTCTCTATTTGGGGGTAAACCCCCTCATAAATCTGCTAATCCCTCCTTGAAGTCTCTCTTTCACTCCTCTTTTCTCCCCCCTTATTTCTAAACTTTTCATACTGTTTCACCTTCCCTTAGTTGGGGGCCGGATCCACCGCCGGGGACGAGGTGGGGGCCGGATCCACCACCGGAGACGAGGTGGGGGCCGGATCCGCCGCCGTGGACGAGGTGGGGGCCAGATCCGCCGCCGGGGACGAGGTGGGGGCCGGATCCACCGCCGGGGACGAGGTGGGGGCCGGATCCACCGCTGGGGAGGAGGTTGGGGCTGGTTCCGCCGCCGGGGAGGTGGAGCGGGCCGGATCCACCACCGTGGAGGAGGTGGCGGCCGGTTCCATTGTCGGGTAGGAGGGGGGGGGGGGGCAGATCCGCCGCCGAGGAGGAGGTGGCGGCCGGTTCCACCGCCGGGGAGGAGGGGGCCGGATCTGCCGCCAGGGAGGAGGCGGCGGCCGGATCCGCGCCCCCACGCGCGCCGCCGGGCGAGACGGGCCGTGCTCACTACCATGGTCAAGCCGCGCCGCCTTGGTGGGAGTGAAAGGGAGGAGGGGTGCCGCCGTGGTTTGAGGGAGGAAGGGCACCGCCATGGTGTGGGAGCGAGGAGGAGCACCGATGTGGTTGGAGGGAGAGGGAGGAGTGGCCGGTGTGTGAAGGAGAATCTGACGTGTGGGGCCCACACGTCAGTGAATGGAGGGAGAGAAGCAGCCGGGGGTGTTTTGGTCCATACGGAAGATGTGTACACGTATACGGCCTGACAGTGGGCCCAGACACCCGAAAGACGTAGAAAATGGCAAGTATCAGGTAGAAGAAGAATTGTAATGGCAAGTTTCAGAATAGCTGAATTATAATGGCATATCACCAAAGTTGAATTATAATGGCGTAGATCCAAATAACCCTTTTTTTATCGCAGCCACAGGGGCTTCACCGCGCCTGTGGTAGATGGGTCCGTTTCATTCTTTTTAGTGGTATATATATACAGAAAAAGATAGAAGAAGATCATACTAGCTGTTCCTGAACACTCTTGTATTGTCTTATCCAAACAGTAGGGCTATTTCAGTGAGCTAGGGTTGGTTCATTTGATGAATTAGTTGTATGTACGTGCACAATTTGTAAGCTGCTGCCAACTTTTGTGCTGATATTAATAAACTGTGTGTTTCAGTTGAGTTGTCCAGTTTAGAGTAAAATGGTGAACTTTGGGTGATGTTTAGGTGGTTTGATGCTGCCTGGAATTTAACTGATAGTAGATGCCTTGAATTGATTTAGAGGGATTAGTAAAATGTGGCTACAGAAGGGCAGGCCTGGTGCAGTGGTGAGAGCTGTCTCACTGAGTCACCAGGTCGCGGGTTCGAAGCAGCCTCTCCGCAGATTTTGCGGGGGGAGGCTTGCCTCGGTTTTTCCCTTCCCCAGACCCCACTCATGTGGGAGCCTCCGGCACTGGGTCTGCCCTTTAGTAAAATGTGGCTACAATTTAAGGTGTGATTGCTGGCGTTACCATGCTTGTGATGAACTGCACTTATCTTGTAATTGTGCTATCTATAGTCTAATCTTCTACTGATAATCATATATATCTGGTATTGGCTTTGGCTGCAGTCGCTACTTTGCAAGTGAAAGCGTGAAGGATGACCACTACCGCTCAAAGCGCCACAAGAAAAGGTGATTCATTCTGTTTGCTCTAAGTAATATTGCTGTACTCATCATTCAGAGATAATGTTGAAGAAAATCTTCCCTGAACACATTTGATTTATGCTACCAATTGGCAAAACATGTGATGACCTGCACTTACTATGCTTGTTACATGGTCATTCTCAATTTCAATTGAAGAAAAAAGAACCGGTTGGTTGATATTGCTAGGACCAATGAATTCAGATGGTTAGAATACTGTAATACAGCTCTCTGCAGTTGACCTGTTATCTAGAGTAGAACAGATGATAAAACTTGGAGGGACCTTATTGTGTGGTTTGATATGATACCATAGCTAAATTAGTGTTGGTCCTGTGATAGTAACTGAAGGTTGAAAGCAGATATACTACATTACCAGTATGATCTTTCCCGTTGGCGGAACATGTGAAAAATCTGATGTAGGACATGTTCTGGTACACGTGAGCAGCATGATTCTGTCTGCTGTGGCGTGTGCTTTGTCTAATCACAAGCTTTGGATGATTGTAGGGTCAGGGTAATGTCTGGGCCAGCCCCACACACGCAACTTGATGCTGAACTTGCTGCTGGAATGGGAAAGCCTGACAATGGCCTGAAGCTTATGTCCATGTGAAGGAACCTCTTGTTAGTACTTGTTCCGTGTTTTTGTTGCTGTCGTACATCTGACGCTGCTTTGCTCAGTAATAGCAGAGTTAGTAGATGGTTTTTATTGTGCACAAGACTTTTGAAGTGGGGCTTGATCAGGAGGGGAGTTGTT
The DNA here is from genome assembly GCF_019320115.1 of Miscanthus floridulus. Classification (NCBI taxonomy): domain Eukaryota; kingdom Viridiplantae; phylum Streptophyta; class Magnoliopsida; order Poales; family Poaceae; genus Miscanthus; species Miscanthus floridulus. The sequence continues at coordinate 72,092,171 of NC_089592.1, forward strand.
TTAGAGAGGTGTGTCTGTATCATGAAATCATTTACCGACCCATACTAGTGATGATGATGTCTCGTATCATTTGGCCTCAGATTGTGCGTTGTCTGCTAGACTATGAAACACTAGAGTTGGTTTTACAGCCTGTCTGGTTCGATGAACACAAGCTACCAAATGTCACTGGTAGGGTTCGCGCTAGAGGCGGCCAGGACAGCAGCACTTGTCAGCTTCCATTCTTTGTGAAGATTTCCTAGATCTGTATGTATATTACATTATTACATGATTCTGCTTGTGCTCTCCGTGACTCTGGTTTTGGCTGCTGATGCTGATGGCAGGGCCCATAATTGTCTATTTTCCGTAGAGAGGAGAGATTCCTTGGGCTGTGTTGTGCTCATTTCATTTTGGATCTATCATTCTGTACTGGGCAAACGCCATCCTTGTCTGTCAAGCTCTTCGAAGGATGTCCTCCAGCAGGACGGGACCATGCACGGCACGGCACGTCGGCACGAGTGAGCACATCGTAGTAATGGATGGAAATGACTGAACACATGTACAGCTAGGTAGGTAGCCAAATCCCTCCTCTGCTCTGCTCTGGAAAGAAGAAGCGTTCAGTACAAATTATGATGCAGTTTCTTTGATCTCAAGCAAGCAATGGCTGGCTATGGCCTCGTTCACTTTGCAAAAAAAAGTGAACCCGATGAATAGTACCACTTTCGTCTTATTTGGTAAATATTGTCCAATCGTAGATCAACTAGGCTCAAAAGATTCATCTCGTGATTTCCAACTAAACTGTGTAATTAGTTATTTTTTTACCTACATTTAATACTCTATGCAAACGGCTAAAAATTAATGTGATGGAGAGAGAGTGAAAAAACTTTTTTGAATTTGGATGGCATCAAGGCCTATGTGTGTCTGCGCTAATGATAAGATACATCCATCTGCCATTGGTTGCGTCTGCTCTTGAGAGTTCAGACGCGCACACGGCACACATAACACATGCGCCGGTGGCTTGGCAAGGTCCTTTGTGTATGTCTGACACTCTGATCCAATCTAATCTCTGCTTCCCTGAAAGCTACTGCTGCTGCTGCTAGTTGATGTGGCAATGAATTCAAAAGGTTGCTTGCCTCTGGTTTTACGGCTTGTGCTGCTGCATGGGGCATGGCCCAGAACTTGCTGGTGCTGATGGAACTCCAGATCCAGATCGCTCTCGATTCTCTCACTACCAAGGTTGTCTGTCTGTCTGTTAGGGGGTGGGTGGTGTTGCTACCAAGAAAGCCCAGCGAAATTCTAGGAGACCAGCAAATGCCATATGGAACAAAGAAATGCACTTGGCACAACTCCTATGGAATGCATTTATACACCTCAACCTCAATCTCACAGGAGACTTAGGGCAGTCCCAATGCTAGAAACTACGTATAGTTTCTATACCTATTAATTTTATAGACACTATGTATAGAAACCATGGGTCCAATGGATAGTTTCTACAGAACAACTTTTTATCCAATCACATACACTCTCTCTCCATTCGCTACCAATCACATCCCTTCGTGTCTTGGTTCTCGTATAGACATGGTTTCTAACTTAGACCCGGTTTCTATGATTTTTGTTCTCTCTCTTCAATAACTATCTTGCCACATCAGCAAAATGCTTAGGTGGCAGTACAATTAATGCCCATAGAAACTATAGTGGTTTCTGCATTGGGAGTGCCCTTAGGGCCTACAATTTGGTAGAGTTTCTCTTGCTCTAGATTCTATGTAAAAGCTAATTCTCTAGGAGAAGTGATTGATGGAAAATGTTTTTCTACGATAGAATAAATTCTATGAATACAATGACTTTCAGCTTGTTCGTTTCGGCTTAGTCGCTCGTATCTGGCTTATAATCCATGGCTTAAACAGTAGTTTTCTCTCACACCAAACCAGTCAATAGTACTTTCAGTCATGGCTTATAAGTCAATTCAACCGAAACGAACAGGCTGTTTTTGTGGGATGATGAATCAGGAGAAACTATTTTTTTTTGCACAACTTCACCACCAACTTCAAGAGCTGTGTTGAAGCTGTTTTTCGCCAAACAAGTATTTTGCAAAAAAAAAAAACTTTATATAAAGCTCCTTAAATCATGCTCTAACAAAGAAATACGATAGGATGAAGCTGAAAATAGTAGATTTTCATAGTTTTACCTCACACTTGTTGGCCATGATCCTATGAGAGCATGTTTTAAGAAAATCTATATGTAAGGCTGTTTTGTCAAACAGTTCACCAAAGCAACTTTAGCTTTACTGGTAAAACTGCTCGTAGAGCCGAAGCAAAAAAATGATTTATTGTTAGGCTAAGCTATAGGTGGTGTTTAAATCAAGGGAGTAAAGTTTAGGGATGTCACATCAGGATGTCGCATGTGAGTGTTTGATAGTAATAATAAAATAAATTACATAAGTCCCCAGTAATCCACGAGACGAATTTATTAAGCCTAATTAATGCTTCATTGGCACATGTTACTGTAGCAACACGTTGCCAAATCATGGACTAATTAGGCTTAAAAAATTCATCTCGCAAATTAGTCGCAATCTGTGTAATTAGTTATTTTTTAATGTATATTTAATACTCCATGCATATGTCAAATATCCAATGTGACGGTGAGTAAATTTTAGAAGGAGAAACTAAATAAGGCCTTAGTAAAAATCTGTTTAGCAGAGCTTATGCCAGATTCAGGTTGGAAGGTGCTGAAGCTCCCGCTAAACAAACAGGTTCTTGAAACATGACTTTCATGTTTTGAGAAGACCAATGCACACTCGCTCCTTCCGTTGTGCTACTCCGTACTATCTCATGATTCATTTCCTATGAACCATCCAGGGTCTGTTCGTTTGGCTATGGCTTATCGTAAATGATCATAAATTTTTAGCTGAAATAATATTTTTCTCTCACACAAACCAGCCAACAGTACTTTTCACGAACCAGCAACGAAACGAACTAGCCAACCGAACAAGCCGCCAAACTTCACCACATCTCACTCAATCCTATAGGATTGGATTGAGGATTGGACATCATCAGGAGCATTATATTCGTGTGTTGCAGAGGAAACCTTCGCTTGGTTGTGTTGCCAGGTAACAGTGACAAGACAACAGTGTCTGGTGAATGGCAAGGACAGGGGCAACTTCGACGAGGATAGGCTGGCTGGATTGGACACATCGGCGCTTGAGATTTGGACCGGGGAGGGACAGGGCAGCGCAGAGCAGACCTCTTTTTCGTTCTGTGAGCCTAGGCCCAGCCATGGTATGGATGGTCCTACTCCGTCCGGCCTTGGGCGTCCATCTTCATGAGCAAGGGACCATGCGCCGATCCCTCAATTCATCCATTCTCTCAGTCCTACTATGCCTGTTGGTGCCAGTGCTGCTGTTGGGGCACACCATCATGTGCAGCGAAGAAGAAACACACCAAGAATTAGTGGATTGGCAGCAGTGAAAGCAACCACTGCCGGAAATCAAATGTCCCTCCGGACCGGTGTCACGGTGTGTGTTGGAAGATGAACTCTGCATTGCATGTGACTCCTCCTTACCATAACCTCATCAGGTCAAACCCTTGGTCCCATTTTCCAGCAATCCTGCCATTTTGGTCTTTGCACTAATGGTACTACGTCCCTGACCCTTCCCGTGTCGTCTGCAAATCTGCAGCGCAATTGACATCAGGAACACAGGCTCAATTCATTAGGCAGATAGAGATAGCTATGCCACTGACAATTCGGTAGATATTCCCGGGATCCTGTCGAGAGCAGCAGAGTGTAGAGAATGCTCTTCTTGGGTGTGCAGTTTGAGGCGTGCTCACTGCTCACCAGTAGATCCGCTTCCTGTCTGCCTGAAAAGGATGGAGTGTCCTTGTCCTCGTAGAGAACGAGAGAGAAGAGAAACGAAAAAGGATAGATACTATTCAGCTCCTCTGCTGCTCGCTGAAAATGGATAGTGGAACTTGCCATTATTTATTGCTGGCTGGTTTGGTGTGAAAGAAAAATACGGTTCCTGGCTGGAAATTTACGATCGTTTACGCTGACTGATAGCAGCAATCATTCATGCATTATTACTTTATTTCTGGTCACTATTTGTTTCTGCTATTGCAAATAACTGAATAATAAGGAGTAAATCTGCTTTTTGGTACCTGCGTATATAAGGGGCTAACTAAGTACAGTACTAGTACATATGATCTGAGGTTCCTTGGGAGCTAAGCCGTTGTCTACTTACAAGCAAGGATCAATTCCCATCTCTGACACTGTATATAGATAGATGCTGTTGCTTCTATCTGTTCCAAATCTCAGTCCCAGCTAGCAGATGAGAAACAAGAAGAATGAGAAGCAAGAAGAGTCAAAAAAAAAAAAGGAAGTGAAGGTTTACATCATCCTAAAACCTCAACTCAAAGAGATCATCATCAAATTGTACAATCATATGAACCACCGTGTTTTCTGCTTCTTTTTTCTCTCCCCTTGTTGCGCGCATGCAGTATCATCATCTGCAACGGAACTTCAGCTTCCTCGTCCATCAATCTCTCAAAGAACGAAACTCATCCATGATCCATACATCCATCCTACGCGGCGGCCCCGTTGGACGACGACGACGGCCCGGGCGCGCCACCGCCTGTCAGCCGCTGCAGCTGCAGCATCCTCGCGTAGCACCCGTCGGGATGGTGCTTGAGCAGGTGCGAGTGTGACCCTTGCTCCACCACCTTGCCGTCGTCGATCACCGCGATGGTGTGCGCGTTGCGCACCGTGGCCAGCCGGTGCGCCACCACGATGGTGGTGCGCCCGGACCCGGCGCGCTCCAGCGCTTCCTGCACGCACTGCTCCGACTCGGCGTCCAGCGCGCTGGTCGCCTCGTCCAGCAGCATGATGGGCGCCTGCTTCACCAGCGCGCGCGCGATCGCGATCCGCTGCCGCTGCCCGCCCGACAGCTGCACCCCGCGCTCGCCCACCTGCGTCCGGTAACCCTCCGGCAGCGCCGAGATGAACCGGTGCGCGTTCGCCTGCGTCGCCGCCTCCACCACCTCCGCCTCCGTCGCGCCCTCGCGCCCGTACGCGATGTTGTCGTGGATGCTCGCCGCGAACAGGAACGGCTCCTGCGGCACCACCGCCACCACGCGCCGCAGCGCCCGTAGGTTGTACTTGCGCACGTCCTTGCCGTCCAGGAGCACGCGCCCGGACGTGGGCTCGTAGAACCGCTGCACCAGCGCCAGCACCGAGCTCTTGCCGCACCCGCTCGGACCCACCAGCGCCAGCGTCTTGCCCGCGCGCGCCCGGAGGCTCAGGTCGCGGAACACCTGGATGTCCGGCCGCGACGGGTACGAGAAGTCCACGTGCTTCAGCTCCACCTCGCCCCTGGGCCGCTCCGGCACCGGCGCCGCGTCCACGTCGTCGGGCTCCACCTCCGTCTTGCGGTCGATGGTCTCGAACACGGAACGCATCGCGCGCCCGCCCTTGATGAAGTCAGGCGCCAGCGTCAGCGTCTCTGCGGCGCCGTTGGCGGACACCATGAGCACCATGAACACGCGGATGGTGCGCGAGAAGTCGGAGATGCCGTGCTTCACCAGCCACGCGGCGTACCACAGCCCCAGCGCGTAGGACGCGTACAGCAGGAACTGCGCCACGCCGTAGCCGCTCCCGGCGATCTGCCCCTTCCAGAAGCAGCGCCGGAGTGGGCCGCACAGGTTGGCCTCGAAGAGCCCCGTGATCTTGCGCTCCGCGTTGAACGCCGCCACGGTGCGCAGGTTGGCGACGGCCTCGCCCGCGATCTGCGTGGCCCTGGCGTGCGCGGCCTCCAGGTCCCCCGAGAAGCCCTTCATGAACATCTTCTGCAGGACGGTGGCGCCGACGACGAGCGGGAAGACGGCGAGGAGCACGAGCGCGAGGCGCCACTGGAGGACGAATCCCGCGGTGCAGGCGACGAGCATGAGCGCCGAGTTCTGGACGATGACGGAGATGCGGTCCCCGATGGCGGAGCGCACGTTCTGGGCGTCGAGTGCGAGCCTGGCCGCGACGCGCGCGCTGGAGTTCTCGTCGGCGTCGAACCAGGCGATCTCGTTGCGGAGCACGGCGGCGAACATCTTCTCGCGCACCCGCTTGGTGAGGTTCTCGCCGACCGTGTCCCAGAACACGTGCTGCACCGTGTTGAACAGCAGCGCCGCGGAGGACATGCCGATGAGCAGGTAGCAGTACTTGGCGATCTCGCGCTTCATGTAGCGCGGGTCCGGCGCGTAGTAGACGCTGAGCACGGCGCTGAGGATGTAGGCGAAGATGGCGCTGAAGGAGCCGCAGACCATGGAGCCGAGGGAGCCGACGAGCGCGTAGGCCCACTCGGGCGAGTTCATCCTGGCGAGGCGCAGGAAGGAGCTGGCCCCCGCGCGGAACGCGAGCTGCTTGTCGGCCATCGTCCGGTGGTGGTGGTGCGGGTCGTGGATGGAGAGTGTGAAGTCGGAGGTGGAGAAGTCGGAGAGGCGGCGGGAGTAGGGGGAGCGGCCGTAGGAGGAGTTGCGCGTCATGATGGGCGAGCTGACAGAGTTGCGGGCGCTGGAGGGCCTGGCGCTGCTGCGGCGGGCGTTGACGAGCGCCGCCTCGTGCGCCTGCTCCTGCATGCGGATGAGCTTGGCGTAGGTGCCGTTCTCGCCCTTGGCCATGAGCTCGTCGTGCGTGCCCATCTCGGAGACGGCGCCGCCCTGCAGCACGGCCACGACGTCGGCCTTGCGGATGGTGGACAGCCTGTGCGCGATCACCAGGGTGGTGCGCCCAATCATGAAGCGGTCCAGCGCCTCCTGCACGAGCTTCTCCGACTCGGAGTCGAGCGCGCTGGTGGCCTCGTCCAGCAGCAGGATGGCAGGGTTCTTGAGCATGGCGCGGGCGATGGCGATGCGCTGCTTCTGGCCGCCGGAGAGCTGCAGGCCGCGCTCCCCAACCTGCGCCGGCCACCACCGCCATGCACGCAAGGTCAAACAAACGGGTTGACTTTGACCGCCAAACTTTTCATCAAATAATAAACTAGTACTACTACTCCAGCATAATTAATAACAACAAAAATGAAATCATTTGTTAATACAGCAAGTCTTATGATGGTGCAGAGTGTTTGACCAGGGACGATGCATGGGCATGCGAGCATTGCTTAGCAAGGAATCAAGCATGATCAAGTCAGTCATGGGAGTGTGGGAAGGCGAGCTGCTCTATGTGGCCCATATCCCATGTGCCTCTTAGATTTCATTTGATTTGATCTGATTTGATTAAACCCTTCCCAGATGTTATTAACTAACCAGACTGCCTGCCATTGACAGTGATTAAAATAAGCAGCAGCATGGGCTTGACGGACTCTCTTTCTCTCTCATGACAGATTATATTAAGAGAAGTGGAAGATACCTACCACCAGTAGTACCGTAGTGCTCTAAGTAGAGTAGGAAGAGCTGGACTGTACAGACAGGACGAGTGATTGATAATTCTTGCTTGCACTGGGATCAAATCAACTTGACATTCCTGACAAAATACCAGCTTGGAATCTGTTATTCTTAGGAATTCTACCTCTTTCTACGTACCCCAGGTTGATTCTTAATCTTTTTACTATTGTTATTAACCTTTTTTGGCTCTTCCTCTAGCTGCTCATCATCCATTCATCTCCCTCTGCACTCAGCACCCAGCAGCAAGTGCTAGTAGAGTATTGTGTTGAGAAAGGGACCCTCTGCTGTCCTGTGTGTGATAGCAGAGCATCCTGGCATGTTACTTGTTGGTAACCCACACAGCAATTGTGATAGCAACAGGCTCCTAACAAGCAATTGCTCGCCCATCCCTAGTACTAGCACCAGTGTCTGTCTACTGGTATCTATGTGATGGATGAGTAGTGCCGTGCTGTGATGGAATGGACCCGACCCCTCCACGGCGACATGGCGTTGGTGGTGCTGCCTGTCATGAGCTCTCATGTGCCGCTGCTGCGGCCTAACAAACACAAACAGTATCTGATCTGAGGCTACCCGGGGGCACGAGCGCGACGCATGAATGAAATGGATGGCAAGATGCTACATGCATCCTCTCATGACATGGAGAAAAGAAAAGGCTGCATGCAGATGAGAAAAAAGCTAGTAAAAGGCAGGGTAGGGAAAAGAAAGGAAAGGAAACGGGGAGCAGCGAGCACCTAGGCAGACAGGCATGGTGGTCTAGACACTGACAAATGGGTTGGAGAACAACAGGCACAAAACAGGCAGCAACGGTGGCGAGCAAGAAAAGGCCAGCACAGTGCTGCTAGTAAGCTAGCGCTACGGACGGACCTGCGTGTCGTAGCCGTCGGGGAGCTTGATGATGAAGGAGTGCGCGTTGGCCACCCTGGCCGCCTCCTCCATCTCCGCCTGCGTCGCGCTCTGGCTGTCCCGCCCCAGCAGCAGGTTCTCCTTGATGCTCGTCGCGAACAGCGTCGGCTCCTGGCTCACCAGCCCAATCTGCTGCCGGAGCCACCGGAGCTTCAGCGACTTGAGCTCGTGCCCGTCCAGTAGGATTTGCCCTGCCAAAACCAACAAATTTCAGACTTCATTTCTTTCTTTTTGTTTGATTTGAAAAATCTACAGGACTAGTATACTATAGGAGTACGTGTCAACAAAACTGGAACCATTCTATCTCACTGAGGCCTTGTTTAGTTCCTAAAGAGAAGTTTGCACCATGTCTCATCGAATGTTTGAGACATACATAAAGTATTAAATATAGACTACAAAATAAATAATTGCACAGATTATGACTCCTTTACGAGACGAATCTTTTAAATCTAATTAGTCCATGATTTAACAATAAAATGCTACGGTACACGTATGTGCTAATAACGGATTACGTAGGCTTAAATTCGTCTTGCCCAAAACTTTACGTCCGGGAACTAAACGAGTCCTGAGTAGTCAGTCAGTCGGTCAAGGCTCAAAGAGTGGCATGCATGTGCGAGGCAACAGTAGCATCTTGCCAGGCAAATAGTTTTCCTTTGTCTCGCATTGCAGGCACCACCTAGCTCTAGCTGTGTGAATGCATGACCACAAACACAACCACAAGAAAGAAAAGAAACAGGATGGTTGGTTGACTAGCTAGGAGGTAGCAGCCCATGAGGCCGGCCAGCTCTGCTCCAAGCATTCACTTCATTTCCTTGTCAACGTGAATTCACATCTGCTTGCAATGTACTCCTACTCTACTCCTACAGTGGAAGCTTCTTCTATCTAGTACTACCCAGCAAGGCAGCAATGGCAGTTGGCAATGGCGATGTATGCTGATGTGTGATGGCCATGGCAATTGGCAAGCAGGTGAACTCCTCCAACACTAAAAACCCAGTTAATCAATGCGCTAAAGCTAGAATTGGTACGGTACTAGGTATACCTGCGCTGGGGTCGTAGAACCTCTCGATGAGCGACACCACCGTGCTCTTCCCGGAGCCGGAGCTGCCCACCAGCGCGATGGTCTTCCCGGCGGGCACGCTCAGCGAGAAGCCGCGCAGGATGGGGACGTCCAGCCGCGACGGGTACGCGAAGTCCACGCCCCTCATCTCCACCCGCCCCGTCACCGACTCCAGCTCCACGCCGCCGCCGTCCTCGCCGTCCCGCGAGGAGATGCCCCGCCTGTGGTCGATGATGCGGAAGATCTTGGCGGCCGCCACGCGCGCCTTGGCTAACGCGGCCATGCTCGGCGCCGACTGCCCGAGGGCCCTGGACGCACGCGATCCACAGACCAGTAAGCTAGCGTACATGCTGTGTCATGACGGAGAACAGGAGAGGGAGGAAGCGATCGATCTTACAGCCCGCCGATCATGACGGAGAACATGGTGGCGATGGCGAGCCCTCCGTTGGTGTGGTGGCCGCGGACGAGGTGTCCGCCGTACCAGAGCAGGAGGCCGTAGCAGCAGAAGACGGTGAAGTAGGTGCCGCCGAGGCCGAGTCCCTTGGCGAAGCCGCTGCGGTATCCGATCTTCTGCGCGACGGCCAGCGCCGCCGAGTAGGCCCGCATTTCGCGCTCCTCGCCGACGAAGGCCTGCACGATCCGTATCTGCGCGAGCGCCTGCTCCGCGATGCCGCTGGCGCCCGAGAGTGAGTCCTGGCTCCGGGAGGAGAGCTTGGCGAGCGCGGCGGCGCTGAGCCCCCCGATGACGGCGATGAGCGGCACGGCGGCGAGCGTGACGAGCGCCAGCTGCCACGCCGCGGTGAAGCCCACGACGAAGCCCGCCACGAAGGTGGCCATGTAGTGGACGAGGTTGCCCAGCTTCTCGCTGATGGCGTCCTGCACCACCACGGCGTCCACGTTGATGGCGTAGATGACGTCCGAGGCGCGCACGTCGGTGTCGAAGAAGGACACGTCCTGCCGCAGCGCCGCGTCCAGGTAGCGGATCCGCATCCGCGTCGACTGCCGCTCGCCGGTCCACATCCAGCAGGAGATCTCTGCGAGCGGAACGAGCGAGCGGTTTGAAGATCTCATCTCAAGCCATGGCGATTGATTGAGCGATGTGATGCGTCATGCAATCCGAATTGACAGACAATTCGCGACGCGAGCAGCAGCAGCAGGAGGAGGAGGAGGAGGAGGAATAACGTTGGTTACCTGCCCACGAGGACGCCCAGATTGCGGCTCCGACGACGAGGAAGTAGAAGGCGTACTTGACGACGAGGCGGACCATGGTGTCCGGGTCGTCGGCGTGGGAGCCGAAGGAGTCGACGAGGTCGGCGAAGAAGCGGAGGAAGACGGGGAGCGAGCAGCCGTGGACGAGCGCGCCGAGGGTGCCGACGAGCATGAGCGCGCAGTCGAGGCCGTCGGCGAAGCGGAAGAGGTCGCGCAGCGCGGCGGGCGGGGTGGGCTTCTTGTTGTCATTGGCGCCGGCGCCGGCGGAGGAGGCCGGCCTGGCATTGGGCGGCTGCTCCGTCTCGAAAGGAGCCGGCGGCGGAGGCGGAGAAGGAGGATCAGCAGCAGCCGGAGCAGCACCACCAGTGGATGTGTCGCTGCTGCGGCGGCCAGCAGGAGCAGGGAGCGTGGGTTGCTCTGCAGCTTCCGGTTGTTGCCCGGCTAGGAAGCCAGGAGGCTGGTGGGCGGGAGAGGGCAGGTGGAAGGCCTCGAGCTCGGGGCGGGCCCACTCGTCGCCGGCGTCGGCTTGCGGGGCGCCGAGGACGACGACGCGCGCCCTGATCTCCTCCGGGTCGCTGCTAGACATCGATCGGGGGCCGGGGAGGGACCGAGGGAGGGAGGGGGAGCTCTCCTCTCCTCTGCCCCCACCTCGGCAGAGTGGCTGGCGCAGAGCAGAGGATGCGGAGAGGGAGGAGGGGTGGATTGAATTGGGAGTTTTGCTTGTCACGCCTCTTTATAATTGGCTTGGCTTGGCCTTGGTTTATAGGACTTGAGACAGTAGTGATAGAGAGGGCTCTCACTGTGCAAGGCTCCAATCCCAGGCAGCTCACGTCTTTGTACGAGTACGAGTAGTAGAGACTGTGAATGTACGGGGGCCTACTTGAACAGTACTCCTCCCGTACTGTCGAAAACGAACGAATGGATGTATGCTGCGCGTTGCGTTCTATCGTTATCAGGCCCGTTAGAGCAAGACTAATAATATAGTCGGCTGGCTGGTTACCTGTTAGAGCAAGGCTAATAATATAATCGGCTGGCTGGTTGTAAGGTTTTTTTTTAGTTTTTTTTTAGTCTACTCATACAGTAGTTAGCTCTTTACAGTGAATATATGGCCCACTTGTCTCTCTCACAGATTTTTTTTAGTTCTTGTGCCAAAGCCAGCTGTAAGCTTACAGCCCGCTTCTTCTCTCTCCTTCACCTCAGCATTTAGTCGGCTTACAGCCTGTTATTATACTTGCTCTTACCTTCGCTGAAAAAAGTCAAAACATTGTTCCGGCTGATTTGCTGTGAGAGAAAAATATTTTTTTGACTGAAAAAAAAACTAAGTCGAAAAGTATAGATTATAACACAAGCGAACAGGCCTTCTCATCACGGAATCTATGGCCGATTGAAAACCTCTTGTGCTTTGTGCTCTACAAGAAATTCGTATTTCTTCCTTCGCTCAGTTTTGTTGCATTTTTTGGACAAGACTGTGGGAAGTCGGAATTAACAGGAGGAGAAGGATCAAGAACTTGTGCCGTGCTTTGGATATCATTACAGCGAAGGTCTTTGCTAGGTTTGGATGGGTTTTAGCAATGAAGTATTCTAACGGCTTTAGATCTTTATCATTAACCATTTGTTTGCTTTTGTTGCATATGCACCTGTTATAATAAAGAACAGCTAAAGCATCTCACAAAACGGGTTCATTCGCGTGTTTTTCAACATTATTTGTGTCTCTTTGTTCATCCATTCCAAATGCATCATTTATCTTTTTTCCAAAAAAATGCATCTTTTGTATACAAGCCTCGATCAGATGGTTAGGTTTCTCCTAGAGGGATATGTCCATCTATATTGACCTTCACGATGTAACATAGGTGGTGTTTTTCTATTTTTGTTTCAAGAAAAAAATGTTTTTGTTTGGTCTTAAGATCTACTGGCTCGGCTTGTTGAAAATGTTTGTTGAGATGGAGTATGGGTCGCTTGAGTCTATAACATACTCTGAAAACAAAGGCACCATTAGCCCTTGTTTAGTTCCACCTCAACTTCCAAAAAGTTGCACAGTACCTGTCACATCGAATGTTTGCGGCCCGTGCATGGAGCATTAAATGTAGACGAAAAGAAAAACTAATTGTACAGTTTGGTGGGAAATTGCGAGACGAACGTTTTGAGCCTAATTAGTCCATGTTTGAACACTATTTGCCAAATAAAAACGAACGCGCTACAGTAACCCCAAAATCCAAATTCCTCCAACTAAACACAGCCTTAATGTATATGGGTCTATTGACTAAAAATGGACTTTTCCATCAACAATTGTCAACAAGACGATTAGGATATGATCATCATTGAGTTGTCTACCTCTTTGTCACGCATTGTTTCTTTACCTACAACTCCACATGTAGCCATCATACTAACTTCTGGTGATGTTCCTGATGCTAAGTTTTCTCCCGCCAATACTTGCGCCATGTTCGTTTGGCTGATAAACCACGGCTAAAAGTACTGTTGGTTGATTTATTATGAGAGAAAAATATTGTTCGTTGGCTGAAAAAGTACGGTTTCAAGTCCATCTCGCAACCACCCACCGATCAGCCTTCACCAATTCACGAACATGGGATTCACCGTCGCCTCACTGGTCACAGTTGTGTTCCTCGTGTCCACTGCCTCCACGAACCCGAATCCTTTTGGGCCATAGTAGCTGTAACCCTCAATCTCATGACAGCATTCCTAATGCTATGTTTAGGTGCTCCTAACTCCCAATTTTGGCACTATGCAAAAAGAAGATTCCCCGTCACATCAAACTTATGGTACATATATGGAGTACTAAATGTAGACAAAATCAAAAACTAATTGCACAGTTAGGTTGTACTTTGCGAGACGAACGTTTTGAGCCTAATTAGTCAACGATTGGACAATTATTACCAAATACAAACGAAATGCTACAGTGCGCTACAGCGGCGCACAGTGAATCCGGCGGCGCCGAATTCGGCCAACTAAACGTGGCCTAGGTTTGCTCCCGCATTCCGTGTTTTCCAAGCCCATCTCCTAACCATCAACTGTTCATCCTTTCACCACTCCAAACCACGTCCATCAGCTTCGCCACCTCACTACTCTCCATGTCCACTGCCTCCAACTGTAATCCTTTTGGGCCATGGTAGCTGCACCGAAACCTCCCAAAGCCTTCCACTAATTCAATGGAGAAGATGAAGCTATTAATAGAACAAAAACAATCAGCTTGTTCGCTGGTTGATTTCTAGGCTGATAAGTCTGGCTGGTGCTGGTTTATTATAAGAGGAAAATACTGTACCATGCCTGATAAGCTCTGGCGAAAACCAACAAGCAAACAGACCGAATGTGTGCTCAAGAAGTTTTCAACTTCTGTATGCCTAAAGTTAGGTTTATTTGACTACCTTAAATAGTTGTTCACTTGTTAGGCCCGCCACCTTAGACGTGGCAATAGTTTCACACGTCAATCGGCCTGTTCGCTGGTTAGTTTCTGAACTGATAAGCCTGACTGGTGCTGGTTTGTTGTGAGAGGAAAACACTGTTGGTTGACTGATAAGCTCTAGCTGAAACCAACAAACAAACATGCTGAATGCCTTAAAAAGGTGTGTCTTCCTCACCTATCAAAATGTGTCATTTATTGTGAAGGTGTGTTTCGGTCATTCCTCGTTAGAGAAGATCATGACATGCGGGGTTACGTGCATCTTCAGAGCATCTCCACGAAATTGGCAAAAATGTTAAAAAATCAATTTTGGTGAAGATGTGTAGAAACTGAAGTCCAACAACTAATCAACGTTCCTCATCTTTATGCGTGGCGCAAATCACCCTATTCAGCTTGTTCGTTTGTTGGTTTCAGCTAGGACTTATCAGCTAACCAATAGTATTTTCCTCTCACAACAAACTAGCATCAGCTGGACTTATCAACCAAAAAACCAACTAACGAACAGGCTCATTGACTAATCAGCTTCTACGTCTTTCTGATCAGAGATTTGGTAGCACTCGACGCATGTCGCCACTATCCCCACCGGTTTGCCCCCCTAGGAGCCAATGGTCGTGCCTGCCCTTAGGCACTGGCCTTGTCTAGCTGCACTGATGTGAGAAAAGATTATACAAAAAAAAACATTAGGTGGGTAAAAAAATTCGAAGGCAAATAAAAAACCAAAGTCGTGGCACTAAGGTTTTTTTAGAACCTAGTCTGAGGAATTGCTAGCGAATGGTATTTATTTGTTTTGTCCAATAGTGTTCCGGGATATGTGAAATTTAGGATTTTTGGTGGCTTGTTTGAGAACCTTTGGGGATGGGTACGGTATCCTTCTGTGTGGTAGTGTGGTACAGCTTAGGTTGGCTCGTGACTTAGAGCAGTTATAATAATTGACTTATAGTCAAGTAAATATTGATGTGGAGGAGGAAAAGGAGGAGAGAGATGAGAGCTTGGCTCTCATGCAAACAACAAGCTAGGCACAAATACATAGGCAATGGTGGATCTATACACTAAATAAATGTGAGGAGGATTAGAAAAGAGGAGGTGGGACATGGATAAACCTAATAATAAAAAAGTTTCTTATAGATAGATAAGAGACTACTATTATATAGCTTGGTTCTTATAACTTGACTAATAGCCAGATACTTAGCTTTATTATTGAACGTGCTCGTAGGAGAGTCCAAGGAAACACTACTCGAGACGAGGAGTACTGTGTAAAAGGATAGGGCTCTTGTACCCTTTGACCAGAACATCTGAACACGAACACGTCTCTGGCTGAATCTCCGACAGACAGGGCAGAAAACAAGGAGGAGCAGGGCACCGGCGAGGCCGGCAGTCGTGGAGGTTGGACGTTGGAGCGATAGATCCTTCTCCTCCAAGCCACGACCACGAGGCCCCCGAGGCGCCCGAGCCCGACCGATGACGATGAAGAGAAGAGAGATGTGGCGCGCGGCGCCCAAAATGCTGCCAATCGCCAATCGACGTGCATGCGTGTGGCCGCGAAAGTCAGGCCCTTTGTCCATTGAGGAGTGTGTGCGCAACAAGCAAAGCATGCAGCTCAGCAGCTGCACCATGTGGCATGTGCATTGGCTGGAATGGTCGGGTTGACCTGCGCGCACTGCAGAGCTAATGCTCTTCATTGTCCTACATTGGAGTCGTTGCATTCAAACGCATGCATGGCCTATACACTGTAGAGTACCCGAAAACATGCGACTATGAATTACGTGTCAGAAAAAGTTATTCACGTTTGACCAAGTTTAAGTGAATAATATTCATATTTATGGTTCCAAATTAATTTATTATAAAAATACATTTCGTAATTAATCTAATAATATTTATCTGATATAATAAATTTTGATACTTTTTTATCTATAATTGGTCAAATTTAAAATACTATAACGGTGTTAGAATTGGACGGAGGGAGTATTTATTTTACCCAGACATAGGCCGACAGTCAGCGGAGCCCAGAGACACAGGCAGCATCTTAGTCTTTGGTCAATGAGTCGTTGGTTGATTTTTGAGCTGATAAGCTTGACTGGTGCTAATTTGTTGTAAGAGAAAAATATTATTAGCTAACTAATAAGCCTCGACTAAAACCAACCGGCAGCGAGCGAACAGGCTGCTCGTGGACGCCAGCGATGTCGATCGATTTCATCCGTGATCCATCTTGCATTGGACGCCAAGAGTGGGACCTAGTCCGACGATATATGGTCGGTGGTGAAGGTAAAAAAAAATAGACATGCTATGGTTTCATACTGGCAACAGCAGTTGCACCGCCTTGCCGGGCCAGTGCTGCCCATGTTATACACATACCGATGGTGCAAAAAGATGTAAAATGTCCTGTTCTGCAGCATTACTTAAGTAGTGTTTTTTAGTAATTAAACAATATTTTTTTATAATAAATCAACATAAGCTAAATTTTAGCAAAACAAACAGAGTCGATGCTTTACTTTTTCCCCTGATACTTATACTGATTTATTATGAGAGAAAATAATAAAAACAGTGTTTTCCATTGCGTGCATACGCTACGACCCCACCGGACCCATTAGGTACCATTGGAGTAGTAGTCCATATATATATATATATATATATATATATATATATATATATATATATATATATATATATATAAGGGAATTGCCGCATGTGCGTACCCCATTAGGTACTATACGTCCTGTTCGGCTTATTTTAAATTCAGCTTGTTTGGGGTTTTTTAGTCGGAACAGTATTTTTCTCTCACAACATTTCAGCTAGAACAGTGTTTTTCAGTCATTTTTAGCCAAGTTTCAGCGAGCCAACGGGACCATAGCCTGCAATAAAGAAGTAAGCAACCAATATACGCCCTATTTGCTTGGCTTATAATATACCCCCTGTTTGTTTGGCTTATAATGTACCCCTAAGCTAGCAGAATAGCAGTAATAATCGGTCCGACCGTACGTACAGTACGCTGTACGCACTTACGTCTTGGGTAGTCGGGTTGTTTGTACAGCAACCGAACCATGCACCGGCAATTAGCCGTAAATAAGTGCTGGAAATTTGAGCAAAACATCGCTTTCTTATCTGCCCGTTAGCCCGTACCGTACCTAACTGCCTACTCATGATCCATGGGTTAAGCTAGTACTCCTAGCTAGCAGCATCCATCCATCAGTAAACAGCTAAAGGTTGATTGTCGCCGCACGTACGGTGACTTTAAATAACTGTCGCCGTTGATGCAGTGCGTTTGGTTGGATTTATAGGAAATACGTATAATCACCTTATTCTGCTGGTGGTATTTCGACTGATTCAATAATATTTCTGTGAGAGAGAATAAGCCGAAATATGCACAAGCCGGCTGAAAAGTAGACGAGCAGAATATGATGATTCAAAGATCTTTCTAATGATACTAATTATGTACGTGAACCATAAATATTAATATTTTTTAATATATATTTAGTTAAAGTTGTTTCTTGAGAAGGGAAAACGAGAGATTTTTAGGGAGAGGAATACGTGACACGACATGTCCTGCCATCTCCCATCATCGATCTCGCTATTTATTCAGGTACAGAGAGAGAGTACAATGGTGTCTATGCTATTTCTTTTTTAGATAAAGGAAAAATCTCGGCTTCAGACCTCTTTAAAAAAGAGATATGGGTCCATGCTATTTCTAATAGCATGATAGTACTCCATCTGGCCTTAAATATAAGGATTTACGATTGTGCTAAGTCAAACTGTGTTAATTTTGATCAAAATTATAGAAAATAAGAATAATATTTACGACATCAAATTAGCATCATAATTTATGTCTTTGATGTGATAGATATTAATACTCTTCTCTATCATTTGGTCAAATTTTGTATAGTTTGACTTAAGATAAATTTGGATTCCTCATATTTCGTGACAAATGGAGTACATTTGAGAAGGATTCGTAGCTTCTTTTAATCAATCAATCAATACATATACCTTTTTCGTCGTGAAAGCATATATATATCATATATCTAGCTTTAATTTGCTTTGCGTTTCTGCCAGGTGTGTAAATTAAAGCATGGTCGAGCATAATTGTAGCTATTAGGCGTCGGTAGATGAGATCGTCCCGGTACGATGCTTTATTAGGAAACGATCGATCCATAGATGTTCAGGGCGTTGCTTAGCTTACTTGCGATGATCAATCATGCTACAAGCCTTATAAAACAAATCATGCAACAAGCAAGTGATGACCATCATCGAGATCTCAGTGACATAATCAATCATATTAACTCTCGATCTGTATCCTCCTTTAGTTTGTCATCTACTACTGTCCTGTAGCAGCAGCAATATGATGTGTGGCACGCTCTTTCTGCAGCTGGGTGGAGCTGGCAGGAAGGCTTAAAGCCATTTGCAAGACACTCGAATGTATTATCTTACTCTTACTAATTGCAGATCCTAAAGTAGTCTCCATGTTAATCCTCAAAAGCTGTGTTTGAAAAAGTTAGAAAATCCTCATAAAAATCAGAAGCACTAATGCCATTAAGACAAAGACTTATAATTGTTCAATCTATCCTCTTCCCCTAACAATTACCCACCTCTACATTAAAAAGCATTAAGTAACCTCATATATCTGCGCCTAAATTACCAACATATTCTGTTATGAAAGACAATCTCTCTAGAGTAAATAAAACCCAAAGTTTGTATCCAAATTATGTACATATGCATGGTAATAGATCATCTAATAACTCTTTTAGTTTTCATCTATGTTGCTCACATCTGGCATTGTTAAAAATAAAGTAAATATCATATCAAATCTACATTTATATTTTCAGCATATGCTATAAATAACCATAAAATAGACCTATATATATTTTTATCTATAAACTAGCAACATCTACCACTATTAATATAAAAATTAATACAGAGTGGGTACAGGACAAGCGGATGTGGGTACATGACATACGTGGTGGACTTTCTCTTAATGGTCTGGTAGAGTTCCTCAAACTTTGGGATGCTCTTCTAAATTTTACCCTCACAAATGAAGACGATCAACATATTTGGAAGCATGCCATATTGGGTTCTTTCTCATCCAAGACGACATACAATGCATTCTTTTATGGGTCTATTCAGTTTGAATCATGGCGCCGTCTTTAGAAATCTTGGGCACCAACAAAATGTAAGATGTTTCTTTGGCTTGCCATAAAAAATAAATATTGGACCACTGATCAGCCAACAAAGAGGGGGCTTCCTCATCCATATAATAAATGTCTACTCTGTGACTAAGAAGAAGAAACTGTCCAACCTATTCTTACAACATGTGTGTTTGCAAGACAATTTTGGCATAGTGTGCTCTCTCCACTTAATTTACACAGGAGAGGAGTAAACTCTCTCAACATTTTGGGGGCTTGGATTTTGTGGAAGCAACGAAACGCCTATGTGTTTGATGGCGATTCACTAAGTGTCTCAACCTCTTTGTGAAACTTGCAGCTGGAGGGACATCTTAGGGTTCTAGCTAGGGCAAGAAACCACCAGAACCTGGAACTCGACCGTCTTGGGCTCTAGGTCTAGTGCAATTGCATAATCGGGTCAATTATGTCAGTATTTTTTACCGGTAGATATTTGGTTTTTGAGGAACCCTGCTTGGTGCGAAGAACAATCGCAATGGAGACACGAGACTTATACTAGTTCGGGTCCCCGGAAAGCGAGTAAAATCCTTATGTCCAGTGCTACTGCTTGTATTATGTGTTCGGTGAGATTGCGATTACAATGTAGCTAAAGCCTATAAGAGATTGAATGAATACAACGAGGGGTATTGCTAGCTATTTATATCCGGGGTCAACTTGTCCTATAAGCTAAGAGGTCGTTTCCTAGTCGGAGTCTTGGCGCAATCCTGAGGCATCGTAAGCCATCAGGTCTTCTCTGATCCGGAGTCACTGTACGATGATTCTTGTAGTCGGGATACCCAGGGTATGTCATCAACAGATTAGTTATAATATCAGAAAGGTTTTTTCTGGTTTGTTTTGTTTTACCCCCTCTTACCTTGGTCCTAATAAGAGGGGTTCTTGTATGGACCACTCTCTTTCCCTATAATACAAAGATACGAAGCTCTCTTGCTTGTTCAAGAAAAATTAATACAAATGAAATGTAAATGTGGTCCACCACCATGTAGACTGTGACGTCCGACCCAGTTTGAAATTTGGCCCATATGCATGTTAATGAGATGTTGTGGGGGGTTTAGTCCCACCTTAGTTGTTAAAGGTGGGGTTAGACCAAAATATAAGGTTTCTAGAGTTCATCCTACCATCCCCGGGTTAATCCTTTTACGCAAAGTGAGAATGAAAGCGTAAGTGGGATGGTGGTAGGTGTGGTTCACTCAGCATCCAGAGTGGATCTGAGCCGTTTGGACTGTAGGGCGTTACACAGACTAAGTATATATATAGTACTCTATGACAGTAAATTTGTTAGAACAAACATTAAATAATAACTACTCGCAAGTTTGCTTTGTATAGAAGAACATAGGAGCTAAGAAGCTTCGGGGTTTAGATTTTTCATAAGCTAAGGCTTGTCTTTAATTTTTAGAGCCCAATTCTCACCTCTCTTGGGTCGTTCGTTCATTATGGAGTTGCATGTAAGTTTTATCTAAAAATCAAATTTTAGGGGTGAGCAAATCTTCTAAGGGCATGTCTAGTATGATGGCCCTAAGGACTTATTCTGAATGTGATATTTTTATTCCTAGACTTCTATCATGCATGCAAAGAGGTGAGCAGTTTTTGCATAGACTAAGATTATTGTATTTAGTTTTGAGAGTCCAGTTTATCCCCCTCTTGGACCATTCGGCCATTCCAATGGGTGTTCATTGCAATCGGTCACCATTGAGTTTTCCAAAGGAACCATGACTTTTGAGTGTGTCTGATAGAAGTGCAATGGTGTATGCAAGCACTACGTAAAAAACGATTTTTAGCAAAGGAACGATTTTTTTATAGGGGCGTCTAGTGATGGAGCCGCCCTTATAGTGGCGTGCTCAGGAGCCCAGACACCAGCCGCCCCTACAAATGGAACAGCAGGGGCGGCTGGTGATACGAGTCGCCCCTATAAATGGGTCTGATTTGTAGGGGCGGCTCACTCACCAGCCGCCCCCGGTGTTTCAATTTGTAGGGGCGGCTGGTGATTGAGCCGCCCCTACAAATGACCGCGTATTATTACCTGCTATTTGTAGGGGTGGCTCAATCAACAGTCACCCCTACAAATGACCCACATATAAAACAGCTGCAACACCTTCTTCCTCCTCGGATCACTCACTCCAACCCGTGAAAGAAAGGTGGGGAGACCTTAGGCACCTTCCAAAAATTGCTCTACTAAGGGGGGAAGGTTTTGGTCTTAAATCCTTTGGTGGAGAGGTTGTAGAAGGTAAGAAAATGCTATTCCACACCTTTTTTGAAGTTTTAATGTTGGTTAGTGAGTAATTAAAGTTTTGTTTTTCTCTCTCTTCTATGGTGCTTGAGCTACTTATGAAGAAAATTAGACCCAAGTTTTAAATGTAGTAGGGTAAATTTGGGAGGGGAACAAAATTATACCCTTATTTGGTCCATGTTTCTTGATTTTAGTGAACAATTAGTTAGTTTTATGCATGTTTCATGTGCATGTAGATCTAGATCTAGGGTTTAGTTTTTTTATTAATTTTGTTTTTGTAAATTTATGTTTGATAAAATTGGACTAGGGTTTGTATGAAAGATATTGAGTAAAGTATAATTGTTGCTAATTATTGTCTTTAAAATTGTTTATTGTAATCAATAAATATGTATTTTAATTATTTATGGATAAATAGGCCATTAATTAATTTTCCTCTACCATGGTGTGTTTGTATGCTTCATGTAATTATATTAGATTTATATTCATATATATCTGAAGTATATACAATTATTCTCAAGTAATTATTAATTTGATTCATTTTTATATATATCTGAATAAGTAGTCCTTTAATGTTTGTTTTGTTGTTGTTGTAAAAGATAGAGTATAGGAACTCTTGGATGTATGGTTCGTTAAGGTTCAAGGCAGGTTTCCGTGAAGAGGTGGATAAATTTATTGAAGCCGCAAAGAAGCATGCAACGACATTGAAAGAGAATAATGATATAATTATTTATCCCTGTAAAGATTGCAAGAACCGTATGGCATGGACAGATGTGAATATCATCAGATCACCTTTTATTATGTGAGAATTTGTTGAGAACTACACAGTGTGGATTCATTATGGTGAAACAGTTATTGTTAACGACGAGGATGAGGAGGAATACGATGATGAAACCATAGAATCGCTGTTCCAATATTCAACAGACCTTGATGCACGAATGGATTTTGAGTTTGGCAATGAACAAGGTGGTGATGCTGGTGATTGGGATGGTAACGATGAAGGTGGTGCCAATAATGATGGTGGAGCACGTATCAGGGATGAAGATAATTTGGAGGACATGATTCGAGCCCTGAGACCAGAGATTTTACTAAATAGCCCGAAAGGTCTAGAAAATTTGGAAAGGGTGACAAAGGCATCAAAGGAGACTGTGTATGGTGTTGAAAAGGGTTGTCTGACACATTGAATATTGCTACGTTTTGTGCTTGAGCTGCTCATCCTGAAGGCTAAGTATGGTTGGTCAGACTGTAGTTTCAATGATCTATTGCGTCTCCTGTCATGGGTGCTGCCACAACTAAACTCAGTTTCCGCCAACACATACCAAGCGAAGAAGGTCATAAATCCATTGGCAATGGGGGTTGAAAAATCCAAGCATGCCCCAACCACTGTATACTTTTTCGTGGCGAAACGTTCAAGTCACTAGATAAATGTCCCTGGTGTGGGGCCAGCCAGTACAAGTACAATGACCTTTACGGTGGGGACAAAGCCTCCATGGGGAAAAAGAGGAATAAGAAGGGTACAAAAAAGGTGGTACAAAAATCTTAACCCCCAGAGGACACTCCATTAGGCAACAATACAAAGCAGAGAAGAATTCCTGCCTTAGTAATATGGTACCTGCCAGTGACTGACCGCTTGAGATGTATCTTTCTAAACCCTAAAGAAGCCACACTCATGACATGGTGGGATGATGAGCGCAAGGTGGATGATGATAAGATTGCACACCCGGCTGATTGTAGTCAGTGGTAAAGGTTTGATGAGAAGCACAAAGAATTCAGCGATGACCCAAGGAATATATAGTTTAGCTTGAGCACCAATGGAATGAATCCCTTCAATAAGAGGATGAGCGACCACAACACATGACCAATGATCTTGACCATGTACAACATCCCAACATGGTTGTGTCAGAAGAGAAATACCTTCTCCTCACTATTCTTATTTCTATCCCTAAACAACCAGGCATTGATATAGACGTGTTCCTCGAGCCTTTGATGCAAGAAATGGAGAGGCTATGGAGGCATGGGGAGCAGATGTATGATACGTTCTGAAAGGAGGACTTCATACGTAGAGCAATAATATTTGTTACTACCAATGATTACCCCGCGCTGTTTGCTTTGTCTGGACAGATCAAAGGGAAGATGGGATGCTTGGTTTGCTTGGATGGTACTACATGGGTGTACCTAGATGCATCTAAGAAGATAGTTCACCTAAGGAACTGTCGCTTTGTAAAGACAAGTCACAAGTACCACAGCAAATTGTTCTTTAGATTTTATGACAACACCCCAGAGATTTAACCCCCTTCAGAGAGGCGTCATAACGGAGAACACGTGTACAGAATAGTGAAAAATATACGCATCGTCTATGAAAAGAAGAATCCAGATGGGATGAATAGAGATAGAAGCACACCTCCTGTCGAAGGTGTACCTTTCAAGAAACAATCGATCTTCTTTTAATATCTACCTTATTGGCCAGACTTGGAGGTCCCATATGCCATTAATGCTATGCACATGCAGAAGAATATCTTTGAGAGTCTCATTGCTACCTTGATGGATATAGGCAAGTCAAAGGATGGTCTAAAAGCACGGAAAGACATGGTGCAGCTAAATGTGATGCCACAACTTCACCCGGTACCTGAGGCTAATGGAAAATACACTCTGCCCGCGGCGTGCTTCAACCTAACACCAGACGATAAGAGAGCTATATGCACTTTCCTAAGGAGGATCAAAGTCCTGACTGGGTTTTCAGTAAATGTGAAGAAGCTAGTGTCGATGAAGGACTTGTCAATAACACACTGTAAGGCTCACGATTGCCATGTGATGCTGGCAGTGTTTCTACCTACTGCAATCAAGGCTATAAAGCTAGAGTTCTTGAAAATGACCATCACTCGCATGTGCTACTTCTTTTCGAAGATCTCATAGAAGACGATTGGAAAGCATGAGCTAAGTGACCTACATGAATTTGTGGTGGAGACACAAAACCAACTGAAGATGTGTTTACCTCCTATTTTTTTTATATAATGCCACATCTCTTGATTCATATGGTTCATCAGATACAGGCACTGGGCCCTTGCTACTTGCATGAAATATGGTCCTATGAGCGGTTCATGTCAGTTCTAAGTCGATACATGCATAATCGAGCATATCCAGAGGGCTCCATGATAGAGGGTTACAATACTGAAGAAGTCGTCGAGTGCTATCAAGAGTACCTAAAAGTACATAAAAGGATTGGTAAACCCGATTCTCGTCACAAGGATAGGCTAGCTGGGAAGGGCACTAGTGGTAGAAAAGTGTTCATCGACCATGATTACAAAGAGGTGAGTCAGGCGCAATACAGTGTCTTGTAGAGTACACAACTGATGCAACCATACATTGATGAACACTTGGCTATCATTATGACGGAGAGAAATGGCCGTTCGGATGATTGGGTCATGAAACAACACAAACAACGACTAACTACATGGTTGAAGGACCAAAACATATCGTCTGGAGAAACCATAGACTCTATTACCATCAGAAGGTTGACGGAGGGGCCATCGAGACAAGTGACATCTTGGAATGCTTATAACATCAATGGGTATACGTACTATACCCACGCAAAGGATAGTAAATATGTGAACCAAAACAGCGACGTTTGAATAGAGACTTTCGATGGATTGGGGCAAAAGATCCAATACTTTGGCATCATTGAAGAGATATGGGAACTTGACTATGGAAGGGATATAACAGTGGCCCTATTTCGATGCCGCTAGATCAAACAACACCAACTGAACAAGATCAGATTAAGAGTCCTAGACCTCGAGAATCTAGGCTACCAAGATGACCCTTGGGTGCTCACTTCATGTGTCGCACAAGTTTTCTATATGTCTGACCCACAAAGTAACGTCTCCCCGAAGAAGAAGACAAAGCACGTGGTTGCCTCCGGGAAACAGCACATTATTGGAGTTGATGGTGTGGACGATGTTGAAGCTTACAATAATTATGATGAGATGCCGCTATTCACAGACTTTCCTAAGATCAGTGTTGTGGAAAAAAACTTACCCAAAGACATATTGCCATGGGAATGAAAAGGTATCAAGGGGAAAGTCGTTACAGCGGGCTAGCTAGTTGTTGAACGTGGAATGTTTGTAAGACTTTATTTATACATGCGTGTGAGACTATATATTTATGTATGTGTGTAATACTACATATTTTTATATGTGTGTGAGACTATATTTATGCATGTGTGTGAGACTACCCTTTGCAACATCCAGATGATTCTATTTGATCCACTCTATTACTACTAAAACTTTATAAAATCACTAACACTTTATGAAATGAAGAAATGACCAAAATAAAAGTAGGAGATCTTGACGAGTTATACAACTTTTATATTCATCACCTTTACAGCTAAAATCATTTAGTGTTTAAAAATCAGGTTTGAAGCTGTCATTTTCTAAAATTCAAAATTTAAATTGTTCAAAATTAGTGACAAAGATAGATGACTAGACTAAAATGATAGGGCATGATTTTAGAAAATTTTAGGAAAAACCATCACATTTGGAGTTAGTATGAGGGAGAAAAACTAGTTACAAGTTTCAGCCATAAATTAAAAAGAGAAATCATACTTGTGCATCATTGATCATAATGAACAGTTGTGATTTTTCTTTTTAATCTCTAGGTAAAATTTATAACTAGTCTTTCTCTCTCATACTAACTCCAAATGTGATGATTTTTTCCTAAAATTTTCTAAAATCTTGCCCTATCAAGTTAGTGTGTTGATTTAGTCATTCTTTTTATTTGACAAAGTTTGAGCACTTTAAATTTTCAAATTTAAAAAAATGACAGGTTTGAATAAGATTTTCAACCATTAAATGATTTCAGCTGAAAAAGTGATGAATACCAAAGTTGTATAACTCATCAAGATCTATAACTTTTATTTTGGTCATTTTATTCATCTGACAAAGTGATAGTACACATTGTTCACAAATCAACATGTCTCTCGTATAGTTCATGAAACTATGAGTCATGTGTGAATTTGTGAACAATGTATACTAATACTTTGTCACATGAATAAGTGACCAAAATAAAAGTTGTATATAGTGATGAGTTCAACAACTTTTATGTTCACGACTTTTATAGTTCAAAGCATTTAAGGTTTCAAAATGACCTGGGTGCTTTCTTCCTCTTGGACGTCGTCAGTCTGTCGATTTTTTTCTCTGCCGCCTCCATTGCCGCCGCTGCCCGTCTTCATGGCCTACAACCGCCTTCTCTGACCTCCTCCATCCTCCGCCTACAACCGCCGCCGTCTCCGTTCCCTAACCGTCGCCTTTCCGTAGGCCGCCGGGGCTAGGGTTTGAGCTTCACCGGGTCGGCCGCATGTTATCTAGCTGGTGTCCCCGCCACCGGTGCCCCCTCTCCGACCTCGACCACCGAACTCACCAATGTCAATGCGGGGGTCACTCTCGGGCGCTCCTCCACCGCCGTCGTCTCCGTTCCCCAACCGTCGCTTTTCCGTAGGTTACCAGGGCTAGGGTTTGAGCTCCGCCGTCTTAGCCGCGTGCTCTAGCTAGTGTCCCCACCACTGGTGCTCCCTCTCCAACCTCGACCACCGAACTCAACGACGTCGACACGGGGGTCGCTCTCGGGCGCTCCTCCACCGCTGCCGCCTCGCTCATCGTTCGCCGTCGCCATCCGTCTCGAAGGTCAGTGCACCTCATCTCCTTCATTATAGTAGTTTGTGTAACACCCTAGGTGTTAGCCTTGCATAAATTTGACTTGCATTGCATGAGCATGAGCATCAAGCATTCATATTAAGCTTTTACATTTGAAACATGTGATTGAAACAGATGAAACATGCTTGTTATTTTATGTTTCCTTGTATATATGCATATGATCATGAGTGAATACATGTAAATGGTTGATGTGAGTCACTAAAACATCATAGCTATACTTAGGATAACTAATGGAACATAGTTCATGAAGATCACTTAGCATGATCAAGTACTTAAGTGATGCTATGCATGTTGACCTGGAAAGCTTTATGTGTAACCAATGTATGAAATGATTGTGTGACCTTATAATTAGCTTAAACATGTTTAGAATGTCATTATGAACAACTTTGGTATTCATGGCTAGGGCTAAATTGGTCACTAAGTCATAGTTCAAGTACAAGTCATCATTTGAATGTAATAGGTTTGACCAAGTTTGAACTATATCATAGAGACCTTGTATGGATGTGGTCACTAAAGCAAAGTTGTAGTATTTGAGTAGAGGAACAACTTTTATTTTTGGGTCATGAGATAATTATGTGCATAGCTTAGTCTTTTTGAGCCCACAAAAATCAACAATGCACTATTTTCAACACTTAGAGAAATTTTCTAAGTCATGTGCACTAACAGTTTAACAAGCTCGACTTTGAGATGATATTACTCAGTATTGGTTGAGAATTTGCACATGATTCTTTAAGAGTAATTGGAGCTGGTACATAGGTCTACAAGTTCCATTTAGATTGTTTGCACTATGGAGCTACGGATTAGTAGTTTGATCGCCTTGTAATCGCGTCGTCAGGCTCGGTTTCGGGCGTTGATGACTGAATCGACTAAACCTTTAGTGGTCGACCGACGCCAGCATTTGGCCACCGCGTGGTGGTCGTGAAGCCGCACGTCATCGCCGGTCTACCTAGCCAGGCTACGCCAGGCCAGAGCACGCCTTTAACACCCCCAGCGCTCGCCCATGACGCCCGCACTCCTATTTTGCATTTCACTGTCTCCTCCTTCGCCGTCCGTAGCAGCACAGCAGTCGCCGTAGCTCAGGCAGCACCGCCGTCGCCATTTCTAGCGCTAGCTCGCTCCACCTCGCTCTTTCACCACCACAGCCGCTCCACTATCACCCCAGAGACTCACCGCGCCCACCGTTGCTCACTAGCTACACCGGTAAGGCCTCAGCACTGCTCACGACCTCGCTGGAGTTCCGCCGCCGAGCCCCATCGTCGTGGCTGCACCATCTCCATCCACCATTCTCTTTGTTTTCTTGTGCGCTAGGTTCTCCATGGTCAGTAGATGCTCGTCCGAGCCTTAGCTTGGGTCGCCGTGGTCACCACCAGCGTAGCGCCGTCGACCCGCACCGCCACGCCGCCATGGTCGCCACCGTAGTCCTTCACGTAGATAATCCATCCACCTAGATACCTTGGTGTGTGCGTAAGGTCGAGGAGGTCACAGTAGTAGAGGTGTCATCGCCGGTGAAGCTCACCGTCGACGAACCTTGGCCACGCAGCATTGAGTAGCACCGCCTCCTCTATTTTGCTGTCGCTAACACATGGGCCCGTCGGATGCATGGGTCCCGACTGTTAGCGGCTCAGCCCTGAAAGCTAGTTCATTCAATTTTAGTTTTGATGCAAACTTTAAAAAATGATAAGTGGAGTTCTAGAGCTCCAAATCTTGTGAACCAAATTTTGTAGTGTTCCTTAGGAAGTGTATTTTTTATAAAAATATGAAATATGCATTTTTTGGTATTTTTCATGCTGATTTAAATATAGTTAAATGAGTGCTTTAATATGGTTACCATTTTGTAAATTTGATATCTTGAGACAGAAAAATGATAAAAATGTGATTCTAATTTTGTTAGGACCTTGGTGAAGTATAGTATTTAGGACAAATATAATACTAGCACTTGTAGTAGAGTTTCTGGAAGAATTTAAATGAAACTTGAAATGTGTTTTTAAATTTATGTAAATTTGTTTAAATTATATCTAGAGTTCCCGTGCTCCAAAATTATGAAATTTATATGGTGAGCTTTTCTTGATAAGTATAAGCTCTGGTAAAAATTTGAGGGTCAGTGCATGAATAGATTTTTTGTTATAGAATTTTCTTTTATAATTAGGTGATCCTTGTGTGAATTTTTATAAATTATTTATGAATCCAATACTCATGAAATTTATTGTAGGTTGTCCTAGTACTTTATGGATGCTAAGAAAAATATAAAATCTATTGCTTGACACTTTTCACTAGGGTTTCCTATTTATGTTATTTTAAGCCTTTATGCCTTGTCATTTTTGCATAGGATGTTTTACTTGGTAAAATGGCATGAAACTTTTACAGTAGTCTATTGGTAACACTAGTAAGCCACTGTAAATTTCTGAGAATTTATGATGCACATTTGGTATATGTTTATTTTTTAACCTAAGTATCTTAGTAAATTGATAAAGGCATTTAAATAAATAGTTTGGGCATGGCCATCATGTTTTATTGAGTGTATTTGATGTCCTTGTACTGTTGGTATCATTGGTGAGGTCAAATTTGGAATGGCTATATGCAATAGAAATATCGTTGTTTTATAATTCGGATGAGAAGAGTTTTCGGACAGATTCTGTGATTTGCTATGTTGCATAGTAAGAATGATGTTTGCTGTAAAAATGGTTAATAACAAAGTTGTAGGTAACTTCTTCATATATCTTGTGTCAAAATTTCAGGACAATAGGCCAAAGGGTTTAGAAGTTATAGCTGTTTAAAGTTAGTATTCTGAAATGCTTGCTCTCTAGAAATTCTGGACAGCACCGGATTATTTGTCTATTTTGGCTAAGATAGATTGCAAATTAGCTTTTGGTGATTAAATAAGAGTTGTAGACAAATTTATAAGCTTTCCAGAAAGTTCAAGATCACAGCATTTAGATAAGTATAACTTCAGTTATGAGTAAAACAAGTAGCTGCTGTTTTGTGGTATAGTAAATGAATTGTTGAAGTAGTTGATTAAATAATCAAGAAGAGATATGCACATACTCAGTAAAGTGTGATGCACTTGTTATTACTTTAACACCATGCTGTTAAGAATACTTACAAGAATGCATTCATCATGTATCATCATACTATATTTGTCAGCGTGTATGCATTCACAATATCTTATGCCATATCCATGCATATAGGATCGACAGAGGAGATAATGTTGCTGGAATTCAATGAAGGAGAGGAAAGGGACCAACAGGAGATTCCTCAAGCCATAGCTCCTGAAGGCGAGGAGCAGACCCCAGAAGAGCTTCTAGAGTGCCCTAACCACCGCCCCACTTCCTTTCTGAAAGGCAAGCCCCAGAGCATTCTAAGTCTCCCAGTATTTTACTAAATATTACTTGAATCCTTTATGATTGATGCATTAGGTTATAAGAGTTGATTGGAACCACTTGATGCATATAAATTCCTTGTCCAGAAATATATCTTTAACCCTGTTTAGGTCCAGGATCGAATATATGCTTAGCCATGCTTAGACCGGTAGAAGTCGGGTGATTTCCTGTCACCTACGAGATATAGGTGGATACCGAAGCACGGTTGGCTATATTTGCTATCGTGGAAAGAACCATGGAGTAAAAGTAAATCAAGGCCAGACGGAGTTTATTTGTAGGTTGACTCATGTGATTCCGTCTGTGCCTATTAAGGATCATACCGTTGTTGGCGCTTCTAACAAGATTGAACGCATGCCTATCACTTAGCTGGTCGGATAACTCGTTCCGACCGCGAAGCCGAGTAGCTCAACTCAGGCTGGGCTCCGCTCTATAAGAGTGCATACTCTGGATGGTAGTAAGGATGTGTAGGGAGCCAGACTGAGCCCAAGGGCAGGCTAGGCCTAAACGTCCTGGCATTTGGTTGTCCCTGATTGTGCAGCGCTGGGCGAACACACGAAATATATACTTGAGTTGTACTAAAGGTGACCTAAGGTGACTGTTGATCTGGTCTGCTTGGGTTTGTGTTAGGAATAAATTCCCAGCTGGTTGAAATCGATTCGAATCGCCATCTCTCCCGGATAGTGAGAAACTTAGCTAGTCCCAATATCATAGTAATTGTATTATAGAATATGACGATTTGGATAAACATGGAATTACAATACCTGCTATGGTTACTATTATATGCTCTTAAATGATATACCACATGTTTGGCATAGGATAGTTGCTAATTTAGAGATGGATAGTTATAATTAACTTGATAACAGAATTATAATTGTATAACTGAGTTAATCGCTTTTTTATGCAAAATGTTGTCAAGCTACCTCTACTTATACAGTCTTGCATAATCCTTGGAGTTAATTTATTTCTGGTTTATAACGGGTAAGTCTAGCTGAGTACCTTCTCGTACTCAGGGTTTTATTTTCCATTGTTGCAGATGGCACTGTGTATCATGGTTATTGCAAGAGTTGCTTCTATCCCACTGTGGATGAGGAGTAAGCCTTGGGCAGGCTTCTTTATTAATCCTTCTATATGCTTTTGTGGAATGTGATCGTATGTTGGCACTATATTAAACTATATTGGCAAATGCTACTTTCAAACTTAATTTGCTTCCGCTATTATCTATTAAACTTGGTTTGTAATAACTTTGTTTCATACTCTGATGATGGAAATGTATCTGTGAACTTTATATAATATGTGACATGTATGTTGAATCATGTATGATCTTGGTTGTTGTGAATCGTTTATCGAGACCCGTCGTGGTACTCGACGGACTACCGGGTTTATATGGATTCAAGTATGATAGTGTGACCGCTTGCGGGCTGCAATTGTACTTGTACTCTTATAAATTGGTCAGTTCTACAATAGTTTGTATGATAAGGATCTGTGCTGCGTTTGTGTTTGGATTGTGGAGGATATCTGTGCTTTGTTGGTCTTCTGCTCCTGCTCGATGGTGACCTAGTATGTTTGTATGATAAGGATCTGTGTTGCGTTTGCATTCGGATTGTGGAGGATATCTGTGCTTTGTTTGCTAAGGTGATAGATCTGTGCTACGTTTTTTTTGTTTTTGATATAGACCTATGTTGGGGGTTGTTGTTTTTATTGTAGTTATTTTTTCACTGCACAAAGCAGCATATTCTGCACTGTAGTTTGGAAAATTATTTACAACTTGGAGCACTGTAGTTTGGAGCAAGTTGTTGAGGTCGGGAAGATATTTTCACCGTCTCATGACCACCACATTCCTGAGATGCCACATTCTTCCCCCCTCCTAGTGAGCATGTACCTAATGAGATGCCACATCCTTCTCCAGCTCGTACTGAGCAAGTGCATGATGAGATGCCATAGTCTTCTCAATAAGCACAGCCGATACATGAACAACGAGTGCCTCCTGAAGAAGGTGATGCACAAGAAGATGAGGATGTGCCTGAATGGGAACTTCGAAAGAAGCATCCAATCACCATAAGGCCAGTTTATGTTCCGATGAAAGACGTCTCGTTGGTGTCCAAGTGGTATTCCCATGACTAGTTTAAGCCTGAGAACCAAGTTAAAAAAGTCCCATCACAGGGTTCTGAGGAGGTCGTCACTAGCAAACTCCACCAAATTGCAAAGCGGTATCCAAATATTGATGCCATCAAATGGTCAAAGGATTGCCCAAAAACATATAAAAGAGGCAAGCCCTTCCTACCAAACCGGGACATTCAGTGCCTACCACTTGGAATGAGAAGGTTCCATGATTGGTACTTGCATGTTCTCCCAACGAGCATAGACCTCATACAAGCATGCTTCCCCACCGGCATATTTGGAAGCCCAGCCGGGAAAATTATTTTTGACTTCAATGACATGCACACATGCTTTCACCTGGGAGAAATGGAGATGAATCTAATTCGCACGCGGTGCCTATAAGTCCTTGTCCTCCTGATATGATATGAATGTAATCTTTGAATTTTATTGTAACTAACCCATACCGTGATTTGTAGAATACAAGTGCACATTGTCAAACAAATGCCAAGTGTGAAAGCTAGGTATCTAGACCCTCAAGCTATAGCCCAAATAAATTTTAATTACCCTAAACAGTGGAAACTGGATGCCAAAGAGCTAGCTGCTGCAAAGACTCTTCAGGAGAAAGAACACATCCGTACGGTGAAACTAAGGGAAGAGTCCCTTAAGGTTTTGGCATATATTGCCCTGGCTTTCAAAACTCTCCAACAACACTCTACTATATGGCTACCATACAACTTCGAGTAAGTTCAACTCTATACTTAAAGCTTTGCTCGATATATTTTATTCGATGCAAAAGAACTTATCTAGTTCTATGATTAAGTCCATGCAGCAACCACTGGATTTGTATAGCCATCGATGCCGGGAGGAGCATGGCATGGGTCTTTGATTCAATAGATTGGGACCCGGTGACATACAAAGACTTCATATTGATTCTCAAGACGTATACATATCGACAATCTTCATTAGCTTATATGTTTGTATACATACTTGTAACGTTCACTTTTGGATACTAACAAGTTGTATTTACTAAAATAATTCAAGCAGGGCATTTAGGTTCTATGTCACTAATCATCATGGAAGGCATGATCCAACAAGAAAAGGCTAGCTATAAAAACACTATGTGCGGTAAGTGTAACTTACTTCTTCAGTACTCCATTACATGACTGTCAAAAGCATTACTTAACATTTTCATATGCAAAA
This sequence comes from Miscanthus floridulus, assembly GCF_019320115.1. Lineage (NCBI taxonomy): Eukaryota > Viridiplantae > Streptophyta > Magnoliopsida > Poales > Poaceae > Miscanthus > Miscanthus floridulus. The sequence continues at coordinate 72,125,917 of NC_089592.1, forward strand.
CACACAGTGCCCCAAGCAGAAACCTAGGAGTGTACATTGTGGATACTATATATGTTCTATGATGAGTAACACCGGTGCCTACAGGAGACACCCCTTAAGGGTAAGTTTGAACCTCTTCACCCATAGTATAAAAACTTCGTACATGGTATAAAATACTAAACCAAAACTTGTTCTCTTATAGTGGAAAGAAGAGAAAGGAATGAAAAGAGACCCATACAAGGATCACCAACTCTTAGAGCTCATCGGCGACCTTTGCAATTTCATATTGGACCAGATTGTACACGTCAAAGGCGCCTACCATGACCGAGAGTCTGACTTAGGTAGAAATCCTCAGTACCAACACCTTCGTGAGACTGAAAGGCTGGCTCTAGGACGTTGATAACAATGTATATGGAATTTATATATTTAATGATGGATTGTATATATTCTTGTGAATTGGACTTCTAATTGTAGTTTATATAATACTCTTATGCTTGTAGTCTAAGAGGTTCGGAACGCTGGTCGCGGGGCGTTCGGCAACACGAACGCGGTTCGGAACATTGGTCGCGGGGCGTTCGGCAACACGAACGCTTTGACTGTAATACGCGGAAACAAACAGTGTTTTGGTCGAATTTGAATTATAAATTTGAATTTTTTTATGGGAAAACATACTGTAGGAGCGATTCTCGATTGAACCGCCCCTACAAACAGGTATTATAGAGGCGGCTAGTACTATAGCCGCCCCTACAAATCGATTTGTAGGGCCCCTACAAATCTATTTGTAGGGGCGGCTAGTAATACGAGCCGCCCCTGAGAACCGCCCCTGCGAATGCGTGATTTGTAGAGACGATTCGGTAGGGGCGGCTGGCCAAATCGCCTCTACAAAGGGTTACGAGCTGCCCTTAAAAATAGTTTCTGTAGTAGTGAGGTGAGGTAGTAACGAATAAATGATTTGAATCTTGTTCCTACATAACAAGATGAAATCGGTCAAGCAATGATTTGAATCTTTTTCCTAAGATCAAATAGATCAAGCAATTGCCCATCTATCTTTATTGTACAATGCTTTGATGAAACTCTGCTCTTCCATCTCTTGGATACACTGAGCGGGAGGTCCGGGCATAGTCCTTTTAATTTTGTGGTTTGTGCCTTTGTTGTGGTTGTAAATATTATGCGGTTTTCATGCGGCACATCACTATCATGCATTTTTTAAACAAAGGCAGGAGCTCTGCCGCTCAGTTAAGACGAAAGAATTTATGTACAAGAGGGCTAGCCAATGGGATTTCAAAAAGGGCACCCGATAGGCTAACCAACCCACACGATGCAGTTGAGCACTAACACGGCACACTACCATGGGTCATCATTGCCGAGCATGGCTGAAGACGCTAGCATCTCTGACTTCTTATGGCAGTCCACACACAAGCCACCCACCAACGAGCCTGAAGCAAGCGGCCGCAACCGATCATCGTTGCCAAGCTCAAGCACCCCGCAAAGAGCAGCTCTGACTTCTAATCACGGCCACACACCTCACCTTGAGCGCTTGCCGACCCCTAGCAGACCCAGCCTACGATGAAGGTTGGGGTTCGACGTGTGTCATCGTTGTCAAGCCACGTCCTTGACGCAACAGCTTTGACTTCTCGCAGCAAGACCCCCCTCCACGCGTCATCGAGGCGCCAAGAAGCAAAGAACAATTACTGAGGAGACATCGAGGCCACGACGAAATCCAAACGCGACGCCTTTAGGAAGGTAGCGACGTCGATGGCGCTACCGTCGCACGTCCAAAGTGGACCGGGCTTTCACCCTTGGATGATAGTGCTAAAGGGGATACACGACGTCCCCAACAGAGAAAGCGGCACCCACAGGTGTCGCCATCACTAGGCTTTCGCCCAGGAGTCCTCTAGCATGAACGTTGGGCCAAGAAGCAAGGCCTCTTGCCATCCATCACTGCCTTCGCCGTTGTCCTGTCGCTCCACAGTAACCCCTTCAGAGGGGCCTCGACGGGCCAGTTGCACACAGCAGCTGCACAGCTGCGTCGGCCGTCACCCCCTCCGGCCGGGCAACACGAAGCCAGACCTGACTCCGCTGCTTGCGAAACACCGCCGCACGACCAACGCCTTAGCCGGCCGCTGTCGCCGGCTCATGGCACGTGCTGCCGACGCTGCGACCTGACGTCAGCCACCACCAAACACGTGCCCCACCCCCGTGGGCGCCGCCCCCTGCCCAGTGGCGTTAGAACCGACAATAGAGCACCGATGCCGACACCCTTTGCTGTTCCCGCCGCCTCCGCCTTGGCCAGCCACCGGCCTCGCCAGCCCTCCGAGAGAATACCGGATCCAGGTGTCGGAGCTCCAAATCCAGCCGCGTGGACACCGGATCCAGCCACCCAGGACTCGATCTAGTGATCCGGGCCAGCGCCGCCGCCGCCGCCAAGTCTGGAGGAAGGGACGGGCGAGGGAGAAGGGGATCTGCCGCCATCCCCACGCGCCAGCCGGACACCAGCCGGCGCCGCCAACAGCCGCTGTGGACGCCCTCGCCGGGCTCCATGCATCCCGTGTGGGAGGAGAGCCGCCGGCTCGCTTTCACCTGCGCCACCAAATCTCGAGGGAAGAGGAGCCCCGCCACCGCCATCCCGGCGAGCAGCGTGGCCATGCCGGCGGCCAGCTCCGGTGGCGGCGTGGCATGGGGATGGGAGGGGAGGGAAGGGGCGGCTGCTAGGGTTTGGGAGGGAGCGGACGCCCGTGTCGCCCGCGTGGGGGAGCGACGCGGGGCAAGAGGAAGGGTCCTCATGCGGTTTTCATGCACAGTGAAATGTCTAGTTTTCTAAAAAGAATCTATAACAGCTGAAATAAATATTGTACATATCTATCTTGAACGTCAGTACATGTTGACGCTCTGGTAAGTCAAAAGTGCGTGGCCGGCCGGCTTTACAATAGAAGAAATCAAGAAAAATGTATAGTCTCAAGGAATCAATCTATCTTCTTCAGCAGGTGAGGTCCGTCCATGAATCACGGGACAGCACAGTTTTGTTGCGCAGACCAATATATTATAATGCCAATTAATTCAGTACTTACATATATAATGCATAATTGCATACGCCGCCGCTTCCTTATATTGCTTATTTTGAACTGATACATGCACGGTTCTTCCACGTCCACGGTTTCATGCATATGCTTCTGGTTTGTCTTGTCATTCATAGCAGTTAGCACTAACTGAAACTGCCTTTGTTTGTTAATATACTGTATGGAACATACCATATAAACTGATGATCTGACGACGACGAAGGCACCTCCTGATCCCTTTCCATCTGCCATGTATTATTCCATATCGATCTTACGTACTCACACATGATTGTTTTTGTGCAGTAGTACAAATAAATAAACTAGTTAAGCCCTTGTTTAGTTCGCGAAATTTAGATTTTGGGGCTACTGTAGCACCTTCGTTTTTATTTGGCAAATAGTGTCCAAACATTGACTAATTAGGCTTAAAATGTTCGTCTCGCAATTTCCCACCAAACTGTGCAATTAGTTTTTCTTTTCGTCTACATTTAATGCTCCATGCATGGGCCGCAATCATTCGATGTGACAGGTACTGTAGCAACTTTTTGGATTTTGGGGTCCAACTAAACAAGGCTTAAGGCCTGATTGATGAGACGACGAGCACTAAGAGCTAGGGCCCCACTCTCACTAGGTAGTATTTACATATATTATCAGCCACTAGCAGTCGTACATCACTAGAAGCGTGTGTGTGTATGTATGTGTGTGTGCGCGCGCACACACACACGCGACATACAAGCATCTTGCATGATGCCCGACAATGCAACGCAATGCACACAAGCGACTGACTCGTAAGGTCGTCTTCACTTGCTCCCCCTACCCTGAAATATAAAAAAGTTTAAGTTGTTCTAAGTCAAAATGGCGGTGTTAAATCGATTAAATATATCAAGAATAATATTCACATCTACCATATATAACAAAGAGGTAAATTATAAAAATATATTTCATAATATTATCGTAAATATTTTTTTCAATAAATTTAGTCAAACTTAATATAATTTGAGTTAAAACTACAAGTCCCTTGTATTTTATTGCAAGGAAGGAGGGGGTACTTTTTATTCACGACTGGCATTGGTCCTGGCCTGCATGTGAGCCGGCTCACCCGCTTCCGATCAGTCCCTTGATTGTACGTTCTTTTTTCCTGCGCCTACATTATATTAGTTGTTAGTTGTACGCTTTAGTTCGATAAGCTAGCTGCCTGCTTTGTCTTTCTCGTGCGTCCATCAATCAATTAACAATATAAGCTGCACTGCGCTTTTCATGTACCATCAGTAATCACTTTTGTTTTATCGATTCGATCGATTTCCCTTTAGCCCTTCAATCTATTTTATCTAACACAAGTTCGAATGGAATGGTCTCTTAGATTACACTTTGACTATTCATTTGTTTTATATTATATTATTTATACTTATAAACTTATAATCATTGGATAGTATAATTCCTTACGAATCTAATCATACAAAATTTGTATTATAATAGTTAAAAATTATTAGCCTAATTATTAATCAAAGTTTTTAAAGTTTAAATCTTGATATACGTGTGCGTCACATAAAATAGACCGGAGGTGGTAGTAACCATATTACACCGTCCATACTTCGCTTTTAAATAAGAGCATTCAATAATTTCATGCATTTTCATTATATTTGCTAAGAAGGAGCTACTAACTATTAGTTCTACTAGTAAATTTGGGATTTCTAATAGGTACTAGTAATATATAGGTACCAACCAGCTATTACAAACATATTAGTAGGTGATCCAAACCGTCACCGTCAATAATTAGCTAGTTAATAGTTAGTAGCTACTCTCTCTGTTTTAATTTATAGGTCGTTTTGGTTTTTTAGATACACAACTTTTATTATGTCTCTAGACATATCGTATATCTAGGTACATAGCAAAAACTATGTACATAGAAAAATCAAATGACCTATAATTTAAGACAAAAGGAGTATTAACTAGCTAACTATAGATCAAACATGTGCTTAATAGAGTTATATTTCCGGTCGAAGCAAGGCAAGTATGGATATGCATTGGACTTTTGCGGCATATACTCTTGGTCCTTGTTGGCTGCACTCATATTAATCTTAATTCATATTTATTAAGGTAGATTAGGATGAAAAATCAATTAATTTCTATCTCAATTCACTCTAACACGTATAAATTGAGGTAATACACACTACTCTAGATCTGGACATCACTGTCGATTCAAAAACCCCCTGAACTGTCGGATTTTGAACCGACAGTGGCATACCGGCAGTGATAAGGGGTTGACATCACTGTCGGTTCTTAAAAACCGACACTGATATGCAGGAAACAGTGTCGGTTTCTAGCTCCACCCGATAGTGTCTAGTTGAACAACACTGCCGATTTGTAGTCTCAACCGACAGTGATGGTTGCTTCAAGAGTGTTGTAACAACCCAGAAATCCACACACCAAAAATCACAACTACAAAATTTTTCTTAAAACTCTCATGTGATGATGAGTGACATTGTAGGAGCCAACCCTAAGAGTTGCATTAGAAGTAACCCAACCTAAGTCAACACATAAGCATGTCATATCATTTGTTAATTATGATTATTAAATTTCCAACAAATAACATGTTGCATACAATGTTAACTTAAATTGTGATTTGGGTTTTCATTTGCTTTATGCTATGTTTAACAATTCCATTAAAGTAATAACCCATAAAGTTATTATTAAACGAAATTCCCTAAATTCCAACGAATAAGTTACCTCAGTTTTGAATTCAAATTCTAAACCAAATTTGAATTCAAATAATGGATAAGAAAAGAAAAATGGAAAAAGGAAAAGGAGAAGGCCTCGCAGGCTCGGCCTGCTCGGCCCGCGCAGCCCAGCCAGCCCAACCACACCCGCATTCGCCTGGCGCGCGCGCGGCCCAGCTTGCGGCCCAGCGTCGCCCGCGCGCCCTCAGCTCGCCTGCAGTCGCTGCCACCTTGGCCCCACGCGTCAGCCGCGCGCTGCTCACCCGCGCGCCTCTCTTTCCTTCGCTCGCACCCACTACCACGCGGGCCCCGCACGTCAGCCATCCTGTCCACAGTGTCATCTTCTCCACGCCGCGCGACCAAGAGCCGACAGCGGTGGCAGGGGTGGGCCAAGGGTCATGCTCGGGGCATGGTCCTGTCCCCCCCTTAGCGCATCGCCCACGCGACCTCCGCGCCAACCACCCCACGCCGCAATGTTGTTCGATGCCCATGGTGCATCACCGACCGTCTGCCCGTCCGCCGAAGATGGAGCTCAGAGCTCTGGCTATAAAGCCACGCCCAGAGCCCTAGGGTTCTCCCAACGCCCCGCCGCCACCATGGTGGCCGACCACAGCACACCTGAGCCAAGAGAGGAGAGTGGGGGAAGAAGGGGGGAAACGCTGACGCCGCTGCGAAGGGGAAAAGCTCGCTGAGACCGCCGGAGCCGAGAGCGACGCCGTCGTCTACATCACCGACGCGGTTCGACACGGCACTGCACGGCTACCAGAGCTACACGGCCTCGAATCGACACGGCATCACCATCCATTCTTCCACGCCACCTAAGGTGAGCCTTCCGGTCTCTCTGCTTGCCGCCAGACCCTGCTGTTCGGCCATGGCACTCCACACCGGGAGCATGTAGGCCAAGGCTGTCTCTGGCCGCTGGGAACACCCGCACCCACGCACACATCTGTGACCTCGCCATGACCACCTCGCTGGAGCTCGTAGTGACCCGCGCGCCTCGCCGTCGTCACCGTTCGCCGTGGCCGCCGGGAAGCCCTACCGGCCACAGGAGAACCCGTAGCTTCGCCTTGAGCCTGGATGTCCCCGCTGCGTCCCCTCACATCTGTAGAAGCATACATGCCCCGCCAAGACATTTCACCATGACCGTAGCCACCTCACTGACGCCGTCGTCGTGCTCGGAAGGGCGCCGCCGTGGCCAAAGCCACCGGAGGCCCTGGAGGACCCCTCGACCTACCCAACATGCCTGCTGGTGCGTTGTGTCGCCCACGCGCACCACAGCACTTGCCTATGCCACAGCCCCGCGCCATTCCCGCACGCCGGTAGAGCTCGAGCCGCCGCTCGCCGTGGCCAGCACCGTGGGAAGCTCTAGCCACCACTTTGACCCCACCAACGCAGTCGCCGTGACCCAGGGAACCTTTTCCCCTCTCTAAACGGACACCAACGCCACCGTAGGGGCTCACAGCGAGTTCGTCGCCGGAAGGAGCACCGCCGCGGGAGAAACAAAGGGCCTCTTCCCTCACCGGCCACCTGTGCGTGAACTCAGTGCACGTGAGCCGAGCCAAGGAAAAGAGACGGTGGACTTGGTCCACCATGCGCCCCGCCGTAGGTCTATGGACCATGAGCGCTGGTCCACCGTGAGCCACACGGTGTGAGCCGCACTGTGGACAAAGCCCAATAAAGGCCCACGGCCGTGACGTGGCCGCGTCACAGTGTGCCACGTGTTCGGCCCGGCCCGACCCAGACCGGCCCAACCCGAAGCCCAACCGGCCCAGTTCGGACCTGACCCGTGTTGACCGTTGACTGGTCAACGCTGACCGTTGACCTGGCCCCACCTGTCAGTGACACAGACACCCTGGATCCACATGTCAGATGCTGACGTCATGATGACATCTTGTGGGACCCACCTGTCAGAAGCCAGCACAGCTGAGGTGACGTCATGCTGACGTCACGCTGACATCGGCTGCTGACGTCAGCAGACCAGGCCCACATGTCAGTGACCATGATAGTTGACCGCTGACCGTTGACCATTGACTCATCGTTGACTGACATTGACCTTGACCGGACCCACCTGTCAGTGACCCAAAAGCTTTTGGCCCCACCTGTCGGTGTGGACGACGTTGATGATGTCATGCTGACGTCATGCTGACGTCAGCTGGGACCCACCCGTCAGCTCAGAACCGTGATGCTGAATTCATGCTAACGTCAGCAAGCCACGTGGACCAACCACAGCATGACACGTGTCAGCCTAGGACTAATTCAGCCTTTATCCAATTTCAGAAATGATTTAAACTTCGGAAATTCATAACTAATTCATACGACCTCGGAAAAATACAAAACTAGGACCAAAATTCATCTAAAATCAAGCTCTACGCAATGAACCCATGTTTGAGTGCATTTGGCTCTTTTGAATTTCCCTTGCTTCTTTGTGCTATTTCTATAGACGTCACTAACGCGACTATAATACGAACGATGCAGACTCGGAGGAGAACCTAACGGACGAGGACCATGAGTACCATGAGGAGAACAGAGACAACTACACTGAAGGTGCCACATCCCACCCAATATCGTAGCACCTATTACGCATGGCTAATATAGAACTGTTATCGCTTTACTTTACTGCTACAAATATATTATGCTAGGACTTGCATGGTAGTATGCTTGCTTGAAAGCCTTTACCTTGACACAACCTTACCCCTGCATACCCTGCTATTGGGCTAGACACACGCTTGCTATATATATTTCATTACTTATACTTCTACTACACTTATACTACGTGCGTGGTGGAAACTGGTGTTACCTGGAATATGGGGAGAGTGCTGCGTGTGTGACTTGGGTGTGTGGAGGGTGAGGGTTGTGTCGACCAAGTTAGAGTATACGATGAGCCTAGGGCAAGTCTTGCCATGGGGTGCTACCTGGGCACCCCTGGAATGGATACCTATGGTGGGTAAAATGGTATATGAGGTGGACCTGGGTGTGAACCTGTAACGGGTGGAGCCTGGGATGGAGATGCTGTGGTGGCATGGTAAATGGAAACCCTGATGGAGACATTCTGGCTTGATCACCCCTAAGGACTTACTAGTACTCAGATTCACCGAGAAGCCTTACATACCACTCGCCCTATATGGTGCGGGACGGCTGGACTACTTGGTAGGATATTGCCACTACTGCTAGGTTGATAGCGGATAGTGTAAGGTGGTATGAGGCGTGGAGGATTTCCCCCACACCCTTCTGAGACTTCATGGAGACCTTATGGACCCGGCTCATGACTCACAGTTTCAGCCACCCCAGACTTGACTTGGGGTGAACCAAGGCTGAATGGTAGAGTGGCATTATCCTAGGCTAGCAAGCAGCCGGAATTAGCCTAGTTGACGATGGTCAGCGAGGAAGGCGGATTTTGTGGTTATGTAAAACCTCTGCAGAGTGTATGGTTGATCGATCGATACATGTGCCGACTTGTTGGCTATGGACCTTTCCTGGGTTTTGCTTAAACTAGATAGTGAGATGAGTTCTTCTCTTCTTCCCCCGTAAGAGAGTGTCGGTCATAGCCAGGGGCTACGGGCCTTGAGACAGTGCCGAGAGGGAGTTGGCCTGTCGACTGAGTGATGGTATAGTATGGCATGGTGATGGTATGGAGATGGTGGTATGTCGATCCCAGGATCGAAACCTGGCTCGAAAAAGGGAATGGAGTGGAATGTGTGTGGGAATGGTGTTAAAACTTGACAAACTATTACTATTTACTTGATATGCTATGGCATAGGAAACCCCAGCTTTATAGGTTCCTTTGACTATGTCCCACTTGCATCCAATTTCCACAAAGCAATGATCATAGGGATGGGAGTGGCCAGTACAAATCGTACTGATAAATTTTGGCACACAGGTTCTACTGAGGAGTATAGCTTCGAGGAGTTTGACGGATGAGGGATTTGTGCCTATGCTCGAGTTTGGCGATCTTATCTTCAAGCTGTTCTGATTGAATGCTACTTTTGATTCCGCCAATGCGGCGATGTAATAAATTATGTAATTCCGCACTATCTGTACTCTGATATTATCGTTGTATGGATGTGATATTCGACTAGAATTTAGGTAATATGATCTACAACGATCTTATTACATTTCAACGCTGTGAATTTTCCCTTCACGGAAATTAGGGTCGTTTCAGTTGGTATCAGAGCCATACTCAACCTTAGGACGAAACCCTTAGAAATGGACGATAGAATAGGATGTAGACAGCCCGCCCTTTGGTTATATATCGACCCTGCATTTACTTTTATGCAAGGCTTATCTATTATTGACCTGCTAACACCTGTCCCCTTGAAACATACAGATGGCAACGAACGTTGACTGACTGCCACTAGGACCACTACCTCTGGACCACGCTAAGCTTACCTTTGACCTACGTGAGCTCGGGGGTTTTGCATAGACCCTCTGCCGAGTTCTCATCACGTTAGGTGTCCCCGATGAGCTTGTCAAGGTCACCTACAGCGGGAAGCCAGCTAAGGAAGGAGGAATCGAAGGACCGATTGTCACCTCAGTGGAGTTCCCAGCTTGCACTACCTTACCTTCTATCCTAGCTTTCACTGAGTTGACCATAGAGGACACAGTCGAGGTGGGACTGCAAGCTATCTCACACAAGGCACTTCACAGAGTGATGAGGGACCACTACGAGCACCTGAAGACGACAGAGTTCCATCTACTTCCCTAGGCCCTCGACCTCAGCCTTACCCCCAGTGAGCAGAGTTTCGCAACAGGCAGAGTTATCCTTGCCGAGGAGGATAGATGCTTTCGTGTCTCAGCTATTCACCTACTGGAGCAGGACAGGTACGTGACCCAGCTGGAGTAGAGGAGACGTCAGGACCAGGCCCTCCGGTGGGAGTACTAGGAGCAAGACTCGCAGGGAGCATAGGAGCGAGCTAGTCTACTGGAGACAGTTGCCAAGCTGTAGGACGAGCTCAACCGTTATGAGGATGACCATAGAGCCAAGGTCGCTGACTTATAGGACAAAGCAGCCGACCTAGGCAACAGGAACTGCTACCTCGATAGCAAGTTCTTGGAGTTGTAGAGTGAGTTGGATGACAAGAAGGCCGAGTTCAACCACAGAGGAGATAGAGAGAGATCCAAGGGGATTGACATGCTGAAGATCCAATCTTGGAACAAGACCCTGACTCAGGAGCTAAAGGAGCCTAGGAAGAAGGCCGTTCGCAACCAGGGTCACCTGATCGAGGCACTCAGGCAGACCGAGTACCTACAGGACAAGTGTGAGAGGACATGGCAGGCTTGGCAGAAGTCTGACAGGAAGCGCCTCAGGGAGATGAAGGGTATGTGGGATCAGCTACCCAAGGAGATTCGTAGCAAGACGAAGCCTAGGATAGAGGAGTTTGAGTTAGCCCTAACCCACCTCAACCTAGATGCCTATCCTACCCTACCTGGAGCCAAGCCTACTGAGGAGCTCACCGAGGCCTTGAAGTATGTGTCCCGACTTCACAAGTCTGATGAGGAGATCGAGATCGAGAACAGTCATATCCCAGCTGTGGTGTATGAGTTAGAGTAGATGACCCTACATGGTCATGAGTCATGTCAGTAGCTTCCGTAAGTTGTACCCCATGATGTACCCCTTATGAGATGTATTATGAGACACTATGAGTCGAACGATTCTCGCACGTCTTCAAGTGTAGCTACTGGAGATGATGCTATGTAATAAAAACCATGTAATGAATGTTTCAGATCTTATTGCATCTTTATGAATCTTATTGCTTCTTTTGTAATGAGTGTTGGATAGCATAAATGTTTTTCTTAAATCGTCAAAATCATGTAATCATATTGAATTATAAGCACTTATGGCACAAGCACTAAACTCTCTATGATCCGTGTTACAGATGCTGAACCACCGTTCTAATCGCCTAATGAATCGAGGACGTGCGCCCACCCCTGAACCAGTTGAACCCAATGGGGGATGTGGTGGCAAGAACTGTGGTCATGGCCGTGGCCGTGGACGTGGAGGGATACCTTTCCACCTGGAGAATACTCCACCGCCTGAGGAGAACATTCTTCCACCACCACCACCGAACCTAGCAGAAGTGATAGCACAACAGACCTAGCTTCTTGCAGCTCTTGTTGAAGGAGCGAACCGTTGCCAGGGGGTCAGTAGAATGACTTCCAAAGGAAGCTAGAGGGATTTCTGAAGCTAAGGCCACCTACCTATGATGGCACCAACCCTGACCCGCTTGTAGCTGATGACTGGCTCAAGGAAATGGAGAAGAAGCTTGACCTCACTACTTTCACTGATGATGAGTGTGTTGGAGCTGCCACACACCAACTCACGGGTGCAGCACGCGCCTGGTGGGACAGTTTCAGTGACTCCCATGAGGACTCTGCCCACATCTCGTGGGATGAGTTCACTGAAGCATTCACTGAGTATCACATTCCCAAGGGTATCATGGAGGCCAAAGCCGAGGAGTTCCGCAACATCAAGATGGGAAAAGACAGGGTGACTGAGTACACTACTCGTTTCACCAACCTTCTACGCTATGCACCTTCTTATGTTGTGAACTCTGAGAAGGAGAAGTTGTACTATTACCGTAAGGGACTTAACCCGCACATCAAGCTGAAGTTTGGCGGTATTGAGAGCAACACATTACGTGCTCTGGTGGATCGCTGCATCCAGATTGAGAAGGACCGTGCTAAAGCTAGAGAAGAGTATAGGGATAGGAAACGTAAGCCTAAGGAGTCTCTCCGTGGTCGTGATCGCAAGAGGTTCCGCAGAGATGCACCATCTAGGGAACGCTCTCACCATAATAGGGATGACAACCCTGGATCGAGTAGGGGAAGTGGAGGCTACACCGCCAAATACTCCCGCCCTGCTTAGGATCATTACACCCAGGACCGTTATGCTCAGGACCGCAACAGTCAGGACCGTTTCAACCGTCCCCGCACAGCGAATGAACGCCCAACACAGAATCACTCCGCACCAAGCACTGGAAACTAGAAGGCACCCGCGTCAACCTCTATAGGCGGTACGCCTTTCACCTACTTTGCTTGTGGCCAACCAGGTCACAAAGCCACTGAGTGCCCTCAGAACTCAGCTGCACAGAAGTCTTAGTTCAAGGGATCAGCTACTCATGGACGTCTCAACCATCTGGACGCCGAGGAAGCACAAGCTGCCCCTGACGTTGTGTACGGTATGTTTTTAGTTAATGGCAATACTGCATCAGTTCTATTTGACTCTGGAGTAACTTGTTCTTACATATCATCCAAGTTTGCACGAGATCATGACCTATCTATAACCCCACGTGAAGATCCTATCATCACTAGCTCACCTTTAGGAGACCTAAAATGCACCCACATCTGTAAGGGAGTGAGTCTTACCATTGAGGGTCTTATCTTTAGAGCTGACCTAACCCTGCTACCTTCCACTAACCTAGATGTCATCTTAGGTATGGATTGGTTAACCATTCTCTGGGGTATCATATCATGTTCACCTAGATATGTCCAAGTGACCCACCCATCAGGCCAAGTCGTTAGATGTGAACCTCAGTCCAGAAAGTCCACCTCTATCCTATGTGCCCTTAAAGCAAGTTCAGAATCACAAAAAGAGGAGAAGACAGTTCATGATGTGCTAGTAGTCAGAGACTATCCTGATGTATTCCCTGAAGAATTACCAGGAATGCCACCAGACCGTGATGTCGAGTTCATCATTGATCTGTTACTGGGAATGGGACCCATTGCTAAGAGACCCTATCGCATGTCAGTTGATGAACTGACTGAGCTCAAGAAACAACTTGATGAGCTCATCTCGAAGGGATATATCAGGCCCAGTGCTTCACCCTAGGGATCCCCTGTTTTGTTTGTTAAGAAGAAGGATGGCTCAATGAGAATGTGCATTGATTACCGAAACTTGAACGCAGTCACCATCAAGAACAAGTACCCCCTGCCAAGAATTGATGATCTGCTTGATCAGCTTCGAGGTGCAAAGTATTTCTCCAAGATTGATCTCAGATCAGGCTATTATCAGATGAAGATTCGAGAAAGTGACATCCCAAAGATAGCATTTGTGACTAGGTATGGTCAGTTTGAGTTCACCGTGGTGTCCTTTGGACTCACGAATGCTCCCGCATACTTCATGAACATGATGAATAAGGTTTTCATGGATGAACTGGATAAATTCGTGGTGGTATTCATTGATGACATCCTTGTCTATTCATCCACCGCTGAAGAACACAAACATCATCTGAGAACGGTGCTTGAGAAACTAGCCCAACATCAGCTATACGCAAAGTTCAGCAAATGTGAGTTTTGGCTACAGGAAGTTGCCTTCTTAGGCCATGTACTATCAGCTAAAGGTGTCGCAGTTGACCCAGCCAAGATCGAAGCCTTGAAAGAATGGGATCAATCCCGTAATGTGACAGAAATCTAAAGTTTCTTAGGATTGGCTAGATATTATCGCTGATTCATCAAAAACTTCTCCAAGATAGCCCGTCCAATGACCAATCTACTGAAGAAGACCAAGGAGTTTGAATGGACGCCCGAGTGCGAACAAAGCTTCCAGGAATTGAAACAGAAGCTTACCACAACTCCTGTGCTATCATTGCCTGATATCAGCAAAGATTTCATGATCTATTATGATGCATCCCGTCAAGGAATTGGTTGTGTGCTGATGCAAGATGGAAGAGTGATAGCTTATGCTTCTCAACAGTTGAAAGAACACAAGAGTCATTATCCAACCCTTGATCTGGAGTTAGCAGCAGTTGTGCATGCCTTGAAGATCTGGAGACACTACTTGATAGGCAACAAGTGTGACATCTACACCGATCACAAGAGCTTGAAGTACTTTTTCACTCAAGAAGATTTGAATATGAGGCAATGCCGATGGCTTGAGTTGATCAAGGACTATGACCTAGAAATTCACTATCATCCGGGAAAAGCTAATGTAGTCGCAGATGCTCTTAGTCGCAAGAGTTACTGTCACACCTTGATCACTAAATCAGTACCACCTGAGCTCAAGGGAGAGATTGATGATTTCCAACTAGAGATACTACCACATGGCATGCTGAATGAGCTCCGCATACAGTATGATCTCACAGATCGCATCTGTCAAGCTCAGAAAAGTTGTGAAGAGATTGGGTATTTCCGTGGTCTGATGAACAAGGAACCATCTGGTTTAAGAATAGAATCTGCGTTCCATCTGACCTAGTACTATGAGGGGAAATTCTGTCGAAAGCTCACAATTCCAAATACTGTATTCACCATAGAGGGTCAAAGATGTATCAAGACCTGAAGAAACACTTCTGGTGGAAAGGCATGAAGACAGACATTGCAGGACATGTGGCATGTTGTGACACCTACAACAGAGTCAAGGCTGAACATCAAAGGCCTGCAGGATTGCTAAAGCCTCTTGACGTTCCTGAGTGGACATGGGAGAACATATCCATGGATTTCATAGTTGGATTGCCCCGTTCACAGAAAGGCAATGATTCCATCTGGGTGATTGTTGATTGCTTGACCAAGATTGCTCACTTTGTACCAGTAAAGACCAAGACCAACATCGAGAAATTAGCGGATCTATATGTCGAGCATATTCTCATACTGCATGGAGCTCCCTCTAGTATTGTATCTGATCGTGGTCCTCAATTTGTGTCCCGATTCTAGGAAGCTCTGCATAAGTCTATTGGAACCAAACTTGATTTCAGTACCGCTTATCACCCACAGACAGATGGACAGACAGAACGAGTAAATCAGATCTTAGAAGACATGCTTTGCTCTAGTGCACTGAATTATGACTCTGATTGGGAGAAATGCCTACCCTATGCAGAGTTCTCTTACAACAACAGCTACCAAGCTAGTATCAAAATGTCGCCATTTGAAGCTCTGTATGGCAGACCTTGTAAGACACCCTTGATATGGTCCCAACTGGGAGAAAGATCATTCTTTGATTTCGCTAAGATTCAAGATGCAGAAGGAGTTGCTCAGGTAAGAGAGAATTTGAGAATTGCTCAAAGTCGATACAAGAGCTATGCTGACAAAGGAAGAAGAGAACTGGAGTTCAATGTGGGGGATTTCATCTATCTCAAGGTATCCCCGCTATGTGGAACGGTCAGATTCCATGTGAAAGGCAAGCTTGCCCCTAGATTTGTTGGCCCATACAAGATTTGCAAGAGAATTGGAAAGCTCACCTACAAACTTGAGTTACCTGAGGAATTGATGAGTGTATATCCCGTATTTCATGTATCCCAGCTATGCAAATGTTTGAGAGTACCTAAGGAAGCAGTCCCAATGGGTACACTTGACATTCAAGATACACTCAAGTATAAAGAGCATCTTATCAGAATTCTGGGCAGAGATACCAAAGAGACCCATAGCAAGACTATTCCTATGTGCAAGGTTCAATGGAGTAATCATACTGAGAGAGAATCAACATGGGAGAAAGAGTCTGACCTCCGGCTACGATATCCCTACCTCTTCGAAGAGTACGTTATGCTTTAATCTCGAGGACGAGATTCTGTTAAGGGGGTAGGACTGTAACAACCCAGAAATCCACACACCAAAAATCACAACTACAAAATTTTTCTTAAAACTCCCATGTGATGATGAGTGACATTGTAGGAGCCAACCCTAAGAGTTGCATTAGAAGTAACCCAACCTAAGTCAACACATAAGCATGGCATATCATTTGTTAATTATGATTATTAAATTTCCAACAAATAACATGTTGCATACAATGTTAACTTAAATTGTGATTTGGGTTTTCATTTGCTTTATGCTATGTTTAACAATTCCATTAAAGTAATAACACATAAAGTTATTATTAAACAAAATTCCCTAAATTCCAACAAATAAGTTACCTCAGTTTTGAATTCAAATTCTAAACCAAATTTGAATTCAAATAATGGATAAGAAAAGAAAAATGGAAAAAGGAAAAGGAGAAGGCCTCGCAGGCTCGGCCTGCTCGGCCCGCGCAGCCCAGCCAGCCCAACCACACCAGCATTCGCCCGGCGCATGCGCGTGGCCCAGCTTGCGGCCCAGCATCACCCGCGCGCCCTCAGCTCACCAGCAGTCGCTGCCACCTTGGCCCCGTGCGTCAGCCGCGCGCTGCTCACCCACGCGCCTCTCTTTCCTTCGCTCGCAGCCACTACCATGCGGGCCCCGCACGTCAGCCACCCCGTCCACAGTGTCATCTTCTCCACGCCGTGCTCAATCGCCGTGTGACCAAGAGCCGACAGCGGTGGTAGGGGCGGGCCAGGGGTCATGCCCAGGGCATGGTCCTATCCTCCCCTTGGCGCATCGCCCACATGACCTCCGCGCCAACCACCCCACGCTGCAGTGCCATTCGATGCCCACGGTGCATCACCGACCGTCCGCCCGTTCGCTGAAGATGGAGCTCAGAGCTCTGGCTATAAAGCCACGCCCAGAGCCCTAGGGTTCTCCCAACGCCCCGCCGCCACCATTGTGGCCGACCACAACACACCTGAGCCAAGAGAGAAGAGTGGGGGAAGAAGGGGGGAAACGCTGATGCTGCTGCGAAGGGGAAAAGCTCGCTGAGACCGCTGGAGCTGAGAGCGACGCCATCGTCTACATCACCGACGTGGTTTGGCACGGCACTGCACGGCTATCGGAGCTACATGGCCTCGAATCGACACGGCATCACCATCCATTCTTCCACGCCACCTAAGGTGAGCCTTCTAGTCTCTCTGCTCGCCGCCGGACCCTACTGTTCGGCCATGGCGCTCCACATCGAGAGCGTGTAGGCCAAGGCCGTCTTCGGCCACTAGGAACACCCACACCCACGCACATGTCTGTGACCTCGCCATGACCACCTCGCTGGAGCCCGTAGTGACCCGCACGCCTCGCCGTCGTCACCGTTCGCCGTGGCCGCCGGGAAGCCCTACTGGCCATAGGAGAACTCGTAGCTTCGCCTTGAGCCTGGACATCCCCGCTGCGTCCCCTCACATCCATAGAAGCATACACGCCCCGCCGAGATGTTTCACCATGACCGTAGCCACCTCACCGACGCCGTCGTCGTGCTCGGAAGGGCGCCACCGTGGCCAAAGCCACCGGAGGCCCTGGAGGACCCCTCGACCTACCCAACATGCCTGCTGGTGCGTTGTGTCGCCCACGCGCACCACAGCACTGGCCTATGCCGTAGCCCCGCGCCATTCCCGCACACCGGTAGAGCTCGAGCCGCCGCTTGTCGTGGCCAGCACCATGGGAAGCTCTGGCCACCACTTTGACCCCACCAACGCAGTCGTCGTGGCCCGAGGAACCTTTTCCCCTCTCCAAACAGACACCAACGCCACCATAGGGGCTCACAGCGAGTTTGTCACCGGCAGGAGCACTGCCGTAGGAGAAACAGAGGGCCTCTTCCCTCACTGGCCACCTGTGCGTGAACTCGGTGCACGTGAGCCGAGCCAAGGAAAAGAGACGGTGGACTTGGTCCACCATGCGCCCCGCCGTAGGTCTATGGACCATGAGCGCTGGTCCACCATGAGCCACACGGTGTGAGCCGCGCTGTGGACAAAGCCTAATAAAGGCCCACGGCCATGATGTGGCCGCGTCACAGCGTGCCACGTGTTCGGCTCGGCCCGGCCCAGACCGACCCAACCCTAAGCCTAATCGGCCCAGTTCGGACCCGGCCCGTGTTGACCATTGACTGGTCAACGCTGACCGTTGACCTAGCCCCACCTGTCAGTGACACAGACACCCTAGACCCACACGTTAGATGCTGATGTCATGATGACGTCATGTGGGACCCACCTGTCAGAAGCCAGCACAACCGAGGTGATGTCATGCTGACGTCAGCAGACCAGGCCCACATGTCAGTGACCATGACAGTTGACCGCTGACCGTTAACCATTGACTTGTCATTGACTGACATTGACCTTGACCGGACCCACCTGTTAGTGACCCAAAAGCTTTTGGCCCCACCTGTCGGAGTGCACGACGTTGATGATGTCATGCTGACATCATGCTGACATCAGCTGGGACCCACCCGTCAGCTCAGAACCATGATGCTGATGTCATGCTAACGTCAGCAAGCCATGTGGACCAACCACAGCATGACACGTGTCAGCCCAGGACTAATTCAGCCTTTATCCAATTTCAGAAATGATTTAAACTTCGGAAATTCATAACTAATTCATACGACCTCGGAAAAATACAAAACCAGGACCAAAATTCATCTAAAATCAAGCTCTACGCAATGAACCCATGTTTGAGTGCATTTGGCTCTTTTGAATTTCCCTTGCTTCTTTGTGCTATTTCTATAGACGTCGCTAACGCGACTATAATGCGAACGATGCAGACTCAGAGGAGAACCTAACGGACGAGGACCATGAGTACTATGAGGAGAATGGAGACGACTACACTTAGGTGCCACATCCCACCCAATCTCGTAGCACCTATTATGCATGGCTAATATAGAACTACTGTCGCTTTACTTTACTGCTACAAATATATTATGCTAGGACTTGCATGGTAGTATGCTTGCTTGAAAGCCTTTACCTTGACGCAACCTTACCCCTACATACCCTGCTATTGGGCTAGACACACGCTTGCTATATATATTTCATTACTTATACTTCTACTACGCTTATACTACGTGCGTGGTGGAAACTGGTGTTACCTGGACTATGGGGAGAGTGCTGCATGTGTGACTTGGGTGTGTGGAGGGTGAGGGTTGTGTCGACCAAGTTGGAGTAGTACGATGAGCCTAGGGGCAAGTCTTGCCATGGGGTGCTACCTAGGGCACCCCTGGAATGGATACCTGTGGTGGGTAAAATGGTATATGAGGTGGACCTGGGTGTGAACCTATAACGGGTGGAGCCCGGGATGGAGGTGCTGTGGTGGCACGGTAAATGGAAACCCTGATGGAGACATTCTGGATTGGTCACCCCTATGGACTTACTAGTACTCAGATTCATCGGGAAGCCTTATGTACCACTCACCCTATATGGTGTGGGACGGCTGGACTACTTGGTAGGATATTGCCACTACTGCTAGGTTGATTGTGGATAGTGTAAGGAGGTACAGGGCACGGAGGATTTCCCCCACACCCTTCCGAGACTTCATGGAGACCTTATGGACCTGGCTCATGACTCACAGTTTTAGCCACCCTAGACTTGACTTGGGGTGAACTAGGGCTGAATGGTAGAGTGGCATTATCCTAGGCTAGCAAGCAGTCGGAATCAGCCTAGTTGACGATGGTCAGCGAGGAAGGTAGATCTTGTGGTTATGTAAAACCTCTGCAGAGTGTATGGTTGATCGATCGATACATGTGCCGACTTGTCGGCTATGGACCTTTCCTGGGTTTCGCTTAAACTAGATAGTGAGATGAGTCCTTCTCTTCTTCCCCCGTGAGAGAGTGTCGGTCGTAGCCAGGGGCTACGGGCCTTGAGAAAGTGCCGAGAGGGAGTTGGCCTGTCGACTGAGTGATGGTATGGTATGGCATGGTGATGGTATGGAGATGGTGGTATGTCGATCCCAGGATTGAAACCTGGCTTGGAAAAGGGAATAGAGTGGAATGTGTGTGGGAATGGTGTTAAAACTTGACAAACTATTACTATTTACTTGATATGCTATGGCATAGGAAACCCCAGCTTTATAGGTTCCTTTGACTATGTCCCACTTACATCTAATTTCCACAAAGAAATGCTCATAGGGATGGGAGTGGCCAGTACAAATCGTACTGATAAATTTTGGCACACAGGTTCTGCTAAGGAGTATAGCTCCAAGGAGTTTGACGGATGAGGGGTTCGTGCCTATACTCGAGTTTGGCGATCTTATCTTCAAGCTGTTCTGATTGAATGCTACTTTTGATTCCGCCAATGCGGCGATGTAATAAATTATGTAATTCTGCACTATTTGTACTCTGATATTATCGTTGTATGGATGTGATATTCGACTGAAATTTGGGTAATATGATCTACAACGATCTTATTACATTTTGACGCTGTGAATTTTCCCTTCGCGGAAATTGGGGTCGTTTCAAGTATTGGTTCTTGGCTCAAGCCAACAGTGTTGAGCAAGCCTACACTAGTCGGTTTATGGCTCAAGCCGGTAGTGCTGAACAAGACAACTCTGTCAGTTCATGGCTCAAGCCGGCAGTGTTTTGCAAGACAACACTGTCGGTTTGTTGATAACCGGTAGTGTTTTGCAAGACAACACTGTCGGTTCGTTGCTAACCAGTAGTGATGGCCCATTCATATTTTATTATTTTATAATTGATTTTAATTTATACTTTTCATGGAATTGGGTTTCGCTTTATATATGCTACGTAGATGACAGGTCCATCAATATTAAATATTACAAATGTTACGATTATAATTCAAATGTTCTTATCCATATCTCGATCCTATCAAAATAAAAAAGAAATGTTCTTGGACTTCACACATGCTTCTCGAACTTCTTACAATAATCTGGCGAGCCGCTCTGGGCCATACCGGTCCTTGTACCTCACAGATTATGCAATGGAAAATACTCCATCCTTTTCCAATACCTCGGCTAAGATGAATTTTGCGAGCTCCGATTGCAGTGCGACGATCTCCATGTCTAACAGCCTTTGTTGGTTATATTTCTTGCGCTGTCGTTCAAAAAAGATGATATCCAAAGAGGAATTAAATCATTTTGTTGAATTATTAACAGACATAAATGAAATGAGGATTATACACACCAACTTATCGGCTTCTTCCGATTTCCTGCCGATGTAGTGAAGCATTGCCCACATTACATAAAACTCGCATTCATTGTTTTCCGCCGGCTGTGACAGGTACTTCCCCTCCAAATCGACAACCTTGAATGGGACCAGCGTCCCATCGATATGTCTTCTTCGAACACTGAGCAACATTAAAGGGAGAAATATTAGAAAGCGGTATGTGTGATTAGAAAATAATATGTTATTAGGATCGCTTACTGATTCAGCACTGCCACCAGTGCATCCAGATGATGAAATGGTTTTTTCTTCGAGTCCCACACCTCGATTAGATTTTTGGCAAGATTGACACAAATGAAGATGAAATTGTTGCTACAATCACATAATCCTAATTATCGAATAATCTTAACGAAAAAAGAAGCATAAAATTAAAAGTCAAGAACACATACTCGTAGGTGTAGGCTAGAAGTATGTGGGTTTTCTTCTTCATCGTGAATTCATCGAAAACAGCAATCAATCTCTGTTTTAGGTCTTCCACTGTCACATCCATAGAGGCCTAGACATGTCCTCTCATTGACTCGCAAGGGGTCCAAGAAGCCTATGTAATCCCATTTGTTCTTTAGAATGCAAAATTTTGCTATACACCTACATAAAATCATGGGAAGTGCTCAAAAGTTAACAATTTATTTCGAGAGAGTAGTTAATTGTAATATCGTGCATGTAGGGTACTTACATAGTCCACAGCGTCAACATTTGAACATCGAGAGAGCGTTTCTGGTATAGCTGAAACAAGCACTCCCACTCGACATCGAACTTCTCTTCTTCAGGATAATGGAAAACATATGGCGAATGAATAATAATCTCAAAACCAAAGTCATCTGTCTCTATTGCTTGAGCCATGTAATATTTATGCAACTAGCGCATATATGTTGTCAGATTTTTATACTCCTCATCGGGAACCAAAAGATTGCCCCTTTCATACTTCATTGCCAATGTTGCCATCCCTTGTACATCATAATAGATGGTCGCGGCCTCTTTCATGGTTAATTCTGGGTTGTCTTCGATGTACTTCTATATGTTCCTTGAATCTTTATTGTGTATTTCTTCATCTCTTGTTGTAGCGTATTTATTCTGTGTTTGCCTTTCGAATTCGGACTTCAACAAATACGAAGGCAGTGAGGCACAGAGATTGAAGAAACTAACACAATCTTCCTTCGAGATGTGTGCTGTAAATTTTTCTTTCATCAAGGTGGTAACGCTTTCACTGAATGGCCTTTTTCTTTTCTGTTGGTCCACTTTGGGAGCATTAGCGACTGAATCCAAGGACCTTTTCTACGACTGCAAGAATGTCCTTGATCTTGTTTTGGGCTGAGGTGGAGGAGGATGACGATGAGAATTCTATTTTCTCGACACTGATGAAGATGGAGGAGGAGGGGAGGGAGGAGGAGGAGGAGTCTCTTTTCTCGGGGCTGATGAAGATGGAGTCTGATGAGGAGGAATAGAAGGAGACCTCTGTCTTCTTGGGATTGATGGCTCTGGATGAGGAGGGGAGTGATCTCTGCTAAGAGATGGTGAGTGATCATCACAGGTGAGCGAAGACTCACAGTCGTCCTCATCATTAGAGGACAATTGATGGTCAAGCTTAATGAAGCGCTTGCGCTAGGCCACTTGAGAGCCCTTGTTTTGACTAAGTTTCAGCCTGTCTTCCGCTATGGGGTACTCAATGGGTATCTTGTTAAACTTCTTATCAAGTATTCTATCAATGGTGATGCGAGCATACCCCAGTGGAATTGGGCGGCCATTAATTGTCCTGTCTCCCGTAGGCCAAGCCTAGCCGAGCGCCACCTTGTCCTTTGTCCATTCCTGATGGATATACAACCTGACATTGATGGGTTCAGAGATGTCGTCCACCGGATGAGGCACATTTGCCTCTTCTTTGTCAAGCAAGGTCGATCCGTAGCTGCTGTGACCCCTAAACTATGGGCTAAAGGCAGTAGGAGTAGGGTTTTGTGGTACTACTGACCCCTTGGACAGCAAAATTTGCTCGACTCGTGCTTTAATGGTCGCCTCAATCTGTGCTTCCATTCTGTCTTCCATATCTTTTAGTCTCCTCAAATACTCTACCTCCTATTCCGCTCTACCCCTTGAGCGGCTCCGGTAAGTGTTAGATTCTTGGGGGAATGCTAGTTTTCAAGGAACAACATCGGTTCCTCTAGTGCGATCAGGGTGCTCCTTGGTTCTGAGTGCTTGGGTGAGCATGTCTTTGTCCCTATTAGAAGTGTGAGTCCCTTGCCTCACCTCTTCAGTTACCTGGGAGATCCTTCTGGATGAGTTCACTCATGGGTTGATTTGAGGAGCTAAAGCTCCCATCCTCGGTGTGCCGTACATTTCTCCCCATATAGTATAATACCGATCTAGGCTCCCAATCGGTGGTCTCAACCTCAACGCCTTCCTCAGCAAGGTGATCCATCTTTTAAAGTTCTGCTTCAAATTCTGGCATCTTTTTGGCGTAGCCACGATAGCCGAGATGATGAGGATTCGTCGCTTTCTGCGAATTCTTCTTATTCTTCCTGCTCAGTTCAAAGTACTCCTCGGACAACCTATATTCCTTGAAATCCTGTCAGAAGTCCTTCTACTTGTTAAACTGTCCACCATCAAAATCTAGTTCTTTATTTTGGAGGACAAAATTTTTGTACAATGTCCCCTTGAAATTCTTGAAGCAAGTCCCCATGATTTCTTTTGCTTTTTTCTTGACTAACTCCTTGTCATACTCGGCTAGTCGGCTGGGAAAGTGAAATACTCTAGGATCTTGACATCCCATATGTAATCCTTCTTACTTTCAAGAACCCTCCAGCAGTCATCATCTTTCCCAATCCACTTCCTGTACTTAATCGGGATGAAGTCCCTAACAAGTAACCTGAGGATAGTCTTATATTTGGTCAAAGCGATAGGCGGTGAGAGTGGATCCCTGAATTCATCGAACTCATTAATGTGCCAGTGTGCATTCCTACCAACAGGAATCTTTGACACCCCTCGCTTAGATCTAGCCTTCCTGCTATCCAAACCCTCTGGCTCCTCGACCGGTGTAGGCTCCTGCTAGAGACACCAAGTAAGCTATGACCCTCTTAATTGATTAGTGTGTGTGGCTACATAGTCACATGATACCAAAGTTACCTGACCATCTTGGTCATTTTGACCCAGATCGAGCAGGCCAGACAGGGTCTATGGCTGCTCGTTCTCACCGACCTGATTGACATCGTCACCATTTGTCGGATCATGCGGCTCTCCCGTCCCAGCGATATCAGCCGCTTCTTATTGCCGATCTGTTCTTCGGCGACGAGGTAATAGGCAACGATGAGTCATGGCTGTGACACGATCGTGATTAGTTTTGGCCACGGACAACTACTAATAGCATATGTTCACATATATATAATATGTTTAATGCAAAGTCTAATAATAAGTCCACATACAACAAAGTCAAATAATAGCATATGTTCACCTAGAACAAATTCATTGTTTGATTGACCGCATACAACAAAGTCCACCTACTGTTCTACGAAACTAAGCCTACATCAACTTCCAAATAAGAAAAGCGATGACCATAGCCATAAATAAAAGCATGACATCTTTCCAAGACCAAGGAGCAATTCTCCTAATCTTTACATCTCCGATGGGTGGCTTCTCTTCGATCTCCAGTGCCAGCGGATGGCCATGGTTTGCATTCATTGGACCATAGTTGGCCGGTTGCCCATGGTTTGCAAGGTTGGCCGGATGACTATAGTAGGCCCTCAAAGCTTCAGCTTCTGTGTTGTATTTTTTGTGCAAATTACTAGGGTAGCGATTGACTTGAGCATAGCAATCTTCCTAGGTTCGATAAATCCTAGGCATGTTGAAAGGATCAAGATGCCCAAGAGGGGGGGGGTGAATTGGGCTAATTCTAAATTTTCTTGCAATAATTAAATCCTACGGTTAGCCCAATTAACCCCTTGTGCCTAGAAAAGTGTTTCTATTAATCTAACGCACAAAGGACTTGCAACCTATGTTCCAAACTTACTCTAGCATGGCAATTCTATGAATGTAAAAACAAGTATTGAATTGCTCAAAGTAAATGCTCAAAGTAAATAGAGAGAGAGGAACGCGGCGATGTTTTACCAAGGTATCGGAGAGTCGCCACTCCCCACTAGTCCTCGTTGGAGCACCTGCGCAAGGGTGTAGCTCCCCCTTGATCCGCGCAAGGATCAAGTGCTCTCTACGGATTGATTCTTCGACACTCCATCGCGGTGAATCACCCACAACCGCTCACAACTTGAGTTGGGTCACCCACAAGCTCCGCCGGGTGATCACCAAGCTCCCAATCACCACCAAGCCATCTAGGTGATGGCGATCACCAAGAGTAATAAGCACAAACTCTCACTTGACCATGCGAAGCCTAATGAGAATGGTGGATGCACACTTTGCTACTCTTGATTCACTAATGAGGCTACTCTCTTGGATTCTCAAATCTCAATCACCTTACTAGGACCTTGCTCTTCTTGGCACTCACAAACGTGTTTCTCAGCTATTGGAATGAGCAAAAGTGACTTCACACATGAGTGGAGCTTCTATTTATAACATGGGCTAAAAAACTGAACCGTTATGTGCCTCTGTGGGGTGACCAGACACTCTGGTCATGTTGATCGGATGCTCTGGTCAGTTCAACCCGCACACCAGTATTTAAGTGTTGACCGGACGCGTCCAGTCGCATTTAACCCTCACTAGAACCATTACTGTACTCGACCGGACGCTAAACCCCCAGGGTCCGGTCAGTACTGACCAGACGCGTCTGGTCACAGATTTTCTCTTCTGGAATCTTACTGGAGTCGACCGGACACTGGCCCTCAGCATCCGGTCACTCGACCACTCAGCGTCCGGTCGCACCAGGCGCAATCTCCTTGATCAAATGAACTGGACCGGACCCTGCAGCCAGCGTTCGATCAGCATTTGACCCTCCATTCACTTCCAACTCTTGATCATATGTGAATGAAGTTCGCTCCAAAGGATCTTAGGCATATGTAGGAGCTACCTAGCGCTAGTTTTGACAAGTGTGCACCACACCTAACTCACTAGACTCATCTAGGTTAAGCTACCCGTCCATACCCCCTTAATAGTATGGCCAAAGGACAAACAAAGTCCTAAACTACTCTAAGTGTCTCTCCAACTCCTAATTCGACACTTAGAACTAGTCATCCTTAACCTTGTCATCCATCCTTTGAAAACCAAAATGATTTCCATCGTAGGGGCATGACCACCTTGATTAGCCCAATTGATCTCTATTACCATGACCTAACTTAATTGCCTCTGCAAAACACACGTTAGTCATAGTAATCTTGTATTGTCATTAATCACCGAAACCCAACAAGGGGCCTAGATGCTTTTCAATCTCCCCCTTTTTGGTGATTGATGACAATACCATCTCGAGTATATGAAAGAGTGAGGTTTTTGACATGCTTGGTTCATATAAGCTTTTGTCAATAAGAACAAAGTAGTTAGGCAAGCTTATAGGACCCAAGCCAACACTGATGTACTCAAAAGATATTAAATAAGCATGAGTACAAGTGGTGAAGCTCATTTGCATTGGTGTAAAGCGCGGAAGCAAAAGCAAATGAGCATAACACAAGTGATATGACATATAAAGGAATTCAAAGTAGAGAGTACATATGTCATATATCACAATCACATAGATATCACTATCACATAGATATAATAGTATGCATGAAAGTAAATACACGAATGCATAAAAAGTAATAGTGTATCACACAAATAAAACTCTAAATGTATATAAT
The DNA here is from genome assembly GCF_019320115.1 of Miscanthus floridulus. NCBI lineage: Eukaryota > Viridiplantae > Streptophyta > Magnoliopsida > Poales > Poaceae > Miscanthus > Miscanthus floridulus. The sequence continues at coordinate 72,153,125 of NC_089592.1, forward strand.
AGACTAATAGCTAACTAGGCTCCCCCTAAAAGTCGCTCCCCCTGAGTCTACATACTCGAACCCTCTCCCCCTTTGGCGTCAAACACCAAAACCTAAGGGTCGGTCAGGCGGGGCTGTAGCCGATGAGCCGGGCGCTGAGGTACGAGGGGCAAGCTAGAACTAGGTGCCATCATCATCTGACCCTAAGCTCTATACTGATTGACCCTCTATGGCTGGAAGCGTTGTTGAAGTGGTCTGGGTCTGAGCTAGGGCAGGTGCTGCCTATGATGCTGCTGGTATATCTGTCGTAGGATCTGTAAGATATGATAGAAGAAGGGAGCCTCTGAGTAGTCATGGTGATGGGAGCTGCTATAGAAGGACCTAGGGCATACATATGTGGCGGTGTAGGCATCCCTATCAACTCACTAAAAGATGCTCCAAGACTCCCGGAGACTGACGTGTCAGGCACAAATAGCGAGGGTGACTGATCCGGTGTGAAGCCCGTCTGAAGTGGTGTGAACTATGGGGCTACCACGGGCGAGGATAACCATTGGGACACCTATACTGTGAGAGAAGCAAATAGAGCTGGAGACTATCCCTGACTCTGAAGCCCACTAGGCTGTACTACTGGAGTCGTCATAGTGGCAGTAGGCTGGACCAATCTAGGGCGAAGGCTATGGCTGTGGGGCCCCAATGGCTGTCACTACATGCTGCATGAATCCCAAAAGCTGCTACTACATAAGTAACTACTGCTGATGCATCTGCTACTGATGCTGCTGGAGGACCTGCTGTTGTCGCTGGAACTCGTCCTAACGAGCCTAAAACTGTGCAAAGTTGGCAGCGGTCTCCTGAGCCTATCTAGCCTGATCCTACTACATCCTGCTCAAGAATAGCAATCAAAGCAGGGTCTGTCTATGGTGCAGGTGGAGCGGAGCTAGAATTATTGGCCTCTGCATCATGTCTGCGTGGAGGCATCTGAGGAATAGGCAGGTAGTCGTCATCCGAACTATCACTAGACCCGCTCACCTCCTACTGTGCCTCAAGCTACTCCTCCTCAGTAGCTGCTATGCCTTTGATAATCTCGTCCTACTGAGCTACAGACTCTGGTATATCTGGACGATAGCGAGGCTGATTGGGTGCCTGTGGTGTGCTATGCCTGATCGTCTATGCCATGTTATAAGCAGGAAACTCAGTGGTGGCACCTCTGTACTCTGCAACCATCTCTGGTGATCTGACTGTCACTGCCTTGAGGATAATGAACGTGATCCAATGAGCATAGGGTAGCTGCCTATGACCCTTGAAGCCCTTAGCTATCGTGTCCTCCATCTCAGACAGAAGAAGATCCCAAATATCGAACACTGTCTGCTGTATCAGGGCGTTGAGGAGCCATAGCTGGATACGAGTCAAGCCCTCTCTGTATCCCATCCTAGGAAGTAGTGTCCTCCTCATAATAGCCTCTAGAACTCGAGCAGTCAGAGTAAGGTCACTGGGGTTCTTGCACGAGCCCTCGCCAAAAGGCTCCTTGAAGCAGTGGCAAACCAAGTCCATAGGGGGCACATTGCCACCATGAGGACACCTGGGAGGTTCTGTCTGTCCATAACAGACCTCATGTAACCTAATAGGCTACTCCTATAGCCTCAGTATCTCCCTGACCCTCTGACTCATTAGTCGGTAGTCTCTGCCTCTGAATGCTAAAGTGAATATATCTATGGTGCGGGTCAATATAGAGAGAAGCATAAAATTAATGAACCCAAGATGGAACATATACTCCAGTCCATCCTAATCAAATCTGTTAGCTTCGGCAGATATGCAAGGTAGGGGTGAATATGCTCTCCTAGCTGCCATGACTATAGCCTCAATGCTGCAAACTCAATGAGATCTGAAAACTGCCCCACTGTTTAGATATGCATTGTAGAAGTCTTCCTAGAGCGGTGTGTAGAATCCCTCAGATGCTCTCTCATCCCTTCTTGGAGGAAACCATACATCAAAGCTCTACAAACCTTAGCTACTGAACCTATTTGGCCGTGGTGGCCCTCAAGTCAAGGTGGGTCACTGGAGGTGGACCCTATGGTCTAGGCAGTGGGCATGATCCCCTGCGCTGAGTAGCTGGCCTCGGTGAGACTAGAACACGGGTATGACCATGAGCGGCGTAGCTATGGCTGGGGTGCCTACTCGGTCTCCTCAGCCTCCTCGGCCTGCTAGGCCCTCCTGAGTCTGCTATGATGGCTCTTCCCTCCTATGTCTCCTAAGCTGGCTAAGGCTCTGCTGGTGGGGGCTACTACTGTGACTCCTACTGTGACTTCCCCTGAGGCTAAGGATCCACAATGGGAAGACATCGTCCTTCCATCATGACAGTCCTAGGTGGACTACCATGAAGACGCTCAATATGCTCAAGTCTGCCTAGCACCTCTGGTGACAGATGATCTGCAATGACAACTCCATTGTGGGCACCTCCTCTCTCGGCACGCTCTGTGGCCTCAGTAACTATAGCTGCTCTCAGCTGTCTCTGCATCAGGGTACTTGTGCTTCTTTGATGCAACCTTCTTCGTCGCCTTGCCTTTAGGACCTATAGGCAGGCAAGGCGGAGGCCTCCGATCATCATCTCCTGGACCACCACCAACATTCTTGGTGTGGGCCATCTGATCTGACTAGAACCACTACCTGCTGACAAGATCAACTGTCCACTGACACTTTCGAGGCTTAGCCTCGATCCGTACTTGTGAGCTTGGCTCCGAGTTAACTGTCAACTGCAACTAACACCTCAACAACACTAACTCGCTGCACGATGGAATAGATAGATATACGAATAAATACGATATTTCTAATAGATGCGAAAACCTAGGAAGCAAGCAATTTAGATACGAAATTGAAACGTGGACATGCTACCTGATGAACTAGCGATCTGAAAAGAAGAGAAGCGACTCACGGGGAACCACTGAATCTAGGGTTAGGTTGAGTAGTGAATCAAAAGCCCTGAATGCAATAGAGATCAATGCGGTGATGAATAGCTAGGTCACAGCAAGATTGCGATATGGATTGCTAGGGCACGACAGCAGGGCCATACCAGCGCAAGTTTGGTAGTGGGCAAGGAAACACAGTGGCGCTGGACAGAAACACGGCGAGCTCAGTAATGGCCTAGGCAGAGGACTTGCTATGGCGGCGAGGGATCTACGTCGCAGGCAGACCTTCGGCACGAGCGTGGCGAGCACCGGCAGCGGCGGCGTGGGCGCTACGATGGTGGCGTGGAAGGTGGCGTTGGCGCTGTGGCTCGGGAGCATGCGTGAGAGGCGGTGGTGGAGCTAGGCAGCGTGGCGTGCGTGGATCCAAGGCAACACGGTGAGATGTACGATGGCGGGGAGATGCGGTAGCTCGGTGATGCTGCGGTGCTGCATGGAGGTGAGATGCGGTTTAGGTCAAAACGCGATTTGATTTTATAGTGGCCCCCATGAATCAGAGTAGGAAACGGAGAAAAGAGATCTGATGCCGCACGTTATCTACTGATCCGGACGCTCTGGTGGTAGCGACCGAACGCTACCACCCAGCATCCGGTTGATTCTAGAGAGGTCCAATTCCTCTAGAATCATGACCGGATGCGTCCGGTGGACACCAACCGGACACAGCCAGAGTCCAGTCAACTTAGCCTTTGTCTTCTTCACACGACCAGACACTGAGACGTCTTCTGACCGGACGCTGAAAGACAGAGTCAGGTCACTCCTTCGCGTGAGTTCACCTCCTGTGAACTGACCGGACGCTGGACTGTAGAGTCCGGTGCAACGTCCGGTCACTCTTTTCTAGCAAATCTTCAAAGTTCTTTCACGCTGCTTGTTCCCAATCAAGTCTCAACTCAAATAAGATCCAAATAAACACTAATTGGGACTGATGTGAGTGACCTCTCTCAAACCCTCATATTTTTCAAAATATTTTGCCTTAGGTTATAATTCTTTTTAAGAGAATAGGCAATAAGAGGGCAAATGGAACAAAACAACAAAACAACATTCATGCATATGCAATACTTGTAAGTAAATCTAGTTGTTTGTCAAGTTTGATCCAAGGTTAAGCTTCTTCACATGCTTTTCGGCGGTTATCTTAACCATGTTAGACAAGCCCTATATGCATTATAAAGTGTTAAGCATGTTGTATATTACAATGCAATGCAAGGGACAACACAAGCTCAATTTTTTGTGAAGTTGCTAAAATCAAGCACATTGAGTTCATTCTGCAATTTACAAAAAGTTGCCACATCTAGCGGTTTAGTGAAGATGTCCGCTAATTGATCTTCGGTTCTTACACCTTCTAGTGATATATCATTTTTAGCAACATGATCTCTTAGAAAGTGATGGCGGATATCTATGTGCTTTGTCCGAGAGTGTTGAACCAGATTATTTGCAAGTTTTACCACACTTTCATTGTCGCACAAAAGAGGTACCTTTTCTAGAACTACACCATAGTCTAGCAAAGTTTGTTTCATATATAGTATTTGTGCACAACAAGCACCCGCAGCAATGTATTCTGCTTTGGCGGTGGACAAAGCCACACTATTTTGTTTCTTGGAGGACCAAGTCACAAGTGATCTACCAAGCAAATAGCACCCTCCGAATATGCTTTTTCTATCAACTTTGCAACCGGCATAATCTAAATCGGAATAGCCAACTAATTCAAATCTAGCTCCTTTGGGATACCAAAGGCCAATGCTTGGTGTGTGCTTAATGTACCTAAGGATTCTTTTTACGGCAATTAAATGTGTTTCCTTAGGATTAGCTTGAAATCTAGCACACATGCACACACTAAACATGATGTCAGGCCTAGATGCGGTTAAATATAATAAGCTACCAATCATGGAACGGTAGAGAGTTTGATCAACCGGGTTACCTTCCTCATCTAGGTTGAGATGTCCATTGGTAGGCATTGGTGTCTTGATTAGCTTACATTCATCCATCTTGAATCTCTTGAGAAGATCTTTTGTGTATTTCTCTTGAGAGATGAAGATGCCTTCTTTTATTTGCTTGACTTGAAAACCAAGAAAGAATGTAAGCTCACCAATCATTGACATCTCGAACTCCTTTGACATCAATTCACCAAATTCTTTGCATGAGTCTTCATTTGATGATCCAAAGATGATATCATCAACATATACTTGACAAATGAAGATATGCCCATCAAGCTTCTTGGTGAATAGTGTGGTGTCGACCTTCCCAATGGTGAAGCCCTTCTCAATGAGGAAGTCTCGAAGGCGCTCATACCAAGCTGTTGGAGCTTGCTTAAGCCCATATAGTGCCTTGGACAACCTATAAACATGATTAGGATATCTAGGGTCTTCAAACCTGGGAGGTTGATCAATATAGACTAGTTCATTAATAAAGTCATTTAAAAATGCACTTTTCACATCCATTTGATATAGTTTCATTTCATGATGTGATGCATATGCAAGTAGGATACGGATGGCTTCTAATCTTACAACTGGTGCAAAGGTTTCTCTAAAATCCAAACCTTCAACTTGGGAGAACCCCTTTACAACTAGTCTTGCCTTGTTCCTCACAACAACACCTTGATCATCTTGCTTGTTATGGAACACCCACTTTGTTCTAATGACTCTTGCACCTTTTGGTCGCTCTTCAAGAGTCCAATATTCATTGCAAGTGAAGTTGTTCAACTCTTCATGCATGGCATTGATCCAATCCGGATCTTTAAGAGCTTCTTCTATCTTGGTAGGCTCATAGCAAGAGACAAAAGAGTGATGAGCAATAAATGAAGCAAGTTTTTGAGATCGAGTTATTATACCCTTTGATGGACTCCCTATGATGAGATCTTGTGGATGATCTTGTAGGAGAGGTGTATTTCTTCTATTGACCACTTGAGGAGGAGGTTGTGGAGCATCAACATCTTGTGCTTGTACCACTATTTGCTCATGGGAGATATGAGTATCTTTATTTTCTACTCTCCCATCTTTTTCACCATCTTATGGCATACTTGATGAAGAAGGTTGATCAATGACTTGTACATCATTTTCATCATCTTTTGGCTTGATGTCTCCCACCAAAATATTCTTCATAGCCTCCCTCAATGGTTCATCACCTACATCATCAAGATTCTCATGTGCTCCTTGGGATCCGTTAGATTCATCAAATTCCACAACATATGTTTCTTCAACCAAGATGGTGGCATGATTAAATACTCTATATGCTTTGGACTTTGATGAGTAACCAACAAGAAAACCAATATCATAATGTCTTTGGAACTTCCCTAGGTGTTGTTGGTTCTTATAGATGTAGCATTTGCAACCAAATACCCTAAAGGAGACGTCTGGCTTCTTCCCATTGAGCAACTCATCAGGTGTCTTGCCAAGGAACTTTTGAAGGAATAGGCGATTGGATGCATAGCATGCGGTGTTGATTGCTTCCGCCCATAGAGCTTCGGAGGTGTTGTACTCATCAAGCATTGTTCTTGCAAGAGTGATCAATGTCCGGTTCTTCCTCTCAACTACACCATTTTGTTGAGGAGTATAAGTTGTGGAGACTTCATATTTGATTCTAACTTCATCACAATAGGCTTCAATGTTTGTGTTGTCAAACTCTTTGCCATTATCACTTCTAATCTTCTTGAGCTTCACTTCAAATTTATTTTGTGCTCTCTTGGCAAACTTCTTGAAGCAAGATGCAACTTCGGATTTATCATGAAGAAAGAATACCCATGTATACTTTAAATAGTCATCAACAATCACAAGACAATAAAGATTTCCTTCCAAACTCTTATATGTTGTTGGTCCAAATAAATCCATGTGAAGGAGTTCTAGCACTCTTGTGGTTGACATGAAAGCTTTGGTTGGATGAGTATTTGCAACTTGCTTGCTGGCTTGACATGCACTACAAAGCTTGTCCTTCTCAAACTTCACATCCTTCAATTCTCTCACCAACTCATTCTTCATTAGCTTCTTGAGTGAGCTCAGCCCAACATGAGCAAGTCTTCTATGCCATAGCCACCCAAGTGTTGTTTTGGTGAATAGGCAAGTCTTCAAATTTGCATCTTCGGAGGTGAAGTCCACTAGATATAAGTTGTTGTATCTAAATCCATTGAATATCACTTTATTATCATCTACCTTGGATACAACAACCTCCTTCTCGGTAAACAAGCATTGGAAGCCAAGATCACACAATTGTCTAATAGATAGCAAGTTGAAGCTTAATGAAGCAATATAAAGCACATTGGAGATGGAATGATCATTTGATATTGCCACTTTGCCCAATCCTTTAACCTTGCCCTTTGAGTTATCTCCAAATGTTATTCTCTCTTATCCATCTACCTCTTCATCTAGTGAGGTGAACATACGAGGATCACCGGTCATATGTTGAGTGCAACCACTATCAATAACCCAATGACTTCCATCGGTCTTGTAGTTCACCTATACACAAGAGATTCAAGCTTTAGGAACCCAAACTTGTTGAGGGCCCTTCACCTTCTCAACAAGTGACTTATCCACCCAAATCTTCTTAGGCCTATTCTTGTTAGGGGTCCTAAGAACATGACTTTCATCTTTCCACTAGAATCCTTTCTAAGCATGTAGTGAGCATTGAAGGCAAAGGGTCTAGCATGCTTGAGAAAGGGTTGTGGTGGTGGAGTTTGGCACTCATGAGCAAAGTGGCCTTCTTGTCCACACTCAAAACATCTCTTTGGCTTTGATTGTTGTTGTTGAACTTGAGCCTTCTTCTTCTCTACACTTGCCACATATTCAATGCCACTTCTATCCATCTTCATGACGGTGTTCATGAGTAGCTCACTTTGGAGATGCTTGCCTCTTGCAAACTTGCTCAATCCCATCTTGAGATGCTCTTTCTCCATTTTTAGCTTCTTGTTCTCTTCCTTAAGAATATCATTGTTCTTTTCTTCCTTGAGCTTCTTATTCTCTTCTTTGAGCTTCTCATTCTCAATGATCAACTCTTCATCATGATCAAGAGTTTCTAGCACAATGGTATTATGGCTTTTCATCTCTTCAATATCTTTCATGAGCTTTTCATTTGCATTCTTGAGCTTGACATATTCATCATAGTTATTGCACTCAACCACTTTCTTGCCTTTGCCACTAGATCCTTGCTCAATGCTCTCATCAATCAAATCATCACATGATGTAGCTATATCAATCTTAACAACATGGTTAGTAGCATCATGTGGCTCATTTGGTAAAAATTCTTGAGCAATAACAAGAGTATCATAATTGATCTTTAGAGTTGTATGTTCATCTTTTAGCTTGTTGTGGCTAGTGATGAGCTCATTGTGCACTCACTCAAATTTATCATGTTTATCTTTAAGCTCTTTCTTAGAAGATTTGAGCTCCTTGAGTTTGGATGATATAGCATCATTTGTCTCTTTAAGCTCAACATTAGCCTTTTCCAATGTGTCGCATTTTGCTAAGAGTGAATCATTTTTAGCATCAAGCTTTTCATTTTTTGCTCTACTCTTTCTAATGATCTTAGTGTATTGTCTTAGTATTTTGACAAGATCATCATATGAAGGTGAATCATCATCGCTATCGCTATCATCATCACTAGCTTGCTCATCATCACTACTATCATCATTATTAGTTACCTTGCTGTTCACCCTTGGCCATAAGGCATTGGTGTGTAGAGGATGATAGCGATAGTGACGGTGAAGATGAAAGATCAATAGTAATGGTGGCCACCTTTTCATTTTCACTATCATCATCGGATGATCCACTAGATGAATCAATGTCTGTGAGCCAATCACCGACTGATGTAGGCCTTTCCACTCTTCTTCTTCTTGTGGAAGTCCCTCTTTTTGCCATCTCTCTTCTTGTATGGCTTGTTCTTCTTCTTCTTATCTTTATCTTTGTTACTTGAGTCATCTTTCTTGCCCTTGTTCTTGTTCTTGAACTTGACTTTCTTGGGCTTGGTGCATTGATGTGCTAGATGATCAAGTTCATCATAATTGAAGCAATCCATTTCAGAGATTGGCTTTCTTCTGGAGCTTGTGAAGAACTTCTTCTTCTTGCCGTCGAACTTGATGCCACTCTTATTTAGCTTTTTTAGCATTTTGGTGGCTTTCTTTGCACCATGAGAGCAAGATCTTCATCTTCTCTTCATCACTTGAGCTCTCATACTCAAGTCTTGCTTTGCCCTTATCTTGGCTAGCTTTGAATGCTATGTCCTTCTCTTTCTTCTTGGTAGAGGATGAGCCGTCTTAGTGGCATGATGTGCATGTACATCTCATGAGCATTGATCTTTCCCAAGATTTGTGTTGGTGTAGCGATGGAAAGATCACCTTGGTGTAGCACGGTCACAATATGCCCATATTTGTCAATAGGGAGGACACTCAAGATCTTTCTCACAATGTCGAATGGTGACATTTGAGTAAGTCCAAGCCCATTGACTTCCTCTACAAGAACATTCAAACATGAATACATCTCATTAGCACATTCTTTGGGAAGCATCTCAAATGAATTTAGCTTTTTAATCACAAGATGATAGCGTTCCTCACGCTCACTCTTGGTTCCCTCATGGAGCACACAAACGTCTGACCATAGTGCATGGGCGTCTTTGTGGTTCCTTATGTGGTTGAACACATCTTTGCAAAGGCCTCTAAAGATGGTGTTTTGAGCCTTTGCATTCCACTTTTCATAATTAACCTCATCGCCTTATAAGTGTGTAGCATCCCGAGGTTTTGGGAAGCCTTGTGAGGCGGCTCTAAGAATACCAACGTCTAGAGCTTCTAAGTATGCCTCCATGTGGATTTTCCAATATAGAAAGTCATCTCCCTCAAAGATAGGAGGAGGTCCATCCCCGTGAGACATCTTTCTCTAAGCAATTAAGCTTAAAAATGTGAGCATGAGGCTCTGATACCAATTGAAAAGATCAAGATGCCCAAGAGAGAGGGGGGGGTAAATTGGGCTAATTCTAAATTTTCTTGCAATAATTAAATCCCACGGTTAGCCCAATTAACCCCTTGTGCCTAGAAAAGTGTTTCTATTAATCTAACACACAAAGGACTTGCAACCTATATTCCAAACTTACTCTAGCATGGCAATTCTATGAATGTAAAAATAAGTATTGAATTGCTCAAAGTAAATGCTCAAAGTAAATAGAGAGAGAGGAACGCGGCGATATTTTGCCGAGGTATCGGAGAGTCAGCCACTCCCCACTAGTCCTCGTTGGAGCACCCGCGCAAGGGTGTAGCTCCTCCTTGATCCGTGCAAGGATCAAGTGCTCTTTATGGGTTGATTCTTCGACACTCCATCGCGGTGAATCACCCACAACTGCTCACAACTTGAGTTGGGTCACCCACAAGCTCCGTCGGGTGATCACCAAGCTCGCAATCACCACCAAGCCATCTAGGTGATGGCGATCACCAAGAGTAACAAGCATGAACTCTCCCTTGACCATGCGAAGCCTAATGAGAATGGTGGATGCACACTTTGCTAATCTTGATTCACTAATGAGGCTACTCTCTTGGATTCTTAAATCTCAATCACATCACTAGGATTAGCTGTTGGAACTGAGCAAAAGTAACTCCACACACGAGTGAAGCTTCTATTTATAACATGGGCTAAAAAATGAACCATTATGTGCCTCTACGGGGTGACCGGACGCTCCGATCATATTGACCGGATGCTCCGGTCAGTTCAACCCGCACACCAGTGTTTAAGTGTTGACCGGACGCTGTAAGTGTCCAATCATCACTGACCAGATATGTCTGGTCGCATTTAACCCTCACTGGAACCTTACTATACTCGACCGAACGCTGAACCCCCAGGGTCCGGTCAGTACTGACCGGACGTGTCCGGTCACAAATTTTCTCTTCTGGAACCTTACTGGAGTCGACCGAACACTGGCCCTCAGCATTCGGTCACTCGACCACTCAGCGTCTGGTCATGCCAGATGCAATCTCCTTGATCAAATGAACTGACCGGACCCTGCAGCTAGCATCTGGTCAGCATTTGACCCTCCATTCACTTCCAACTCTCGATCATATGTAAATGAAGTTTGCTCCAAAGGATCTTTGGCATATGTAGGAGCTACCTAGTGCTAGTTTTGACAAGTGTGCACCACACCTAACTCACTAGACACATCTAGGTCAAGCTACCCGTCCATACCCCCCTTAATAGTATGGCCAAAGGACAAACAAAGTCCTAAACTACTCTAAGTGTCTCTCCAACTCCAATCGACACTTAAAACTAGTCATCCTTAACCTTATCATCCATCCTTTGAAAACCGAAACGATTTCCATCAGTAGGGGCATGACCACCTTGATTGCCCAATTGATCTCCATTACCATGACCTAACTTAATTGCCTCTGCAAAATACACGTTAGTCATAGTAAGCTTGTATTGTCATTAATCATTGAAACCCAACAAGGGGCCTAGATGCTTTCACATGTGACCAATATGCACTACATACCTATGCCATGGTTGCCTATACATTTAAGTAAATTAGGCATGTGGTAAGTGGTAATGGTAACTCACTAAAAAGAGTTATTATTCAAGTTATATGGGTAAACTAAATCTATTTAATGTTCTTTATCCTTGACATGATAAAAATTATCTCAATAATTGGATTGTTTATTATTTGGAGATCAATGTGGTTTAGTAATCATACTTGCTGCTGCTGTCGAGCCAATTTTAAAAGTTGTTTTTAACATTTTTTCCTAGAACAAACATCTATAGATGCCTTTTTTAAGCATGCTATACATTCCTATCAAAATCAATTGACACTCTACCTATAACGATTATACCTATACACATTTGACAAGAATCCATCATTGCTTAAGCAAGAGTAGAAATTCTTATCTAAATCTTACACAAACAGAACACTCCCTATCGTCACAAATAAGACGTCCATAGTCATTAACGTGTGCATTTGACTGCTAGTTTCTATTGCTTGCAATAATTACAAAGTATAGAGATATCATAACATTATGCAACTACTATTTGAGATAGTTATGCTCATATCATTGTCACATATTCAATCTAACTATGTCAAGAGGTGTTGATGATCAATGTTTAAATACTTAGAATGCACACAGCGCAAAAGGTCACCTAGCTGTGACTCGAGGGAATAACTTGTTGCGACAACATGCAATTAACACCAATAGTTCTTAAACAGTTTAGGGCCATGATTACTAGGTCCTCAACAAATTAGTAGGTAGCATAATCTCTTCAAGGAAAAACTAATTGGTTTATGTAATAGCATGTACATACAAGGATAGCTAAACCAAGGAGTAATAGCATGTAACTCAGTCGAATAGGAATCGGTTGCTATTGGGAAGACAACAACCGTGGGGCATTTTATCAAACACTTAGCTGGTAGTGAGCCACACACTCACCGTGGGGGTGGGAAAGCAGCTGTCCGCGTGCTCCTGAAGGCCTTGGCGGTGCTCCGGTGTGGGGAGGTGGACGATGTGGGGAGTGCTCCGGCAGTGGGGCGATGCACGAGCGTTGGCGTTGAAGAAGAGGAGTGCGGGACTAGGAACGGCGGCGCGGGGGGCAGGTGGACGGGTGCTCCGGTGTAGGGGCGGTGCATGGGTGTCGACGTCGAAGAAGAGGAGCGCGGGACTAGGAACGACGGCTGCGGGGGGCAGTGGACTGGGTGCTCCGGCGTGGGGCGGTGTATGGGCGTCCAGCGTCGAAGAAGAGGAGCGCGGGGCTGGGAACAGTTGGCGCGTGGTTGAAATTTGGATAATTTCAACCCGCGCCGGGCTTTTATACCAGACCTCATCACTGCCTAGTTCTAATTATAAACCGATAGTGATGGGGGTACATCACTGCCGGTTATAAGTCTAAATCGACAGTGATGTATAAATATCACTGCCGGGCCATTCTTTAAACCGGCAGTGATTACCGTGTAGCGGTTCCAGCATAAGTAAATTATCTTTTCTACTTCTTTCGAATACCTCATACTAGCTCAATGGTTAAGACCCCGCAACTTAGCCCCTGATAACCGTGTTCGAATCCCGAGTGGCTCAATTTTTTTGGTTTAATTTTATAATTTATTAAGCGGTCTAAGGGTCAAAAAGAAAAAATAAATAAAACTTGGCACACATCCTATACTAGCGCAATGGTTAATTCTCTAAACTCTACAGCCCGAGACCCGAGCTCAAACCCGAGGGATGACTCAAATTTTTTTTCATTTTTTATATATCACTGTCGGTTTTCAAAATAAACCGACAGTGATAACCAGGATCACTGTCGGTTTCTTCTCATCACCGGTTTTTTGAAACCGACAGTGATGTTTATATATATTAAAAAAATTCTTTTATATACTGAATAAATAGAAGCATATGTATTCCTATGTTGAAATGGCTTGAAATTTTTTTGGCAAGCTTGTACACCCAAATTAAGATCTCACAAAGGATCTTAGGTTTTTCTAATCATTTTTTTATTTATTATATTTTTCTATGTGCTGAATGAGACAAAAGAGGGTGAATTTCATCTTGGTCCCTATAGATTTTTTCATCTACCTCCACAAAATTCTTATCCCTAGGGCACATTAGAGCCTATGTAAACGTTTGGCACAATTCCAGATCTTTTCGTAGGTAGACTCAGTTCAACCTATAATTAATCGGTGTCATCGCGCATAAATTCAATTAAACCTCGGAAAGTAGCAAATCATCTCCGAAAAATCCCAAACTAGGTGTTTTCTTTGCATGTGGCATGTGCAAGCCTAAAAAAAGTTTGAGACCAATACGACATCGGAATGCGTATGAACCATAGAAACCTTGATAACATATGTATATAGTCATAGGTTCGATGAAAATGCAAATGTACCTCTGTGAAGCATGTATACTCCACCTATGTTGAAATGTCTTGAAATTTTTTTTGCAAGCATGTACATCCAAATTAAGATCCCACACAGGATCTTAGGTTTTTTTGACCATTTTTTTATTTATTATATTTTTCTCTATGCCAAATGAGACAAAAGAGGGTGAATTTCATCTTGGACCCAATAGATTTTTTCATCCACCTCCATAAAATTCTTATCCCTAGGGCACATTAGAGCCTATATAAAAGTTTGGCACTATTCTGGATCTTTTTATGGGTAGACTCAGTTCAACCTATAATTAATAGGTGTCGTTGCATGAAATTCAATTAAACCTCAGAAAGTAGCAAACCATCTCTGAAAAATCTCAAACTTGGTGTTTCCATCACACTGTAGGCACATGCAAGCCTGAGAATAATTTTGAGACCAATACAACACCAGAATGCCTATGAACCACAGAAACATTGATAACCTATGTGTATAGTCATGGTTCGATGAAAAGGTAAATGTACCTCTGTGAAGCATGTATACTCCGCCTATGTCAAAATGGCTTGAAAATTTTTTGGCAAACATGTACACCCAAATTAAGACCCCACACAGGATCTTAAATTTTTTTGATCATTTTTTTATTTATTATATTTTTCTCTGTGTCAAATGAGACAAAAGAGGGCGAATTTCATCTTGGACCCAATAGATTTTTTCATCCACCTCCACAAAATTCTTATCCCTAGGGCACATTAGAGCCTATATAAAAGTTTAGGCACCATTTTGGATCTTTTTATGGGTAGACTCAGTTCAACCTATAATTAATAGGTGTCGACACGTGGAAATTCAATTAAACCTCAGAAAGTAGCAAACCATCTCCGGAAAATCCCAAACTTAGTGTTTCCTTCACACGTGACACATGCAAGCCTGAGAATAATTTTGAGACTAATATGGCACCGGAATGTATATTTCTAGTTGCCCAACAAATATTACACGAATTACATGCATGACAATAATTAAACACACAAAGCCTGTACATATTAAAATTAGAACCCAATTAAACTACGACCTTGAAAACCTAGCTAAATAAACATTAATTACTATCAGAATCACTGTCGGGATCGATCGGGCCACTCACACTAACATGCATCTGTAGCCATGTATGGTAATTGATGTCACGGATTATGTATCTGCTTGTATCGATGAAGTCCAATGCCTGTATGAGTGCACTCTCTTGTGTCTCACAATACCGAAAGAATGGTCGGCCATAGATGTAACCTACTGAATGATCACTACCTCTATTAGTAATCCTTATGTAGTACTAGTGTCCTTCTATAGTGAGTTGGCCGAGGTTTCCATTGTAGAAATCCCTAATCGTATCTGAGTTGCTCCGTAGCTTGGTCTAGAACGGCTCATAAGCCACATGCAGCATAGGTAAGGTCCTATAGCACAATCTGCATGTGGAGAAAAAGAAAAAAAAAGTAGAGAATGTTATTACAATAATAAACAACAAATAATCATGACTCAGGTATAAGTGACCATTTTACCTACATCCGTATGGTTGTAGCTCGCAAACCATTCGCTTGCTTGCGGAACAGGGATATCATCCAGCATTCAAAGCAAGTGCCTTGAAGTGTGAGAAATCAGGCACATCATAGCAAATACGTTGAAGTGCCTCTAAACAGATGTGCACGACACTTAATTGGGCGCTTATCACGTCCGGGCTCTGTATTCCCGTCCCATGGATATGGTTCCGATGATTTGAACCTCTCACAGGGATGAAAAAACTGAGTTCACACAGTCCATAGTCGACCACTTGCCTAAGTGTTGTTTCACAGCCAATCTATTGGGGATATAGTCTGCGACATATATGCAAGCAACAATGATATTAAACTAATTACACTTATTTGTTAGCATAAAAAACAAAAGATGTTGGAAAATATTTCATACAATAGCTAGAATAGGAAACCGTGGAATGGCCATATTAGGAGCGAATGGCTCATTGCTAGGGTGAAAACCTAGTTCTTGTGGTGGGGGAGGGTCCGTTGTTCATACCACCTGATCGATAAAATACAAAAAAAAATATAAACATAAAATATATGCATAAAAAATTCTTCCAAGTAAAATGTGGCAACATAATTAAATATAGATCAAATGCAAGGAATAAATATATATATAAATATAGAATGCAAAGAAAAATGAATATAAATATAGATCAAATGAATATAGATAGAATATTTGAGAAGACAACATATCAATATCATTGAAAAATACAGGAGCTATGACCAAATCACATAGAGAGAGAGTGGATGTCTTGAGAAGTGAGAGTGAAACGTGAGAAATAAGACTGAGAGAGTTCGTGGGTGGGTGGGAATCGATGTATGTGGCTGGCAGTTTATTTTATATAGGGGGGCATGGATATCACTGCCAGTTTTTAAATAGAACCGGCAGTGAAGGTGGCCTCATGTGTGCACCATTTTGATGGACTACTGATGCATAACGATATCTATGGTTTGTTGTGAGAGGAAAACATTATATCATGGCTAATAAGGCCTGGCTGAAACCAACATGCATGGAGAGGCTAGCTCCTGGCCGAGGGCCATTTTTAAGAGCCAGCAGTCGTGGTATATTTTTATTTCTGAACTAAAGTTGTCAGGGTAGGTGGAAGCAATGTTCCAACTGTTGTGGTCATAGGAGTACTGTTGGCATGTGAGGAGCATCTACACATCACTATCAGTTTTAGTTTAAAAATCGACAGTGAATTGGGCCTTCTGTGTCGGTTTGAGCAACCGACTGTGATAGAAGCTATCACTGCCGGTTTTAAAACCAAAACCAGCAGTGAAGTGCCTGCCGCCATCAGCAGCCTTTTAGTAAAAAAAGGTTTGGAGCCTGCCATCGCAGCGCTATCATTGTTGGTTTTAAAACCAAAACCGGTAGTGAAGGGCCCTGCCACCGTTATAGTCTTTTAGTAAAAAATATAAAATAATCACAGTCTTGTAGCCTTTTTATAAAAAATATAAAAAAAATTCTGAAGCCTAGGATTTGATCCTAGGTCTTGGGTTTCTTAGTTTGGAGCCTTAACCACTATGCTAGAATAGGGATTACGTTAGAATTAGTTGTTCTTTTTCTTTTATCCTATCGTAATGCACTACTAAATAATAAATACAAAATCAAAAAAGTTTGGCTCGCCTGGGATTCGAGCACGGGTCTTAGAGTACAAAGTGCGCGGCCTTAACCACCTGAGCTAGGATAGGGAGTTCACTTAGTTTGCTTTCATTTATTTATTTATTAATAGAAATAATGCAGTTAGTTTATATTCTAAAATAACACAAAAAATTGTCTTGATTATTTAATTCTATGATAATTAATTAAAGGTCTATAATTATCAAATAATAGTGTTTGTGAACTTAATATTTGATTACATAGTCAATAATTAAATTATAGAGATGCGCAAAAAATATAAATTAAATATTCAGTGTGAATTACTGATACAACGTCTGCATAATGATTACATAGTTAACTAATAATCTAACTATCTTTAGGTGCATCAACAATGAGGACCTAATTGTGATCAATTCGTACGTAAGCAAGGTTCGTCACCCTCTTGAAGGATAGGTAGGGGTACGTTTCGCCCCGAATGGAGGCATTTCCTGATAGCCCCTATAGTCTTCTTCATCCGTCACTCCATCGACACCGACAATCTTCCTTTTCTCTTCTAAGACTACTTTTAGCATTCCTTTTGTCTTGTTGTCCCTTGCATAGAAGACTTGCATACCATCTCTTGCAAGGACGAAGGGGTCGTCTCTGTATATGGTCTTAGTGAGATCAACGGTAGTGAACCCTTCGCTGTCAGTGTTGATTTCCTTGAGCTGGACCCACTGGCAGCGAAAAAGAGCTGCCTTCAACAGACCATTGGCTAGCTCCCATATCTTCTCTATGAAACCATATTATGTCAGCATGCACGTTCCCGTTTTCGTCGTGAGCATGAAAACAAACACCACAATTTTGGTATGTGCTCTTTCCATCTTGCTTTTTTGTGTAAAATATGAATCTATTGATCTCATACCCTTGGTACTTAAGATATGTACTCGAAGGTCCCTTAGGCTAAGGCATCCAATTGATTACCCAACTTTATTTCAAGCAAGCGACGTCACAACCAGCTGACAAATTCCTCCTTATGTTTTTTATCCAGCCAAGCCTGTGACCTGCTCAAACACAGAGTTTGCAGTGATTGCCTGTGCTCGTCAATGTATGGCATCACACCCTCGGCTTGCTAGGAGAACAATGAACTATGCCTGTCTGAAAGAAACTAGGGTCGTCTACTATAACAGATTTCTCCCCGATCGTTCCTTTGCCACGTAGTCTTCCCTCGTGATGAGATTCTAGAACTCCGACCCTTTTGATGTCCATATAATATGTGTAGAACTTAATGGCCTCCTCTATTGACCATCCTTCAATCATGCCCCCTTCTGGCCTGAATCTGTTCCTAACATACCGTCTGAAAACTTTCATCAATCTTTCGAAAGGGAACATCTAATGCAGGTACATTAGGCCAAGGGCTCCAATTTGGTCAACAAGATGAATGAGCAGATGTAATAAGATATCAAAGTAAGTCAGTGGGAAATGCATCTTAAGCCTAATGAGAGTTTCGGCTATATCTCGTTGCAGCTACTCTAGTGTGGACACATCAATGATCTTTTTTGAGATCATGTTAAAGAACTGAGCAAAGCTTTATGATTGGGGCGTAGACCTTTGGGGAGAGGATACCACGCAAGGCAACAAGGAGTAGCTGAGTCATAATGATATGACACTCATGGGCCTTCATAGGGCCATAGTTGAACTTGTGTTCTCTCATGTTCACTAGCCTCTTCGGGTTTGCATAGTAGCCCGTCGGGACTTTGACTTCATTAAAGAAAAAAAATAAGCGCACACTTTTCTTCCTTCTTCAATGTCCATGACACAACTGGAAGTTCAAACTGGCCATTCTCTAGCTCCACGGGATGCAGCTCCTTCCTGATTCCCAAGTGTTGCATGTCTAGGCGTGTGGCTAGTGAATCCTTCGATGTCCCCCTAGTGTCCATCAAGGTGTTAAGAGTGTTAGCGCACACGTTTTTAGTGATGTGCATAGGATCAAGACAGTGGCATACACTCAGAAATGGCTAGTAAGGTAGTTTCTAGAAAACTAATTTTTTTCTTCCAAACGCTCCCATCAGGCGCTGCTATTGCATTGTCCCCCTTCCTAAGGACAACCTCTAGTTTGTTGAGTTCTCAAAGTATCACAGGCCCATCTCGATATTTTGGAGCTAAGCGTTTCTCAATAGTACCATTGAAATCTTTTCTGTTCCCGTGGTAAGGGTGATCCTTAGGTAGGAACTTACGGTGTCCCATATAAACTATCTTTGAGTTATTTGGAAGATTTACTGCATTGGTATCGTCCAAGCACTCGACACATCTACTATAGCCTTTTGTCTTCTCTCTGAGCAATGAACCTCAACCTAGCAAGGTCGGTGATTGTAGCGATAAGTACTCCCTTGATCGTGACATGTTCCTTTTTTGTACTCGTTCCAAACATCTGGCACACCCTTTTCAAACATCTCCACTAGTTCATCGATCACTGGTTCTAGAAACACATCGATGTCATTCCCAAGTTGTCTTGGCCCTTAGATCAGTAGTGGCATCTGGATATACGACCGCTTCATACAGACCCAAGGTGGAAGGTTGTATATATAGAGCGTCACTGGCCAGGTGCTATGATTGCTTCTAACCTGGTCGAAAGGATTCATCCCATCTGTGCTCAAAGCAAACCAAAGGTGCTTTACCTCTCCACTGATGTCCTTATAGAACATAGTATTGATAGTCCTCTAGTCATGCCCATCGACGGGGTGCCTGATCATTGTATCTTTCTTATGCTCTTCGCCATGCCAGCGCAACAGTTTGGCTGACTTTGCACATGCAAATAGCCTATGCACCCAGAGAGCTATAGGGAAATACCAAAAGACCTTTACGGGACCTCCTCTGGTCTTGGTACCCTCATCTGATAGCCATTCCTAGTATGTGGAGCTTCACACTTGGGGCACTTGTCCCTGTCTTTGTATTTTTCTCCACGGTACAATATGCAATCATTGGAACACGCGTGGATTTTTTCAACCTCGTGGCTGATGGGCAGATCATTTGCTTTGCCAAGTATGTCTTTTCTGGCAACTCATTTTTTCTAGGAGCATTTTCCTTATTATACGTAACAACTGATCAAAGCCTTTATTGCTCAATCCGTTTATTGATTTGAACTCTAACAGCATGATGTTGGCTTCCAGTTTGCTCATTGGACAATTCCTATACAATGGTGTTTTGCCATCTTGTCTCATTTTCTCTAGCTTTCTCAGCTATCTTTCACTAAGACATCCGGTCTCTACATTACATAGCAGCTAAGAAATGCCATCGTTATCCTCGGTGTCGTCAGCTAGCGTGTTCCTAAACGTATTATTAACTATGGCCATAGATTCCGTGTTGACATCGGATTCCACATCAGCATCGTGGATGACTATGTTAGGCATGTCGACATCATCATCGTTTCCCTATAGAACATTCACACCAACCTTGCCATGCATAGTCCATATCGTATAGTTTGGCATGAACCCCCTGGTAATCAAGTGTGATCGTATAGACTCAATTTGATAAAAGTTCTTATGATTCTTGCAATCTTTGCCTGGGTAGAAGATAGGGTTCCCATTCCCAGCATGAGCTTTGGCATTAGTGATAAATTGGCTGACGCCATGCATGTACCGCTTGTCCGTTCGGGACAGATGCATCCACTCTCGATCCATCTCTGCACAAAAAAATACTGAGACGGTAATTATAAAGAATTAATAAGAAATTGAGCTTCATGAACAACAATTGTAGCTTGAAAGTACCATTTTTAGGAAAACATTATTGTACACTAATTATTGAAAATTTAAAATTGGTAGCCCCGGCCCTGTAAATTAAAAATCGTAGTAAAAAACAATTATTGACAATATTGAAGAACAACTATTGTACTCTACTTCTAAGAACTAATTATAGCATCATATACTAACAATGATGATCTTGACCACCATGGAATAATTAATTAGCTAGGAATTTAAATGTGTTCATAGACACCAACCTTTTAGATGATGGATTCACCACAATTTGTGCCTTGCACAAATGTCCAATTGGAAAAGTGCTCTCTAGAATGGAGAAAGAACTAGAATGAGAATCAAACAATATAGCCATCAAAACTGAAGCTAATTAAGCAACAAAATCAAAGAGTGGATGTTTGTTACTAACCTTAAAGCAAAAAGATCAAGCCATTCTTCAAAATCCAAGCACTAGCTTCATGGTGAAGAGCAACCGCAATAATAGAGGGAAGGGTCCAAACGCGTGCCTCTGTTCTCGGGGTGGAAGAGAGGAGGAAGGAGAGGATGACTATAGCCTTTTTATGTTGTAGGCTTATCACCATCGGTTCTTGGCTAGAACCAACAGTGATAGTGCCCAATCACTGTCGGCTCTTGGCTTAAACCGGTAGTGATGAGTGCCCACCAAAACACTGCCGGTTCAAGCAAAAAACCGACAGTGATGTGGTCCTTCACTGCCGGTTGTAGTCCAGCACCAATCATTTTTTCATTTTCAAGCTCATAATCGGTGGTGAAGATACATCACTACCGGTTCTCATAAATCCGACAGTGATGAGGCCGACAGTGATGTGCAAATCTGGCGTAGTGACAAATACTAAACAAGCCCTTAAATGATCGAGACGTGCGGATCCTAGAATTAATGCTACCTTTTCTGGAGTAGTTGACACGCTAAGGCAGCATTAAGCAGTTGCAGCATAGATTCTCCTTTTTTAGGCTAGCCTGTAGAAGCAGTATACCCTCGGGTATATAGATACATATACAATGCCTTCTTTTTCTTTATATAAAAAATACAAACCCCTTTGTACTAAGGTCATATGATTCTTATCATGGTTTAAGAAACATGGGCATGTTTAGATCTTTTATCCAAACATTGCCTGACATTGCCAGGCAATACAACCTCCACTCAATTAAGAGAGCCCAACAAGAAGAGGTAACCCTAGCCCGACGCCCCTAGACCCCTCCCCATTGGACGCCGCGCCGGCGCAGCGCCTGCCTCCCGCTCGCCTCTCCTCAGATCCACCCCACTCTCTTCCCCTTCCTTCCCCTCCCTGGATGAGCACGGGCGCTGGTGCCCCACTGCCGCTGCCAGCCTCTCCGGCAGCCACATCCCCACTGATTACCTCTCCGGTGGCCGCATCCGTGTCACCAGCCTCTCCAGCATCTGTATCCCCACTATCGGTAGCGCCACCGCCTCCCCCTCGCCTACCTCCTCCAGATCCGCCATCCTACCCTCCCCTACCTCCTCTCTCCTAGCATGCACGGACACAGGCTCCACACCGCAACCCGTGTCGCCCACGGGGCCCCCTCCGCCGGCAGCACCGGTCCCCGCCATCGATGGCCATGTGGAGCTGCCATCGGTTGCTGCGGCCGACACCACCAGTAACGGGCGCCTCCCCTCCTGTGACGGCACCAGCTGTTGGTTCGCTAATGGCGTCGCTGGCGAACGTGACCCACTATCACCGCCGACGGGTGGTCCAGGCGCTAGCTCCGGCGGCTAGGTCGGCGGGTCCTCCATGCTGCCTCGTGAAGAGGCCACATGCGGCGCCCCCCCTACTATGCCAGGGCTAGAGGTTAATGCTACCATGGTCTCCGAATGTGGGTATAGGGTGCCCCGCCCCACGTCGACTCTGCTGGCCAGCATAGAGAGCCTTGGGGCTGGGGCACGGGGCTCAGTGCCGAGTGTGTCGCTGGCGCCTCAGGCCTTCCCGAGCCCCTCCTCTCTCTCACCAAACGCCGCTCCATTCCACTAAGGCTGCTCCTTCAGTGGGCGCATGAAGAGTCATCGGTAGATGGACGACGTCGACGATGAGTTCGATGATGACCGCCCTACATCCTACATGGATGCCGCTCATCACCTAGCAAAGCCAGTCACTGTCCCCCGTGCGTAGCCAGACTGTCCTGGTTCTAGGCCGTGGTAGAGCAGACGCTGGACGACTGGGACCTAGGCGAAGGCGCTAGAAAAGCAGCCGACGCCCCCAAGCTGGTGCACGGCCTACCTACTCGGGCAGTAGAGGGCCGCGTCCCTACCCGCCAACGCCTCAATCGTCGCAGACGGTTCTCTGCCCCCAATGCCGATGGGTGGCGGGACATTCTTCCCTGGCAGGAGACGAGTCTGACGGCTGCCTCGGTTGAGCGTCATCCAAAGCAGCTCCAGAAGGCCCAGAGGATCCGCGTAGAGTTTTTGCGATAGATGTTTCAACTGTCTCTCCTACTCGCATCGAGTGGCGACTTGCCGGTTGCCACAGCGGTGTCTGCGCTACCACGGTTTTGGACACCTCGCCAAGGACTGGAAGCGTCCTAGGCCTGCTTCGACGTCGGTGGCGAAGGGTGCCAACTTGCCACGGCACTCTGCTTATGAACCGCACCCGGCGTCCCAGCACGCGTCGCACGGCGGTTCCCTGAGCTCGGAGGATGCAACATAGGGGGCCGTTGGGGGCGCCGACGGCAACGACGGCGACGCCGGCGTCGCAGGACTAAGCCGAAGAAGGACATCAACATGGGTACAACTGTTGACAACGCCGCCAACGCCGCTACTTTTGCTGTTGCTGTACTCTGCTTTGCGGAGCCAGATCCGTTGGGTTGGTGCTGTGCGCGAGCACGGGGCCTCCCGCCTGGGTCTCGGTCGACCCGGTGCTGGAGGAGCTCACCGTCTCGCTCGTCGTGAGCCGACCAATGAGAGAACCAGCACTCAGGTACTAATCTGCTCTGGAGGCCGTCTCCCAGGAGATTGAAGCATCTTTGATGGATACTCGTTCTCCGGCGACGGCTGATCCCCTGTCGTTGCTGGTGCAGGAGCTGCCACAGCTCACGTTGCCTCGGGTCGGGCAACTCGAGGTCGAAGATGAGATCACGGTGGGCACGCGCACCCCCGGTGACGCGACACCCATGCCATGTGAGGCTGCTCGGCGTCTTGCAAGGTTCACCGAGGAGGTGTAGTGCAAGAGAAGGTTGCCATTGATCGCTAGTCCTCCAAAACAGAAGGCAGTAGTAAAGCGCCCCCTGCCAATCAGGAACAGGCGGATTGCCGCTCAGCCGCTGTCGCACATACCGACCTCCAAGTGGGGCGAGGTGTTACTCAAGCAGAGGATGGGCATCGCGCCGCTGGCAGCACCAGTTTCTTCCAGTTTCTTCCACGGTCAAGGGAGCATACGAAGCCATTCTCGAAGGGAACTTGACGTCGAGCCAAATTGAAGCTCTGGATGAGTAATTTCCTAGCGACCAACAACAAGCCGGTAGAAAACTCTTCTCGGACGTCGGAGTAGGATCACGCAGCCAACAACAGAGGTGCGCAGCTTTGTAGGTTGCAGTACTGCTCCTAGCTCGGTTGTAGACACTTTATGTAATATCGAAGCTTGGAATTATTTGCTAGGACGGTACAGCCTATGTAAGATCTCTGAGGGCGCTCGTCAGAAGCACGTCGTTTGTATGATTAAACTTTTCTTCTTAATTACAATGATGCGCAAATCTTTTGGGTATTTAAGAAAAAAAAACATTGCCAGGCAATAAAATTAAATGTGCTTGATTGTCGTTGTGGTCTTGTGGAGGCCGCTGAAGAGCTTCGTCTCGCTTTTTTTTTTAGGGGAAGAGCTTCGTCTCGATGCGTCCATGGGCCATGTGATGAAGAACTCGAGCATGGCGGAGTTTATGGATAGCCCAAGACGGAAAGGCCTGCATGCCGCTGCGAGAACCAAAAGGCCCTTGTCGGCCCGTCGCAGAGGAGAAGCCCAGTAGTCGAACAAGAAAAGGAGAAGCCCAGTCCAACTAGAAAAGGACACTGACAAGTGTCAGGAGGACATGAAGAGTAGAGTTGAGGTTCCCCTTCTTCCCCTGTCGTCTGCTTCACATTCCCACAATCCTGGTCTGGTGGAGGTGTGCTGCGCTGTCGTCCCTCTCCGTCCTTCCCGATTCTTCTCCCTGCTTCCTCTTCATCAGTCCGCCGCCGCCGCCTCCCCTCCCCACCATGGTGTCGGACGCCAGCAAGAAGAAGGCCGCGCAGAAGAAGGCGGCCGCCGCAGCCAAGAGGGGAGCCAAGGTCCCGACCCCTTCCTCTTCCTCCTCTGCCGTCGCTAAATCCGTCGATGCCGTCGCCGCGCTCAAGCTCTCCGATCGCACCTGCACTGGCGTCCTCGCTTCCCACCCGCTCTCCCGAGATATCCACGTGAGCATCCCTGTTATCCCCGTTCCATCCATTTTGTTATGGTAGGGGAGTTCCCCCCAGGCAAAAAGTAGGCTGATGAGCTATTTTCTCTGGGTAGTTTTCAGTATTGTAAAAAATAACTCACTGCTAACCAGGTGTCTGGGCGGTACAGGCAGCCGAATTTGTAAATACTGACGACTTCTGTATTTTAAGCCTTCCTTTCACCCTATCTCTCTGATGTTCCACATGAAGTTGGATCATCCGATTGATTCTTTATCCCCACTATAATATGGCTCAGTGTTTAACGAAATACAGTATCTCTCAACCCATGCTTTTTTAGTAGTTCATTTCTTACTGATCGCCGAGTGACACCTAATATGATCTTTTGCATGTTGCAGATAGAGTCCCTTTCATTAACGTTTCATGGCCATGACCTTATTGTAGATTCTGAGTTGGAGCTCAACTATGGGAGGTAGACATATACTGCCATCACTTATAGCCATTCCGTTACGGGTTACAACCAAGTGTGCTGCCCGAGCACGTCATTGACGGTTTTAATTGGTCTCAGGCGTTATGGTTTGCTCGGCCTAAATGGCTGTGGGAAATCTACTCTGCTCACAGCGATAGGCTGCAGAGAACTCCCTATACCTGAACACATGGACATATACCATCTCACCCATGAGATCGAGGCTTCAGACATGTCTGCGCTACAAGCTGTTGTTAGTTGTGATGAAGAAAGAGTGAAGTTGGAAAAGGAAGTGGAGATTTTGGCTGCACAGGTCACCTCTTGAACTTCCTCACACATTTTTCGTCTTACACCTTCCTCTAGTCTTGTCTATATTCTGCTTTGCTGCTCTTGCAAATTATAACTTGATGATGCTGGAGAATGTCCTAACACAGTAGCATGTATTATGATTGCTCACATTTTTAGGATGACGGTGGTGGTGATGCTTTGGATCGTGTATATGAGCGTCTAGAAGCGATTGATGCATCGACTGCTGAAAAGCGTGCTGCTGAGATATTATATGGTTTAGGTTTTAACAAGCAAATGCAAGCTAAGAAAACTCGAGATTTTTCTGGTGGTTGGCGTATGAGGATTGCTTTGGCTAGAGCACTGTTCATGAATCCAACAATCCTTTTGCTCGATGAGCCCACGAACCATCTTGGTAAGACTCTTAAATTCTAAAATGATTGAAAACTACTGAAGTAGAAAACCAGGATCTATCTGGATATACATGTCTTATTTTCCTGGTAGCTTTCGTGAACTAGAAACCTACTAAATACTCCAAATTTTCATGTGCACAACGATCTGCATCTTCTATGTATATCATATTCATATGTGTATATTGATGGCACTGCTAAACAACTTGGTTTCTAATATAAGTAGCTGAGTTCATCCAAAGATAAGATGTCATGTCAATTGCCGTACCCTTTTTTTTTTCTAGTGTAGCACATAGTGTGATGCCAATGCTACATATCCTGTTGAGTATAAATGACCTCAGCCCTCCAATTTTGTTCCCTCATGGCATTCATGTTATACCTGTAGTCTGTAGAACGATCAAAAACTTGTTATGGAAGTCCCAAGGACCTGCAGAAAGGTTTTCAATGCCCTGTTTTGGTGAACTTGTTGCTCTGCTGAACTAATTTCTTATGTTAATGTGCAGATGTTGAGGCATGTGTCTGGTTGGAAGAGACGCTGAAGAAATTTGACCGTATACTTGTTGTCATATCGCACTCCCAGGACTTTCTGAATGGTGTGTGCACTAACATCATCCATATGCAGAACAAGAAGCTCAAGTTATATACTGGGAATTATGACCAATACGTTCAGACCCGCTCCGAGCTTGAAGAGAATCAGATGAAGCAGTTCAAGTGGGAGCAGGAGCAGATTGCATCAATGAAGGAGTACATTGCACGGTTTGGCCATGGGTCTGCAAAGCTTGCACGTCAGGCTCAGAGCAAGGAGAAAACTCTTGCAAAGATGGAGCGTGGTGGGCTCACCGAGAAGGTTGTTAGGGACAAAATACTGGTCTTCCGCTTCACAAATGTTGGCAAACTTCCACCACCAGTGCTTCAGTTTGTTGAGGTCACGTTTGGGTACACACCGGATAATCTCTTGTACAAGAAGCTTGACTTTGGTGTTGACCTGGACTCTAGGATCGCACTGGTTGGTCCCAATGGGGCAGGGAAGAGCACTCTTCTGAAGCTGATGACAGCTGAGCTGGTTCCATTGGACGGTATGGTGAGGCGGCACAATCACCTGCGCATCGCACAGTTCCACCAGCATCTGGCAGAGAAGCTGGACCTGGACATGTCGGCCCTGCAATACATGATGAAGGAATACCCTGGGAATGAAGAAGAGAGGATGAGAGCCGCAGTTGGTAAGTTTGGGCTGTCAGGGAAGGCTCAGGTGATGCCGATGAGGAATCTGTCGGACGGGCAGAGGAGCCGTGTCATCTTTGCGTGGCTGGCATACAGGCAGCCGCAGCTACTACTGCTGGATGAGCCGACGAACCATCTTGATATCGAGACCATCGACTCCCTAGCGGAGGCGCTGAACGAGTGGGACGGTGGCCTGGTACTTGTGAGCCATGACTTCAGGCTGATCAACCAGGTCGCTCATGAGATCTGGGTGTGTGAGAATCAGGCAGTGACTAGGTGGGAAGGCGATATCATGGATTTCAAGGAACACTTGAGGAGCAAGGCTGATCTATCTGATTAACTAGAAGGGAAGGCCTTTTTTCCTTCTCTTTGGAGATTTACCCCTTGTATAATGTGGTATAGGCACCCAAAGTTTTATCTGTGTATCACATTCAGCAATCACCGAGTTATCGAGTATTAGTAGTAGTAGATCATCCAAACAGGGTACCAGTATCGAGCTGAGTCACACAATAAGAAGCGAAAGATTTGTAGCAATAAAGCAATATTCTCGTTTCTTTTCCAAACGCAGTGATGTGGCGTTTGCGCATAGGTTCTGTCATCTCTTGGGAAGTTAGATCTCCCTATATTTCTTTATTCTATTGTAGAGTAGCTTGAACTGTTGTTATTTACAGAGGTTCCGGATGCAGCTGTGCGTGACGGCTCCATCCTGTAGTTTTTCTTCTGTTGCACGAAGACAAGGGACAGTGGAGTGAGGGTGGCCTGTTCGTTTGATCCCAGAACCAAGGGAGTTTTGCATGAGAGGGATTTGGGAGTTTTAAATCCCCTACAAGTTAAGTTCTTTCTCAACCCTACCAATCCCCATTAATCCCTTTGATTTTAACAACAACCGAACAAGGCCTAATGCCCTAATGGTTGTGTAAAATGGAAAGACATTTACTACTAGTCTAACCAAACTGCTTCCCCTATTCGTTGTTACATGGAAAGGAAAGGAAAGGAAAGGTCCTTTCGACTTCCCTGAGGTCATTCTTTCGTCAGCCTAGAATTCAACCTCAAACTACAAGACAGGTAATCGTGTTAAGAGTAGAGAGCGGGAGACACAACGAGTGATGCAAATGATTGTCTATATTTTCATTGAACAGTGTACATATATATATACAGGAGCGTAGATAGGCAGTTACAAGTCTGAAAGAGAGAAGGGGTGAAAAGACACCCTTTGAGATTAATCCCTAATTAATCATTAAATAAATAATTCTCAATACTCCTCCGTGGTCAATTAGCTCTTTGTAGTCTTCACTGTTCATCTATTATGCATCATTATGAATCTTTGGGAAAAACCCTGTGGAAAAACCAAAGTAGCGGCATACCAGGAAAACAACCTTAAAACCCAGTTGAAAAAATAAGAAGAAACACCATGATATACAATCATCAACTTTATTAGACCATTTGAGATAAATTCAAAGTCTTAGTCTAGAAACACCTTGACCATATGGTCAATATGCTTCAAATATCATCTTCCAAAAACCCCAGTGGAAAAAATAAATGATATAGCATATACCTTTGTGTTGACATTGTCTCATCAAAACTTTATATGAGAAACCATAAATGGAAAACTCACAGAAAGAAAAGAGTACAATGCATCTTATGTCCCAATATCGTCCACCAAATCCCCTGTGGTGAAGAATGGATGATATGACAACCTTGTGTTGATATTGGCCTCATTAAACACTTTATATGAGAAACCCCAAGAGAAAACTCATACAAAGAAAAAAGTGCAATATGATGTTTGCAACAAGTTATTAATTAGAGAGACTCTCCCCCCGATACTAACAAACCTCGAAGTAAATTCATACCAATGCACTCAACACATAAGAAATGTGGAGTGTGGTAGATTCTATGAAGCACACGGAGAAAACTAGCCTGCTCGGTTCTAGCAGACCAACTACAGTCGATTCTTTCGCACCGGCTTTTCTTTGATATGAAAATTGTGTCCTCCGATGTCAAAGTCTGATGCTTGTTGAGCCTACATCTTAGCCTTACTGTTTTCATGCCTTGGAATATGTTGAATTTAGAATTCGACAAAGTACGCAATAATATCAAGGCACTTATCAAGATAAATAATGAGTGATCTTTCAAATATGTTGTGTGAATAAACAAAAGTACATCGTTGAACATCACATGTATACTATATGACCATCATAGTATCTCATGAAAGTAAAATAAAAAAGAAGAAAAATTTAAACTAAACAATTAAGAAAATCTACTGAAAAATAAATAGAAAGAGAAAGGGAAAAGAAAGAAAACGAGACCCCCCTATTAGAGTGTTTAGGGCCCAACTACAAAACCTAGGGACATGTGTTGAGAATGTTTAGGACCCACTTGTGAGACTCCTTTGGAAAATACAAGTCCCACTAGGGAAAGAATGAAGAGCTCACAACCAAATTACCCTACAAAATCTGGGGAGGGGAAGGTGGAGACAACCCTTGACCCATCACTCATTTGTCACTCTCTCACTTTCTCTCTACTCCCACATCTCATTACTTAGTCTAGGACCAATATTATCATAATTATCTTTACAGACATCAGGGTTGATAATCATATGACCATTGAATAATAGGAAATCAGATAATTGAATTCACCATTCTAGCATTTACCATTGACACGATGGATATCACACATACACAAAACTAAATGCAGTAGTAGATAGTATGAGAATTAGTTTATAGTGGTGCATATGCATAGACGTATAAATCCTCTCGAAAGATAAACCCTCTAGAATAGTCTCGTGGTATTATTGTTTAAGATAAAATCCAATGATTCATATGAACCACTAAGCTTGCTAGTACTGTAAAACAAACTGAACATTTTACACCTATTTGCACTAAAACATTGATAAAAAACTTTCTATAAGACTATGGAAAAATTAGTAACACGTTGATGTCTAGATATAAGACAATAGCAATAACCCTTCAAACATATATGTAATAATAAGTACAAATTTAATACTGGTTTAAGAGTTAGAAAATGTACACTCCTCTCATCCTCAGGTCCACAAAAGAATATTTTAGTTGTATTGATTTGCATTCACCATGAAACCTCCATCCAACATCTTTCCATTTAAGTTCAGATAGAAATCAAAAGATTTGATATTTAACTTCAAGAGAGCTTCTAGGGCTAATCGGCACCTGAGAATTTTATACCCACAAAAGCAAACATTTACCTACAAAGATATCAAGGCAAGAAAAATCTATTTAAGTTCCTAACAACATATAAAAAATGTATGTCTCGGAAATGACAAATGAAAGTAAGTATAATTACACAAATGATAGTAACAAAAGAATAGAAGAAACAAAGGCGATTATAATCGTAATAAGTTTCTCAATTCAATTCAAGTTTTGAACTGTCTCATAATTTATTTTATTGATCTCTACTAATTCGCGAAGTGTGTGCCATCATATGACTAAATAATGATAGAGAAACATTATAAGAATCTTATATAAGCATAAGTTGACACAGAGTCCTCGTTTGTTGTGGGTGTGGTATTAGTATATAGCTATTGAGAAGTCTGAGAGAACTGTATCATGTTGTGAATAAGGCTCTCTCGAGCTGTGTTCTTTCCCAAGACCTGCATAACACAAAGAATCATTAGGTTCCTATAAAGGATTGAACAATCCAAAACCAAAACTTAACACGAAGAATATTAGAATGATAAGACCTTGAAATTGATTTCAAGTGCAATATTCTTTCGATATTGTTTGTTTGGACTACTAATATATGGTTTCGGAAGAAGCATTGATAAGGAATTGTAATATCGACCTTTTTTTTTGTAGAGATAGGCACACACATATATATAACAAACATCCCACAAAATTGCGAAGTGCTAGATGAACCAACAAGAAGTATGCATACTATGAGAACCAAAAAGTTTAAGCAGAATTACAATTAGAAGAAAGCCTTGATTTTCCATTCCTTGCTGAGGACCCATCTGTGAGAATCTCCTGTGTACATCTCTCACAACTTCCTCTATATGGTTAGGATCCATTGATCTGACTTTTGATAATGGGCCTAGATCTACAGACGGTAGGAAAATAATAAGTCAACTATAGCATACATATACCAAATGATCTGTAATGAATACGTAACATATCCGATTGTGGGACATAGTCCCCGGGTACCCCGCAAGGAAGAGAGAAGATTTAGTCTGACTAGAATTTTCCACATGTAATCTTAGTACCATTGCTACCATGTAATCTTACTATGACTCCTCTATTGTAACCGACTAGGAGACTTGCCTCATGGGCTATATAAAGGAGGCAGAGCTCCCTAGATCGGCAAGGCCATGAGACAGCACAGATGTACAACACATCTCATAAACAATCCAACGCAAGGCATCATGCCGCACTGGACGTAGGGTATTACGCTATTCAGCGGCCTGGACGTAGGCCTCATGCCGCACTGGACATCTCATAAACAATCTAACCAGTATAAATCGTTGTCTCTGCGTTTACCGTCAAGTTCTGCATACGCTGAAACTCACCAACCTTCGTCCCAGATAACCCCGTGACGAGTTGCCGGTCATCAAACACCGACAACGATGAAAATTGTGACAAACATTACTATTCCCGTTGCATTGCACGTGTGAGTAAGATCCATACAAAATGCATGCACCTGCTTGGGAGTTCTTTTTGAGAAATTCAAACAGCAAGTCCAGAGTTCAGTATTTTCTTCATCAAACATTTTCTAGAAATATGAGCCAAATATAGTAGTAAGATAGTTTCCTTTCATAAGTCTAATATTGAAGAAACTAGTAGTCATAGTTTAGACATGAAAAATAGGACGGATACTCCTAGTCTTAAAACGTTGTGCACAGTTGCTTTCCATGAAAACAAGGGTTACCTTCCGAAAAAATGTGTGCACAATGACGACCAACAAGTCTGCCATGATTTTTGTTTTCTTTTGACAAAGGTGATGCTCCACTACGTAAAAAATGATTTTTTAGTAACGGTTCGAATTTTTTGTAGGGGCGTGCTCGGGTGCCCAGACACCAGCCGCCCCTACAAATGGAACAGCAGGAGCGGCTGGTGTTACGAGCCGCCCCTACAAATCATGCAAATGCTTTGTAGAGACGGTTCGGTAGGAGCGGCTAGCCAAACCGCCCCTACAAAAGGTTAACAGCCGTCCCTGAAAATGCTTTATGTAGTAGTGCTCAATTAACCTCACTATACAGTGCGTCGCATTCTGAATCATGTTCTGCTGTCCAACACTTGGCCCACAAGTTTGTACTCTACGAAAGTCATCACATTTCAACTGAAATAAAACAAATAATTGTCTATTCAACAAACAACAGAAGACAAAAGTGACTCATTAGCAGAATGTCCATCGGGATGCACCCCAACCAGCGTCCATGAGCAGAACGAGATCAGAAGAGCTGTTCATAGATAGCTACCGCTGCGCGCAATGTATGCACCACAGAAACACCAAAACAACTGGTGTCAATGAACAAAAGGACATGCAACACAGGGATATTGCAACCGGCCTAGTGTTGATCTGCAGGATGCAAGAGTTACAATGCATCTGCAAACATAATAATTTTTCTGATTTCATGTTGAGCAGGCTCGCCAATTTTCGTTCGTGCGAGAACAAAACAGCTTCAGTTTTTCACAAAGGAAGAAACTGGTAGGAAGAACCACTTTTACCTAAACAAGTCCGCAAGGCTCCTCCGGCAGAACCACCGTCCACGTCGCCCGAAATTCCTGCAGCCGTCCGATCTGCCGATCAACGGTCCAAAAAAAACGAAGCGGATTCCGTCGGAAGCAGCTTCTCCTGCTTTATCCGGCTTCTTAGCTGCTTCGTCTCGGCTTCCCTGGCTTCTCATCAGAATCCGGCCTGGCAAATATATACTTGGGCTTCCGCTTCTCGTTCCAGGTTCTTCTCCCAGTTTCCTCTCTCCCTCACCCGTCGGTCTCTCCCTCTCCCTCTCAATCTCCACAGCCTTCCTCTCTCCCTCACCCGTCGGTCTCTCCCTCTCCCTCTTCCTCTCAAACTCCACGCGGACAGGGGCGGTGATGGCGCGGGCGGGCACGGCGGCTGCGGCCGGCCTCCTCCTCCTGTCCCCCTCCTCCTCTTCCCCTGGCCTCGCGCCGTGCCGGCCGTGCCCGCACCGCCCGCTCACGGAGCGAGGCGCTGCCAGGGCGCGGGCCTGCGGTGCCCGTCCCCGGCCACGGCGTGGCGCAAGCGGGCGAGCCGGTGGCCGCAGGCGTGGCTGCCCCTCGGTGATGCCTCCTCCCTCTGCTCTATGTGTGCTCGACTGCTACAGGAAACCCTAGCTGTCCGTGCTGGAGGTCGCGAGCGCCCAGCGCCGACCCCACCCCTGGCGGTGGTGCCCTGCTTCCGCGTGGAGACGCTCGCCAACGACAGCAGCGGCGGCTGCGTGGACGACGAGTTAAGCTGCAACAATCTTACTTTTTTATCAAATATATATGTCCAGTTTTAGTTCAATACAATGAAGTATCCATTTAGAGTTGGCCATTTGGATATGCTTGTGCTTAATTAGCAACAGCCCTTAGTGTTTGTTGGAGTACAGTGTCATACTCTGCCCTTTATGCTTTTAGTTTGTGGTTTACTGTAAAGGCAACTTAGAAAAGGTGTGTTGCACTCTAAGGTTACTAACAAGGGAAAGGCACGGATAATTTTTCAATCCATATGACCCCATGGTCGACGTTATTTTGTGGTGCAAATGCTAACAATTTGCGTATTTAACGGCTCTCCTTTGACAATTGATAATTGTGTTCCAGTCCCTGTTGCTCGTCTTCAGAGAGGCCGCCTACATAGAACCTCATATAACGTGCTTCCTAAGGACGCAGATCTACAAGCTATGTTTTTGGGCACGCTTTACCTTTTCGATAAAATGAAAACAGAGATAGCTGTACATGGTGTCCTTATATATGAAATTGGGAAAGTATAAACTACTACTATTTGATTCTAATTTTTTTTCAGATTAGTCTGGAGTCATAGGATGAAACAGTTAATTATTTGTCACCCGCGTTTATGTGATAACAGGAAAATATTTATGTATTCTAACACACACCAATAATAGTATTATGCAATAAAACTATTGATCCCACCTAATTGGGGGTACAATCCTACGGAAACTCATAGTCATATGAAGATTTTCTTTGCACTACTTTCAGGTACATCCCTCAAATCATGTGTCAGGTTGTTGTTCTGAGATACTAAACCAGAGGTGGATGAGGGATTGGAGCCAGGTGTTTAGTTTGCTTCCTTTCTTGGCTTCATTTAGGTTCACATGCATTCTGGTTGTACAGCAATGCCAGGCAAGAAACTTGCCTCCCAGCTAGCAGTAACGTGGATACCATGCTCTTCTGGTTGCACAGAGGTTGCCTACCACCTCTGCATTTCAAGAAGGTAAAGTGTTTTTATCATATCTCCTATCCATACTTTTCGCCTTTTGTTCTGTTGCCACCTTCACAGTTATTTGCCAACATCATTGTGGATTCTAAAAGTATACTTGCCTAGCTTTTAGTGTAAAAAACTAATTAATTATGTGTGGCTGTTTTAGTTCAGTCAATACTTTGGTTTAGATATACCTCAGCTAAACATTTGCACTGTTTTAATTGTTTCCTCATACTTCTGTCACTAACATAGCAAGTTTGTGAATTGTTAGGCAATTGAGACCTTCGTAGTACCCATTAGGTACACCTTGACATTAGTCCTATACCTTTTTGTGCCTCTTCTCTCCTTCGTGCTGGTTGTAATTTCATTATCCCTATCTTTCATTTTATGCTATGCTTCATCTGTATAGTTTCATGCTTAGGCTGATGTTTGTTCAATCCACATGACTGACAGCGCTGTACTAAATCAAAATTGTTGCTGCCACAAATTCAGATAAAAAAAATATCTCTAAGCATGCAACAATTTTTATTTTGTAGCCAACTTAAAAGATATTGTAACCATTGCATGATTTTGTAGCTTGAAAAAAGGTCAAAGCACGGTTTCTTATCACCAGTATAAAAAAATGTTACCGTTCCCAAACAAATATATCATATATCATGATTAGTAGGCTTCGTACCTTCCTTCACTGTACCTCTTGTGCTAATTTCGTATTATATGTGCACAGTTACCTAAACAGTACTAAAATATAAAATAATGGTTAGAACAATAAGTCACATGAATGGCTTATTTCTTTTGGTAACCTTATTTCTCTTTTTAAATTTTCAAGCTACATTACGATATTTCTTTCCTGTTGGGTCCCTTCTTAGCAAAGAAGTTATTATTGGATGATGTATTTTGCTTACACCTGATAGCTATTGCTTCAGCACTTACCTCCTTTATAGTTCTTTTTTACTGATTGGTGCTTTTCAAAGTAATCTACTAAAAGACAAATGGTACATCACCTCACCAGATTCCATTATAGCACCATCAAAAATTATCTCTATATTTTTTTGGAGTACCACTAAGCTAATATCAGTTGCTATGCGGTTTGCTTGTATATAGGTTGCAGCAACAGTGCAGCGCCTCATGATTTCTTTTGCTTTCTAATAATAGCTTCTAAAAAGCGATCAGCTTAGCAATGTATTTTGGAGTACCACTAAGCTAATATCAGTTGCTGTTGCGTTTGCCTGTATATAAGTGGCAGCAACGATGCAGTGGCTCATGTTGTCTTTTGCTTTCTAATAATAGCTTCTAAAGAACGATCAGCTTAGCGATGTAGGCTTCTACCTTACTGCCTATGGTGCCTTTTAGCAAAGAGATCACCTTATCAACTTAAGCCTGCGCCTTACTGCCTGTATTTTACAGGGGAAAAAGTGCTTCTTTGTACGCCTAATCTGGCTGGGCAACATTAGATGCAACGAAAAATAGATGTTGGAATCAATAAAGATCCATGGTGAGAGTCCTTGCTATATAGGTTCCTGTGGTTTGCAGTGATTGTGCGTTAATAGAGGTTGAGTCATTATCAAGGTACACTTTGTGAAGCTATACTGTTTCTAGTCTTTCACTGCGCTGACGTTTATATTGTCTTTTGTTGTTCAAAGTGTAAACTTTCGTATCTTCTTTACGACACTTCTATTCATAGCAGTGGTATGTCATACCTCTCTGTTTGCCTCAATTCAGTCTAATTGTCTTAGGTAAGCTCCCAGAATTTAGGAGACGACTTCTCCGGCTTGCAGAAAATCTGACAGTTGATGTTGATGCTCAGATTAGTCTTTTTGAGGTAATGCTATTTGATTATTTATGATGGTACACATAGAATTTTGAGAATTAAATCAGCTCTGCCTTTTGTCATTGTTTTTTTTTGGCTATTCAGTATAACATGGAATTTTTCTTTCCCCTAAACAACTTTTCTCTGCGTGTAGCTTGCAGAAGGTGAAGCTTATTTGTTGATCATGGATGTTGTCCAAAAAAGATTTAGTTCACTCTTTTTTCTTCTTCGACATTTCAGGTACCTATATTCTGGTTTTTGTTCAATGTGTTCCGAATATTAGCTTGACTGCACTTATCTGAAAGCTAAGTTCATTTGCTGGTTCCAAGGCTCAAGACCTATTATGATTGCCAAAAATAAGTTTGGTGTTGCAGCGAAAATGAGCTTGACCCCTCCAGCCCCCACGC
This sequence comes from Miscanthus floridulus, assembly GCF_019320115.1. NCBI lineage: Eukaryota > Viridiplantae > Streptophyta > Magnoliopsida > Poales > Poaceae > Miscanthus > Miscanthus floridulus. Next base: position 72,190,141 of record NC_089592.1, read on the forward strand.
AGGTATGCAAATTTTTACAGCAATCATGTCGGATTACTTGATTATTGTTCATAAAGGTTAGACACCATGAAGCGATAGCTGTGATTTATTACTGTGACTTTGAAGTGTTCAGCTATGCCCTGTAACATGGAATTTTTCTTTCCCCTCAGCAATTTTCTGTGTGCATCTTGCAGGAGGAGAAACTTATTGGTTGATCATGGATACTGTCAAAAAAAGAATTAGTTGAGCCCTTACCTCCTTTATAGTTTATTTTAGTAATTGGTAGTTTTCATTGTGATTCATGAAAACACAGGTGGTAGATCGCCTCACCAGATTCTATTGTAGCACCATCCAAAATTATGTCTCTATTTTTTTGGACTACCACTAAGCTAATATTGATTGCTATATGCCCTATAACATGGATTTTTTCTTTCCCCTATAACATGTATGTTTCCCCTCAACACGAGTCGGGCGAGCATGTATGTACTGGCCGGAGGAAACCGAATTTGTCGTACGTTTGTTTGAAGAGACGTGGGTGCTGTGACCAATGTGCGTTTGGATCGCTTTATTTTTAGAGGAATCGAAACCTACTTAAAGGATTAGTCTATTTGACTTAAAATTTGATATTTCATAATTTTTTTAAACTCACAGATAACCCTATCTCAAATTCATAGGGTGGGAGATAAAAATGGATTCTATAGATCACTATGATATAATTCTACTCTTCAATTTATAACACACTCTTCAACTTACTTTCCTATAATAGAAATGCAACATATAAGTATCTCCTTTATATGTCTAACAATAAATATACAAATATATTCCATATACAACTATATTAACTTAATTAATCTATATTTAAATTATAATTATTAGAATGAATTCAATTTCAACTATGCAAACCGGACCTCGTAGACTTGGGAGGTCAGACCACTATACATCGCCCCCACTTTTTTAGTTTGTCGTCAAGTCCCCTGCTGCTTCTTCCTTAAGGTCTTGTTTAGTTGCACCCCAACTTCCAAAAAGTTGCTACAGTACCTGTCACATCGAATGTTTGTGGCCCGTGCATGGAGCATTAAATGTAGACAAAAAGAAAAACTAATTGCACAGTTTGGTGGGAAATTACGAGACGAACGTTTTAAGCCTAATTAGTCCATGTTTGAACACTATTTACCAAATAAAAACGAACGTGCTACAGTAGCCCCAAAATCCAAATTCATCCAACTAAACAAGGCCTAACTATCTTTACGAAGAGTGTGGCAACTGTCAGGTGGTACAGTGCTTCACAATTTTGGAGAGGAAATGACTGTTTGCGTTGTTTTCCGTGACTCCTTCCACCCCAGCACACTGGGATGACTAGCCGTATGTACTGTGTCTTCATCGCCTTTTGATCCTGAAACAAGTTCAAGTAGCGGGCCCAGTGGGTAGTTTAGGTAGTCCCAGGAGTACCCTAGAATTTGGCCCAAATTTTTTAGTACTCCGTGGCCCATGAGAAATTTGGTCCACGCACCCGCCGTTCGCTCCCCATCTCTCTCAGGCCACAACGAGCGTGATCGCAACCTCTGACCCTACTCTTCCAGTGTGACTGTGCGTCTGCGCGAGGTGTGAGCAACCGTCGCCCTCGGCCGAGCCTCGAGGCCCGAGCTCCAGCGTGTCCCCCAGCCACCGGCCGCTGCCCCGGTCCCGCCGCGATGCCGCTTTGTCAAGCGGCTCTTCCGCCTTAGCGCCGCCCCACGTGTCCGCCAGTCCATCGACGTCGGGTGCACCAAAGCAGGCAAGCAGTTGGCCGGCCGACCAGCTCGCCGCAACACCGCGTGCCTGTACCGTCATGTCCGAGACTCGGAGCCCCCTGTCCGCCGGGTCACCACATGGTGAGTGCTTCTGTGGCTTTGAGCCTTCTCCCCCCCAAATCCCATTCTCTTAAGCGGTTTAGCATTAGGGTTTGGACATTGGAGAATGGAGAATGGACAGTAAACTTAGGCTTTATGGATTGTGGATTTGTTGGTATGAATGAGATCATAGCCTAGAATTGAATGAAAATTGTTGTCATTTCTAGGAAGTTGAGGCATGAAGTAAGCACAAAGCAAAAGCCTTGAAGTAGTATTGTAATTTATTATTTTATGTAAGACCTTAACTTATTTTTTAGGAAATAGGAGGGGTTTAAGCCCGTACCGGAAATTTATTAGAAATAATGTAACTCATGTATGACCTATTCTGTAAGTTTCGAACGTATTTATGTAAGTTTTGAACCTTTTCAATGCATTAATGTAATTTGGTTAATTTACAGTTGTGTAGATCAAACCATTATATAAATTATATTTTACTAGTCAAAGCGCGCGGGCGAGGGAGAGCCAGGGGGCAGGGCGAGACGGAGGAGGGAGAGGAAGTGGAACGGAACCGGGTGGGTGCGTGGGGCGTGGCGCCCCATTAATTGCCATGTACAGTATGTAAAGGCCGGCACAGGGATCCAGCCGCTGGGGAAAACACAAGTGTGACGACTTTTTCACCGCGCATTGCGGCCAGACCGAGACCAGACAGCCATCCTCATCCATCCTCGTGTGCGTGCCCGCGGCGCGCCAAGTAGCACCTCCGTGCCGACGTCCCCCCTCCCCCCTCCCCCCTCTCCTGGCCTCCACGCTCCGTCACGTGGACGCGAGCACTACCAGTTGGCAGTCTACCACTCTACCAGGCACCAGCTGGTCGCTTGATTGCGATTGCTAGCTCGCCAGCGGCCGCTCACGTATCATATCGCCGAGCCCGAACCGGATCACAGAACACAACAGAACAGTTTTGCATCGCCCCCGGCGTCGGCGTCGGCGTCGGCTCTCGCGACGCGCCGGGCACTGGGCACTGGGCACTGGGCACCGCGCGCTTTCGTGTCATGGACCGCTCGGCTCGCGACAAGGTTGACCACGCTGCTCGGGGTCTCTGTGACCGCGATGGGCGCTAGCTGATGGAAAGGATGCGTCTGGTGTGGCGACTCACCAAACAAGCAGAGCAGCTAGCCACCAACCCATCGACTCGACAAAACACTACTGCTATTAGCACGATCGATCAGATTATAGCAGTGCCTGCCTTCTTTGAGTAAACAACACATTTAATTCTCGTGACAAGCGTAACAACAACATGAGAGAAAATTACTACTACTGCAAATCACCTCGGCTGTGACTCTACAAACGTAATAAGTTGCAATATCTCGTGACAAGCCTTACATGCGCTTTATGGTGGGCTTTATATTAAAGCCCATGAGTAAAAGTATAAGGTGCAATATCATTTATTTAGTACCATATATTACTAACTGATGTGGAGGTAGAGAATTATATGCCCTATATATACTAATAACCCCTCCTATGAAAGGATGGCACACTAGAAACAACCGTAAGGGGGAGGCCTTGAGTAGTTTGGTCCTATCTAAGTGCCACCAGCGTGCACCAGTGATTCAGAGAACAAAATATCCCTTTGATCTTACATCGAGATACTTTTATAGATTGATTGAATTGATGTAACTGCGTAAGTCGCCGCATGTATAATCTTCTACGGTAACGATTTTTTGTGATTTATTTTATTCATTCCGCTATTACTTCATCGTGTTATATATATATGTATGCTAATTTACACATAGTAGTATAGTAGTTGAATTTTGGTTCTGTTACCATTAATCATGATTCATATTACAAATTTACATCATGCAAGTACCTGATGATGATCCAATAACCAGGACCTCCTTCAAAATTCATAGGCGTGTGGAGACATCGCTGACCCTTTGCGATCGTGATGCTGATTTAACAGCTTGTCAATCAGGACCTCGTTCACAATGGCTAGTCTGCTTGTCCCAAACAAGGATGTCCCTATTCCATCCCACTCTACCCAAAACCAAACACAAGTTCAGAATTACTCCTATGCCAGTTTTGATACGGCACGCGACCTCCGAAATTACGATTTCCCCGTAACCACGAACCTAGAAAAATAAGAACACAATTACGGCCGATAGTGAGAGGTGACACCGGGACGGCTGGTGGCGACAGCACTGGACTGGAGTAGGACAGCAAAAGAAACCGAGAAAAGAGACGAGGGGCGGTAAAGAATGGAGCAACCGGTGACTGACCAAGCTCCAGAACGCCAAGACCTCTTCTCTTTGTTTGATGTGGCAGCGGCACTGCACTTGGGCAGGCAGGCGCGAGTATATTCACCCCGTTCGCTAGAGCTACATTTCAACTATGAAAAAGTGTTTTTCTCTCATAACATATTAACGTAAATATCGGCGTAAGCCAAATTTCAACGTAATATTTTTGACTTTACGCGCACACACCGGAGCCGGAGCGGATACTGCTACCGCTGGAGATGAGAGAGAAATGCGAGCAGGCCGGTCGGCCGTCCCGTGCTGACTGCCACTGGTACACTGGACGGGGCTCGGCTCCGCTTGTCTTTTTGCGGAAGACTTGTGGCCGAGCGGCTTTTGGCAAGTGCTGGTGTTGCACGAGAAAGTCTCGGCCTTTTGATGAGAGGTCCGGCCTCTCCCTGCTTTACAGCCGGCCGGCCCGGCGGCCGCGGGAGAAGAACGTCCGCGAGAGAGATTTGTTTGCTTGCATTGCGGAGGGCCATGATGATTAGCTGAGGGCATAATAAAACTACTACAGTACGCACGTTAGGTGGTGCCGGCACTCCGGCTGTACAAATTAAAAGGGTAATGGTCCTGTTACCTGTGCTCCAACACGTCTTTATACTTCTACTAGGTAGCGTGTCTGTGTGTTGCGACGGAACAACTAAATTTTTGTACGTAAAATACACGGATCGTACGATAAAATATAATAATATTGTAAAAATAAATACCGACATTAAAGTGACATTTAATCCAAAAAAGCAAAGTTCGTGCCTGTACATTACTACAGGAACACAACAAATAAGACCACGGCAATCGAAGTCTAAATGTGTGTTATACATTTACCAAAAAAACGATGTTCGGAGTGTGTGTTTCGCGATGTGCCATAGCAAAGAAAACAAAGACAATAAGAGAGAAAACATATGATAAATGAACATGGCAAAACTTAACAAATAGATTTATTAGTTCTATATATAGGTTCATACCGTGTGTTGCTACGGGAACAAAAAAATAAAACAAATACAATCATAACAATTGAAGTCTAATAATGTTATACCTTTACCAAAGAAAAATAGATGCTTTGAGTGTGATTTTTGTGATGTGCGGTAGAGAAAACAAAGACAATAAGAGGAGCATGGAAAATATATGAGGAATGAAAATAGCAAAACTTAATTAACTGGGTTGCAAGCGCAATCTTATAGAAAAGCATGAGTGGACACAACGACTAATCCTTTCTTGGAAAAAATATGCACTAAACAGAGAAGTTCCGAACCAAAACATCCATAGGCTACATGTGCTCTTTGGCTGCTTGTTAAAGAGCCAGTGGCATGACATGTGAAAGTCTCCTCGAAGAGTCCACCTTGCTAGGAAGCTCTTGTTGCAGACTATGCCAATGCTTATGAAGCCTACGTGAGTCCAGCTTTTACTTTTATACAGGGATGCTTATATGCATACAATCCATAGGTTTAACATCACAATTATGGTAAGAAGACAAACAAATAGGTAACCTAGATTTTTTTTGGGAAAGTCACACAAAATAGTATGGTCTATAGCCTGAAACCAGGTGGAGCCATGTCCATTTGCTCAACAATTCTCATAACTTGGGTTGGAAACCCATATCAAGCCCTCTATCTTCCGTGCTTATAGGTCAAGATATCTAATTGATTGCAAAGATGCTCTTGCCTTTTCGACAAATCGACTAATCGACCAGGGGTGGCCACAGGCTACAAGAAAGTAAACAACGCTCTAGAAATCTCTTAACTGCACAAAGAGAAAACAAACTTAAGAAAATAATTTATGACAAACACATTGACCATTCCAGACCAAATGTATGGTGAAACATCTTAAATTTAAAATGGTAAATTTGGGTACTATTGTAATACGAGATTTTGTAACATTTTACGTGGCATCAATATTTATGCCCGTTTATAAGATTTGCCTTGACTGATATATTTGCATATTAAGTGATTGATCTGTTCACAGCTAGGCTAAGTGGGACGAGGATATGAGTGTTTTGATAATTATAGCCAAATGTCAATGTAGCATTGGGCTCCGTATAAATGTCATGTATATTTCGAGCTTGTGAGCACGTACATGAGAACAAAGGAAAATTGATCCTTGGTTGAGCAGGCTTGCATATAAAAAGGGCCAAATATTCGGATACATTTAGATAAGATAATATTATTATACGTGGCTGATTAATGTACATATACGAGCTAAGATGGTCATGGCCCATTTACAACTCAGCCCATATACAATTCAGCCCTTTATTATGTATACGGAATACGCGGCCGGCGGCAGTATAAACATAATTCTGTTTATTTGTTGGGCAAGTATATTCACCTATAGCGGCTTGGCTGCCTCCATGGGCACGTACATTACTGTACACAAGCATACGTGAACGCCATCTCCGATCCGTTGCACGTATAGAAGAATCTCAAGAAGATAAGCCTGGAAGATATGAAAGCGGATCAGCTTGCTCGGTCATCCCTAATCTTCGGAGCCACGACGCGAGAAGCTCTCCCCACGACCTAAGGTGGAGCAGTGGCGCTGGCCTTGGATTCCTCGGACCGTCGTTCCGAGGAGACCCCTGTCCGCTCGTCTATATAAGCAGGGCAGTTCTCTCCTAGCGGGGGGGGGGGGGGATCGATCAGAAGACCACCGCCGCTAGGCTGCTGCTCATATACACGCATTCCCATCTCATCAACCGCACCCACCACAGCACCACGCCGCCGCCGTCGCCGGTGACGGTTCCGCATCAAGGAAGGTCGACATCGCGCGCTGCCGAAGACCAACCTCATGGCTGCATCAAAGGGTGAGACTCCCCATCTGTGGGTTCTTTTATTTTGTTAGGTGTCTTGCTGGATACCTGATATGGGGATGAGTAGAGAAATTGGGGGTCAGGGGCCATTGAAGGTCCTGCCATGGCGTAGTTCTTGCAGTTGTCTGAGAAGGAGGATCTCAGGCGCATGAGATAGATGATTACCCGTCGTTGGTAAATGTAGAGGCCATGTTCAGTTAATAAGAGAGCATGTACTTTCACTGATTGATATCAGGAAAATAATTGGCTTTAGTAAAAGAGGGGAAGAAAGAAGAGTGTGCAGATTGCAGGATTTGCATATTGCAAATCATCGCCAACAGTAGTGATACTCATTGGTGGTCAGCATGTATAATATTCATGAGAGGTGTGCTATAGTCGGCCAAGAGTTCTGCTTATCCTTTGTCTAAAACAAATCAGTGACAATGCATTGAAACTCTTGAAGAATGCAGAGCAAGATAAGTTGCAGTGAGTGACCTGTTAGTAGTGTATGGCTCTAAACAACAAAGATAGAGTTTTGATCATTGCAGTACCTGTGCACAGTATGCTCTCAGCTGTTCGGCAAAGGTGCAGTGATGTTGCAGTAGAAGATTTGTAGAACCGAGAAGTTTATTCAGAGATCATTCTCTGAAGAATAAGGATGGCCCTGCTGCAGGGAAGACTTTCAGTAGATGTGTGCCTCAAATTTCAGAAGTTTGTGTACTGTGTAATAAGCAAGCAAGATGTAGTATACGCAGTAGTGAGGTAGTTAGCATGTGCTTTGAAATGTAAAGTCATCATGAGTTTAACAGAAAGAGATAGCATATATAGCGTAATTCAGCATGTTATATTCAGACATGACAGATTATTAGCGGCCTGTTGTGAATTTGGCCCAGTGATTCAAGAGTAGTTCTGACAATGCACTAATTTTGTAAACGTCATGGGCTGTGTTTGTGATGTGCTCCCTGTTGTGGCCTATATATATATATATAAATCAATTAGTCGATCAGCTTTCAGAATATGGTGCAGCAAATTGGTGTTTATGCACATTCATACTAGTGGTTCCTGACTGAACTTGTCAGTGTGATTAAGAAGTATAGCATAGTGACTGAGCTGCCGTCGTCTCCATCTCTATGCACGGCCAAATCAAAGCTCGGCGGACATGTGGCATTTGTGGTGAAGTTATGATTAAATTTCTAGACCGACGAGGCTAGGAAAAATGAGTTACCAGTTTACTTCGCGACCGACGAGGCCGAGCATTTCTTTTACGGACTTTACTCCAAAGTTCGTGACCGATGAGGCCGGATAGCATACGCCACAGACCGACGAGGCTGTGGCAATTTATTGTCGTTTAATATTGTGTCATTCGTCATGTATACTTGGAGACTACAACAATCAAGACCCAGGAAGCACAACCATCATCGCAGCTTAATCGGAGGTCTTCCATAGAAGTTTATCTATGGATGTAATTAACCGGTTTGTCTTACGAGACCCCGGGAATCAGTAACAACACAATCACTGATTTGGTTAGATGTATCGATCAGGCGCAATATGACGTAAAATCCCAAGGGGACTTGTACTCTGTAATTCCATGAAAGGATTAATATAATAAAGAGTTCTCTGTTTGTTCGTATGTTTGTTGTTCACTTTTGTATACTTGTGTATACTGGCACGCCCACACATTTATTTATTCATCCACGCATTTAGGACGCCTCCCTAGTCGGGAGTTTGTTTCCTTTTGGCGAAACAACTATATGCTGTGATTCATAACATGGAACTTCTTGAGGGTGCAATAATGCATCTGAGCTAAATACACCTTCATTAATGTCCATGTTCAAGGATTGAACATAAGGTTATCTAGATTAAAACTTTTATAAGTTGTTACTGTTAGCACATATGACAAACTCAATAGTCCTGAATGATGGTGTTTGGACCATGCTCCATTTTAGTTGTTAAAATAAGCACATGACTAATGCAACAAGTAATAGAACTAATCACACCAATATGAAACACGGCACATGAGCTACACCAAACATGGATATGAAGAAACAAAAAAAACCCTGATTGAGCACCTAAATGTGCCCATTCCCAGGATTTTTTAGCATTTTAAGGTCTATAGTACAAATAAGTTGATAGTCAATAAGCACAAGAAGCTAGCTCTAATGCTTAAAGCTTAGCTTGATAAATGCTAAAATCTCCCGCATGTGCACACATGACCAATAAAGCAGTAAAGCACCTTAGTCCAATAGGAGTTGTCCTAAAGCCTTTCATCTACAATTTTGACACTATCCAGCTTCACCCGTTGAAAAGGAGTCAGAGCTGCAGTAGACGAACAAAAAGGAAATTTATCACAATTCTGATATTGGTCAGACTAATGATGCCTACTTCAACTTGCTCTGAACAGAAAAGGCTACTGCTGGTGCTTTTTGTTATAAGATTAATGACAAAATAACATCCTCCAATAGTCAATGGACCAAATAAGATCACCCAGCATAATAAAATATAGGCAATGCCTCAGATTTTTGTTAACGTTGACTGAGATCCTATAAATTCTAATGTGATTTTGGTTTACCGTGGTGTATAATCAAGATCCTCTGTCAGCTCAATATTGCCTACTAAATTTGCAAAAATTATTGGTGACCCATTGGACTGAATAGCTGAATCCTCAGAATACAAATCAGCAACAAAATCCATATTTGATTTCTATTTGTATTTTTTTTCATTTAAAATGGAAACATGACTCAGAAGGCAGTAAAATAGACGAATACTTGGTCACATACTCACATTCAAATTTTACTTTTGGCATATCAGCTCAGGAAGCAAAAACATAACAATCCTGGTTGCAATAGGAAAACATTTTTACAATAGGGGCATGCCTTTACTTGTCATATCAGCATCAATGACAAGGCCTTTGTAATATCTCTATTTCTTCTACATACATATATGGCTAAATAGAAGCAACCCGACCCAAGCCATCTAATTGCAGCAAGCATGAATGCCGCTGAGCACTTAACATTTTAACTAAACTAAAATTTCACTGCGCAGTTCACACTCATGAGTTCTGAGCCATGAAATAGACAATGATTAGCAAGTATGCATTTTACCTCATAGTTGAAATGAACCACATCTATTAACAAGTAAGCGAATGATATGTCTGCACCTGCGTTCTAAAGCCTGCACATTCAATTGTCACGCAAAGGAGGTAAACTACCATGAACACACTCTAGTGATGACACCACCAACCTCCCTCTAATATCTTGGCCGAGCTGAGCTCCAAGATGTGGCAGAACCGTCCGAAATAACACACCTTCAGAGGCACTCGTCTTCCACCAGACACTAAGCACCCTGAGAGCAAGCTACATCGAGCGGATTCCGTCGAGTACACCCCAAGGGAGAACTCGAATGATCCACATTTTTCCTCCAGGATACAATAATGAGAACGAGTTTATAATACTTAATTCATTTCATACAACTAGAGTTCTTAGAAATACATTATTACAGTACCAAGTTCTGAGTGCGGAAATTAAATAGCGGAATTAAATAAACATCTATCGATGATATACAAGGATCTGTCTGTGCCCATCAGAAGAATCCTTCACACAACAACTACTCCTCAAGCTGCACCTGCAACTAGGGTAAATAAACCCTGGGTACACAATGTACTCGCAAGACTTATCCGACTAGTAGGAATAATTTCCTGACTCCAAAGGATATGATAAGCTTTGTGGTTTGCTGGGTTTCCCTTTCTGCAGAAAGCAATACTGATAGTGGATCCTTATGTATGTTTATTATTAGCAGTCATGATTAGTTCATTATTTAACCATTCTATGTAAGCACCTGTTCTACTTTCAAGCAAGAGTTGAGCAAACAGTTTCATTTCGCCACCTTTCATCTTTTAGTTCTTATTACGGTGGTAGACTGTAGACAAGCCGTACTGGATCGCCCCACGATTTGTGAATCAATGTGCCCAGCTGGGTACCCCAAAACACATGCCCCGCTTGTACCCCAAACACAAGCAGGACCAACCCACCACTCTCCTATCAAGGGGTCTAGGTCCCTGTCCAAACTTGGACTCCAAGCCCCCACACCTAAGTCCCAGACTCAGTGTGGTGCTTAGACCTCCACCATCACCGCCTCCAATCAGTCGGTCCGGAAAGAGCCAGAACCCATGACAAGAGAGTAACGGGTCTTCCTTGCTCCCATAAACAAGTATGTGCTTAGGATAATAAGTCTGTGACTTGCCTAGAACCTAATGCAACGGCCGGTCCTTAACTGACATAGACAGGGAAAACAGTGTAACCAAGCTATGCCCTGTTGGCTGCTGGACACAACCTCTTACACCCACCAATACCCATACCACATCCATGCTCGGTCTCTATATTTCCTTTCACCATTTTATTATGAGAGTGATAATAATAATCATCTATTGTGAGTAACAGCAGGTTACTCACGCTACCGAAAAACCTAAGCATAGCAGCTACTCGACCTATGCTAGTAGGACTTATAAGTAGGCATATCTATGCATGTAGTTTCCATAAAATGCCTGCAACGTAAATGCACATCACATATATATATCCAATGATTATTCAAAATAAAGGTTATGCACCGGGGCTTGCCTTGGGCAGGCGGGGTGTCAGCAAAGTCAGCAACTAATGGCTTCGAGGCGCCCTCCTGGATGAGGATCTCCTCCTCGTACTCCTCAATTATCTCCTCATACTTCTGCTTGCCCGTAGTCACGAACTCTACCAACTCGTTTTCTACATGCATGAAATGATGATACAACACTTAGTAAAACGGCAACAACAACTCTTAAAATAAGAATACATCTTCCAAGCTACTAAGCTAGCTCTAATGACTAAGATGGTAAGTTACCTATTATTCATACTAAACAGGTATGAAACATTTCACGTATTATCCTAGCAACTAAAGGCACCCTTATTTTTTATCATCGATTTAATATATATACTACAACAAGGAGTACTTAGCCACCATATTTCTCAACCTATTCTAAGGCTACAAAAATTATAGTGAGCACATAATAATCTAATGAACCTAATGTAAAAATTTCATGGCCAAAGTTATTCCCAATTTGCCATAAAAATTCCTATAATTATTAATCTAAATAACATTAACACTTTCAAATGATTTAATAAACCTTAGCATCAACATAGATATATATAAACTAACCATACTATCAGGTAGACAACATTTTTAGGAACTCAACAGAATTTATTTCACAATTTTTGGATACTTACATGAATTGATATTAATTTCCAAAGTTCAACTTAGAATGTAAAATATAAAGCTATTTCTATCTTCTATAAAAATAAAAAGCAAATTCAACCCGCGTGGCCCACACAAGGACGTGGCCCATCCGCGTGGAAATAGCCCGCGCCAAGGAGGCCCGCAAGCGCCGGCACTTTTGCGAAAACACCCCCGCGCTAAGACCGAATCAACCCGTAGTCCACAACACTATTTCTTGAGACAACACTTATGCAAATGAACCCTCGGAACATCTCTTCTTTAGAAATAGCTAGGTCCTCGGGCCACCCCCGCATGCACCGGCACAGCAGCGATGACACTGGGTAGCCATATCGGCCAACCGAGACCCACCCTGACCCAGATAGCGGGCCAATCAGCACCTCCAACCCTAGCGCCTACACTAGCCGAGGTTACAGGAGCGGCGGAGCTCGCGGAAGTGGCGACCATAGCGTGCGGCCATGCGCGACGGTGGTGCGACCATGCCGGCCAGCCACAGCCACTGTGGGGAGAGCTAGCTAACACTAAATCATCCCTATTATACCCTAGATGCGGCTGTGGTGATGGTTTGGCTGAGAATTTCCCTGAACCGAGCTAGCCACGTGCGGCGGTGGAATGTGGCGGCGCACTGTGGTGACACAGTCGCGTCAGCGACCAAGGCGAGCCGGTAGCGACTGGGCTGAGGTGCATGGGGTAAAGGAAGGATCTAGGTGAAGGTAGTGGTACAATGAATTGGGCAGTGGGCGACGAGCGAGCGAGCTGTCTGTGCTCACGGCCAAGCACGACCTTAACGGCTCGCCGGGGCAGAAACGCCAAATTGGCGCCCGGCCGACCGCCATCAAGGCTGCGGGTGGCATAGGTGGTGAGGGGACAAGAGAGAGTAGGTGCAGATGAGGCAAATTGAATAGCAGTGACTTATTTCTGGCGCACTCATGGCGCAAGGCGACGACGACGGCAGAGAGAAAAGCAGGGGCACGCGGGTGGACGGGACGACAGCGGGGCTCATCCAGGATTCAACTAGTGTGCGTCTTAGCGGAGTGCGGTTATCATGGCCAAGGGACCCTCATCCCAAGCACAGTGGACGAGCGAGTGCATCGGTGATAGGCCATGGCCCATGCACTGCGGCGCCATTAATGGCGTAGCGACGATCTTCATGGCCACGTGCGAAAGGCATCCACCCGGCCAAGGAGAGGCAGCACAGCGCAGGCGTGTAGACGCGACACGACAACAGCGGCAGCGACACGGTGAGGCAGAGCAGCCAGACGGTAGCAGATCGGCCAAGGCGTCGGGCCTGTGTCGGCAACGGTAGCGACACAGCGGGGCAGAGCGGCCAGGCCAACTGACCCCAAGCGTCCCGCCGAGTACGGTGGTGCGCGTGTGTGCGTGCGTGCTTGTGTGCGTCGGGCGAGCCGACGCTGCGACGCCATGCCCCCGAGGCATGGTGACTATGCCCATGCTAGGAAACCGGACAAGGGCATGTCGTGCATGGTTTTTAAAGCATTCTAAAAATCTAAACCTTTGATCCAGTCGCCAAACCACCTTTGCTATACCTAATAGGGTATATTAGGCTACCAAAATAGGCCATGACACTACTCTTCTTCTTAACTAAATTTTTCTACAAAAATTGTTGAACACAGCAATGTCTACCCTTTCCATAGTTCAAGAAATTTTCTAAGTTCTGAGTTTAACTCTATATCAACTTGCATTTCTAAGCTATTGGAAATCTGAGCTAGTAATATTGTTTTTCGACCGCAGGTATTTCATCGTCATCTATAAAGTTTGTACTTTAAACTTTATTCAAGTATCACATAGATGTTCTATAGCATTTTTACTTAATAAAAATTGGTTTTAAACCCTAAGTGATACAACATGATTATTAAATTAACTTTCGTTATGCATTTCCAATGATCGTTTTGAGTCACGGAACTAGATCTACAACCTATATTATATGCATTAACACATAAATATGATGCTCATGACATGTTTTAGAAAATGGTTTACAGTGTAACATCGAGGGTGTTATAAATCTACCCCCCATAAATAAAATCTCATCTCGAGATTTCATGTGCCTAGTGTAGGAAAAGAGATAAGAAATACATTTCAATGTAAATAACTACCCCAGTAAACTAGAAAGAAGGTGGGGATAATGCTTTAAAATATAACTTTCTTGCTCCCACGTCGCTTCATCCTCCGAGTGATTTTGCCACTGAACTTTATAGAATTTCACCACACTATGTCTAGTCACTCTTCCTTTCTCATCTAAGATCTTGATAGGATGCTCAATATAAGTCAAGTCATGCTAGAGGGGAAGTCCTTCAATTTCCACAACTTCATCAGGAACCCGCAAACATTTCTTCAACTGAGATACGTGAAACACATTGTGTACCGCCGATTAAATATCTAGAAGTTGGAGACGATAAGAAATTGGGCCACACTGCTCCAAAACCTTGTAAGGACCCACATATCGAGGGGCTAGCTTGCCATGGACACCAAACCAATGAACCCCTCTCATAGGAGACACCTTAAGGTACACATGATCCCCAACTACAAACTGCAAAGGCCTTCTGCGCTTGTCCGCATAAGTTTTCTGTCGGCTTTGAGCTGCCTTCAAATGACTCTGAATAATACTGACTTGCTCATGAGCTTCTTTGATGAAATCAGGCCCAAAATATCCATGGTCTCTTAGTTCAACCCAATTAAGGGGTGTTCTACATTTCTTTTCATATAGAGCTTCAAAGGGTGCCATACGAATGCTTTCTTGATAGCTATTGTTGTAAGAAAACTTAGCTAAGTTCAAGCATTCATCCCACTTCTCAAGAAAAGAAATGGCACAAGCTCTCGACATATCCTCAAGTACCTAATTTACCCTTTCTGTTTGGCTGTCAGTTTGTGGATGATAAGCTGAACTTCTGAGGAGACTAGTACCAAGACATTCCTAGAGTTGCTCCCAAAAATGAGAGACAAAGACTGACCCTCTATCAGAGACGATAGTAAGAGGAACTCCATGCAGGGTCACAATCCGGTCAAAATACAACTTAGCATACTTTCTGGCGGAATATCTGGTATCCACCGGGAGAAAATGAGTGGACTTGGTAAGGCGATCCACAATGACCCAAATAGAGTTATAACCCTTAGACGTGCGGGGTAAACCCACAATGAAATCCATGGAAATATATTTCCATTTCCAAACTGTGATAGGCAAGGGTTGCAAAAATCCTAGGGTATGCGTATGGTCTGCCTTAACCCTACCACAAGTATCGCACTCCGCGACATACTTGGTGATATCCTCACTACACCATAACCTACTTTTCTCTACAGTTATGTGTTGGTAAAACTAGCCTTTTGACAACACATAAAGTGTCGGCAATGATATACCTTTTTTAGGTCACCTTAACTGTCGCCAATAATAGTGTAAGGCTACATGTTATGTGTCGGCGTTTATCCTTCCAACCTAAAAAGTGTCGGTGAAAGTTTTAAGACAAACAAACTGTCGTCGTAGCCTAAGCAAACCACTGTCAAAGTGTCGTCGAAGGCTATGCACCGAAGCAAATAAGATGATAGTGTTGGGCAGGACACCACGCGCCAAAAGAGAGGTGTGCGCAGGAGCTAAAATGCTAAATGTTGAGCCCACTAAAATAGGTTGCCTCAGAACCCATCCCCATTCGTCTCTCCTACTCATGCGACTCGAGGAAAAAAACCAGCAGCCAACAGAGACCAACGTCGCCGGCCACCAGCAGAGATCGACGCCGCCGGCCACCAGTAGATCTCCTCCACGGGCTAGGCGCCATCAGTAGCCACTGCTGCCGTCTCCCATTCCTGCCACAGCCAAACTCCCTGGCTGGATCCCCACAGCCCCCCTCCCTAGGCCCCCATCGCCGAATCCAACAACGACGCCACCCCAGTCCCTAGCCCCCCGTCACCCTAGCCTGCCGCCTCCCAAACCCACCGCCCCCAAGCCCACCGCCTCCCAAGCCCGCCGTCCCCAAGCTCGCCGTCGCCCTAGCCCACCGCCGGCCAGCAAAAAGCGGTGCTGCCGCCGCATCCCCATCCGATCTGGGGTGTCGGCTCCTCCTTCCGCAGGCTTGGATTCTCGACTATCAGCGACCAACCCAGGTACGGACAATTCCTCCCATGTTCTTGAACGAGGAATGATTCTAGCTGCGTGTTCTTGATCCTTTCCCATCGGTTTGAGCATGCTGCTGTGGCGGCCGTGACCAGCACCGGAGATCTTGGCGGCTGTGATCTTGGAACGAATCCAACTCCAAGGTGAGATATTCGATCTGCTGTCAAATACGCCCTCTTTAGTATGTAGTTTAGCTCCAAACGATGTGCACTCTCTGTTAGATGTGCTTTGTGTTTTGCAAATGTCTATTTGCAGGAATTACGCTGAAGATTGAATGCATTGCAGAATAGATTTTTTGAAATATTGCCGGTGCTATATAACATGGTATGCTAGTGGAGGGTCCAAAAATCAAACCTTTTTTCAGAATTTGTTGGGATCTGGGTAGTTGATTTTATATGAAGTTTTTCATTAGTTTATCTTGCTCTGTACATGTAGTAATTGGACATATTGCAGTCTTCCTTGAAATGTCTGTTTGCGAGGCGAGGTTAATTATAATTAGTCAAGAGTCTTATTTGCAATTGTTTGAGTAATGCAATTTTTAGTTATAAGGTATGATTCTGAAAATCCTAAGAACTGGTACAAAATACCAGCGTTACAATCTAGTATAGACCACTGTCTTATCAGTACTGCTGCATATTTTTTCATCAGTTAAATAGCTCATCATCAGATTCAAAAGCACTCAGTTCGCACTCAGTTTTAGTTTCCTCTGTTTCTTCAGGTGAAAAGATGTCATTTTGACTAGTTCAGTAAATTCTTGTACATGGCATTCTTGTTTTGATTAGTGGTTTGGTCTGGCCTATGTACTGCAGCTTTGTTGGATCTATGCTAGTGTTTTGATTTTATATATATATATATATATATATATATATATATATATATATATATATATATATATATATATATATATATCAGCCTCTTACAACTTCCTGTCGCAATTAGTTGCTCAGATCTGCTTTAATCTGAAACTGTCCCTTGCCGCTGGCAGCATTGCCGTCCTTAAGTCACAAGAGTATGCCCTTAGGAAATTTCAGATTTAATCATAAGTATGTCCTTCTTTGATACGCTGTAGCACAACTCTAAAATTGCCTTACGAAATTTCAGCTATCTATGCTGTAGTAGCTTTGTATTTTAACAGGCTTACAACAATGCTGTGATTTTGGGAGAGTGGGTAGTCTGTGTTAGGTTTAGGATATGTCCAATCTGGAGCCTATCTGTCAGGAGCTAAATCCTTTGAAAACTACCATAAGTGCTTGCTCTATGTTATTCATTGTTATTAAAATGTCTTTTTCTGAAAACTGAGTGAATAGTCGACATCTACTCATGAGTTATTGATATTTGTACTACTTTCACTCTATTTTTTTCAATTGCTTTCTGATTCAATTCCTTTATCTTCTATTCTTGAATTGCTCAGCGATCGTTTGAGATGCAGGTTACGAGTAAAAACTGCTACTGAAATAAGCAATTGATCCTACTACTTTTACAGTGCACCATGGACGGCAAGAACTGCAGGCGTAGTCTAAAGATGCAGCGATGAGTTTGCTTGCTGGCTGCTGCAGGCGCAGGCAGCAAGCTCAACCTGCACACAGGTCTGGGTTCAAATAGCATAGTGGACTGGGTTGGTGTGGTTGGAACAATCCAATTGGTGGGCTGGGTTGGTTTTTAAGGTTGAGATCATCACTAATGGTTGGGGGTGGGTTCAGATAGGATTTCACACCATTACCAGCTTTACATACGTTATAAGGATCAATACATATTTAGAGCTTGTTATGAACTTATG
Organism: Miscanthus floridulus; assembly: GCF_019320115.1. NCBI lineage: Eukaryota > Viridiplantae > Streptophyta > Magnoliopsida > Poales > Poaceae > Miscanthus > Miscanthus floridulus. Next base: position 72,208,175 of record NC_089592.1, read on the forward strand.
ATATGATTCACACCCTCCAATTCATAGATACTGTTTGCTGAAAAAACTGAACTTTCTCACAAGGTTCTAGTTTGTTTAACACAACAAATCCCAAACTTTTAGATTGTGGTTGACATGATAGAATATGAATCAAATGTGATAACTTTCCTATTTAAAAAGCTGTCACAAAGTAATACTAATCCATGTGTCTATACTGTTTAATGTGGTAGCTGCCCTTAGCTTATTGGTTGCTCCTCGGTTCAATAGAAGCTATCCAGCTATAGTGTAGAAGCGAGTAAATGCTATGAGAATTGGTGTTTTTTCCTAAGAGTTACAATCATTTTAGAAGGATCTGTATGAATACCAAGATTATTCATGGCTACGCCATTGATGTGCATGGGCCAAAATATTTTCTCTTTATCCTAGTCATTGGTTGTAAAAAGTTTTGACAATCAGTATAAGCTTGGGTGCTTTGCTTTGTGCTTGTATTTCTCACAATTTGTTTCCTGCTGCATGTAGTGAGAGTTTGTATGAAGACGAGGAGTTTGTCCAGAGGTAGCTTTTAGCACTAGTTGCCCCTATGGTGTTTTTCTACTTAGCCGAGCTAAATGGCGCTCTGTCGTATGCACTTGGTGGTGGACCCCTGTTTGATGTTTCTGACGACTCTGATTACGCTCAAACACTGTTAGGTAATCTGCCTGGTGCCTGCATTATGACCAGTTAATTGTTGATAGCACTAAAAGTACTGTGTTAAACATTACCTCCTTTGCCCTGTTTCTTTTTTTCAGCAAAAGCTTTGGATGAATATGCTGCCATCGAATCAAGGGCCACTGGGGAAAAAACGATGGACAGTGGCTGCAGGCTATTGTGGAAAGGATGCTAGACAAGTATGATAGTTTCCTCATGGTCCATTGTTTCTTAGTTTGTTAGAAATGCAGCTCTGAGCTCACACATGCATGATTGCCTTCCAGGTGCATTCTTGATGGAAAATATCAACAGGCCATGGGTATGTTAGTTACCACGAATATCGATTCGAGGTAGGCATTCTATGGATGACTGGGACTATAAATCCTGCCAATCGATTCAACCGCTTGTGATTGGCACATAACTACTGTGCACAAAATATTAGAAAACCATCTTGTGTTCTAACTCATTGTTTCTGTATTTTCGGATTCTACAATGTCTTGTCAAAATATATCAGAATTTGTTGGGATCTAGGTAGTTGATTTTATATGAAGTTTTTCATTAGTTTATCTTGCTATGTACATGTAGTAATTGGACATATTGCAGTCTTCCTTGAAATGTCTGTTTGCGAGGCGAGGTTAATTATAATTAGTCAAATGTCTTATTTACAATTGTTTGAGTAATGCAATGATTAGTTATAAGGTATGACTCTGAAAATCCTAAGAACTGGTACAAAATACCAGCGTTACAATCTAGTATAGACCACTGTCTTATCAGTACTGCTGCATATTTTTTTCTTCAGTTAAATAGCTCATCATCAGATTCAGAAGCACTCAGTTCGCACTCAGTTTCAGTTTCCTATGTTTCTTCAGGTGAAATGATGTCATTTTGACTAGTTCAGTAAATTCTTGTACATGGCATTCTTGTTTTGATTAGTGGTTTGGTCTGGCATTCTTGTACATGGCTTGCCACTAACACCCTTCCCCAGATTCTTGTTTTGATTAGTGGTTTGGTCTAGCATTCTTGTTTTGATTAGTGGTTTGGTCTAGAATCCTCGTCCATGTCTTTTTGCATAGGGTGATCGTGATTCTGCAAATTGCATTGGGTTCTTTGTTTACCTGTTGATGATGCGTGAGAAAATCTCCTAGTGCTCTAGTCTCTAATCCCATATTAATGATTGATGAAACCTATTCCCTGGAGATCATATCATGTGGGTGGATTAACATAAAATTTCACTCTACCATATTTTAGTCTTCCATAGAACATGCAGTCCCTATCATGTGTGCTTTTGGGTAGATCATGACAAATGCTTTACTTCAAGTTAAAATAGCGCATTAGATTACTTGGTTCATAGGAGATGCATGTTGGCTTAATATACTTAAGTTTACACACAACAGATAAAATATTTCAGAGGAAGATAAGCTTTTGGAACGAAGCTTTGCAATTTGTAGATGGTTCTCAGTTTCCTCTGGTTCTAAATATTCTGATTATTTTGGAATTTTGCATATTGTGCATTTCATATTAGGAGAAAATGGTGTTGGGTTATTCCTCAGGAATGCTAAAAATACTCTTGTTTTCCGCGTCGATGTGTTGGAAGCTGAACTAATTTCTATGAAGAAGGTACTTTTATTTTCTTAAAGAAAAAAAAGTAGTTGTAAGCTGATTACCAGGTTGACCCTAGTTTGGTATCTTAAAATTTAAGTATATGTTGTAGCTTCATTGTGAGGTAATAATATTTTTCTCAGCCATGTTAGTTACATCCAAGAATTTGGTTGTTCACTAAATTTCTTGATAATTTGTTGTATCAGAACCAGACGTGAAATCCTAGATTGATACATGGAGTTCATGAAACAATTAATAGAAAATGCTACTTTTCCTGTACTGACATTTGTTTCTCTCGTGAGCAGGTCTTGTATGAGACATTGATTCGGTAGGATGAGCTGCTTGCATATATTGACCAACAACAGACAGCCAAATTTTGTGTAAGTAACGGCCGTTCGTATAGTTTGCCTTTTCGTTTCAAGAGCATACCATTTTAATGCTTCCCTCTTCTAGTCAATGGTACCAAGTACGCAATCTCATATTTGTCCATCCATCATTTGCAGCGGCAGAAGTTCTGCTTCTAAGGGCCTGTTTGGAGGGGCTTATCAGCCCTGGCTCCGAGCACTGTAACAGAGTATTGTGGCGGAGCCGCCGGACCCTTAGAACGCTGGCTCCTCCGGCTCCTCCACTTTGCAGTTGTATTTTGCCGAAGCCTGAGCCGGCTAGCTCCGTGTTACAGTGTTGTACAGTGTGCCTGTGCAGGGAGCTGGAGCCGGTGAGAGCGGGTGCCAAACAGCCTCGAAGTACTGGAGTACCTGCCACCTATTTTCTTCTCTTTGGAGATGGCATGCTGCTATTGTGGACGCAGTATACTTGCAAATATCTTGGTATTTTTTTTTCAAATATCTTCGTATTTTGTTGCAGTGTAAAGAATTACAATTTTTAGAAATAGATAGGATTGATGAGCAGGGTGTATGTATGGAAGATCTAATATATTATTTATACAAAAATCAAGTGAATTTGTTCAATGTGATGCCTTCTATATGAGCAAAAGTGGATTTGTCAAATTATTTTAATTATAATTATATCTATGTAGTTTTGCCGATAATTTTTTTTGGTAGGGTATGGTTTGTAAAATACCTTGGAAATGGTTTGGCCAACATACAAACTGTCGGGAAAGATCTTAACTGTCGGCGTAGGTCTTAACTGTCGGCAAAAGGTTAATTGTCGGCAAAGGTTTCAACTGTCGGTGTAGGTAGACCGTTTGCCTACACATAAAGTGTCGGGGATTCTGTTAACTGTCGGCAAAAGTTTCACCGATGGCTTCTAGCGCGACTGTTTCTAAACTATCGGCAAAACTTTTCACGGGAGGTTATCTATCGGCAAAGGTGCCCTTTGCCTACAATAGAAAGTGTCGGCAAAAGTATGTTGTGTTATAGTGCCTGCTTCATATTGGACCGCCAATACAACTGGCGCAAATCATAGTACATCTTGTTACTTCCTGGATGGATGGACAACTTGAAATGATGAGCTTCATTCAAAATCTTTCTTCTAATCTCCTCATTTGATGAAACCACCAAACTGTTCCTGAATCTTACTACACCTTGCTCATCAATGCAAAACTGAGGACCACACCCTTCGGTAATTAACTTCTTGACATGAGGATTTTCTGAAGTGTCTTGCCTTTGCTTTCTCATAATTTACTCAATCAAATCTAAAACTAGAGCATCGTGAGCTAGCACCTCAGCATGGTTGAGAGATAAATGTGTTTCTTCAACCTGATATGACTTCCGACTCAAAGCATCAGCTACCATATTAGCTTTTTCAGGATGGTAATGAACCTCCAAATTATAATCCTTAATTAATTCCAGCCATCTCCTTTGCCTCATATTTAACTTAGACTGAGTGAAAATATATATTTGAGGCTCTTGTGATCCGTAAAAATGTGTACCTTATTTCCCAACAAATAATGCCTCCAAATTTTTAGAGTGTGGGTCACAGTAGCCAACTCTAAATCATGGGTGGGGTAATTCACCTCGTGGTTTTCTAGCTGACGTGAAGCATAAGCTATCACACGTCCATCCTGCATAAACACACATTCTAACCCCATCTTCGAGGCATCACAATATACATCAAAAGGTCTGTCAATATCTGGTTGGGCAAGAACAGGAGCAGTGGTAAGAAATTTCTTCAGAGCTTGGAAAGCTTCTTCATAAGCCGGGCTCCATGCAAACTTGACATCTTTCTAGAGCAACTTGGTCATCGGTTGGGCTATTTTGGAGAAGTCAGGAATGAAACGACGATAATAACCAGCAAGACCAAGGAACTGATGAATCTGATGCACCGACTTGGGAGATTTCCAATTTAACACATCCTACACCTTGCTTGGGTCTACAGAGATACCTTCAGGTGTCAGAACATGTCCCAAAAACTATACTTGATCTAACCAAAACTCACACATGTTGAATTTGGCATATAGCTTGTGTTCCCTTAATCGAGTCAGTACTATTCGAAGATGTTGGGCATGCTCTTCCTTGTTCTTGGAATATATGAAGATATCATCAATGAATACTACTACAAACTTATTCAACTCTGGCATAAAGATGGAATTCATGAGATACATGAAGAATGCAGGAGCATTGGTGAGACCAAAGGACATGACCAGGTATTCATATAGCCCATACCTAGTAGAGAAAGCGGTCTTTGGTATATCTTGCGGTCAGATCTTGATTTGATGATAGCCTGAACGAAGATCAATCTTGGAGAACACCTTGGCACCAGCTAGTTGATCGAACAAAGTATCAATACAAGGTAAAGGATACTTGTTCTTAATGGTTACCACATTGAGAGGGCAGTAATCCACACACATCCAAAGAGTGCCATCCTTCTTCTTCACAAAAATGGCTAGACAACCCCATGGTGAAGAGCTAGGGCGAATAAATCCCTTCTCTAATAATTCCTCTAACTGCTTCTTCATTTCAGCCAATTCCTTCGGGGCCATGAGGTATGGGCATCGGGAGATAGGGGCAGTGCCAGGTTCTAACTCAATGGAGAACTCCACATCTCTATCCGGTGGCAACCCAGGTAGATCTTCAGGAAAAACATCCGAGAACTCACATACCATAGGAATAGAGGCAAGATCGGGAGAAGCTTCAACATGAGCAGCAACAGGTAAGGCTGGATCTATGGGCATAAGAAGAGACATCCTATCCTCAGAAGAAGGAAGCCATAACTCAACAACTCTCTGCTTCAGATCCAAGACTACCCCATATACACACAACTAGTTTATTCCCAGAATTGCATCAATGCCTTGCCCAGGCAGCACCATGAACTGGAGACGGTAAGTGTGAGTGGCTAACACTAATCCAATTGTGTCCGTCCGAGTATTAACGCACAATTGCGTACCCAGAGTACTGATTCTATAGGCAATAAGTATAGCCATAAGAGATATACTGTGCCTTAGTGCAAACCCCATGCTCATAAATGAATGTGATGCACCAAAATCGAACAACACATATGCTAGATGGGAATCTATGGTAAACATACCAGCCATCACTAGTTCATTCTGCAAGATTTCCTCAGCCTCTGTGAAGTTAACTTGCCCAGAGCAGCTCACGGGAACCTTCTTCTTAATAATCGGCCACTTAATCAGACAGGAGTTAGCTGAGGGCTAAGCAGACTATGCAGGCTAATTCTACAAACACTCCTAAGCATAGTGGCCCTCCTTACCACACTTGAAACAAGCACCAGGCTTGTTACCCTACCCCTAACGAGGTGGGGCCTGCTGTCCTTGGTGCTGCTGTTGTTGTTGCTGCACATGTAGAGTAGGTGCATGGTACTGGGTGGAAGGTGCCTGGTAGGTCTGCTGAGGCTAGCGGAACGAATGCCCACCCGAAGATTGATAGGGTACTCGCCTGACAACATGTACCTTCTGAGCCTAGGGGTGACTAGAAGACCCAGTAGCCACCCGCTTACGCTTCCACTCAGCCTGAGAGTCACGCTGCAGTCCTTACATGGCAATAGCAACATTCATCATAGCACCAAAGGTCTGGTAGTTTTTAGTGTACAGGTCCTTCTACAGACTGCAAGAGAGGTCGCGATAGAAATGGTCCCTCTTCTTCTCATGAGTATCGATGTGAGTCCTAGCATACTATGACAGATGGTTGAACTTGTTTACATAGTCCATCACAGACATGCTCCCTTACCTTAGGTCTAGAAACTCTATCAACTTCCTGTTTAGAACACCAATAGGAATGTAATACTCTCTGAAAGCAGCAGTAAACTCCTGCCAAGTCACACGGTGATCCACCGTCTGCATGGCATTGAACATGTCCCACCATGCACTGGCAGAACCCAACAGCTACTGCACTGCAAAGCGCACCTTCTGCTCCTCAGTTATAGTGAGTAGTAGAAACTTCTGCTCCAGAATATGAAGCCAATGCTCTGCATCTAGAGGCTCAGCAATCGGCGTGAACATGGGTGGGTGTGTCTTCAAAAAATCCTAGTATGAGCAGGGTCCTTTGGGACCACGGGCACCACCCTCGTTCCCACCATTGCCTCTGTGGCCTCCACAGGCGAAGCCACCGATAGCCTGTGCTAACAGCTCCATGGCATGGGCTCACTCACGACGAGCAGCCAACATCTCTGCCATCATGTCCGCATGAGTCATCAGAGGTGGTGGTGGTAGAGGAGGAGAAGCCAGAAGTGGGGCGTCATGGCTCTCCCCATTGTTGTTCTCATTGCCCCGGCCACTTTCACCTTGGCCTTCGCCAAAACCATGGCCCACTCCGGCACTGGTGCTCCCGCGACCAGAGCTCAGGTTTATCTATAAACACATAGGAACCAACCATTAGGGACAACCCTCCAGATCAGGAATAAAAGATTAGAGAAATGATAAGACGTATATTTTAGCATTCTTTTAGTTTATCCTATCCATTTACTAGTCCAATTTATACGTGTATGGAGAGTTTAGTTTAAGCAAGATTCTCTTTTCAGATGTATGCATCGGCCTACCCGTTCACTCAAGCCAGAATATAGCGGCATTCGCAAAAATTTTCGGCACATCGCACACTCACTTTCCGCTTGCTAAACGATTCTTAGGCAGTGTAAGTTAGTGTACCTACAGAAAACTAATTAGATAAAACCAGTGCCACTATCCTAGATAGACCATATTGCTAGGGCTTATACTTATTTACATAATTTCATCGCATCCTACTTTTCACAAAACTTTTGTTGGTCAAATTTTAGGTTTTGAAAGGAGTTACGAAACTCGTAGGTCATTATTGGTTCCGGTGCCACCTGTGGCAAAACCGTCCAAAATAACACACCTTCGGAGGCCCTCGTCTTCCACCAGACACTAAGCACGGCGAGAGCAAGCTACATCGGGTGGATTCCATCGAGCACACCCCAAGGGAGAACTTGAATGATCCACATTTTTCCTCCAGGATCCAATAATGAGAACGAGTTTACAATACTTAATTCATTTCATACAACCAGAGTTCTTAGAAATACATTATTACAGTACCAAGTTTAGAGTGCGGAAATTAAACAGTGGAATTAAATAAACATCTATCGATGATATACAAGGATCTGTATGTGCCCACCAGAAGAATCCTTCACACAACAGCTACTCCTCAAGCTGCACCTGCAATAGAGGTAAATAAACCCTAAGTGCACAATGTACTCGTAAGACTTATCCAACTAGTGGGAATAATTTTCCAACTCCAAAGGATATGATAAGCTTTGTGGTTTGCTGGGTTTCCCTTTCTGTGGAAAGCAATACTAATAGTGGATCCTTATATATGTTTATTATTAGTAGCCATGATTAGTTCATTATCTAATCATTCTATGTAAACACTTGTTCTACTTTCAAGCAAGAGTTGAGCAAACAGTTCCATTTCGCCACCTTTCATCTTTTAGTTCTTACTACGGTGCTAGACTGTAGACAAGCCGTACCGAATCGCCCAGCGATTCATAAATCAATGTGCCCAGCTGGGTACTCTAAAACACATGCCCTGCTTATACCCTAGGTAAAAGCAGGACCAACCCACCACTCTCCTATCAAGGGGTCTAGGTCTACGTCCAAACTTGGACTCTAAGCCCCCACACCTGAGTCCCAGACTCAATGTGGTGCTTAGACCTCTACCATTCCCGCCTCCAATTAGTCAATCTGGAAATAGCCAAAACCCATGACAAGAGAGTAACGAGTCTTCTCTGCTCCCATAAACAAGTATGTGCTTAGGATAATAAGTTTGTGACTTGCCTAGAACCCAATGCAATGGCCGGTCCTTAACCGACATGGACAGGGAAAACAGTGTAACCAAGCTATGCCCCGTTGGCCGCAGGACACAACCTCTTACACCCACCAATACCCATACCACATCCCTGCCCGATCTCCATTTTTCCTTTCACTATTTTATTGTGAGAGTGGTAATAATAATCACCTAACGTGAGTAACGATAGGTTACTCACGCTACCGAAAAACCTAAGCCTAGCAGCTACTCGACCTATACTAGTAGGACTCATTGGTAGGCATATCTATGCATGTATTTTCCATAAAATGTTTGTAACATACATGCACATCACACACGCGCGCGCGCGCACACACATATATATATATACAATGATCATTCAAAATAAAGATTATGCACCATGGCTTGCCTTGGGCAGGCGGGATGTCAGCAACTGATGGCTCTAGGGCGCCCTCCTGGATGAGGATCTCCTCCTCGTACTCCTCAATTATCTCCTCGTACTCCTGCTCGCCCGCAGTCACGAACTCTACCAGCTTGTTATCTATATACATAAAATGATGATGCAACACTTAGTAATACGACAACAACAACTCTTAAAATAAGAATACATCTACCAAGCTACTAAGCTAGCTCTAATGACTAAGACGCTAAGATACCTATTATTCCCACTAAACAGGTATGAAACATTTCACGTATTATCCTAACAACTAAAGGCACCCTTATTCTTATCACCGATTTAATATATATACTACAACAAGGAGTACTTAGCCACCATATTTCTCAACCTATTCTAAGGCTACATAAATTACAGTGAGCACATAATAATCTAATGAACTTACTATAAAAATTTTATGGCCAAAGCTATTACCAATTTGCCACAAAAATTTCTACAATTATTAATCTCAATAACATTAACACTTTCAAATGATTTAATAGACCTTAGCATCAACACAGATATATATATAAACTAATCATACTATCAGGTAGACAATATTTTTAGGATCTAAACATAATTTATTTCACAATTTTGGATACTTACATGAATTGATATTAATTTCCAAAGTTCAACTTAGAATGTAAAATATAAAGCTATTTCTATCTTCTATAAAAATGAAAAGCGAATTCAACCTGCGCGGCCCACTAGCGAGTGGCGCGGCCCACATAGGACGCGGCCCATCCGTGTAGAAACGGCCCATGACGGGGAGGCCCGCGCGCGCTGGCACTTTTGCGATAACGCCCCCACGCTAAGACCGAATCAACCCGTAGTCCACAACACTATTTCCCGAGACAGCACTTATGCAAATGAACCCTCGAAACATCTCTTCTTTACAATAGCCAAGTCCTCGGGCCACCCCACGCGTACCAGCGCGGCGGCGATGGCACTGGGTAGCCACGCCGGCCAACCGAGACCCGCCCCGACCTATATAGCGGATCGATCAGCACCTCCAACCCTAGCGCCTACACTAGCCAAGGTTATAGGAGCGGCGGAGCTCACGGAAGTGGCGACCACGGTGTGTGGCCATGCGCGACGGTGGCGCGACCACACCGGCCAGCCACAGCCACCGTGGGGAGAGCTAGCTAACGCTAAAGCATCCCTATCGTACCCTGGTTGCGGCTGTGGTGATGGTTTGGTCGAGAATTCCCCAAACTAGGCTGGCCTTGTGCGACGGTGGAATGCGGCAGCGCACTGCGGTGACATGGTCACGTCAGCGACCAAGGCGAGCCGGTAGCGACTGGGCTGAGGTGCGTGGGGTGAAGGAAGGATCTAGGCGAAGGTAGTGGTACAGCGAATTGGGCAGTGGGCGACGGGCGAGCGAGCTGTGCGCGCCCACGGCCAAGCGTGGTCTTAACGACTCACCATCAAGGCTGTGGGTGGCACATGCGGAGAGGGGACAAGAGAGCGTAGGTGCAGATGAGGCGAATTGAATACCGGTGACTAATTTCTAGCACCCTCGTGGTGCAAGGCGACAGCGGCGGTAGAGAGAAAAGCAAGGGCATGCGGCCGAATGGGAAGGTAGCGGGGCTCGGCCAGGATTCGATTGGTGCGCGTCTTGGCGGGGTGCAGTTGCCGTGGCCGAGGGACCCTCATCCCAAGCGCAGTGGACGAGCGAGTGCGTCGGTGACAGGTAGCGACGGCGTGTATGGCCACGTGCAAAAGGCATCCGCCCGGCCAGGGAGAGGCAGCGCAACGTAGGAGTGCAGACACGACACGACGACAGCGGTAGTGACACGACAGCGGATCGGCCAGGGCGTCGGGCCCGCGACGGCAACGGCAGCGACACGGCAGGGCAGAGTGGCCAGGCCAACCGGCCCCCAGCATCCCGCCGAGAGCGGCAGTGCACGTGCGTGCGTCGGGTGAGCCGACGCTACGATGTCGCGCCCTCGAGGCACGGTGACCGCGCCCACGCGAGGAAACCGGCCGAGGGCATGTCGTGCACGGTTTTTAAAGCATTCTAAAAATCTAAACCTTTGATCCAGTCGCCAAACCACCTTTGCTATACCTAATAGGGTATATTAGGCTACCAAAACATGCCATGACACTACTCTTCTTCTTAAATAAATTTTTCTACAAAAATTGATGAACACAACAATGTCTACCCTTTCCAAAGTTCAAGAAATTTTCTAAGTTCCGAGTTTAACTCTATATCAACTTGCATTTCTAAGCTATTGGAAATCTTAGCTAGTAATATCATTTTTCGACTGCAGGTATTTCATCGTCATCTACAAAGTTTGTACTTTAAACTTTATTCAAGTATCACATATATGTTCTATAGCATTTTTACTTAATAAAAAATAGTTTTAAACCCTAAGTGATACAACATGATTATTAAATTAACTTTCGTTATGCATTTCCGATGATCGTTTTGAGTCACAGAACTGGATCTACACCCTATATTACATGCATTAACACATAAACATGATGCTCATGACATGTTTTAGCAAATGGTTTATAGTGTAACACCGAGGGTGTTACACAAGAATAGGTACAAGTGTACGATGACTGCAACCTCTTCACCTTCAGGACGGAACTTACTGCCGTGGAGCCCTTCTCGGCTTGCTTCCTGCACAACACTACAAGGAGTATGCAAATATTTTTGCCAGATGCTCTGAATTTGAGACATCGAGCGGGAGTTGATCCAGGGCTAGGGTCAAAGCATTCCACCATGTGATGGTTCATAAGCTTACAACGCAATAGATGCTGGCAAAGGGGGTGTCACCGGACTTGGCTGACATGAAAGGCGACATCGAGACTGGCCGATGGGAGCACGAATGGCGAGGGCAATCCCACATACTCTTCGACCCAGGTACTCCCAGCGTCGAGCTCCTACAGTAGCCCCCACGCTGTGTTCTCCTCCTTAGGCAGCCACCCATGACTTTTTCTCCGTGGCCTCCTTCTCGCCGAGCAGCCACGCCTCCGCCTGCTCCAGCTCCACTCACCGGAGCAGCTCCTCCACCGCCTGCTGCTTCAAGAAGGACACCACAGATCTGGTAGAGGTTGAAAAAGGGACATGGACAGGGAGAGGAGAGGAGGCAGGGGCTCACCTCGGCCTGGGGTTTGGCACAATGACCAACAGACCCTAGTCGTGTCGTGTGTGCGGATCCTTCATGCCTGCCTCACACTTGGAATTGTGGTGGGGCGGGTGCCGCCGGAGCAATGGGCAATGGCGGGGCAAAGCTGGGGAGTCCCTAGGGCCATCCCTATCGTTAGGTTCTCCTTCCATGCGCCCCTCACCGCTGCTGCTAAGGCCATTTGCTGCTGGGGATTCTTCCGCCCTATGAACCACCGTGGTAAAGGTAGGACGATGGAGACCAAACACCCTTCGCAGATGGGACCAGGGCCAAGGTCAGGGTATGCGGTGGCCTTGGCGTGGTAGCAGCGAGGCGTCGGCGTCGGTGGGGTAGGCCGGTAGGAGCGGGCCGTGGCGGCACGCGCTAGTCCCAGATCTGCACCGGGTCGTGGCCGACCAGGCCGTGGCTGCAGCCGGTAGTCGAGGAGAGGGAGGAGGCGCCTGCTGGTCAGCGGATGGAGGGAGGGGCGACGAGGTTGCGCCTCGCTGTGCCCGGCTTGGGGATTCACTTGAGGTGGTCGAGCGTAGGTGGAGGAGATGCTCGCGTGATTGGAGGAGATCGGGCGCGCCGCGACGGGGAATCGCGTGATTGGAGGAGAGTGAGAGGGTGAGGGATTTAGGAAGGTGGAACATGAGGTGTCGTGATTTCGTGGAGCCGGGCGGGAATTTTTTTCCGATGATCACGATTGCACGTTCTTTTCATAGTTGTTTCCTTTTGAAACCACGGGAGCGAGGTTTGTTTCCTTCGCAAGGACGGGCGTAGGAGCGACGGGTGCTAGATCGCAGCTTGCAGAACTATGGGCTCACGTTGAAATGTCGTACCAAAAAATATCCACGCTTTGTTCTGTTTAGTTGTGGGAGATATCTCTATTGTATATCAAACCATATAAACACTGTAGGGGAGTTGGTGCTAGTCGTCAGTGTCACACACAGTCAGTTTAGGTGAGCGTCGTGGTACCAATAAAAAGGCCATTTTCCCGCCTTGATCGATCAGGTGTAGTATAGGACTTTGGGAGAGAGGAGGAGATACTGCCATACTGGTAGAAGCAGCAACTTTACTTGGTGCCGAAAAAGTGGCCGAGAATCCAAGATAGGTAGCTTCCGGCATGGCATATTCCGGAGGAGCAAGCATGATACCCCTTGCAAAGCATGCACGCACGCACGCACATCCATCTTTTGGGTCGAGTAAGTAGAAGCACGGCTCGAGAGAGGAAAAAGTCGTCATAAAGGGTACCGCAAATCACGCAGCTGGTACTTTGCATCTTGGGTTGGCAGGCAGCAGCACAATTTTGATGGTTCAGCTTGTGCCAGCTGGGCTTTATTTGCAATCCACTGCAGCGTACAACGTACATTGCACTGACAACTGTCTCGCTGAGTGAGCCATGCACTCAAGATTCATTCGATCCGTCCAATTTTTCCCTTTGGTTGCCTATGATCTGTAAACTCATATGCTGCTTGCTAGCAACAGATCGATCGATGTTACTACATACCATCTTGCTCTCTCACACAAAACCGCGTGAAAATGGCAGGCAGAAACGATGCCAGCGGATTTTCAGTCTGCTTGATAGGCATGCAGTGAAGCTGGTAGAAATCTGAATGACCTTGCAGTCCTTCATAAAAAAAAAGATCTTGGGAGTCGATCGAGTCGATGCCGTGAGGCGCATGCAACGCGTTATTGATGTCACCACTGTACGCACGGGCCGGCATCGGTGAGCATCCTGTGAACTGTGATATGTCCCCATGCATGAACCGTTAATAACACACTACTAATTTGAGAATGAACCATCTATCGCTCTCTGTCAGACAGCCAAAAAAAAGCTGCCGTCCCTACTAAGCTCCAGCTGCAATATAATTGTGTTTTAAGGCCCTGTTTGGTTGAGCTGTGGCTGTGGGAAAAAGCTGCTGTGGGCTGTGAGCTGTAGAAAAGCTGCTGTAGGCTGTGAGCTGTAGAAAAGCTGAAAGCTGTTTGGTTAAACAAGTATAAAATATACCTTTTATCTTTATCTCTCTTGAAACAACTATGGAAGAGCTTTTTATTCCACCAATTTCGAAAAGCAGAAAGCCAAAAGCCAAAAGCAGGGTCAAACCAGCTTTCAAAAATGAACTACGGAAAAGCAGCTGCTTCTGAAAAAGCACCCTCCAAAAGCAGCCCCTTTGGTTGGGCTTTTGGCTTTTGGGGCCAAAAGCCAAAGTCAAAAGCCCAACCAAACAGGGCCTAAATCTATCTGGGTACCAAAATGAACCATGTATGCATACATGGAATTTAATTTGAAAACTGTTTTAATTTGCTTGTATACATACTCATGCTCATCAGCCGGCCTATTGGTGAGGTTGATGCATTTTTTAAAATGTTAACATCTTTTTTCCCCTGCAAATGTGAACAAACCTATACTTTTGGATTGCATTTTCCGAATACATGCAGCACGAAACTTTTTTATGAAAACAACAGTGCTTGATTTAACAAAGCAGCATGACGCGCGTAGTACAACAACATCTGATATCCGACGGCGGCCTCCAATTATTTAGGAGCACGTGCTTTAAGAGGAAGCTAGTACCACGTCTCCGATCCGATCGATGGATCGCTAGCTGCATGCAAGTCAGCACAAGTTCAACCAAGGCCATGTTTAGTTACCCCAAATTCCAGAATTTGGCACTATGCAAAAAGAAGATTCCCCATCACATCAAATTTGCGGTACATGCATGGAGTACTAAATGTTGACGAAATCAAAAACTAATTGCACAGTTTGGTTGTACTTTGCGAGATGAACGTTTTGAACCTAATTAGGCAACGATTGGACAATTATTACCAAATACAAACAAAATGCTACAGTGTCGCTACAGTGTCACTGATTTCAGCCGGCGCCGAATTGGCAGGGAACTAAACGCGGCCCAAACATGCACCAAACAATGACGGCGACGGCTGTGACTCGACAACCTCGACCAGATCGAAGGAGAACCGTGTACCCTACCGTGCAACAGCCACACGACACATTACGTACTTGTTCCTTATATAACATTTGCATGCATGCATGCATATGCATCCTACTACACGGGCACCGTGCGGTTGTAGCTCGCGGCGGCGGCGGCGGCGGCGCCAGCGGCCTCGTCGTTCTCGCCGGACATCTCCTCCAGGGACTTGCCCTTGGACTCTGGCACCAGGAACGTGAAGGCCAAGCCCAGCAGGTTGCAGCCGGCGAGGAGGAACAGCGAGTTGCGCACGCCGATGCCCGCGGGGTACCCGTGGTCCGTCTTGCCCGGGTCCCGGCTCTGCGCCAGGTACAGGAACCCGAAGGAGCCGACGATGGCGCCCAGCTTTCCCGACGCCGCCGAGATGCCGTGGCACGTGGACCGCAGCCTGGCCGGGAAGATCTCGGCGGGCACGATGAACGTGGTGGCGTTGGGCCCGAAGTTGGCGAAGAAGAAGGTGAGGCCGTACATGACGACGAAGCCGATGTGGTTCCCCGGCGTGGCGGTCCAGTGGTGGTACGGCACGGCGAGCCCCAGCATGAACGCCGTCATCATCAGGAACCCCGTCGCCTGGATGGCGAACCGCCCCACCACGTCGATCAGCGCCACCGTGAACCAGTAGCCCGGCACCGTGCCGCACAGCGCGATCAGCGACTGCGCCCGCGCGATGCGGAACAGCTCCTCCAGCGCGCTCATCGTCGCCGCCTTCGGGATCCACCCCACCGCGCTAAAGATGTCCTTCTGGAACAGGTTCTGCGAGTAGAAGGCGATGTCCAGCAGGAACCACGTCGCCGACGTGCCCAGGAGGTGCAGCCCGTGCCGCCGGAGGAACTCCCCGGAGAACAGCCCGAAGGACGCCGCCGGCGCAGCCGCAGCCGAAGAGGCCCTGCTGCTGTTGCTGTTGTCCTGCGCGGCAAGCTCCTCGATCTCCACCTGCAGCACCTTGGACATGTCCGCCGCGGCCTGCTTGGCGTTCTTGGCCACCAGCGCCGTGTACCGCGCCGTCTCGGGCATCTTGGTGCGCCAGTAGTAGGTGAGCGCCGCGGGCATGGCGCCCAGCATCAGGATGATCCGCCACACGAAGTCGGCCTGCGGCGGCGTGGACCCGGCGGGGTCGACGGCGTACGCCGGGGCGGGGAACCTGGCCATGAACGCGGCGGACACGACGATGGCCACGAGGCCGCCGGCCATGATGCCGAAGCCCTGCATCGCGAACACCGCGGCGATGAACGCGCCGCGCGTCTTCTTGCTGGCGTACTCGGACATGATGGTGGCCGACAGCGGGTAGTCGCCGCCGATGCCGAACCCGAGCCAGAAGCGGAAGAAGCACAGCGTCGCCATCACGGACGCCGGGGTGTGGCCGAAGGAGAGCCCCGACGCCACGGAGCAGAGGACCATGAGCATGAGCGTCATGCCATAGACCTTCTTACGGCCGAGCTTGTCGCCCAGCCAGCCGAAGAAGAGCTGCCCTGAGAGCGTGCCCACGAAGGCCACGCCGTTGACCGTCGCGGACACGTGCGGCGGGAGCGTGCCGGGCGTCCCGGAGCCCTCCACGCGGTAGTAGATGCGGCCGAGGAGCTTGGTAACGAGGGAGATGCAGAAGAGGTCGTAGGCGTCGGTGAAGAAGCCCATGCCGGCGACCACGATGGCGGTGAAGTGGTACCATTGCGTCTTGGCGGTGTCGAGCGCGGTGAGCACCTGCAGGTCGCCGGCGGCCATTGCCGCCCCGCCTCAACCTGTCTTGTCCGGCGATGGCGGCGGCGGCTTGAATGCTTGGCTGGTCTGTCTTGGGGCAGCGAGGGAGGAGGCCGGCCGCTATTTATACGCGGCGGCGAAGGATCTTCTTCGCGCCGCGGCCGAATATTCGACGCGCCTCTCTCTTCCCCATTGCCGTTTGACCGTCGAGCGCTGTTGTTGCCTGTTGGTGGTCTGTGGGTCCCGCACCACGGACAGCCTGTTGACTGTTGTAGGAACTTCTTCCATGCTGCTTGGCAGGCATTTGGGTGGGTCAAATCTTAGATGAGCTGTTTGCACACGCTCTGCTTTGGTGCTTGCTAAAAGGACGATTATATGTCATTGATGCAGGTTTTAAATCAAACAAAGAAACATATATATAATTGCAATAAAAAATATGGATCACTTCTCCTATATCTCAGGTACCAAAATTTTTTCAAAGAAAATGTAATTTTATCACTGTTTAACACAGAAAAAAATAAAAATTATCTCTTGTGAGTTATCTTTTTAATTGCACATGGTGGTTTTCCAATATTATTGTCTGAAATTTAGGCACCTAAAATACGGCAACCCATATATGGACTATGTATATACTCCCTATATTTAAAATTATAAGATGTTTTGGCTTTTTTAGATACATTATTTTTACTATAATTATAAATATCGTGTATATCCAAGTGCATAACAAAAGCTATATATCTATAAAAGCTAAAACGTCTTATAATTCAGAATGGAAGGAGTACCTCTTTAATTGGTTCACATCCTATGCCTCAGTCATCTCAAAACAACTAAATGATTGGAGGATATGGGGAAGAGTGGGGCAATGAGTGTAACACCCTCAGTGTTACACCGTAAATCATTTACTAAAACATGTTATGAGCATCATGTTTATATATTAATGCAAGTGATAACTAAAATGTGGAACAAAAGTTGATTCGATAGTCATGTTATATCACTTAGGGTTCAAAAACAATTTTTATTAAGCAAAAATGCTATAGAACATATATGTGTCACCTTAATAAAGTTGGAAGTACAAACTTTGTAGATAACAATGAAATACTTGCGGTCAAAAAATGATAGCACTAGCTTATATTTCCACTAGCTTAGAAATCGCAAATGGAAATCAAATTCACCTAAAAAACTTAGAAATTTTTAAGTCTGCCGACTGCTAGACATTACTATGTTTAGCAATTTATTATAAGAGATTGGGTTAAGGAGTAGGGTAGTATTATGGCTTGTTTTAGTAGCCTAATATACCCTCTAAAGTATAGCAAAAGTGGTTTGGGGATTGGATCAATGGTTTAGACGTCTCGAACGCTTTAAAATCTGTGCATAACAAGAACTCGGGCCGTCTTCTTATGTTGGGCGTAGTCACCAGGCTATCCTGCCCCGACGTCGTGGTGTCAGGGCGCCGAGCGCGCGCACGCGCGCATGTGGCCACACTGGGCTGTTGCTACTACCGCAGCCTGGCCACAGTGGGTGCGCCGCTACCATCGCGCCGCCTGGGCTTGGCTGAGGCCGGCCGCAGCGAGTCGCTGGCCTTGCGCCCTTCTGCTCTGCCTTGCACTGCTGTTTGGGTGCCACCGCGGCCGCGCTACACTGCCGTCGCGTCCGCACTGCCAGCACTACTCACATCGCGACGCTACCGCTGTCGTCGCGTCGTCGTTGCGTCCGTGCTGATCCGCGGCACCTCCACGCTTTTGCCAGCCCTATGAGTGTCGCCTCTACCACACGCACGTGGGCGAGCCACCGTTGCCACGCCATTTATGGCACTGCGACGCGTGGGCCCGTACCGGTCGGACACGCGCACACGATGTCCATAGCGTTGGCGCGTGTGCCTCCTATGCTCACCGCTCGCATCCCACCAAGACGTGGACGAGCCAAGCCCACCTGTCGCGCTATCTCTCTCTTTCCTTCTTTCTCCCTCTGTTTTCCGCCATCGTCGCGTCGTGTCACGGTGAAGCCAGAGAGCGAGCACCTCTCATCAATTCCATGTGCTCGCGTCTCTGCCTTCACGCCCCCTCTCCAACCGACCCCACCCTGCCTTAACTCGTGTCACGCCGACCTCCAATTTTGGAGCTTTGCCCTCCGCCGTGCCATTAATGCCCCTCGCCGCCCACGTTGTGGCCAGTCTCCACCACTTCATCCCACGCCAATTCCTCTACACCACTAGCTAGCCTTGGCTCCTTCTTCGTTGTGCGCACGCTGGTCGTAGCTCTAGTGCCGCCTCCTCGCCGCTGACACGGTCGTGCCTTTGCGGTCTGTCGTTCACTTCGCAGCGCGCACGTGGCCAACCTCGCTCGGGTCGTCTCCGGCCGAGCCGGCTTCTCGGTAAGGTCACTGGTGAGTGGTCATTGCTCACCCGCTACCCCTACTGCCTTGTTGTTGTTGTGGCTCGCTTGAACATCGTCGCCATTACCGCAGGGTGCCCGCCGTCGTGGATAGATCCCTTTACGGCGTCCTGGCTCGTGCAACCGCCGCCCATCATCTCTCGTCGAACCCTAGGTGAGCATCGGTCTCGTAGATAGGTCAACGGGGGTTCCGTGTGGCCGACATAAGTGCCAGTGCCACCGCGGACCACGTCTGAGCACGCGGGGATGGCTGAGGACCTTACCGTTGAAAAGAGGAGAAAGATCTTAGGGTTCCGTTGCAAAGTCGTTGTCTATAGAAATAGTAACGTGGACTGCGGGTTATTTTGCTCATAGTCCAGGGGCAATTTTGAAATAGTGCCGGCACACGCATGCTTCCTTGTCATGGGCCGCCTCCGCGCGTGGGCTGCGGCTCATCTGTGAGCCGCCGTGCGCGCACGAGTTGCGCCGCGTGGGCCGCGTTGGACCGAATTGAGTTTATCTTTTTCATGTAGAATAGAAATAGCTTTTTATTTTAATTCTGAGCTGAACTTTGGTAAATTATATAAAATCATGTAGGTATCTAAAAATTATGAAACTAATTTTGTTAGTTCCTAAAATTGTGCTCTATCTATTGGTGTATTTAGTTCATATATATATTTGTTTATACCAGGAACTATTAAATCATTTGAGAGTGCTTAATATTATTAGGTTAAATATTGTAGGAATTTTTATGGTAATATGGTGATAACTGTAGCTTTGAAAATTTTATAGTAGCTTCACGGTATTATTATGTGCTCACTGTAATTTTTGTAGCTTTAGAATAGACTTAACATAAGGGTAGTGTCGGTGCAGAAAGTGACCAACAAGTAAATATTTGTAGTTTTGTTGTATGTTATGATCGAAGTTGGCCTAGCACTCAATGACACAGGGTTTATACTGGTTCAGGCAACGTGTCCTGCGTCCAGTTTGAGTCGGTCGGTGACTTTATTCCTAAGCCCAGGTACTCGAAGTTTGCAGTGGGGTTACAAACGAGAAGGAGAAAGATGGAGGGTATAAGAAGTCCGGTCGGACTTCAGTCGGAAGGGCCGAGAGCGACAGGAGCTCCGCTATGAGCTAAGTGTTCAAGCGTGTGCTTGAGGTTTGAACCTGGCGGTTCTGTGGTTGTGAACTAGTGAACTTGATCGATCTAATGAATCTAGAATGACTTGAATATTGGGATAGAGTGCATCCCCTTTTATAGATGAAGGGGATGGCCTTACAAGTGAGAGGGAGAGAGTATGTATGCTTCTAAGCCTTGTTGCCCACACTGACGGGTACAGGATGATGGTAGGCGCCTACAACACTGTTGGATGTCGGATGCATGTAGGAGGTTGCATCGTTTTGTTCGGGTATGGCAGATGTCGGTACCTGCTATACTGTTGATGCCCAGAGGCATGTGAGGAGTTTCACCATGTTCACTCGGTACGGTAAACGTCGACGCCCACAACACTATCGATGCCAAGAGGCATGTGGAGGATCCTTACCGTATGGGAGTTAATGGCGCCCACAACACTATAGGGAAAATGTCGGCGCCTACAACACTTTTTGTGTCAGGGAGGTTGCAGAGTACTGTTTCTACAGGTGTACAAGGTACGGTCCCTGGTATCATGGTTTGACTTTGTGCGCCTTGCTTTGCTTTCTCCATTCGTTCCCTGGTCCTTTCCGAGCAGGCGTCCCTGGTCGGTTGGTCCTAGTCGGCTCTGATTGTGCCAGTCGGAGAAGAGTAGTGAGTAGGGTTTTTACGTACCCCGGTCAGAGATGTGGGGTCGGAGTCGAAAGTAGTACTTTGGCCAAGCCTTCTAGTCGGAGAGGCCGTCCGGGGGTGGGCTAGAGATCGAAGTGAGCCTTCCAGTCGGAGAGGTGGGCCGGAGTCAAAAAACAAACGTCGCTCCTCCTCGACCAGACCTCCCAGTCAGTGATTGGATCGCTCTTCTGGCCTGTTATTCAAATACTTGGGCCAGCCCATGAGTTGTGCGTTGTCTGCTTGGGCCGAGTCTTTATTGGGAAGCCAGTTCGCGAGGGACCCCGGGTTTATAAACCCGACAGGTAGTTAAATGCTCTTTGTTTCAAATATACATTAAATCAGTAGTAGAAATAAAGATATATCCTTCATTTGTAAAGTTAGGTGTTTGTTAGTTGAACCCAACACTTTACTTGATGAAGATGATAGTTAGCTTAGTATCTTAGTCATTAGAGCTAGCTTAGTAGTTTACCATGTGTATTATTAATTTAGGAGCTGTTGTTGCTAAAATACTAAGTGTTGCATCATCATCGCATGCATGTAGAGAATGAGTTGACGGAGATCGTGACCATCGGAGACCATGAGTTCGAGGAGGTGATCGAGGAGTACGAGGAGAAGATCCTCGTGCAGGAGATCCCAGAGCCTCCACTGACTGACTGAGCTGACACCGCACTTGCCCAAGGCAAGCCCTAGTACATAACCCTTATTTTGAATGATCACTGGATATATATATGTGATGTGCATTTATGTTACAGGATTTATATTGAAACTACATGCATAGATATACCTACCTAGAAGTTCTACTAGCATAGGTCGAGTAGTTGCTTTGGTTAGGCTATCGGTAGCGTGAGTAACCTGCCGTTACTCACAATAGGTGATTATTATTATCACTCTCATGATAAAATAGTGAAAAGAAAATAGAGACCGGGCAGGGATATGGTACGGGTATTGGTGGGTGTAAGAGGTTGTGTCCTACATCCAACGGGGCATAGCTTGGTTACGCTGTTGTCCTTGTCCGTGTCGGTTAAGGACCGGCCGTTGCATTAGATTCTAGTCAGGTCATAGACTTATTATCATGAGCACATACTTGTTTATGGGAGCAGAGAAGGTTCGTTGCTCTCTTGTTGTGGGTGTTGGCTTTTTTGGACCGACTGATTGGAGGCGAGGATGGTGGAGGTCTGAGCACCACACTGAGTCCGGAACTCAGGAGTGGGGGCTTAGAGTCCAATTTTAGATGGGACCTGAACCCCTTGATAGGAGAGTGGTGGGTTGGTCCTGCTTGTGCCTGGGGTACAAGCGGGACGCGTGTTTCGAGGTACCCAGCTGGTCTATATTGATTCGCGAATTCTCCGTGTAATACGGTATGACTTGTCTACGATCTAGCACCGCAATAAAAACTAGAAGATTAAAGATGATGAAATAGATCTGGTTGCTCAACTCTTCTTTGAAAGTAGGACAGGTGCTTACATAGAATGGCTAGATAAATGAACTAATCATGACTGCTAATAAGAACATTCATAAGGATTCACTACTAGTAAAGCTTTTCGTAAAAAGGAAACCCAACAAACCTTAAAGCTTATCATATCCTTTAGAGTCGGGAAGTTATTTCCACTAGTCGAGTAAGTCTTGCGAGTATATTGTGTACTCAGGGTTTATTTACCCCTGTTGCAGGTGTAGCTTGAGGAGTAGCTGTTGAGTGGAGGATTCTTCTGGTGGGCACAGACAGATCCTTGTATCTTATCGTTAGAAGTTTATTTTAGCTCCACTATTTAAATTCCGCACTCTGAACTTGGTATTGTAATAATATATTTCTGAGAACTCTTGATGTATGAAATGGACTAAGTATTGTAAACTCGTTCTCATTATTGGATCCTGAGGGGAAAATGTGGATTGTTCGGGTTCTCCCTTGAGGTGTGCTCGACGGAACCGTCCGATGTAGCTTGCTTTTGGGTGCTTAGTGTCTAGTGGAAGACAAGCGCCTCCGAAGATATGTTATTTTGAATAGTTCTGCCACAATGAGACGATGATGATAATGCTCGAGAAGTTGTGTCAGTTGGGGTGGTGAGTATAGATTGATTAGCGATAGAGAAAAGATAAGTAGTTGCTATATTTAAAGTGCCTGAATTTTAAGATGATTTCAAACAACGATGTTATACAACTAATTAGTACAATTAAAAAGGCAACTCACAAAAGATAATTCATAATTTTTCTATTGGCAAACAATAACAAAAGGGCTTTGTTGTGGTATTCAAAGTAACTGTAAGCCGTTCATTTATTTTGATCAGGTGGTTATAGTCACATATTACCCCCAGATTAAATAAATTAAATATATATTTCACCTATATGTAGATAGGTGAAATATATATTTAATTTATTTAATTTTTATTTTGTAAAGTATGATAAATTAGGTAAGTTTTAGGTATATAAAAAAAATCTTATTCTACATTTGATGGATGTACGTGTGATCTGACCGATATGATAAATCTTTTTTATTTTGCAACTTTGAACTTGATATTATATTTTGATTACCATGTAATTTTACATGTGACTTAATAAATTTGAATTTGCATGTGTGAAATGGTGACCTGTACCTGATTTGCATGTGACGTGACGTGATGGGTTCATTATATGATTTGTTTAATGGTGTTTAATGGTTTTTTAAAGGATCTGGAGGGGCATAAGCCCCTATAGTCATTTATTAAAAACAAAACGGTACATGAAGTCACAGGGACTTTTATGCAGTGACGAAGCCAGAAAATTTTTTTTGGAGGAGCTGAACAAAAGAATAAAGGTTTTTTTTATCTTCTCTTAACCTTAGCTCCTCCTACCTAATACATATATGCATAAAATTTTAAGAGAAGACTTAGGGGGCTCCACGTACCCAGGATCGGTAGGGGGGAGGCTAAAGCCCCCTTAGCCCCACCGCTGGCTTCGTCACTGCTTTTATGTACTATTTAACCACTTTAACACAATTGTTCATAGAGATTTGAAATAATTGTGCGTGTACAGATTTAAAATATAAGTGTAAAACGTCTTGAAACGTATTTATCAATAAATATTTCTTATAATTTAATATTTCTGGGGCAACGAACGGGTGGCGTCCGGCGGTGGGCCACAAACTTCCGGCGGCCGGCGCGGGCGGCTATGTGTGGCCGTGTGGGCGGCGTCCGTCGGCAGGTGGTTGCGCCGGGTCAGTAGCCAGCCGGGACGGGGCTGCATGTTTCTTGTTCTCACCATTATCGGGACCCCGAAAAGGAAGGGCCAAGGCACCCGCGGCTTCTTTTTGACTTGTGGATTCCGCAATATTTTTTTATTTCCTAAATTAATTAACTAATTGATTAATTTATTTAAAAATCTAAAAATTAAAAAAGGCTTAGATTTATTTGATTTGAGGTATTATGACCTCCAAAGAAGTAAAGGGGGGACTGTAGCATTGCCCATAACAAAATCGGACTTGCTAGCGTTGGGACGTCTGTTCCGGGACGCTAGCGTCCGGACGTTGTCACGCTTGAGGTGAGGGGGCCCGTGCCACTTCGTTTCCCGCACCTGCACATGCCCACGCGGGGGCCGCGTCTCAATCTGCGCCTAGCTCTATTTCCCACGCCTGCCGCTCGCACCACCTCCGCTACCACGCGCATGCACGCGGACCCAGCAGCTGTAGCAGGCGGCTATGGCAAGTGGGTCTCACTGCAACATGTGCAACATTCATATCTACTTTTTGTAATATATAGATAAAATACTTATAATATATGTCCGAAATAGTTGAAACACTTGCATCATACGTCTAAAACACATGCAAAACACCAGAAAAAACTTGAAACCACGTGTATAGCCATTGCAAACACCGAGATAAACATATTTGCAACCTACATATGAAAACACTTGAAACACTTACACACACACATATATATATATATATGCAACATCTGGATCGACTTTTGCAACATTCAGATGAAACACTTGCAGCGTATGTTTGAAATAGATGAAACATTTTGAACATACACTTAAAACATACGTGTATAGCCATTGCAACATGGGCAACATCCTGATCTAGTTTTGCAACATCGATACAAAACACTTACAACATATGTCTAAAACACCTGAAACATATAGTTGCAATGGTTTTCAGCTCAAACATCTACTTGACACTTCAACGAATGAAGGCTCATCGGCCCATTGAGGTAACCAGTGTGCTCGATGGCGGCGCGGAGCTCGCCGGCCACACGGAGCTGGGCGGTGGCATACAGAGGGCGGGTAGGGGCGGCACGGACGGCAGTGGCGTAGAGGACGGGTGGGCGACGCATGAAGGGTCACCGGTGTGCTCGCCGGTAGCGCAGAGGGCGGTGTGAGGACGGTGCGTTGAAGCCGCGGTGGACGAAGCGGAGTGGGGAGTCGCGGGGTGCAGACTCGTCCATACGTATGGACGCCTTCCATGGGAGGAAATGGGGGTTGGTCGAGATCACCTGCCTGGGAGCACAGCACGGCGGTGAGGAAGGCATGTGGGTGGATGCAGTGGCATAGAGAGCAAGCAGGGAAAGGAGGACGAAGGTGGGTGCGCACAGCGACGCAGTGAGCGAGCCCTTGCAGTGGAGAATGAGAGTCGTGTGGGCCTGTGCAAAGAAGCCCGAAGTGGTGCACGAACTCATTTCGGTCTGTGGCATAAACGGTGGATGCAGCGTCTGACGGAAAGAGAATCGTCCGGACGCTCTAATCCTTGTAGGTATTGTGCGGACTAGCCGGGACGTCGTGCGGGGCTGCATGTTTCTTGTTCTCACGATTATCGGGAACTACGGAAAAGGAAGGGCCAAGCCACCCGCGGCTTCTGTTTGACTTTGGGATTCGGCAATATTTTTTTTGTCTTCCCTAGATTAATTAACTAATTGATTAATTAATTTAAAATCTAAAAATTCCAAAAAAAAATTAAAGGTTTAGATTTATTTAAGGTATTACCTTCTAAGAAGTAAAGCTGTAGCATTGCCCATAACAAAAATGCCTATTGCTAGAAGAACAACAAAAAATAGGAACACCTAATATAGAAGCCTCAAGGTAGCCGGAGGCGAGGGCTGAGAGTTGGTAAAAACGAGTGGCCAAAGAAAGATGAGGAGGTTAAAAATCACTTGATGGTTAGATCTCAATTAAGAGGCAAGTATTTCTTTAGGAGAATTTATATTTATCTGTCAATAGATTTTTACCAAAAAATCTACAGGATTTTTAATCTTTGGTCGTGCAATCTATAGTTCATACCTCCTTCATTTGTCAGAAGACTGAAGTATAACATCTTCATTTGTCATCGGCACTGTATGTCAGTATGTCATTATGTGGTGCTCGGTTGGCTGATCCTTTTCTTCTGAAAGCAAGCAATACTGAACTCAAGCACCACTATAGAACAAAAAGGGCTAGCAGGGCCTATCAATATGGGATGGAATGATTGAACTCTAAGCAAAGCATTCTGGTGACGGTCAGATTAGCCGTATAATAAGCTAAGATGGAGCACTGTCAATAGTGATCATATATAATAACGAAATATAAGGTGGTCAAATGAGGTTAAAGCGGTATTGAGAGAGGGCTCCGGCCGGCTACTTGTTGGAGAAGGTACGTTGGGGAGAATGATGCACAAGCATATGCAGCATAGCTCCGGTCGGACCGGTTATTTAACTTGGGAGTTGCTATTGTAGCCATGCTGCTTTAGCTCCTGTCCTCCCAATGTGCTGCCCTCCAGCGGCCACTTCACCGAGACGCCACGTTCTCTGATACTGATATTTTTCTCTTGCATTGTCCCTTGCTTTTACATCCCCAATAAAATCTTTGTTTCTTTTTTAATCTTCATGCATCATTGTTCTCGCCTCCTGAATTCCCGAGGAGTTGATTCTCATCATGAGATATTACTCTCTCCGTTTCAAAATATGGTTGTTAGAGCATCTCAAAGATTACCCAAAACAGTATCTCAAGAAATTTTGGCAAGATTAAAAAAACTCATCTTCAATAACTCTCAAACTCACGTCCCAATTTTTTGGCACTTGGAAAAAAACCACCCTGACGCGCGTAAAGTTACGCATGCGTATTATCATGCCAATCTGGAGGTGGAAGGACGTGGGGAAGAAGAAAAAAAATGTAGAACACGATTCCTGATGCAAATGTATAAGAGAGAAATAAAACATAAAGGTGGTTAGTGTGATTTAGAAATAGTTTATGATTTCTAATGTAAAATTATCTTATATCTTTTAGTCGTGAGATTTTGGAAACTGCTGAAGTTGTAGCTTTTTGATGTCTCCGAATATATTTTGCAAAGGTTGAAAAAACTATTTTTGGGAGTATTTTTTTTAGATACTGTTGGAGATGCTCTTACAAAGAAATGAATTTCAGTCACTAGTCAATTGACATATGATGGATTAGACAGGACTGAAAGTATTTGGGTGGCGTTTGGTTGCTAAAATGGTAATGGAAACACAAAGGGGACATACTCCGTAATTGCGAGAGAAGATATGACAGTCCGTATTTGATTACGCGTGGTCTGAAGCTGTATTAGCTTTGTACAGTATGGTAACAGTTAACAGCGGGACTCCATTGTTGAGACCGGAAACAAACATTGAATAAGGAAATTTGTTACCCACGGTAATCAAATCACATTACATTGACGTGAACCAAACGCTTCGTTAGTACTTCTTGGAGCCGCTGCTACTTGTTGGGTTGTGTGGTTATGTAAAAATACAATGGTATTTGAAAACAAACAAAAAATAATTTTTCATGATATTTACCCAATTTTGCATTAGCTCGGCACCTGGCCTATTCATCACAGAAGACCGTTCGCATGATATGGTTGTAGCAACCGCACAGTTTTTGGAGAAGGTGGTTAAGGAGTGTTTTACCCGGGCACATGAGTGGCGGTGTAGTCTTTGGACAGCCATTAGTGTATCCTTTTATTTTCTCTTTTGTGTAAGGTTGTGTGCCGTAGAGGCTAAGAGAATTTCACGTTGAATCTTGAATAAAACTTTTTAATTTTTTTAAAAAATGATCCCCATAATATATCCAATGTCAGTTTCAAACTTTCAGTCACTTCAGTGTGACCCTTCCGGGTACGTCCTATTTTTCCTCTGAAATGAGCAACCAAGGCTCCTTGCTTATTTCCGAGTCCAGCAAGCTTGAGCACTTGTACTAGTCAATTATACTCAATTGCGTTACTTTATTATGTGTTCGTTCTCTAAAAGTTCCTTTGTTTGGCAGTGTGATATGGATGCGTGTGCACCTGACCCCTTGAGCTTGATGAAGGGCCGAACCGACGGTTCAGAGGTGCTGTTTAGTACCTCCTCAGTCCACAAAAGAATAAAATTCTCACATTTTAAGGATTCAAATTGTTTAAATTTTAACTAAAATTGTATGAAAAATACTAATACTAAAGGGACAGAATAAGTATCATTAAATTAGTTATAGAATATATTTTTATAATCAATTTACTTGGAGACATAAATACTAATACTATTTACTATAAACTTAAGCTTGAGTTAGTTTGACCGGCACAATTCTCATAATTACATTCTTTTGTGGACGGAGGTAGTATACAATATGTAGTGCAGATAGTATAGTGCAATGCAAAATTGTATACTAAATCATTCACTCTCCTAAATCATAATTACTTCTCCATCTATAAATAGAAGGCACCATTTAACTTGTTGCGGTTCTCAACATCACATTTTGACCATTAATTTCTCCTATAGTATGTAATTTATGGAAATAAAAGTTTGGTCATTAGAAAATTCTTTTTAATACAAATCTAATGTTATGCATTTGTACTATAAAATTTTCAAATAATTAGGCTAATCATTATTCAAAGATGTTACAAAATTTGAGTTTTCAAGTACGTGCATTCCGGAGGAAGTACTATACTAATGAATACTTACTCTTATATATATGCATGCAGGAGTAGGAAGACTAACAGATTAATGCACAAAAGTAACGTGAGAAGTGAAATGAGGGTACATTGGTCTCTTAGATTCCTTATAGTCAAATAATCTATCTACCTAGGTTCAAGCAGGGGAGGATCCAATGTGAGAGTTGTGGGGCCTCTAGCCCCTACCCCCATGTTGCTCATGCTCATGGATCCTCCCTAACCCCTTCCCCCCCTAAATTTCGTAGCCATGAATGAAGAAGAGCAAAGACAAAGGAGGAGAAATTAAGAAGATAAAGCTAGGAGAGGGAGGAAGGAGGAAATATTAGCATTTTTCAAAATATTTTGCAAAGGTTTTCACTTGCTTTCTTTCCACATCACTCAATCTACATGCCCCTCGAGTTTGATCTCACCTAGTGGCACTAGATAACCAATTACAAACAAGAAACCCTTATTGTTAGTACGGCTATCTATCATAAACCCAATCATGCTTCTCTACACACCAATGGACAGTGAAATAAATTTACATGCAAATATACATTTCCCTAGTGCATTCCATTCTATCTCCATGTCGGTGATGCCCACACGAGCATCCAGCCTCCATCTTCTTCTTCATCAACATATGATGAAGAATGATCATCCAAGTGTGGCCACCCACACCACCATGATCATTGTCCATAGCATGAGACTCCTCCATCTTCACTTCATCAAGCCACTTTGATATCAATTGTATCTTCACTTGGCTTGATCTCCATGAATGATATGGTCCACTTAGCTCCATATGGCCTTCACGGTCCATTAATCGTAACCTTGCTTGCTCTTCACCGTTGTCTTCGTCCACCAATGCCAAGCCCTCTACTCGCACTTTACCACCTCAACTAGATTGCCCTTCACACTTGTACACAGTCCTTCGCAGCCAAGTCTCGCCTTGATCTTCACCATTTTGCCATACGAGACTATGTCATGTCCCATATTCAATAAGCTTCTTCTCATTTTCACTAGTTGAGCACTCCCAACACATGCACATGCCATTTCTCAAATATGGCCTTCATGTCTTACTCAACATAGTGTGTGGACTAATCACATGTTCATCTCACATGAAACCTCATTAATCCACCTTTGGTGGTCACTCAATTACCAGAACCAAACCGGGACTTCCAATGGAGGAGATACAATTGTGGGAGTGCTTGCTCGTGGTTAGAGATGGAGGAGAAGAGGGTGATAGATCTGTAGGAGAGGTGCAAAGAGAGGTGGGATAGATAGGAGTCACAGTTGAACTGACATGTGGGACTAATATGTATTGATTGGATATTCATGATCTGAAAAAATAACTCTTTCAATAATATGAAAAGTTGTATTGGTGTCATCTCAATACTATCCAATTGGGGGGGGAGTTGTATTGGTGATCTACCAGAGATGCTCTTACTGATGACCTTTCTAGGAGGATACTTGTGAATGATCCAAAAAGAAGTGCTCAATTTGGACTCTGCTGACCACTAGAGAAGCAGAGAGCAATTAGTCATTGTGCGGATCAACGGTGAGCTAATAGGCCCTTGCTCAGTTACTCCAATTAGAAGTACCAAAGAGAGATGGCTCTTCGATACCTTGAATAAAATTGAGCTTTTAACCTTTCCTTGCATGAAACGATTCTACAAAACCTAGTCCGAAACACTTGGCTTTCTTCTTTCTTTCTCGGCGCCAAAAAATCTTTGGCCGAGACAAGGCGAGGGATGCTATGTCATTGATTTTTTTATGTTCCCACATGAAAATAATGACTCAACAAAATGGCATACATAATAATGTCCCATATCTTCTCTTGTTCTGAGGCTTTGCTTTCTTGATCTTTCGACTAGACTAGATTCCTTTGATCAAGTACATGGGTGAAGTTATTGTTTTTTTTACCCCAGTATATGGGTGAATTTAGTGGCGCGTGTAGGTGTGTGGAAAGTTTGAGAGCCCCGTACAGTTTTACAGTCTCCCAACCTGGAAAGCTTGGTTGTTCCAGTATTGTGGCTGCACAATCAGCGGTAATATTTGACCGTGGTCCAGGACTCAGATACGATCCATCGACCTCACTGTCGGCCATGATTTGATTGGTTAACTTCGCTAATTAACAATTTACGGGAAGCAACATAGAAAGATCGTGGCTCTCTTTCGTCGTCTTATGTTGACAGACACACTTCATTTTCGCTGTAACTTTGAGAGTTGAAGTAATGTGCTATATGCAACATTGATGTAGATGCACGTATGGACACAGTATGTACGCACGTGCAATCATTGGTACGCACGTGCGACCAAGGAAGGAAGTTTCCTGGCCATGATCGGAGAGGAAGATCAGCACCTATTTTTGGACTGACAGTTGGCTTTTTAATTTGGTGGTTCATCAACCCAATACCTTGTGCCATGCATATTAAATTAATGCAGTGCCGAGAAGATTTAGACGAAGAACAGTGAGGGATGATGGCCTGGTTAAGTAACAGGAGGCGTGGGTGAAGGATCGGATATCACTGGTGCGATCACCGTGCAAGTCATGCTTCATTATTTGGAAACCTGCGTACTCAGTGATCAGGGCGTCGAGACAAATGATAACTTGCTTTATTTGTTCGTGCTACCATCCGGACGTCCGCGTTAGCTCTCCATTTACTACTCCTGCTCTGTGACGTGCGCCCCGCCCATTTAGATTCCATACTGCCCGAGCGACTCGCCCTGCCCACACGTGGGGCCGTCCGCACCCCTATGTTTCCCGCCCGAGCTCGAACTACCACGGCGAGATGAAGGGAAGGGAACGAAGGGAAGGGCAAGGCGCGCCGAGCGAGGAAGGCGCAACGTAGGAGCCGAAGCCCTATGGCAGACCACTATCCGCCAACCACCGGTGCCATTGCAACATGTGCAACACCTGATCTACTTTTGAAACATTCAAATGAAACATTTGCAACACATATACGTCGAAAGACAGATGAAACACTTGAAACATACGTCTAAAACACCTAAAAACCCTTAAAACACTTGAAAAAGCGATTGCAAAACATATGCAACATACGGATAAAATATTTGCAACATATGTGTGAAACATATGCAACATCCAAATAAACACACTTGCAACGTACGTCTGATAAACAGATGAAATATTTGGAACAGACGCTTGCAACAGATGCAACATCTCGATCTACTTTTACAACATATCTCTGAAACACTTGAAAACATACGCTTGCAACATGCGCTTTCAGCAAACCCTGGCAGGCAGGTGGGCGGGCGGAGCACTGCACAGTGGGATCCAGCGCTAGGTCATGGTGGAGAATTAGGATGGAGCCGCGACGCCACGGAGGAAGTGGGGCCTGGGACAGAGATGGCGACGGAGAGCACTCGGGGCCCACCACGCGGGCACGGGAGGAAGGAGGCTCGGTGGAAGGAGGGCGCAGGGGAGCCGGAGAGTGCGGCGTTGGAGAGCGGCTTGGAGATGAGCGGGGCCGCCAAGACGCAGAGGAAGGCCGCCGGTAGCATCGGCTCGGCGGTCGGTGCGGGCATCGCGGCTGCGCGCGACAAGGTGAGGTACGTCAATCTCATTGAGTGGGCGGGCAGAAGTGGGCGTGCGGTGTCCGGTCGGACGCCCGCTCGTGAGTATTACTGTTATTTGTTGCTTGTGTGTACACCGTGTAGGAGGCTGAGCAACGGATATCTTTAATAAACGCAGTAGAGCTCAATTGTTGTCCCTGCGTCTTCAGACCCTTCCTTTTCTTCTTGGTCGTCTGGCGTGGTCGCAAAAACGGTCACCCATTAATGTAGGCATGTGTAGCACCGTCCCGTTTGCTCCCATTTAAGCCGAGGCTTACCTAGACCCAGACTTTGGGCCGGCTCGCTGAAACTTGGCTGAAAATAACTGAAAACACTGTCTTGGTTGAAATATTGTGAGAGAAAACACTGTTTTAGCTGAAAAAAGAAGCTGAATAAGTCGAATTTAAGGTAAGCCGAACGGGGCCGGATGAAAATGTGCTTTTGTTGTGAAAAAAAAACAGTACATTTTGGAGATTACTATTTTGAAGACTTCCTTGTTCCAGTGCGAGGCCCAATTTTCTTTCCTTAAAGCTGCAGTGCAGAGAAGTCCAGCAATTAATTGGGCCAAAAGAGGAGGCCGGGCTACTGGACGCTGCCGCGCTGCAGCAGAATGGATAACTAACGATCAGCTTATCCAAAATTAACTGGATCACTGGATGTCCCATCTTATGTTACTATTACGAATCTGATGAGAGTTTCCACGTTAATTCTCACAAGACACGCTATGAAAAAAATATAATTCCTAAAAATTATCACAATATAATCAGAAACACTGGCCTTTAATTTAGTAGGCTCTAATCACCATCACCAATGATAATTATTGGGTCTATTCTATTTATCTATCTTTGTCATTATAAAAACAAATACATGAAGTAACCTTCTAAATTTGCATCTAAGTTACGCAACCCGATCATTGGACCTGGAGTCTTTTTTAATAGAATAAAATTGAAAGTTTTGAATAAAAGATATAATAAACACTAGAATTTGAACATAACACATGGATGCCAACAACTAAGATGATGAAAAATTCAAAGCTAAAATATAGATTCATGATGCCATGAAAAGTGATGCAACCAAAGTTTATATAACATAAGCTTAGGTTTCCATTAAATACATATTATGCTAGAAAAAAAAAACAAATTCTAGATATCTAACTAGAGGTCCCCAACCTCGACACTAATCCTCATGAGATGTGCTAGAAAAAATCCTAGAAATTCCCACAAAAAATAAAATCATCTAGTATTCCATTGGGTAAACTCTAATCACCATTGATAACTCATAACCATAGAATCTATTATATTTTCTAAATAATTACCTACCTCGACAACTGTTAAAAACAACATAAAGTAACCCATAGGTCTGTATTTAAATTACGTGGCTATGTTCTTGGTCTCAAGGTTGACCTGGTTGGCCTTGAGTTGCTCATACTTCTCGCGAAGATCGATAAGCCTCTTGCTCCTTAGGAGTCTATTGTAGAGGCGGTGTTAGGGGATACTCCGTGGAGCCATCCATCAAGCAGTCTTGAGATGGGTGGCAACTCCCCTGTGCTCTCATCATCAGATTTGGAGATGGATATGAACAAATTGGAAACCATCTCTAAGATTTTAGTCATGCAAAGGTCAACAATGTCAATCTCGAAGGAATTTTGAGGACATCAACCATGCGATGGAGGGATGCTCTATGGGTGGGGACCCAAGGGCAAGATGTAGATGGATGTGGTGGATGAGCTCGTCCTTGCAGATTCATGTGTGCCGAGTTAGTGGGTTTGCACTGGCGAATAATGCTTCCTTGAGCCCAACTAGGAACTAGAGAGAGGGGGTGTGGTGATGCCTCTATTAACTGGATTGGATCCAAATCGCAAAGGTAAAGCTTGCTGAACTTGTCGGCAACAAAGTCTAGGCTCCCGAATTGAGAGGCCTAATTACTAGCGACGAAGGTGGGGGCAAGGTGGAGTTGCCTCATCGAGTTGATGGTGAAGTCTAGGCTGCCAAAGGTGATGCTGCCACCCGAAGTAAGATCACTGATGCCATTAGTGAAGGAATCCATATGATGTATTCAAATTGATCTATGCACAACAGACCCCCTACTTGGTGCACCAACCATCACCGTTTCGTACCACCTGTGAGTAATCTTGGTATCACGCGTAGTAGATCAAAGGGACACTAGGATTCATACTTGTTCAGGTGGGTCCCTACGTCCAGTGTATAATGGGTATTTTATTGCTTGCGCGTCAAATGCTGGGTTTGGTGCTGAGCAAGAGAAATAACAAGATGTGCTACTGATCTGATTGTCAGAGGCTCCCTACCCCGCCTTATATAGTAGGGCTACGATTACATGCGGTTCATCCCCTGATAATCTGTGATGGTACTATTTCTTAACTGTTTATAGTCACATCTAATCGAGTGGATCATTGTTGATATTACTTTTACAGTTGTACAATACATCATTTTCTGTTGCATCAGCAACGCCCATTCCAGTCAGATGAGAGTAGACAACAAGTGGATGGCAGGCCATGCTGGTTAAGTAGAATAGTTTTGTAATAGTATAGTACACGACATGTCTTGCGCTGTACAAATATTGGGTACCACGTTTATATATTGTTCATATACTTCTTGTCCTTTGTATATCTCCCTATTCCTTGTCGTCGAATGGATGGAGTAACCCTGGGTTGGATTCACCCTTGGCCAGTCGGCTTGACCCACCCTCACCTACGGAGCTGGTTAATATGACCTCAGTGACGGTACCCAAGGCCCAGATACTCATAAACCATGTGAGATTTCCTTTAATACATGACACTTAGTTAAAGAAGAGAGAGAAAATTATGTCACCGTAGTATTAGGGTAGTCCCAACTTGACATTACTCATTAGTTTCTGTGACATGCTATGTCCTATTGACACTAGCTAAGAAATTATAGTTCACACTGCACAATGTCTAATTGTAGTTACCAAATAAACTCAAATTATCTTTCCCCTCTCTCTCTCCTCCAATCCTCTTTCTTCCCCTCTCCTATATTATCTTGGTATCTATGATATCCATTTCAATAGATTTTATTTAGTTTTTTGTGCAAACCATAGTTTCTTGCATCAGACCTAGGCCCTATTTGTTTCAGATTTTATCTAGCTTATTATGCCAACCATAAGCCAGAAGCTAAAACAAATAACCCAACTGTTGAGCTGGCTTTTGAAAAGCTTGAAAGGTAGCTTATGAGGAAATGAACTAAAAGCTGAAAAGCATGTTCTGAGAGCATAGATGACTTTTGGTGTGCTGGGAGCTCAAAATTTATTTAAAAAAACCAATAGAAAAAATAATAACCAAAAGCCAAAAGCCAAAAGCCAGAGAGTCACCTTTTAAGCCAAAAAAAAAAACCCCAAAAGCAACAAGTCAAACAAACAGACCCCTAACTTCTTCTCTCTGCTTTAATTCTATTGTCATATTAACAAATTCTCCTACACATAACATCATATTAAATCGTATGGAAACTATCTACTCATAGCAATGGGATTGCTAGCCAAAAAAACCCAAAAGCTACAAGTCAAACAAACAGACCCCTAATTTCTTCAATCTGCTTTCATTCTATTGTCATATTAACAAATTGTCCTACACATAACACCATATTAAATCGTATGCAAACTATATACTCATAGCAATGGGATTGCTCTCATAGCTTGGGCTCGTACTAAGGACTCAGAAATTGTGCTCATATATGGGTCCATTGACAAAAACATGGAGCAACTAACTATTTTGAATGGTATAAGAAACAACAATATGAATACAATAATGCACTGAAGGAGTCATTTTCTACACACCTATATTAGCAGTTTTCTGTTGTCATGGTAGTCTTGCATATAACCTATAGATGGCCATGCAGCCCACAGCCCGATAGCCTAGCCCGAAGCACGGTTTTTTGCCCAGCTTGAGCATGGCATGGCCCGGTGTAATGCGGACCTAGGCCAGCATGGCCCGACCCACAGAGACATGCTTGGGCGGCTCCTCTAGAACACTGGGTGGCACGGCAGCCCGCTAAAACACTCCAAGCCCAATTAGGCCGCTATTAATCAATGATTATACATATCTTCCTAATTCCTAACGGAGGCACTAGCGCCCGGACGCAACTCCTAGTCCCAGCGAACCGAACCGTGGCCCATCTCCCAGTCACAGGCCCATCGCAGCTCTCCCCCTATCCGCCTTCACCCCGACCTCGTCCGCCTTCGCCCCGCCCCACGCGCGCACTCTACCCCTGTCTCAGCACCCGTCGATCGCCCCTAATCCCCTCCTCTCTCTCTCCGCGCGGGTGGCACTCAGGGAGCCGGGATGAGCAGCTGAGGACGAGCACGCCCCCAGCGTGCCCAAACCGCAACACCCCTGTCCGCCGGCCCCCCCAACGCGCTGCGTGCCCCATCCGCAGGTCCCCGGGTTGCCCCAGGCTGAACAACATAAAACACTTGCAACATGAATGTAACATAAGACTGAAAACAGATGAAACATTTGGAAACATGCTTTTGCAACATGTGTGTGAAACGCATGAAACATCCGAAATAAAACACTTGCAACTTGCAACATTATACCACTTGCTACAACATAAGACTGAAATAACTGAAACATTTGGAAACATATGTACTATTGCAACATATGCAACATCCACATAAAAAACGATTGCAACATACGTCTGAAAATAGATGAAACATTTTGAACAAACGCTTGCAACATGCCTTTTAAAACACTTGCAACATGTGCAACATCCCTCGATCTATTTTTGTAACATCAAGATGAAACAATTGCAGCATACATCTAAAATGCCTGAAACACTTAAAACATACATATGCAACATAGGAGAGGGGAAGGTCGGGCTGGTCGATTTTGACCGTCGGCGTCGGAGCCGGTGGCGAGCCGTGGCGCACGAGCACCACCAGCACCACCCACGCTCGTGGGTGCCCTTGGCTCTACCAGGAAAGACCTGAGGCGCCACGGCACATATGCCCCAGCAGCCATGGCGGGGTCAGCGGCGTCCATAAGGTAATGGGAGATAGAAGGATGGATAGACGGCGAGGGAGAGCAAGCGGGACAGGTGTGTGAGACGGGCGCGCCGCGAGGTCGGCGATGGGACATGACGCGGCAGCGGACGAGCGCGCATGGCGGAAGGGGCGCGGACAATGTGCGGCCACGATGCTTCGGGGCCTAGCGGATAAGCACGAAGGAGTTGGGGCGGGCGGGCAGGCAGATAAGCACGAGGGAGTGGAGGATTTTTTTTTTGTTTGGAGTCTGCTCCTGTGGGGTCGTGTCGGGACGAAAGTCACGGACGGACGCCCTAGTTGAATCTTTTCTGAATACCTAACCCTGGCCCCATTCGGCTTGCTGAATCTTGGCTGAAACTGGCTAAAAAACACTGTTCTAGTTGAATTGTTGTGAGAGAAAAATACTATTCCGGCTAAAAAAACAAGCCGAATAAATCGAATATGGGGTATGCGCAACGGAGCCCTATCTTCTATGTCCCTCGTGACTCTCCCTCCCCACGCCTCCTACTCGTGCCACGCCGTGCGACTTTCCCCTCCACACGTGACTCCTCGCTCCTCCGACTCGTGCGCGCCGCGCTGCGTGACTCCTCGCTCCTCCGACTCACGCAGTCCTGCTGCTGCTCGGTCTCTTGGCTCTCGCGACTACTGCTCGTGCGACTCCTCCCCTCCTCGATTCCTGCCGGGCTTGGGTTCTCTTGAGCGTCATCTCCTCTCCTTGTCCACACGTATCTTGTATCTCGAAACAGCGGGCGGCATGCAAATTTACCTAGCTGTGTAACATGCTACCAACATGATATGGACTGTTAGAGAGCAGTAGAGACAGCGCGTGCTTCCAATTTTACATGACAGAGACGTAACACAAACGTAATTACTCGTTTTTAAGAGCCAGGTGTTCGATCCTTTGCCCCCTGTCTCTCTTTTGATCCAATCCAACAAGTAGATAATACTATTAAAATCACACACTCTCTGATGGTCTCTGGTGGATGCGGAGGAGATCAAATGCAGGCGAGCCAGGTAGCTAGTAATAACCACAATGGTGTATATTGGTATGACAACGCAAACCACACACCCTTTACACAGTAAGTGACCGAGTAGTAAATGATGGTTAAAAAAAACAGTACACGCGTCCAACAACGGTTTGCCGGGCCAGGCTATAAATTTCCTTGCCCTCGCCAGCCATTTGTGCTCACACACAGATCCAGCAGCATGCAGTGAAACACAGGTTATCATCATATATAGCTACAAACCTACAACGAGGACTCGATCGGTCGTCGTTCGAGAGAGTGAGCTAGCATACTGCTAGCTAGGATGATGAGGGCGCACTAGTGGTATGGCTGTCTCTTGTCGTCGTGGCTGCGGCCGCCGCCGCCGTCGACGATAAACCGGAGAGCCGAGGCCGGTGATCGCTCCAAAGCCAAAGCCACAGCCACAGCCTGATCCAACACCAGAGCCCACTAAACCAAAGCCGCAGCCGCAGCCACAGCCCGATCCAACACCAGAGCCCACTAAACCAAAGCCCATGCCGCAGCCCGAGCCGCAGCCGCAGCCACAGCCCGATCCAACACCAGAGCCCACTAAACCAAAGCCCATGCCGCAGCCCGAGCCGCAGCCGCAGCCACAGCCACAGCCGGAGCCGGGCCCGGGAAAAGCCAAGCCGAAGCCGCCAGCGTACTCGCCGGGCACGACCGGTCCTTGATGGTGTTGTATAAACAAGCAAGCTGCATGAGCTTAATATAAATAAGCGGCTGGCATTCATGCATATGCTTTACGTTTAATATAAATAAGCGTAGCTGCCTGCGCACGTACGTGTATGTCATGTTCCATCACACTAATGTGTACGTGTGTAAAAGAGTATGTGTATGTGTTGTTGGTTTCTCGTGCCTCTACTATCTAATAAAGGCTACTGCTTGTTGTACGTGTTATTGTGCAGTCGTATCACACCTGTATCGATGAATAAAAAGAGATTGTCTGTGTGCATGTATGATTGTGTGTGTTGGTGTTGGCTTAATGACTATCATGGTGTTTGGTTTGGAGAGTGGTCGTCACATCCAGAATCACTTGGTTTAGTCTCCAGTGTATGAAGTCATCTGACGGTTTCACGAGAAATGGCTTGGTCTGAAGGTTTAGCTCTCTGATGGGATGAGCCAGGGACGACGAAGAACGAGTGTCGTACTCATGAAATACACACCAAATGGCCTAATTAGACTTGGATCATTCATCATTCCGCACGGTACCGTGACACAAACGTAACAAACATGCAGATGCAATATATCTTGATAGATTAACGTGGATCTAAATACCTAATAATCCAAGCTGTCATAACCTTTTCAGGTGGCCCTGTTTTTGAGTAATAATTCAGCAGTACTTTTCAATGAAGGAATAATATTTTTTCTCTCATAACAAATCAAAATAAGCAACAACATAAGCTAAATTGCAGCGAAATGAACAGGGCTATGTCGGTAATTTTTTTTTCACTGCTGGCTTCTTCAGCGAAACGTTCAGAGAACAATTACCACAGAAAGTCCAGGTCGACAAAGAGCGTGCCAAGCTTGCTGCCACTTATGCAGCGCCGTACTCGTTTGGGCGAGTGGGCAAACTTTTGCACCTCTACATGTGTTTGGCAGTGCTAGCGTCCGGACAACCGCGCCTGCATTCCGTGTACCGTCCGATCCTACGCAGCGTCTACGTCCCACCCGAGCCCACGCGGTGTCTGCGCCCCTGCCCGACCCCAAGCGGGGTCTGCGCCCCGCCCGACCCCTCGTGCCCCCTCCAGCAGCTGCAGCA
This sequence comes from Miscanthus floridulus, assembly GCF_019320115.1. Classification (NCBI taxonomy): domain Eukaryota; kingdom Viridiplantae; phylum Streptophyta; class Magnoliopsida; order Poales; family Poaceae; genus Miscanthus; species Miscanthus floridulus. The sequence continues at coordinate 72,248,263 of NC_089592.1, forward strand.
GACGGGTCCTATTGCAACATATGCAACATCCGATCTACTTTTAATACATTTAGATATAACACTTGCAACATACGTCTGAAAACAAATAAAATACTTAAAACATGTGTCTGAAACACTTGCAAAAACACCTGAAAACACTTGAAAGCCATTGCAAACATACACAACATCTAGATAAAACACTTACAACATTTGTGTGAAACATATGCAATATCCAGATAAACACACTTGCAACATAAGTCTGAAAAACAGATGAAACATTGGGAACAAACATTTGCAACAAACGTGTACAACCATTGCAACATATGTAAAATCCCGATCTATTTTTGTAGCATCGATATAAAACACTTCTAACATATCTCTGAAACATTTGAAACACGTTAAATATACGTTTGCAACATGCACTTTCAGCACAAACATCCCTGCTCGATCTTGTCCTTATTGCTGGATGTCGTCGCCACGGGAGGAAGTGGATTGAGCACGATGGATTGAGAGGGGGGGGAGGCCTACTAGTTGCCGCTCCTGGCACGAGCTGTCGTCGGAAAGGGACAGAAGCGACAAGGTGTGCCTAATGCAGAACAGAAGCCGCGCGACAGACGGTGAGCGTGGTGGAGAGGGAGGAAGGCGGACAGCGGCGCTTGAGCGCGGTGGAGAGGAAGGATGGCGGCCAGCCGAGCGCGGTGGAGAGCGTCGCGACAGTGTGGCCATGGCGGCGCAGTTGCGATGCAGCGGTCGAGAGAAAAGTGAGATCATAGATTTTTTTTTAGCAAAACAGGAGATGGATGTAACCGTACGAATGATAGTGTTGGGCCGTTCAGGCGGGCATTGAGGCCCACCAACGCAAGGGTCCGGACGAACGGACAGTCTATCCACAGCGTTTCTAATATGTGTTACGTGTAGACAAAACTAAAGACAACTAATTGACTTCTATGTTGTCCACGGTTCTAAATTTGTACACTATACCTGTGTAATAGTACAATTGTTTTGGTTGTGTAGTAAGAGCATTCCTAGGAGGTCTGTAAAATAACTCCCTATTTTTATTTTTTAGCAAAAAGGTAAAAAGTATCCTCCAACAGTTTAATAAAAGAGCTCTTTAAATATAAAAAAGTTTTTAAATATTCTCCTACTTGGAAGTTTTTCCGATGGATAGAACTCCGAATTCCTCCTCCCTTCCTTGGGCACGAGTTTTTTTTTTTTTTTGGCGCTAGATGTTTTGGCGCGATCTGGTTTACATGGGCTCACCGTCGTCGCGTTCACTTTGCCTCCGTCGCAAGCCGCGCTGGTCGGCGGTGGCAGGCCGCTAGCATGCACGGGCCGAGGGCGGCGGCAGGAATTACTCGCCTGCTCGTACTGTAGATGGGTCATTTGTATTATGGGCCTACTTTAATGGTTTCACCCTTTGTTCGGCGAGTCTGCAGCATATATGGGCCGGCCTTCGTTTTAGAAAGAATGGATGGCTTTCTACAATGATTAAGGCGGGTGCAAATCGACAAGAACCTGAGTTCTTTTAGATGGTGAGTTTCTACGAAGAAAGAGTCCACAAAATGGACAAGAACCTGAGTTCTTTTAGTTAAAGTAGATACTTTGTACGTTTATATAATTTTATGTTAGCTTAGTCCAAAGTTAGACTTACCTAATTTTGGCCATTAGGAAAATATATTAACATTTATAAGTTTAAATAAATACATTATCAAAACAAGGAGAATTGAATGAAACTAATTGGATATTGTCAATGTTAATGATTTTTTTTATAAACTTACTTAAAGTTAGAGAAGTTTGACTTAGAACAAAGCTATAAACTAATTTAAAACGGAGAAGATACTTGGAGTCAAGACTTGGACACTGTTAGTTTTTAGAGGAAAATTTATGTGCGGTCCTCGAACTTGGCATGGGGTATCATCTATGTCATGGTACTCTCAAAATGCTAGTTCTAGGTCCTTTGACTTAGTTTCGGGTCGTATCTAGGTCCAAATAGATCTTAACCCGCGGTTGCATGGGCCGCGTTGCTTGCTTGTGGGCCGCACGGGTTGAATTCGGTTTTCCTTTTTTCAGAGAATTAGTAAATGCTTTTCTAATTTAGTTTTGAGCTGATATTTGGAAAATTATAGTAAATGTTGTAGGTGTCCTAAAATAGTGAAACAAAATTTGTTAGGTTCACAAAAATGTGATCTATCTGTTGGTGTAGTTAGTTTACAGTTATATGTGATAATGATAGATTCATTAATTCATTTAGGAAAGCTTAGCATTATTTAGATTAATAATTGTATGGATTTTTATGGCAAATTGGTAATAGCTTTGACAATAATTTTTTACAGTAGGTTTATTGTATTATTATGCGCTCATTGTAATTTTTGTAGCCTTAGAATAGGTTGATAAATAGGGTAGCTAATACTCCTTGTTTTATTTTATATATAGTAAATCGATATTATGAATAAGGATGCCTTTAGTTGTTAAGATAATACATGCAATGTTTCATACCTATTTAGTGGTAATAATAGGTAACTTAGCGTCTTGGTCGGTAGAGCTAGCTTAGTAGCTTGATAGATGTATTCTTATTTTAAGAGTTGCTCTTGCCGTATTACTAAGTGTTGCATCATCATTTCAAGCATGTAGATAACGAGTTGGTAGAGTTTGTGCCTGTGGGCGAGCAGGAGTACAAGGAGATCATCGAGGAGTACGAGGAGGAGATTCTCATACAAGAGGAAGCCTCGGAGCCATCAGTTGCTGACTTTGTTGACGCCCCGCCTGCCTAAGGCAAGCACCGGTGTATAACCTTTATTTTGAATGATCACTAGATATATATATGTGATGTGCATTTATGTTACATGCATTTTATGGAAACTACATGTATAGATATACCTACCTATAAGTCCTACTAGCATAGGTCGAGTAGTTGCTATGCTCAGAATTTCGGTAGCGTGAGTAACCTGTCGTTACTCACAATAGGTGATTATTATTATCACTCATGATAAAAATGGTGAAAGGTCCTTGTTTGGTTTTGGTAATTGAGTGACAACTTAGGTGGACTAATTGTGTTTATGTGAGATACACAGGTGATTAGTCCACAGGTACATGTGTGTGAGCAACATATGCCATGGAGGTGAAAATGGTTTGGAGATGTTGCAAAGCTCACACATGTGACGATGAAGGAGCTTAAATGCACATGAGACATGACATTGAGTCATGTGATCAAGGTGGAGAAGATCAAGACAAGACTTGGCTTGATGGACCGGTTGCAAGCGTGAAGGGCAAGTCGAAGGCTTTGGAGTGATGGACCGCGTGGCGGTGAAGCTTGAGCAAGACTTGGCGCCGATGGACGATGGCAACGGTGAAGAGCAAGTAGAGTCAAGATCGATGAACCAATATGATCATGTGATGATATGAAGTGGATCATATCATTGTTGATCGTGTTGGTGCATGTGTTGCATCGACATTGAAGGAGATGGAATGGAATGCGCAAGGCAAAGGTATAACCTAGGGCATTTTATTTCACCGGTCATAGGTGTGTAGAGAAGTTTATGACCGGGTTTAAGGATAGATGGCCGTACTATCAAGAGGGGCAAACTTGTTTGCATATCGGTCATCTAGTGCCACTCGAGTGATCTAACTTTGCATTGTCGCTAGGATCGAGTGGCGTAGCAAGTTGAGTGGCTAACATCCTTTGGGAAATTATTGTGAAAAGCTAACACACATACACATTATGGTGTTGGCACATTTACAAAGGAGGTGGTGTTTGTACACTCGGCGGGATTCGGCGCTTTCGGGAAAATGGAATGCCTATTTTCTATTGCGCCGGATGCAAGTTTTTGGTGGTTAGCACATTAGAGCAAGGGTGAAGAAGTTAGAAGTGAAAATGAGTTGGTCGCGAAGATGCCGGCGTCGGTCAACTGACCGAACGCTGGATCTGAATGCACCGGACGCTGGAAGGCTGCGTCCGATCACGCTGACGTACGGTGACGCAGTAGCTGGAGAGTGACCGGACGCTGGCTGTGTCCGATCGCGTTCGACCGAACACGTCCGGTCATGCTCGGGAGCTTACTGGAACCGACCAGACGCTGGGGGTTCAGCGTCCGGTCAGTTGAGTGCTGCTGTGTCCGGTCAGGTCAAGTGACCGTTGGAACCGGGACACATGGTCGTCTGTGGGCGACCGGACGCTGAGGTCCAGCGTCCGGTCAACACGACCGGAGCGTCCGGTCGGCCCGACCGTTGCCCAGTGAAGGGGTAACGGCTAGTTTAGCCCTTGGGGCTATAAATAGAAGTGGCCTTCGGCCATGGCTGGTGTGGAGCACCTCAAGGGACTTAGTGTCCATGCTTGTGAGTGCTTGGGAGCCCTCCATCACACATATACTTGATAGTGATCATTCGATTGTGTGAGTGAGCGATTCTAGTGCGATTGTATCGTGAGGTTGCATCGAGTGGCACTAGGTGATCGAGTTGCAAGCCGGTGGTGCTTGTTACTCTTGGAGGTTGCCACCTCCTAGACAGCTTGGTGGTGGTCTCCGTCGAAGCACGCAAGAAGCTTGTGCGGCGCTCTGGAGAAGTGCTTGTGAGGGGCATTGTGCTCGCCCCGCGGGAGCCACGAAGAGCAACTCTAGTAAAGCGTGTCATTGAGCTACCCTCACTCAAGGGGTAGGTTCTTGCGGCGCCCGACGTGCGGGCTTAGCGGGTGATGCTAATTAGCCGCCGAACCACCAAGTGAGCGGTCGACACAACGGGGACTAGCGTGTTGGCAAACACGTGAACCTCGGGAGAAAAATCATCGTGTCAACCTTGTTCTTCCCGTTGGTTTGCATCCCCATTACACAAGCTTGCAATTACTTTTATACATATTAAGCTTGTGTAGTTGCTCTTGTAATTAGATAGCTTGTGTAGCTTGCTAATTACCTTCTTGCTTGTGTAGCATAGAAGTAGCTCCCTTGCGTGGCTAATTTGGTTTTAGTAACCTTGTTAGTCACATTGCTTAGTTTGTGTAGCTAAGTATTTGCGCTCTCTAATTAGGCATTGGTTGCCTTGTTATTGAGCATTGCTAGTGAGCATCGTTAGCTTTGTGCTTTTGCTTACTAGCATGTGTAGGAGCTCCCTTGTCGCTTAAAGTACTAGTGGCCTAGGTTTGTGTAACCTTGCTCCTAGAATTGTTTAGGAGAGCTCTAGCTAGCCCGGCACCTTTGTTGCATAATTGTTATCTTTGCAAGGTGCTAGTGAACATATATAGTGGGGTATAGTCTTGGCTAGACCGATAGTTTTAATTCCGCATTTGTATCGGTTAGCCGACGCGATTAAGTTTTAGAAAAGACTATTCACCCCCCCTCTAGTCGCCATCTCGACCCTTCAAATGGTGAAAGGAAAATGAAGACCGGGCAGGGATATGGTTTGGATATTGGTGGGTGTAAGAGGTTGTGTCCTATAGCCAACGGAGCATAGCTTGGTTACACTGTTTCTCTGTCTATGTCGGTTAAGGACCGACTGTTGCATTAGGTTCTAGATAAGTCACGGACTTATTATCCCGAACACATACTTGTGTATGGGCACAGGGAAGGCTTGTTGCTCTCTTGTCATGGGTTCCGGCTCTTTCTAGATCGACTGATTGGAGGCGGGGATGGTGGAGGTCTAAGCACCGCACTGAGTCTGGGACTCAGGAGCGGGGGCTTGGAGTCCAAGTTTGGACAGGGACCTAGACCCCGTGACAGGAGATTGGTGGGTTGGTCCTGCTTATGCCTAGGGTATAAGCGAGGCATGTGTTTCGGGGTACCCAGTTGGGCACATTGATTCGCAAATCTCTAGGTGATCCGGTACGGCTTGTCTACAGTCTAGCACCATAGTAAGAACTAAAAGAGGAAAGGTGGTGAAATAGAACTGCTTGCTCAACTCTTGCTTGAAAGTAGAGTAGGTGCTTACATAGAATGGTTAGATAATGAACTAATCATGACTGCTAATAATAAATATACATAAGGATTCACTATTAGTATTGCTTTTCGCAAAAATAAAACACAGCAAACCATAAAGCTTATCTTATTCCTTGGAGTCGGGAAATTATTCTCACTAGTCGGATAAGTCTTGCGAGTACATTGTATACTTAGGGTTTATTTACCCCTGTTGTAGGTGCAGCTTGAGGAGTAGCCATTGTGTGAAGGATTCTTCTAGTGGGCACAAACGGATCATTGTATATTATCGATAGATGTTTCTTGTTATTCCGCTGTTTAATTTCTGCACTCTGAATTTGGTCCTGTAATAATGTATTTCTAAGAACTCTGGATGTATGAAATAGACTAAGTAATGTAAACCCATTCTCATTATTGGATCCTGAGGAAAAAATGTGGATTATTTAGGCTCTCTCTTGGGGTGTGCTCGATGGATTCCGCCCGATGTAGCTCGCTCTCGGGGTGCTTAGTGTCTAGTGGAAGCCAAGCGCCTCTGTAAGTGCGTTATTTCGGATGGTTCTACCATAGTTGGTACCAGAGCCAATAATGAGTCTACGAGTTTCATCACTCTTTTCCAAAACCTAAAATTTGACCAACAAAAGTTTTGCGAAAAGTAGGATGCGATAAAATTATGCAAATAAGTATAAGCCCTAGCAATATGGTCTATCTAGGATAGCGGCACTGGTTTTATCTAATCAGTTTTCTACAGGTACACTAACTTACGCTGCGTAAGAATCGTTTAGCATACGAAAAGTGAGTGTGCGATGTGCCAAAAATTCTTGCGAATGCCGCTATATTCCGGCTTGAGTGAACGTATAGGCCAATGCATGCATCATGAAAAGAGAATCATGCTTAAACTAAACTCCCCCTACATGTATAATTTGGATTAGTAAATTGATAGGATAACCTAAAAGAATGCTTTAATAAATGTCTTATCATTTCTCTAATCTCTTGTTCCTGATCTGGAGGGTTGTCCTAAATGGTTGGTTCCTATCTATTTTCAAATGAACTTGAGATCCGGCCGTGGGAGCACCAGTGCTAGAGCGGGCCATGGTCTTGGCGAAGGCCAAGGTAAAAGTGGCCGGGGCAATGAGCACAGCAATGGGGAGAGCCATGAGGCCCCACTTCTGGCTCCTCCTCCTCCGCCATAGCCGCCTCCGATGACTCATGCGGAGATGATGGCGGAGATGTTGGCTACTCGTTGCGAGTCAGTCCGTACCATGGAGCTGTTGGCACAGGCTATTGGTGGCTTCGCCCGTGGAGGCCACGGACGAAATGGTGGGAACAGGGGTGGTGCCCGCAGTCTCAAGGGACCCTGCTCTTATCAGGATTTCTTAAAGATGCACCCACCCACATTCACGCCGACTGCTGAGCCTCTGGATGTGGAGCATTGGCTTCGTATTCTAGAGCAAAAGTTTCTGCTACTCACCATAACTGAGGAGCAGAAGGTGCGCTTTGCAGCGCAACAACTGTTGGGATCTGCTAGTGCATGGTGGGACACATTCAATGCCATGCAGCCGATGGATCACCGTGTGACCTGGTAGGAGTTTATTGCGGCCTTCAGAGAGTATTACATTCCTGCTAGTGTTCTAAACCGAAAGTTGACGGAGTTCCTAGACCTGAGACAAGGGAGCATGTCCGTGATGGACTATGTCAACAAGTTCAATCACTTGTCACAGTATGCTAGGACTCACGTCGATACAGATGAGAAGAAGAGGGACCGTTTCTATTGTGGCCTCTCTTGCAGCCTGCAGAAGGAGTTGTATACATGAAACTACCAAACCTTTGGGGCTATGATGAATGTTGCTATTGCCATGGAGGGATTGCAGTGTGACTCTCAGGCAGAATGGAAGCACAAGCGGGTGTCTACTGGGTCTTCTAGTCACCCCCAGGTTCAGAAGGTATATGTTGTCAGGCGGGTGTCCTATTAGTCTTTGGGTGGGCATTCATTTCGACAGCCTTAGCAGACCTATCAGGCACCTTCCACCCAGTATCATGCACCTACTCAGCAGGTGCAACAATAGCAGCCTCAGGGATAGTAGGTCCCACCTTGTCAAGGATAGGGGAACAAGCCTAGTGCTTGTTTCAAGTGTGGCAAGGAAGGACACTTTGCCCGGGAGTGTCCGCAAAACTAGCCTGCCCAGTCTGCTCAGCCCTCAGCTAACTCCTGCTTGATCAAGCAGACAATTATCGAGAAGAAGGTGCTAGTGAGCCATTTTGGATAGGTTAATTTTATGGAGGCTGAGGAAATATTGCAAAATGAACCGGTGATGGCTGGTATGTTCACCATTGATTCCCATCCAGCCTATGTGTTGTTTGATTCTAGTGCATCACATTCATTCATGAGCATGGGATTTGCACACCAACACTATATACCTCTTATGGCTATACCTTTTGCCTATAGAATCAGTAAGGGTTAGCAATTTTGGGCAAGATTAGTGCAATGATTGACAAAGAATTGACTAAAGAAAAGTTCAAGGCAAACACGAGCATGGATACAAGAACAAGGTGGCAATGCCATGTGCAACATCTACACTAGCTCACCAATACATCCAAAGAGTATCTACAAGGTGGTAACAACAGGTTGGACAAAAACTGGACTAAGTCTTACTGGACAGAAGCTGACGTAGCGTCCGACAAGGTCCATGGATCATCCGTCAGTACAATAGGGAGCAGGAATAATTATGACAGAGAGCAACCAGGCACTGCCAGAGTATTCCGCTGGATTTTCGGAACCTTCCATCAACGAACAGATTTTACACAGGGCAAAGGCATGCTACAGACTGGCTAACGGATCGTCTGCAAGGTCCAAAGACCATCCACCAAAGTGTGAACAAAACAACATCTCTAATGTGAATGACCGGTGCTCAATCCACAAAATCTTATGATTCAACCAACACCAATGCATCAAAACTTGCATAGAGGCACATCCAAGCCTACACTATAAGACCCCCAAGAGAGATTTGAAGTAACCCTAGCCATTGCATAGATCGGACCAACCCTAGCTTTTCAACCATGGAGAAAAGGGTAAAAGCAAAGGAAAAAGGAGCTTACTTAGCATCCCACATGTTGGAGAAGCACGTGGTTGGGAACATGACCAAAGGAATCGAGCAAGAAGCGTCCAAAGGACAGCGTTGCGGAGTGAGCGGTGGCTTGGACGCGTGCGTAGGGGGGACTGATGGGCAGATAAAAGAAAAGGACATGCCTAGGGGGCTGTCGGCCTATATATAGCCTGATTTTACCAGACAGTCTGTGAGGACGTCGGAGCATTCACCAGATTGCTAAACTTGATAGTAAAAATTGGATTTAGAGGTACACCGGAGAATCCATGAAGGATGTCGGACCATCCGTCTAAAATTAACCAACCAGCAAGCCCTTTAGAGATAAGATCATAGAAAAGGGTAGGAAAGTTTTGGGATGAGTCCACAAGTAAACCCAGAGCAACCACTTGGCTCGAGGATGAGCTTGAATTCAAGTGGGGGAGAGTTGTAACGACCCGAGTGTGTTACACCGTAGGCTCTCACTTTTGGATACCCGAGGCATGACCCATTGGATTCCATGGGCACCCCTAGCCACCCAAGCCAAAGAGTGTTATGACCTAGTAACCGACTACATGACGACACACAAGTTAACTATCGATCAACCAAGACAACCAAGTGACCGTCAAAGGAAGACGTCAACCGAAGAACCCAGCTTGAGGCATTTATGTTTACCAAAGGAATGGGCAAAGCCATTGCAAGCCTCAATATGGACTTAAGGTCAGAGAGATCAGGTTCTCAAGTTTGGATAGGCGAAACCAGAGTCTATCGGACAGTCCACCGTGTTTTCTAGACCATCCGATAAAAGTACAAAGACTGCAGATTGAGTAGGAAATGAGCCGTCATCTATTAAGGGGAATGGCCCACATGTCTACACGAACTAGAGATATTTCCCAACACCTGAACCTTAACTCCACTCACTCTCCTCTCATTTCCCTCACACACTCTCTCTATAAGAAAGAACAAGAGAAGGAAAGGATGAACTACAGTGAGAAAGTGAAGAAGAAGAAGGTGGAGAAGTGAACCAAGATTGCAAGAGCAACAAGATCAGCATCTAGATCTGACACTTGAGTTCCCACAATCTCTCATCTCATATATCTTTTGGTGAGAAGCAACCCAAGTAAGAAATCTCTCTCTTTAGCTTGGAAGCAAGAAGGACAAGTGTGGATCTTCAACCTTGATGACAAGGAGTTCATCAAGAGCCCAAGCTAAGTTGTCATGCTCAATCTCTCTATATCCTAAGGGTTTTCTCTTAGATAAGGAACCACTAGTTACACTAGTTAACCCAAGCCTAAACCATAAGGAATCCCAAGCCTAGTTGTCAACCTAAGCTATACTAGGAGTGTCATGCACATGCATGAAGGCCTCAACCCAAGATCTAGGCATGCATGAACCCCAAGTCATCACCCAAGAACCCAAGAGCATAGGTTCTGTCGCCCACCTGATGGAGTGTCCGTCATTCCCGAAGATTAGTCAACTACAGCTTAAGTTTCCTTCTAAGTGACATCGTGGAGTGTCTGCCACTAACGGCAAAATGTCCGCTGATTTATAGAGGAACACGTCCAGGGAACCCGAGAGCATCCATCCCATACTGGAGCATCCGTCACTCACAGTGGAGCGTCCGATGAATTATAAGGAACAGTTACATAGTAACTCGAGAGTACCCAGTTTATACCGGATCGCCCGTCAGCTAGCTGGATCATCCGATAGAAGCAGACAACCATAGAACTGATTAGTTCTTGAACCTACCAGAGTCTCAGTGACCTCCCATGGAGTATCCGCCAACCATACAGAGCCAAACAAAGGCACCTCACCCTAATACCTGGTACAGCGGAGCATCCGTCGCTTAGGGCGGAGCGTCCGCCAGACACTGAGAATGTGAGTCTGTTTAGACAACCTACCTAAAAGGCCAACCACTATCTAAGAAGCTTAGCTACTAGCAGTACAATAGTAGAGCCATAGTTAGAGTCTCTTCCTAAGTTCCTAATCAACCTAAATGTCTATATCTATAGCGCAACCGTCTCCAATCACCGGATCCTATCTTTTATGTTTGGTCATCTCGTTTTGTGAGGATCATATGTGAGTCATCACCGCTAACTAGATCTTGAGGAATCGGCAAGATCAGGCAGGCACCCCACTACTATAAACCCTATGTTGGATACTCATGTCTATCTTATTATGAGTTATGCATCACATGTAGCTTTGAGTAATAATCCAGTTCACTCTACACTTAGAGTCACTCATGAATCTAGTAGAAACCTTTTATCTAAACAATGGGAATGGAAACACTTAATTACTTATTGCTTAGCTACCTAGCAATGGTAGAAGTCAAGTATGAGAAGGGAACTCATTCTCACGCGTGTAGGATGCTACACTGGGATAATTAATCACTAAAAGCAATGAGGGTACAACTTGACGTACTTCACTAATATGGCTAAGGCACCACAACACCAAAGGTCATCAACTTGGACACCACTTTGGTAACTTGCTCATGTGAGGGGTAGGTCATTGTGAGTGTGGGATCTCAAATGACATAGCTCATGGAGCAGCTAAGGACCGTTTATTGGGATACGTGAGTCCGAGTAACGACCCGTATAGACCACATGTTGTGGATGGGGTCGATAAGCCAAGTAACTAATTGTGACCGGTTTATCCGTGAAACTAGTAAGGGGATGGCGTTTGTCGACGGCGAAAAGTGACGGGCCGCCAGGACACATAGCAAGCCAAGAGAGACCGCGTGGAGCAGATCCCGAGCTCTCCCCGGACTTAGGAGGACACCGGACCAGATGGTCGTGACCGAGGGCGTACCAGTCAATTTTCCCCTGCAATTGATAAGGAGAGAAAATCGATTAGTAATTTAAGGTGAAACATGCCGGTGTTTGTCCAGATAGTTCCAAATATGCGGCTAAGCAGTCGATGAAATAAGGCTATCAACTAGAGAGTCGACATCTAGCATGTTCACGATGCATAGTGTCAGTGTTTTTTACCTGCAGATATTTGGTTCTTGAAGGAATTCACCTGATGCAAAAAGCAAGCACAGTAGAGACGCGGAATTTATATTGGTTCGGGCCCCCGAGAAAGCGAGTAAAAGCCATACGTCTAGTTACTTCTTGTTTGTATTACGATCTCGTCGAATAGCAAGATGGTGATTACAAGATGGCTATGCCTATGAGAGTTTCGATGATTACAACAGGACAGATAGCTAGCTATTTATATCCAAGGCCTACTTGCCCTACAAGTTACATAGTCGTGCCTTAGTCGGAGTCTTGGCGTGATCTTCAGATATCCTTCCTTGAATAGGCAAGTCGTGAACCTTCGGGCCTTCTTTGGTACGGATTCGGTAGCCAGCATATCCGGTAGTCGGGAATCCTGGGAGTATGGCACCACCAGTAGCCCCCGAGCTTATCGGTCAAGTGAGACTCGATAACCTTCCTGTACTCGGGCCTTTTAGGGTATTCGGAATTGGGACTTTATTTCAAAACCCGAGTTTATACCCGTGAAAACAAGGCTGGTAGGTATAAGTCACAGGGTCACATAGTTGGGCGAAGAGCTGTAAAAATAAAATAAGCCATACTCTGGAGTCGTTGTCTTAGTCAACTCAACTTATCGCTCGCTTGTGTTCGGGGCCTTTTTTTAAGTCGGGTGGTCTGTACTCGGTTCTCAGGGAACTCCAAGTAACCACTCTCGAGCGGAGACCCGAACAACGGAAGTCGGAAAGTTGTGGAGTTGAGAGATGAGCTTGTTTGAACAATGCCATCCCCTGGTAGTCTTGTAATATGGCTTGGAATCTTTTTAGATCAGGCATTTTGTAGTCATTGAGACTTATAGAATTAAATTTTGGCATTCGGGAACTTTGTGATCGGGCACCTTGATCGGGTGCTCACAATCAAGTCCCCTGGATCTGGGAAAATTTATCCTTGGAATTCTCGTGATCGGGTACCTCGCAATTGGGTGCTCTGGATCTAAGAAAATTTGTCCTTGGATTTTCTCATGATCGGACACCTCGCAATTGGGTGCTTTGGGATTGAGCTTTTTTAGTCGGGAGTTCTAGTAACGCTAACTATGTTCGGCATCGGGACTCTAAATGATGTGGTGATGTTTATAGAGTCGTGCCAATAGATGATCAGCATCGAGAAAATTATTTCTGTATGCTTGATGGGTGCTTGCATAAGCACGTGAAGCTTTGATATCCTGAATATTCAGGCTAGCTTGCATATCTCTTGCATGCTTGATGAAGTGATGGACACGTATAGCTTACAAGGTTCTTGATAATTAGCTTTTGCCTGTTGCTGTACACACGCCTTTGTAGAGTAATCCGCTGTTCCCTCGCTTGTACGTGCGGCAGGGGCAGGCGTCGAAAGGTCTCCCCTGCTATTGCACTGTAACTGCGGCAGGGGCAGACGCTGAAAGGCTCTCCTGCCGCACTATAGTCATAGCAGGGGCAGACGTCAAAGTCAGCCCAGCTGTCACATCTAGTCACTGTAGCAGAATGACAACCTAGTATGTCTGTGTACTATGATTAAATGGGTAGAGTTGTATATATAGCTTTCCACTGCAACTCAATAAAGTTGAGCGAGTTCAGTTTTGTCATCTCCTCTGCAGAGCTCCAACCAACGCTGGTGCTTGTGCTGTGTGTGTGCGCGCTCTGTTCTCCCTTCCTTCTTCTACCTCCAGCCGTAGTGTGTGTGGTCGGCAGCGACGGTGAACGGTCGGCTCAGCCGTGCCGGAGATATCGGGACCAACAGCCTTCAAGTTGCCCAATCCCGAGATGCCAATGATCATGTCTAGTTGAGTGAGAATGCAGCAAGGGCATGCTCGCTTACTTTGCAGTTCGGACGGCTCGAGACTCAACGGTTCCCTTGCGGCTCGGACGGTTCGTTTGACGGCTTGTTTGTAGCCTGTGTGACGGCTTAACGGCTTGCTTGCAGCTCGGACGGCTCGCTCGCGGCTCGAACAGCTCGCTTGACGTAGTCGAAGATTGGCCGATACCCGACAAGTTGTATTGACCCGTGTTGGAATCGAGTGTACATATGCATATGCAAATCTGCATTGCTCCGTAGAGACTTCTTGCTTATTTGCTTGCTGCGTGCATGCACATGCAAGCTTCAATATCGGGATTATTTTTAGGCGATCATGTAGATTGTTCCTGGTCTTGTGGACGTCCTTCATTCGCTCCCCATCTGATATGCCTAATGATTGAGGTTGCGTAGTCGTTTGAAGAACACCTCGGCAAAGTACAGATGGGGCCGCGATAAGTTGTTGACGGACCGGTGACCGATCGAGACCAAGCTGATGCTGGTTGGTGAGATGCAGTCATGCAGACGATGCTGGGTGAGCTGCGCTGGCGGCCAGGCGCTGTCTTGCCTTATCGGCAGCTTCGATGGCCTTTTTTTATGATGGTTAATTTTAGTCTGAGCAGGTTTCTGACTGCCATTCTGTTCTGTGTTAGATGCGTAGCCATTTTGCCTTATACGCGAACTGTGTGGGATGTTAGTCTCTGAGACTCGAGCGGTCTATTGTACTGTTTAATCCCTTGTAGTTGCGTGTTCAGAGTATTTGGCGTAGCTTCTTTTAGTCAGAGAATAGACCCCGAGCGTTGCGCTTGGGCACTGTAGGATAGGTCCGAAAAAACTTCGGCGTAGTAGTCTCCGAACGCGTGTTCGGGTGGATAACGAATCATCTGAGTATATTCTGCTTCAAATCCTCAAAATAGAATAATTAGTGACCAGCCCAATTGCTTAATTGAATCTTTTTTAAGAATAGAAACTAATCAATATAACCAAACGAAGTGTCCTTAGCTTGTTCAGGCTATTTTGATAGTACGCAAAGTTGTTCGGAGATGTTAGCAGCTGAGACTCAAGCGGTCTTCCATGCGTTAATCCCTTGAAACAAGCACACTTGTTAAATAGCTCGGTTTGCCTTAGTCCAGTAACTTTTGGTTATATGATATGAGTATTGTAGTAGCCCCCGACTCTCTATTCGGGTTAGCAGGTAACCGAGTAGAGAGTAGATCAAAAGATTGCAAGAAAGAAAATTTGAAAAAACTTATCTGAAATATAAGAGCGTGACAGGCACCATCCAATCAACAGTAATAAGTAATCTGCAAAGTAGTAAATTGACTCGCACATATGATAATTTGGGCCGTAAGAACGATTAGAAAGCGCTGTAACTCTGAAGCCCTCAGCCATCATATTTGGGCCAACATGTATAAAAAGCCCCCCGACTCTTTGTTTAAACAATAGAAAAATGTTTGTACAAAGACTCTTTAGCTTATGTAACAACTGTCAATTACACAAACCATGGTAGCCTCCGAGCCTATACACGGTAGTGCCTAATAGAAAAGACTCTGGAGGGTCTAACCGGCATGCTCCAGCCTCGAGCATGCATGAGTCAGGGAGAAGGATATGAAGCCAAACATTGTAGTTGGAAAAGACTGATAACGATGGGGGAAAAGATGTGTTATTCGTATACTCAGTCAATTTGCAAGCCCCCGATCTGTCTCTTTTGGTTTTTTTGAAAAGCCCCTGCTATTAGATGACAGTTTGTTTGTTGTTTTGGGAGCACTGGACTCCCGATGCGAAGTGTTTGGGATAGAGTACTTTGTACACTTGAAACCTAACACTGACTATCTTGTGTTAGTGCTTTTGATGTGTTGTACTTTGATCACTTGAGGTCGAGCACTCCATCAAGCGCAATGGACCCTCTCATGATGGCACTTTGGAAATATTAACGAGTTCCTGGTCGAGTACTCCGTCGAGCACAATGGACCCTCTCATGATAGGACTTCGATATTAATGAGTACTTCTATAATTTGAGGTCAAGCACTCTGTCGAGCGTGATGGACCCTCGCATGATGGTGTACTTGTAACGTACTTTGGGCTCGCTTGAGATCAAGTACATCGTCGAGTACAACGGACTCTCTTACGATCAAGTACAAATAGTAATAGACTGAGTATCCTGGATCAACTTGAGATCAAGTATCCCGTCGAGCATTTTGGACTCTCTTGTGGTTAGGCACTTCATATAAAGTCACATGTCTAGATGGGTTTGGACCACTCGGTGATCGTTATCGAGTAGTTGACTTATCACTTTCCTCCTTGACGTTGTTTTCCCTTTATGTTATGCACTTTGTGCACTTGACTGTAGCCCCCATGCATAGGACACTAGCCATATGATGGTGTAACACGTACAATATTGGGTTGTGACGTAAGTCGTCGTTGCTGACAAAGCTCTACACATTGACATATCGTGTAGGTACTTAAATCACGGAGAAAAAAAGGCAGGCATACACCAGAGTGCGATTATTATGTGTAGTAGGCAGTAGCCCTACTTTTTGATAAGTTGGAGGCCAACTCAATAGAAAGAAAGAGCAAGAGATAAAATAATAAAAGAAATTATGGAAGCGATTTAGCTGATCCAATGTGATGTTGAACTGACGACTCAAGCCATGGCATGCTGGTCGAGGGCCGCTGTAAGACAACATCGAGGGCCGGAGCATGACGGCGACAAGCCAGTGACCGGAGACGTCGATGAGGGCCGCGACGAGTCGACGAAGTGAGCCGACGATGAGGGTCGCAGCATGCTGATGACGTGTCAACGGCGCAGGATGATGGCGAGGGTTGCAGCCGAATTCCTGGTCTTCGTTAGCTTGCCGGACTCTGATTATCACTCGGGATCTTGTGTCCACGACGAGCAGATCGTTGGCGTGCCAATGGCAAGGGCGCCGCTGCTATTAGCAACCGTGGAAACAGGAAGAAAAATATCCGAGGATGCACAGATGTAAAAATATTTGTTTATAATTAAACAAAAAGTGAGACTTAGCTTGATCGACGCAGAGTGGCAATCAACGCGTGATCCTGGCGTTGCGAGCTTAGAAGCCCCCGAGCATCAACTTGACCTTTGTGACCGAGCGGTCGGTCACCGCAACCGAGTATTCGGTCACAGTGGCCGAGTAGTCGTCGTTCTCGAGGAGGAAGTTGTGCATGAAGTATACCCGTCTGCCGAGTAATTGGAACCCGTCCCGACTAATGTGTCGAGTCAAGTAGTCGAAGTAGTTGTCGCGGCGAGGTTGTCCTAGCGGCGAGCCGTCCTTTGGTAAGAAACCTTGGGCAGGGTCCGGATGCATGGCTGTAGTAGAGGAATAAAGCCCGAACATGCATATGGGATTCCTGGCTCGTTTGCCGGTTGCACGTGGAAGCTTCGATCAATATCTTCATGGTTTCCATAACTAGCTTGCATGCCATACAGATCCGTATGTCCTTCCTTTTGTTGCTGTTGCAACTGACCGAGTCCAGCTCGGTTACGAATGCTTGTGCAAGTGATGCAGCTATCTTTCACGTAACGACGAGGCGCCGCTCCACGTTAGCGGTGGTCGCAATAAGGAGCCTTCTTCGGGAGTTGACGCAGGTGACGATTCAAGAACCGCCCGTCCTGAGTCCGATCAGAGCTTTGTCCGCTCGGTGATGACGTCGCCAGCAAATCTGATCTGTTGGGCTGTGTCGCGCCATAGAATTGTCGGGGTGTCACGGCGAGTTGCGTGGGGACGGTGAGTTGCCGCGGATGGCGTTGGTGACGAGGGGGGATGAATCGACCATCGACGACGGGAGCCGCCACGAGCTGTCGACGAGGGACGACGGGTCGATGAGTCATCGAGGAATGACGAGGTGCCGTTGACGTAGATCGACGAGTGCCATCGACGAGCGCCGCCGTGGCCCGACGATATATTGCCGACGCTGCTATAAAAAACTAGCTAGAAGAGATATCTACAGATTTGCAAATATCAAAATATTTAATTTAATTAGAATAAGAGCATGACTTAGCTTGTTGGATGTGCAACTAGATGCGTCGTCATATATGCATATGTGCAAGCATGCCTGTGTCCGATACAAGCTTGATCAGGATCTTGGAAGCCAGGGTTGATGCGTGCACGTGTGATGACCAGCTTTAATGATCTTGCATGTCTAGATCGAGGAAGGAAGCGACACGCTTTGCCGCCGATTGACGTTCCACGAGTCCCGTCGTGGGCTTTGGAAGGCCGCCGCCGCCGCTGTTACTTTGACTAGGGCTCGGGTGTTGATGCGTGTGCTGTCGCTCGGGGAGGCAGCAAGAGACCGAGTGCCTCAGGAGATCGAGTCCCGTCGGCGGGTTCTTGCGAACGTAGTTGACGAAGAAAAATCCTCCGATGATAGGTATGATCCCTCTTTGCGCGAAATCCTCCTAGCCTGTCTCTGTCCATGTTTTTTTACCGACAGATATTCGGTTTTAAAAGGAATTCACCTGATGCAAAAAGCAAGCACAGCAGAGACACGAAATTTATACTGATTCGGGCCCCCGGGAAGCGAGTAAAAGCCATACGCCCATTTGTTACTTGTTTGGATTATGATCTCGTCGAATAGCGAGATGGCGATTACAAGATGGCTATGCCTATAAGAGTTTCGATGATTACAACAGGACGGATAGCTAGCTATTTATATCTAAGGCCTACTTGTCATACAAGTTACATAGTCGTGCCTTAGTCGGAGTCTTGGCGTGATCTTCATATATCCTTCCTTGAATAGATGAGTCGTAAACCTTCGGGACTTCTTCGGTACAGATTCGGTAGCCAATATATCCGATAGTCGGGAATCCTTGGAGTATGGCACTGCCACATAGTAAGTAAAATAAACATATCGGCAATTGTCAGTTGCTCAAGTATATAGATTTTAACTAGCCGATGATCATGAAAACATACCAAAGATGTAAGGATAGGCGTGTAAGTATTCGTATGAGAAACATACTAACTTTTAACCAAGATAGAAATGAATAAAAACATGTAAACAACCAGTACATCCTCAACAAAATAGGCTATCGGCTAAAACAACCGATTCCAGTAGTCTTGTCGTATAGCATACGATCACTCATCCGTTGGATATAAATAAATCTACAAATAACTAGACTCAATCTATTATACCATCAACAGGTCGAGTCATCTGATGCAGCACTGACAGCAGGATCCTAGATCAGAGACCAGCAATCGATAGATCTACTTATATCGCAAAGAAATCTGAGGGCATATTATACGCGTGGAAGCTCAGGCCAGCCGATGGAGACATAGCTAGTGGCTGACGCCATGCTCTTCTTAATAGATAGATCTATTAATCGACAATGTCCAATCTAACATGCTATCAACAGATCGAGTCGGTTGATGCATCATTCATAGCAGAGTCATGCCGGATATTAGTGATCAATGAATCTATCTCTTAATAATACACAACTTTAAACACCCGTCATGTGCAATCAGGATTGAGGTAGATTAGTCATCAAATATGATCTAACGTCAAGAATCGAATTCAACAATAATGATAACCAACAGATGATAGATCAGAATAATAAGACTAATAAATCTTGATCTAGATCGGACAATTGGTGATATTATATTATATAGTAAACTATTTAACACAATATCGATAACTTTGATTAATACCAATATTTATAAAAGATCAGTCGTCTGTTGCAGCCTTATAAAGGTTGCTACGAATCGATAATTAATTTATACCGCGGTTTGTAAGAGATAAGTCGTCTGTTGCAGCCTTACAAATAACGATATAGATCGATAACTAACTTATACCGCGACTTGTAAGAGATCAGTCGTCTGTTGCAGCCTTACAAGTAACAATATAAGTCGTGACGGATACTCACAGACAAGCTGTAGGTCAGGTCATCCGATGTAGCCCTACTTGCCTAAAGAACTCGTTGAAATCTAGTCTACTCTTACTCTTAAGGGGTGGCGTAAGCCAAAAAGTAAATGTACTTATTTAGTTGATCGATGAGAGATGTGTATTACAATAGTTGGGGTTCAATATTTATACCCGAGGCTTTACTACGAGTACTAATCGAATAGGACCAATCACAAAATTTAGAAAAGAAAATAAAACATCCTAATTTAAGATAACTTGGACTCCAAGCTTCCCCTTCTGTGGAGTCCGCCACGCTTTCCTGCTGCCGATCAATGCTACTCCCGTCACCGGAGTCCCTTCGAGATGATGATGTTATAAAAATCCAACCAACTCTGAACAACGCTTTGACCAACCGATTTTGAATTCATCATGGCTCTTTTTGGCACATTCAGAATTATGTGGTCTCATGCAATGAACCAAATTCTGGTGTCAACACATGCCCCCTAATTTTGGAATAAAAATGATTTTATTAAGAAATTTTCTCCCATACCATTCTAGGAGTCATTGGTACGCCTTTTTACTAGAGACTGAGACAACTGCTCTAGGCCCGTTGGTTCTGTTCCATCACTTCATGTATCATGTTGTCCATAAGCTTCACGGGTATGCCATTCCTTTGTCGTCATGCCATATTCCAAGGCTTCATGGGCGCACTGTTGGTTCACGGGCGTCTGGACTCAACCCCTCTGATGAGCATAAATACCGGTTTGACTCCACCCAGAAATCTCAAGTTTCGATCATGCTCCCTTTTACCTCTATCTTTCTTAGAGCTCCCAGTTCTACTGGATCCTCCATGGACCATTGCTTCATCATAATAGCCCTTTGTGGCCAGAAGAATTCTTGTGTTTAGGGCGATTGTGTCACCCATTTTAGTGCCTTGTCAAACAAGGGAATCAGCCGCCGTGGCTAGAAGAATTCTTGTGATATCACCTAAGTCTTCTCACCATCGGTATGAGGTTGTTCCGACATTTGCAAGGACTCAAATGTGTGGACACATTCTCCTTGTTCGTTCTACCTATGCCAAGAAGCCTATGAGAAATAGACCAATGCGCTCTTGGCAGGCCTATCACTTTCCTCTGATGCTACTTTCATCTTTTAGCCGATGTGATCTTTGTCCACGTTTCATGGCTTCGTGGGGTTTAGACTCCCTTCAATCCAATGAAGTCTTCTTGGGCTGATTGGTTCTAGGTGTAATCCTCTTTGTAACAAACCCTTGGGACTCGAGGTACCCATGATTATGGAAAGCAATAAATTTTGAATCCATCGTGTTTCTTGGCTCTTTGCTAACCGACTCCTTGATCTTCGGAGCGTCGATCCATTTCCATAACTGATTCCGATCGCATAACCCTGAGGAGGTCCACCGTCGCACCTTCTGGGCTATAAATACTAGCCATGGTTGTGGGCGAGAAAACAATCTGCCCCATCTCAATCTTTATGCGCCTCACGTGTGAATCGTCTCCTTCGTCTCCAGACTCGAAATCATCTCTTCTCATAGAGATGGAGAACGGCAAGCGACCCGCTGATGAGATCCCTGATGAATTCATGCTGCCATACCAGCGTTCTCGCCTTCAAGAGTAAGGACGAATATGATCTCATGGTCCTTGGGCGGATTGGTTTAATTTTTATACATGCAGGGCCAACTCAAATGGCGGTGTTCTCCGCACAATCATCGGCCCCAATGGCGCGTAGACAGTGGCTCCAATAAACTCATCCCTGGAGTCTTCTGACTCTCATCATGGGGATGATACCTACCGCCTTCTTTAGGAGAGAGATGAGGCTCGGGCCCTGTACTCCAATGCGATTTGTGATCTTGGGTGAACGGACTTTCATCTAAACATGATGTAGGACACCCTCACCATCTCTAAAAATAGGGTCAATTCTGTTCAAATGAAGTTAGCCGAGGCTGAGGCCAGAATCACAGGTGAGACCTCTTTGTGGCAGCTCGCCTTCATAACCCTAATTTTCATAGGATTCTACTTGTTCCTTCTTTGAATTTATTAGCTTTATCGGCGTAGCTGGAGAGTCTTCAATTGGCTATAGATTATGCCGCACAATCAGTCAACGCTAGGGGCGCCGTACCGATGGTTCACCTACATGATGTTCCAAACCATGCCAGGGAGATCGCCCTTCATGGTGTTTGTTGTGGTGCTGCTGTGGCTCTAGCCATGGCGCAAGTCCGCTCTAGGTACGAGCTTCGACTTCGTCCCCAAGGTTTTTCGACGACCGATCATCCTGAAGACCATGAGAACTTGGTTGAGGACTTCTTCAATGCCACGAATTCCATAGCTCTGTCTTCTCTGGCCAGAGACATTGTGAACCAAGTGTTTCTCTACCATTAGATTGTAATAGAAAATTAATAAACTCCTTATGCTTGAAGTGATCTTCCCTTTCAGTTCCCTCGTGTATGGTGGATTTTGTTTTTATTTTTTGCTTTAATGGTGATGCATGTCGCATCGACTATCTGTCGGTGCAGAAAGTGACCAACACTTAAATATTTATAGTTTTGCCGTACGTTGTGATCGTATGTGGCCTAGCACTCAATGACACAAGGTTTATACTGGTTCAGGCAACATGCCCTACGTCTAGTTTGAGTCGGTTGGTGACTTTATTCCTGAGCCTAGGTGCTCAAAGTTTGCTGTGGGGTTACAAACGAGAGGGGGTAAGATGGGGGTGCAAGAGGTCTAGTTGGACTCTAGATCAAAGGGCCGAGAGAGACTGGAGCTCCTACATGCGCTAAGTATTTGAGCATGTGCTCTATTAGAATCGTTCGAATCATAGGTTGTTCGACTCTGTGAATCGGTCCTGGTGGTCGAATTGTCCTTCTTTTGGAGGGAGCGCATCCCCTTTTATAGATGAATGGGATGGCTTTACAAGAGAGTGTGAGAGAAAGAGTGCATGTGTGCTACCTAGTCTTGTTGCCCATGCCATTGGGTACAAGGCGGTTTGTCAGCACCCACAACACTATTGATGTTCAGATGCATGCGGTAGGTTCCATTGTCTTCTTCTGGCATGGCAGATGTCGGCTCCTACCATACTGTAGGATAAATGTCGACGCCCACAACATTGTTCATGTTCGGCCATGTCTGGAAGGTTGTGGTGCATCCTTCTGACACGGCCTGATAGTATTGTCCTACAGGTGTGTAGGGTACAACCCTTGATATTATGGTTGACCAGAGCGCCCTGCCTTACTAGCTCTGTCAGTTCCCCAGTCGACTCTGGCCTCCTAGTCGGAGAAGAGCTATAAGCAGAGGTTCGATATACTCCCGGTTGGAGAGGTGAGTCAGAGTTGGAGGCGAGAGTCATTCCTCCTTAGCTAGGCCTTCCGGTCGGAGAGGCGGGCCAGAGTTGGAAGCGAGCGCCGGAGTTGGAGGCGAGTTGGCTAGGCCTCTAGTCAGAGAGGCAGGCCGAAGTTAGAGGCGAGCTAGCCAGGTCTTCTAGTCAGAGGGGTGGGCTGGAGTCAGAGACAAGCATCGATCCTCCTTGGACATGCCTTCTAGTTGGAGAGGTAGGCTAGAGTCAGAAGCGGGCACCATTCCTCTTTGGCCAGGACTTCCGGTCGAAGGCTGCATCACCCCAGGCCTGTCATTAGGTTTTTTGGGCCAGCCAAGGAGTTGCGTGTCATTCGCAATGTTGTCTGCTGGGTCAAGCTTTTGCTGGGAGCTAGGTCCATGAGGGACCCTAGGTTTATGAACCCGACAGGAGCCCCCGAGCCCTCGAGCGATTTGGGTAGAATCGTCTGGGGGATTTTTCATTTTGATGGCAGGTGCGGATGAGCGCACCCATGGGTGTAGCCCCCGAGCCCTGGGTGATTCGGGTAGAATCGTCTAGGGGGTTTTCGTTTTGTCAGCGAAGGAATTTCTTATTTCGACTGTGGGTGCGCACGAGCGCACCCGTGGGTGTAGCCCTGAGCCTATGTCCGACTGGTGAGTCGGTTGGAGGCTGAGCATCTTGGTACTCTTTACCTAGGGCCGTAGATTGTCATTTGGGGCATTTGCCCATGTTTGTCTTGCCTGTGACCTACACAGTCGGTTGATTTCCTGAGTCGATGTCGGGCGACCTGGGCCCTTGAGCCCTATTGGGCTTGGTAGGGGTTGGTCTAGTTCCATGTGTTACCCCATCCGTGGTTCCCGCAACCAAAGGGGCCGAGCTAACATTGCTTGCCTTGATGGCTCGAGCGACGCGCTCGGTGAGCTCGCTAACGAGCATGTTTGAGTGGAATCTGGGTCCATCATTCGTGACGCGGTCAGCATAGCCCTCATGTGGCATTCCACTGCTCCTTAACCCATGTCCCAATAGATGCCCGGTCGTTCCGGAGACTGGCCTTGGTGGTCCGCTGGCCTCCCCTCGATGGAGATTATGTGGGCATGGCTCGAGGTTAGGATCGAACGAGAAGGTTGAGATGACTTTGTCTGCTTTGGAGCAGACTAGGCGAGGGCCGCTGGGGCTCATCTGCATTTTCTCCCCTGGCTCTATTTGACGTGAGGTGGCCTCGAGGCCTTCATAGGCTGGCCTTTGAACCCCGGTCGGTCGTTGCTCATGTTGAATGAGGCAACTATCGTTTCATGATGCAACACGAAGCGTTGTGATGCATTAGTTGCATATGTGATGCTTTGGATGTATGGGATGCATTAATGATTGTATGAATGAATGCGTGTATGAGAATGGATGAATGAATGACCATGCATCAGAAAAAAATAAAGAAAGAGGGATTGGTAGAGTTACCTTGATGACCCTAGTGATAGGCTTGAGGAGTTTATATCGGATATGTCTGAATGGGATCCGCACTTGTCATACATGACAGAGCCGGTCATGGTCCACATGGGCGTCCCTCTGCTCCTTACCTATCCCTCGGTGTTCGCCTGAGCCATTCGATCAACTCAGGAAGCCCGTTGGTCTCTTTTTGGTGGAGATCCCGTTGTTGGGCCCTTCCAAGTCTTGCCTGGGAAGGTGGAGAGCCGCCTACATGCAGTTGCACCTTGTTTCCCATGCCTGGTGTGTGGTAGTGGCAGGCCATGCCTAGGCCATGTACCGTCTAACTAGGTGCTGTCTCGTCGGGCAGGGTGAATCACATCAGTCCCGTCGCATCCCATCCACATTGAATGGGGGAAGGGAGAGGGTTTTTTGCCCCAATCCTTTGCCTTTCCCCAATTGTTGCACCTCCTCCTTAAATAGGGAAAGGGAGAGGGCTTTCATCCGGTTCCTTCACCTATTCTCCAACTGCCACCTCTCCTCCTTCTTCCTTCTTGCCAAGAGCGTTCGTGTGCCACGGCGGTTCCTAGGGAAAAAAGGGGAGAGCGAGGGAGAGGATAAACTCATAGATCCGTTCATGAATCCAGAGCGCAATATCGAGCTGGAGGTCATCTTGTGTGAGCGAGTCGGTGCTGGCCACCTTTGTCGAGAAGGGGGTGCTGCTGCCGAAGGAGGTGGCGCACTAGAGGGCTCCTACGGGGGAGGATTTCCCGCGACCTCAGGTCGGTGAGGTTGTCTCCTTCCTCACCTTTCTTGAGCATGGGTTAGGATACCCTGTGCACTAGTTCCTATGCAGGCTCCTTAATGAGTGGGGCCTAGAGCCGCAGCACCTCAACCCGACTAGGGTGCTGCACATCGCTGGCTTCATCACCGTTTGCGAGGCCTTCCTCAGGATGAAGCCGCACGTGGACTTCTTCCAGTGAATTTTCTCTAGGCAAGCCTTGTCGGAGGGAAGCCACTTAGGATCATGCTGGTGGGGGGCTTTGTGCTGTAGAAGAAGCCAAGTGCATCGAGCGCCTACCCCACGTACTCCCCCTGTGACTCCAACCGAGGGTGGCATGGGGAGTGGTTCTACATCAGGAACCTGATAGAGGCACCATTCCTACTGTTCACTGGTAGAAGGCTGAAGAGGCAGGACAGCTGGTCATGGGGCCCTTCCAGCCGATAGAACAAGCTGGAGGTCATTGGGGCGGAGCTCCAGAAGCTAGTGCAGTAGGGCCTCGACAGGCTGTAGGTGTTCCACACCTTCTTCCGTTGTCGGGTCACCCTACTAGCGGAGAGGATGTGACCGATGTGGATGTACACTGGCCCGACAGACCCCGACCATGCATCGCCGAAGGAGTTGGCGAGGATGAAGTCTAGAGCCGACTAGACCGGGTGCTACAACTAAGGGTCAATGAGACCCTTGAAGGGAAGCCTATACCTCTTCACGCCTCAAAGATGTCCAACCTGGTATGTTCTCCTCTCCTTATTTTGTGTCCCTTTCGATCCTGCTCTCCTGTAATCTTGACTTCGAGTCATCCGTTTCATAGGGACTCGAACATTACAAGTCTCAGCTGCATCTTCTGAAGGGGCCAAAGGGCATGGCCCGGCAAGCCACCCAGAAGGACATGGTGGATGCCAAGAAGAAGAAGAGAGCTGAGATGGCTCAGAGGAGGCACCAGAAGGAGCAGGATATCACCCGACACATGCGGGCCGGGGAGAATAGGAGCGACGTCAAGATGAAGCTCGAGTCGGAGGACCCCATGGAGATGAGTGATGACATGATCTCCTCCGAGGATGAGGGAGGCCGAGAGGTCATTGTGACCTCAGTGGAGTGCTGTGAGCCTACGGCCACATCTGCTAGTGGTGAGCAGGATGTAGAGAGGTGGGGCGACGTTCCCATGCCAAGGAAGCATGTCACGAGCTTGGACGTTGTTGGTGAGCATGAGGCGAAGCGAACACGGTCACCGTGCCCTTTGGAGACATCACCAGCCTTGTTCCCACCTGCTCTAGGTGCGGCAGGGTAGGCCATGTGGTCAAAGGAGCAGGCTCACACCCACGCATCATCGGGGTCGGCGTTGGTGTGCAACCCACAATGGGGAATGCCCCACCAGCTGCTCCGGTCGGCGCGCCTTGAGCCGGCGGTCGTGGCGATGCGCGGGCCGATCAGGAGCCAGCCAGGTCAACTCCCCCCTTGATCAAAGTGAGGGAGCACAGCTCACGACCTGCAAGTGGCCCTTGTCCGGTGGGCCCGTTGCTAGCAGGTCAGGGTTTCAGAGCCTTGCCGCTTGCATCCCGGTATGCTTTTTCTTTTTCTTTTTTTATCTCAAAGAGTTTTTTGACAGGGGCCAGATACTGATGGGGTTGAGCATCGCCCCACCTCCTATGTGGGAGGAATGGAGGCCCACCTTGCAGCACATCGTGACAAGCGGCGGCAAGAGCAAGGTGGCGGGGGTCCATCCTTCCCCTCCGGGGGTGGTGCCTTCCCTACCGGTCGCAAGTATGGCAACGGTGGCAGCGGAGGTGATGGTGGTGATCCTAGTGCCAACGGTGGAGGTTGGGTTAGGGGTGACCATTGCAGCCCCTCCCCCAATAGTCATGGTGCAAGAGAAGGGGGAGATGAGGCTCCCTGCCTCACCTAGTAGAGGGACGTGTGGCTCGCCTTCCTTGTCGGAGCTATCGGTGTCGGGAGGTGATGTGGCCTGGCCAGAGGTGGAACAACCACCAGTGGGCCATGAGGTTGAGGAGGTGGAGATCCCCTACTCAGTAAGGTGGGCACTAGGGTGGAGCCACCGGTCATCCTACCATCGTAGGAGCTAGCAGTGGTCCAGTCATTGGCCGGGCCTTCCAGCGGGTTGAGGGCGACCACCGACCTAGTGTGGCCCTACCCCGGTGACCCGCGGAAGGTTCAGTTCATCCTTTGGGATGAGCAGGAGGTGCAACTCTAGGACATTCTTGTGGGGAGAGGACTCGCCATGGAGTTCGATCTTGCCCAAACTAGGGTGAAGCTTGAGGAGGCTTTGGAGCGGGTTAAGTCCATCCAGTAGGCGGTTATTGTCGACCTACCCCACGTCGCAGAGGTAGGTTTTCTGCTTTTCATCCTTGACTCCTTAGTCTTCCACTGGTTATCTCAGCATGTTTGCCTCTTGTTTTGTAGGGTTTGGAGGAGATGTTGAGCTGCAAGTCTCGTTTCCTCCAGGAGGAGCACGCTCGGGAGGCCGCGACGTCGCGGTGGGTCACTGAGCTTGAGTGCAAGCTAGAGTTCACCCGCCATGAGTTTCAAGGCTGGGTGGCCATAGTGATGGAGGCGCGGGTGGTGGTGCTGCTCGTGGTGGAGCGGGCGACCACCGCTGAGCGGGGACTTGAGGCGGTGAAGGTCCATCAGGCAAAGACTGAGACGGTGCTCTAGAAGTCCCTGACGGAGACTAAGGTGGCACTCCAGGGTTCCCTAGAGGTCTTGGAGTCAGAGTAGAAGGCCCGGTCAGAGGTCGACCAGGAAGTGCTCACGCTCTGGGGCTGGGTACTTGGGACAGAGGAGTTGAACGCCCGGTTGCGCGAGCAGGTGACTCGGTAGGAGGAGGGACTCTCCATCCTCGAGAACACCTGCCTTGGTATGTACCTATTTGGTTTTTGGTTGATGTTTTGGTTTCTTCCTTTAGCTTGCTTCTGAGCTTGTCGTTCTTCTTCTAGAGCTGGGTGGAAAGGTTGGGCCGCTAGAGCAGGACCTGGAGGCAGCCAAGGCGACAATTGGTCGAAGCACGGAGGCGCTGGCCAAGTCCCTTGAAGAGCGATGTGCTCTCGAGGGGGAACTTGACCAGATGCACAATGTCACCTAGGTCGTCATCTCGAAGGTCTTTGGGTCAGCGTCGAGCACCAGCATGCCCGCTATCCGACTACCGGAGGTCCCGAACGAGGTTTGGGCACTCATCACCGACGGGATGTTCTACGGGACATCAAGGGTGCTGACTTCGGTGGCGATGCACCACCCAGACCTAAACTTCCCCGCCATCTGTAGTGGGTACACCGATGGCATTAGTCCGGACACCATCCATGCGCTCGGGGAGAGCTTGCTACCACACGCACAATTGGTGGCACAGAGCAAGTCTTCGTGCAATGGGTGATGGAGGCTCACCATGCAAACATGGCTAAAGGCGCATGCCAGGAGGACGTCACCTAGGCTACAGATGGAGTGGAGCTTGGGTCAGAAGCGGACGTCACCCCACCTTCGACCGAGCCAAACATCATCCAGCCGAAGCATGGACAGCCCCTACTTTCGTCGATCGCGCCGACAACCAATGCCACCGGGCAGCCACAATAGCATGTAAAGTAGAAACAAGCAATATGTGTAAGGGATAAGTTCGTGTGGGAGTCCCTGCGTAAACATTTTTGTGTATCCATGAATACAACAACTTTATTTTTATGATGAATCACTCCATTCTTGGAAGCTTGTCCCATCCATTCCTTGTTTTTACCCTAGTATAGCTCTATTTTTATTCTTTCTTTTTCGCACTTGCCCGTTCATCCCATAGGCTACAACCTTAAGAGCCTAGGCATGGCCCACTAGGCTTAGCTGCTCATAACCGTAGGTAGTGGCAGGGTGCGATCGGTCGAAATGTTTAAAGCAAAGTCACGTATGGTAATTAAAGGAACGGACTACCCTTTCGTTCGGGTAAAAAAGCATTTACCATATGATAGTAAAAAAGAGGGGTGGTATCGCACCCCTGTGGAGCCCCCGAGCGACCTAGGCTGAAAGTGTTCAGGCCGGGGTGCTTTGTAGGAGCAAATGTTGAATGAAAAAATGGTAAGACCAAATTTTTAGGGGAAGAAACGACGTAATTGTTTGATGTTCTAAGTGTTGATGAGAACATCGCCGTTGTCGTCCTTTAGTAGGTAGGTGCCTAGTTGAATCACTTTGGTCACCGTATAGGGTCCTTCCCAAGGCGGAGAGAGCTTGTGTTTCTCCTTGGTTGATTGAGTCCTTCGAAGCACAAGGTCTCCGACCTCAAGGATTCTCCCTTGGATTTTTCTTTCATGGTACCTGTGGAGAGTTCGCTGATAGCGAGCGGAGCAGATGACAGTCATCTTGTAGGCCTCCTCGAGCAGGTCGACTATGTCTTGTTGAGCCTCTGTGGCTCGATCGCGGTCGAAGGCCTTCACTCTTGGGGCACCGTGGTCGAGGTCGGAGGGCAGCACTGCTTTAGCTCCGTAGGCCAGGAAGAAAGGTGTGAACCCTGTGGATCGGTTCAGGGTCATTCGCAGGCTCTAGAGGATCATTGGGACCTCTACGACCCATCACCTGGCGCACTTGTTGAGTCAGTCAAAAATGCGTGGCTTGAGTCCTTGGAGGACCATGCCATTGGCTCGTTCGACCTGACCATTAGTATGCGGATGTCCCATAAGGCCTAGTCGATCCTGATGTCATATCCATCACTAAAGTCTAGGAACTTCTTCTCGGTGAAGTTAGTTCCATGGTCAGTGATGATACAGTTAGGAACGCTGAATTGGTAGATGATGTCGAGGAAGAACTTGACTGCCTCCTCCGAGCGGATGTTGGTGATGGATTTGGCCTCTATCCACTTGGTGAATTTGTCAACCGCTATGAGTAGGTGAGTGAAACTGCCTGGGCCCTTTTTGAGGGGTCCTACCATGTTGAGGCCCTAGACCACGAACGGCCAGGTGATGGGGATGGTTTGAAGCTCCTGTGATGCAAGTGCGTTTGCCGAGCGTAGAACTGGCATCTCTCACATGTGCAGATGACTTCCTCTGCATCTCATAGCGCGGTGGGCCAGTTAAATCTTGGCGAAAGGATTTTCCAACCAACGACCTCGGGGCCACATGATGTCCATAGATTCCTGCATAGACCTCAAGGAGGAGTTGTTTCCCTTGGTCACCAGGGACGCACTTCACGAGTACTCCCGATGGAGTTTGTTTGTAGAGTTCGTTGCCGATCACAATGAATGTTTTGGCACATCGAGTGATCTATCACGCTTTAGTCCTTTTGGGTGGAAGAACCTCCTCAAGGAGGTAGGCGACTAGCGACGCTCGCTAGTCGGTTTGGTCGAGTGCCACCATGGCGACGTTGGCGGGCGATGTTATCATGGAGGTACTGAGGTCAGAGCCCCTGAGCGCTGGGTCGACATTGGGTGTGTCTAGATTGGACCTTACAGGATGCGGGCAGACAGTTTGTGAAGGTCATTGATGAAGATCCTATCCAGAGATGGAACCCACCAAGCAGCCAATTTTATGAGAAAATCAGTGGCATCATTGTCCTTTCAGGGGACATGGTGTAGCTCGATCCCTTGGAATTTGTCCATAAGCTTGCGCACCTCCTTGCAGTATGTTGTCATGAGGGGGCTTTTACAAGAGGACTCCTTCATGACCTGGTCGACGACCAGCTCTGAGTCACCATGGATGTAGAGCCATGTAGCACCGAGCTCGATGGCGATGCGTAGTCTGTTGATGAGGGCCTCGTATTCCATGGTGTTGTTTGAGGCCAAAAAATGGAGGCAGATGGCGTAGTGGAGCCTACTCCCGTCCGGGGAGATTAGAACCACTCTAGCCCCCGAGCCGGGTGCCATTATGGACCCATCGAAGTATATCGTCCAGTACTCATGGGTGACGTCTAGAGTCGGTAGCTAGACCTCCGTCCATTCGGCGACAAAATCTACGAGGGCCTAAGACTTCATAGCGGTACGGGGGATATACTTGATGCCATGGCCCATTAGCTTGAGTGCCCACATGGAGATTCATCCCACGACATAGAGGTTGTGGATGATGTCTTCGAGCAGGTATGAAGTGACGACCGAGACTTCATGGTCGGTGAAGTGGTGCAGGAGCTTCTGGGTCGCCATCAGCACGGCATATAGGAGTTTTTGCACCTAGTGGTACCAGACCTTGGGGTCGGTGAGTACCTCCCCGACGAAGTACACAGGTTGTTGGACCTTAAGGTGGTGTCCCGGCTCCTCCCTTTCGATGACTAGGGTGGCGCTTACCACGTGGTTGCTTCCCGCGATGTAGAGGAGGGGTTCTCCTCATTCGGGAGCGATGAGGACTAGGGCTGATGTTAGTGATGCTTTGACGCTATCTAAAGCCCACTATGCTTCCTTAGTCCAGACGAAAGTGTCCATCTTTTTTAGAAGCTTGTAGAGAGGCATCCCCCATTCACCTAGCCGGGAGATGAATCGGCTCAGGGCAGCTAAACAGCCAGTGAGCCTCTATACGCCCTTGACGTTGTGTACATGGCCCATGTTTGGAGATGGCCATGATATTTTTGGGGTTGGCCTCGATGCCGAGTTCGGTCATGATGTATCCAAGCAGGTTCCCCTTCAGAACCCTAAAAACACATTTTTCAAGATTCAATTTGATGTTGAACCTTCGGAGGTTCATGAACGTTGTGGCCAAGTTTGCGATCAGGTCGCAAGCTTGAGCTATTTTGACCACTATGTCATCAACATAGACGGCGATTGTTTGTTTTGGCCGCTCGACTTGGTTAGGCTGGTCGACTGGGTTAGTTTGATCAGTGAAGCATTGTTGTATGCACCTTTGGTAGGTGGCGCCAGTGTTCTTCAGACCAAAAGGCATGGTTACATAATAGTACGAACCATATGGGGTGATGAATGAAGTCGCAAGATAGTCGGACTCTTTCATCGCGATCTGGTGATAGCCTAAGTAGGCCTCTAGAAAGGAGAGGATTTTGCATCCTAAGGTGGAGTCGACTATCTGGTCTATGTGTGGTAAAGGAAAATGGTCCTTTAGACATGCCTTGTTGGGGCCAGTATAATCAACACACATTCTCCATTTCCTAGTCTTCTTTTTAACAAGAACAGGATTGGCAAGCCAGTCGAAGTGGTATGCCTCTTTGATGAAGTCAGCTGCTAGAAGTTTGGTGATCTCCTCACCTATGGCCATGCGCCTCTCATCGTCAAAGTGACTCAGGCATTGCTTGGTAGGCTTTGAGCCTAGGGCGAGGCATAGTGCATGCTCGGTCACCTCCCATGGTATGCCTGGCATGTCAGAAGGTTTCCATGCAAAGACGTCGTAGTTGGCTCATAGAAAGTCTTGGTTAGGTCGGTGGGGTTGATCCCCACTGCCTTGGTCTCCTTGAGTGGGTGGAAGGCAGTCGAGGAGGTCTTTTTTGCAGTCTAGGACTACTGGGGTCAACAACTCCCCGAGCCGTGGGAGCTCAGAAGAGTTGATGACAGCAGTGGCGAGCTCGTAATGGTCATGGTCGCACATGTAGGCGTGCGAGAAGGTGCTACCCACAGGGATGATGTCGTTTGGTCCTGGCATCTTCAACTTTAGGTAGGTGTAGTTTGGGACCACCATGAACTTGGCGTAGCATGGCTGCCCCAAGATGGCGTGGTAAGACCCCGAGAAGTCCACCACCTCGAAGGTAAGCACCTCCGAGCGGAAGTTGGCTCAGTCGCTGAATGTGACGGGCAGATCGATCTGCCCAAGCAGGTATGCCTACGCTCCTGGGATCACGCCATGGAAGGGAGAGCTTGCAGGGTAGAGCTCCAACCGGACGATGCACATGGCCTCAAGGGTGGCGACGTAGAGAATGTTGAGGCCACTGCCTCCATCCATCAGCACCTTGGTGAGGCGCTTCTTACAGATGATGGGGTCAATGACGAGCAGGTAGCGTCCCGGTCTGGCGACATGGGATGGATGGTCTCTCTGATCAAAAGTGATCGGAGATTCTGACCAATGAAGAAAGGAGGGGACGACCATCTCGGCGACGCATGTATCTCGATAGCGCACTTTGTGCTGGTGCTTGGAGTAGACAGCATCGGACCCCCTGAAGATCATGATGCATTCCTCGGGGTCGGGAAAGCTATCCCCATCCTTGCTCACCATGCCTCCTTTCTTGGCCGCTGCCTCCTTGCCCTTTCCTTCTTTTGGCCCACCGACCTATCGCAGGAAGCGCTTGAGGTGCTCGTAGTCCTTGTAGACATGCTTGATAGGGTAAGCATGGTTGGTGCATGGGCTATCCATGAGCTTGTTGAAGTGGTCAGGTTGGACCTGCTGGGGCTGCTTGCCCACATGATTAGCTACGGTGACCAACGCTGAGTTGGCCAGTTAGCACCGATCCTTCTTGTTTTTTCTGTTCCTCTATGTGGAGGGGCCCTTGTCTTTATCCTTGCGCTTGGCCTTGCCCTTGTCCCGGCCTCCGTTGAAGACTGCTCTGACCGCCTCCTCGTTGGAGGCATGGTTCATAGCAATGTCAAGCAGGTCATGGATGGTCTGGGGCTTCAGACAGCCAAGTTTGTGAATCGAAGACTCACAGGTTATTCCGAAGAGGAACGCGCTAATGACGTCTGCGTCGACAACATCAGGTAGGGAGTTGCATCATTTGGAGAACCTATGGATGTACTCCCTTAGGGACTCATTGGGCTCCTAGTGGCAGCTCTTGAGGTCCCAGGAGTTTCCAGGGTGGACATACGTCCCCTAAAAATTCCCAACAAATATCCTCTTGAGGTCCGCCTAGTCGCGGATGCTGTCGTGTGGGAGAAATTCAAGCCACGCTCAAACATGTTCCCCCATGCAGATGGGGAGGTACTGAATGATGAAGTGGTCATCATCCACTCCTCTAGCTCAGTAGGTGAGCTAGAAGTCTCCGAGCCATATACCAGGGTTTGTCTCCCCGGTATACTTGGTGATTTTGGTATGTGGTCGGAAGCGCTGTGGGAATGGCACTCTCTAGATGCGTCGGCCAAAGGCCCATGGTCATGGGCCATCTAGGCTAGGACCTGGTTGTTGAGTCGACGACCACGCCTAGGGTGCATCTCACCGGTCCCCTGGATGGTCCGGCTAGAGCCCATGCTGCCCGCTCTCACCATCGCCCGGTGGACATCATCGTCATACCAGGCCTAACGCCAGTTGTTGATGATGCCACGAGCGTCTTGGTTTAGCCCGAGGCATTCGCACATAGGTAGCCAGTGTGGAGTAGGTGCTAGGTCAGGTCATGGTGTAGTTGTGGCCTCCTATTCTGCGTCTGACGGCTGTAGAAGCGAGCGGATGGAGTGATGTGTCTGGTGCGTCCCTGCCCCCTAGTGGGGAGAGATGCCATGAGTTAGTGTCATGATATAGAGCTCTCCGTCTATTGAACGGCGGTGGTCTCCACCAGTGCCTAGAGGTTCCGGTGGACCGCCTGCTCCTGTGCATTGATAGGCTCGGGAAGGCCACACAGAAGCATCGCTGCCGTGGCGAGGTTCTGACCAGCCCAAGAGAACTATGGGGGATCATTCCCCCCATAGATGATGTTGCGTGGAACCTAGCATGCATGACCCCAAGGGCCGCTCGCCAGGTTACACACATGGGGCGCATCGTG
This sequence comes from Miscanthus floridulus, assembly GCF_019320115.1. NCBI lineage: Eukaryota > Viridiplantae > Streptophyta > Magnoliopsida > Poales > Poaceae > Miscanthus > Miscanthus floridulus. The sequence continues at coordinate 72,282,989 of NC_089592.1, forward strand.
TTGTGCCGAGCGTGCCGGCGCAGGTGACAGCTGGTTCTGCCGCCTTTGTCGTAGCTCCTCGCTATGCTCCTAGGCACGTGTAAGGGCATCCGCACGAGGGTCTAGAGTGGTGTGGGTCTAAAGGGACTCCACCACCACCAGCGGCTGTCCCGAAGCATCCACCATGGCGCACTTGTGGGACAGAGGGTGGCTAGGTGCCATGATGTCACCGATGCTGGATCCATCGCTCTCAACATCGTCATCCATGAGGTCATGAAAAGAGGCGGGAGCATAGTCCGTCATCCCCATGAATTTGGATGTGAGAGGGGGCGGCTCCATTATCTTTTGAAGCCCCCGTGCGTACGCGTCCACGGGGGATGTGAGGCCATAGGGGAATCGGTTGCACGATGGTCGTGGTAGGGACAATAGGGTCCCTCTAGAGAATTGGCGGAAAATAGTAAATAGCTAGTAAATAATAGTATGTTCATTACTCACAGTGGGGTTTGAGCCTAGCATAGGCTCAGAGCAAAGCGCAGGCACCTCATCGTTGAGGTCACTAGGAGTTCTAGAGCTGACGAAGGGTGCCCCTCTGATGGGCATCAGAATAGGTGCCTTCTTACGAAGGCGAAGCATGCCGAGCTGGTCGGCAATGAAGTCTAGGCTTCTAAAGAGGAAGGCCTGGGATGGCTCAAAGATGGGCGGAACCCACATCCCAACAGGTGGGAGTGCGGGAAACTCCAACAAGCCAAAGCGAGTCGTATCGCTTGAGCCCACCATGCCAAAGATGGTAGAAAGGTGGGCCATCCGATGACCAAAAGCATGAACATACGGCGACCTCCCCATGGACGGTGCCAACTGTTAGTGCAGAAAGTGACCAACATGTAAATATTTATAGTTTTGACGTATGTTGTGATCGGATGTGGCCTAGCACTCAATGACACTGGGTTTATACTGGTTTAGGCAATATGCCCTACGTCCAGTTTGAGTCGGTTGATGACTTTATTCCTGAGCCTAGGTGCTCGAAGTTTGCTGTGGGTTACAAATGAGAGGGAGTAAGATGGGGGTGCAAGAGATCCAGTCGGACTCTGGACCGAAGGGTTGAGAGAGACGGGAGCTCCTACGTGCACTAAGTATTTGAGCGTGTGCTCTATTGGAATCGTTTGAATTGTAGGTTGTTTGACTCTATGAATCGGTCTTGATGGTCAAATTGTCCTTCTTTTGGAGGGAGCGCATCCCCTTTTATAGATGAAGGGGACGACTTTATAAGAGAGTGTGAGAGAAAGAGTGTGTGTGTGCTACCTAGTCTTGTTTCCCATGCCATCGGGTATAAGGTGGTTTGTCTGTGCCCACAACACTGTTGATGTTCAGATGCATGTGGTAGGTTCCATTGTCTTCTTCTGGCATGGCAAATGTCGGCGCCTACCATACTGTAGGATAAATGTCGGTGCCCACAACATTGTTCATGTTCGGCCATGTTTGGAAGGTTGTAGTGCATCCTTCTAACACGGCCTGACAGTACTATCCTATAGGTGTGTAGGGTATGGCCCTTGATATTGTGGTTGACTGGAGCGCCCTGCCTTACTTGCTCTGTCCATTTCCTGGGTTTTCACCGAACGGGTGTCCCCGATCGGTCCTTCCCCGTCAGCTCTAGCCTCCTAGTAGAAGAAGAGCTATAAGCAGAAGTTTGATATACTCCTAGTCAGAGAGGTGAGTTAGAGTTGGAGGCAAGCGCCGTTCCTCCTTGGCTAGGCCTTCCGATTGGAGAGGCGGGCCAGAGTCAGAAGCGAGCATCGGAGTCGGAGGTGAGGTGGCTAGGCCTTCTAGTAGGAGAGGTAGGCCAGAGTTGGAGGTGAGCTCGATCCTCCTTAGCCAGGCCTTTAGGTTGGAGAGGCAGGCTAGAGTTGAAAGTGGGCGTCGTTCCTCTTTGGCCAGGCCTTCCGGTCAGAGAATGGATCGCTCCTGGACTGTAGTTAGGTTTTTTGGGCCGGCCTAGGAATTACGCATCGTTCGCAACGTCGTCTGCTAGGCCAAGCTTTTGCTGGGAGGCAGGTCCATGAGGGACCCCAAGTTTATGAACCCGACACTATCTCTCAAGCTAAATCATGATTACCCTATTTTTGTTCTGAAGGCGATATCTTCCCATATCGACTATAAAAAGTTCGATGAAAAATTCAACTGGCCAATTCAGGCATCAACCCAAATAGTAGGATAATATTTCTTAAAATGTATCCCATTGTCTGCTTTGTTGAATTCTTCACCTTCTAGCATTTTGTAGAAGTAAGCATTGCCGGGTACACATCAAGTAATACGATAAGGCCCCTCCCAATTAGGCAACCAATTGCCATATGCGCTGTCTTTGGTTCCAATTGGCAAAATCAGCTTCCAAACTAATTTGCCTTTGTGGAACTACTTGGATTTACCTTTCTTGTCATAATATTTAGCAATCCTTAGCTTGTGAGCCTTGATGTTTTCCAAAGCATGAAGCCGATGACAATTTAAATCCTAAAGATCATCCATCATCAAAACCTTGTAATCGTTAGCTGTTAGGCTCTCTTAAAACTCAATACGCCATGATCCAGTCCTGATTTCCCAAGGAAGAACGACTGTATGCCCACAAACTAGCTCATAAGGAGAGCACTTAGTCGACCCATGGCATGCCATCCGATTGGCCCATAGTGATTCATTCAATGTCAAGTGTCGTTTTCTTGGCCGATCGATTATCTTCTTCTTGATCAACTTGATCAGTGTTTGATTGGATGCCTCTGCTTTTCCATTGCCCTAGGCATAGTAAGGAGAAGAGTTCAATAACTTGAATCGCGTATTAGTAGCAAAATTCTCAAACTCTTCAGATATGAACATTGCCCCTTGATTGGTAGTGATAGTCTGAGGAACCCCAAACCAATAAATGATATGCTCTTGGACAAAGTCAATCATGTTTTGGGATATCACCATCTTCAGTGGGATCGCTTCATCCCACTTGGTGAAATAATCCATCGCCACCAATATGAACTTATGACTTTTGCTGGATGGTGGATGAATTTGGCTGATTATGTCGATTCCCCAACCTCTGAATGGCCATGACTTGATTATAGGATTCACAACTGATGCTAGCGACCTTTGAATATTACCGAATCGTTGGCAATCCTAGCACCCTTTGTAATATTTAAAGCGATCTTCCAACATTGTCGGCCAAAAATAGCCTAACCTTCTAATAATCCATTTCATCTTATGAGCCGATTGATGAGCTCCACAAATTCCTTCATGGACATGAGGACCTTGGCATCTTCTAAATTCAAACACTTGAGTAACACCCCATCGATAGTCTTATAATATAGCTGATTGTTGAGCAACACATATTTGATTGACTTATATCTGAGCTTTCTGTAGACTTTCTACGATGGGATTTTAAGATAGTCCATTATTTCACTCCTCTAGTCATTAGTGATGATCTCATTGTTGAAGATCTCTTGAATTTGCCGATAACCAAAAGCATTCTGAGCTAATCGATTGGCTTCTTAATTTTGAGCCCTTGGAATATGCTTGATGGTAACCATAGGGAACTCATCTGTGGTAGAACCTCCTAAGTTATAGGGCCCACATGCACCTGTCACTGTCTGACGACCTTTGACATTTATGCATATGTTTCCATTAACTTAAAAAGACTGTCGGGTGTCCTCGGGGAACCCCAAATCATCCACGATTTCCGAGCAGGATCACATTACAGAGTTATTGCAGTATTACAATATTTATTCAAATATCAATACCAGAGTAAAAACAACGGAAGTCTTACAATAACATAATTTACAAAACAGTAGTTTCAAACCTCGCAACTAGGTTCGATGTTTATTACAAAACGAAATAGTGGAGTGGCATTATAATATAATACAAAACACACAATGAAACTGCCCTGCCCAAGGGCCACACATTTACTTCTCATCGTCATCATAAGGAACAACTGTCATGCAGCACGATCCAAAACAAATCTGCTCATGAGGCTCACCTGCAACAAGGGGTCAACGAACCCTGAGTACAAAAGTACTCAACAAGACTTAACCGAAATAAAACTGATAGAACTCAGGAATGTCGGCTCATGGGATTCAAGGTATGGCTTTAACAATAATCAAAGTTCTTTTGCGTAAAAGCTCTTTAACAAAATTCTTTATATAGAAAACTTCATAAAATCATATACAAAGCTGACACGATCCATGTTGAGATTATGAAACTTCATATCCAACACCTTCACAAGCCTTATTCGAGTTCTAGTTATTAGTACTACGATGATGAACAGAGAAGTGAGTCTCCATAACCGAGGAGCAACGACGATTCGAACCAATTAAACCCAGCTAGGGATTCCAGACCACATGACATATGTAGGTCCCCGACCTACATATATCAACCTACTCTCGGATCCTCTAAAACAAGAACGGGTCCGCGCCACCCGAGAATACAGTACTCCACCATTCCAGCCCATGGCCACTGTGGGTACACACTACTCTCGCCATCTCTCCACTCCCAGTGCGCGAGTAGCCACTTCTCATAATAGAATAGCCGAGCAAAGGCTTATCGGAGTATGTGGTTAGTACTACAAAGTCTCACCTCATGCAATTCAACAACGGACGTGCCTTAATCGACACAAGCAAAAAGAACCCGCTCACAAGACCTCCATGTCTTGTGGCTCACACACACCGAGTCCGCCCGGTCTAGATTTATTACTCCACATTCCCATATCACATGATAACATAAGTTAATCGAATTTCTGTTTAAAGTTCGCAGGTGACAGGTAATCACCTGACTTTCATCGTTCTAAGCATAGCTAAGCAAAACTAGGCATATACGAATTTAAAACTGGTAATATGGTAATTATGGAATAACAAGGTGGTTAATGTACCAATTTGACTTGTACTTGACTCCTAATCACTTAATGCAGTAAAAAGAAGCAAAAGCGAAATTAATTTGTAAAATACAAGGTAGGGTTGTATGCATCCGGGGCTTGCCTTCGTTGATAGAAAAGTCCGGTTCCTACGACGTTTCATAAGTATTCGATCCGACCTCAACAGATGGATTAACCCCCTCAGCAACTTGATTAACTACTATGTGTTCACCTTCAGTTCACTACACGTAGTAACAATGCCATGTTTAACATGATGCGGAATACGAAACATGATGCTCGATGATGGATGCAAAAATTAACAATTTGAATACAACTTTCCTTCGCGGTACAGTGGCAAGTCAAACTAATCAAACCTTTTTTGCAACACCCAAATCAATTGCCAAGGATCATTATCAACTAATCACCCAAGGACATCACTCAATCAAAAATTCAAACAAAACCTAATTCATTAAAGGTTACAATTTGCTTTTATGAATTAATTATTTAATTCAAAATTATGAAATAAATCAACTTATTCTAATTGAGATCAAAATTTTTGTAAATGTTCATTACATAATAAGTAAGTGGCAAAACAAATTTCATAATTTTTGGACAATTAACTAAGCCTAGAAAAATCATGGAAATCCCTTTATTAATAAATTGAGTAATTTTTATCACATTCAAAAAGTACTGAAAAACATTATTTCATATTTTTATTAAATACTATACATCACATAGAAGTCACACAAAAATTTTCATAATTTTTGGAGCTCTAAATAAATCTACACAAAAATAACAAAAACAGACACTATTCATTCAAATCTGAAAATAGAAAATTCCATTTGAACGTTGAGTCACTGACAACCCGACCCCACCTGTCATCCCTAACCTCACGCGCTGACCACGGCAATGACGGCGCTGACCAGCGATATCTCGACGATGACGAGATCAACGGTGACGGCGAAGGCACTAACATGATCACTACATCACGGCGCATCGATTTGTGGCACAAACGCGACCGATTACTGCCTGGACCGAGCACTACGCCGGCCATGGCAGACACGGTGGCACGGTAGCACTACGCCGGCGGCGTGCAACCAGTAGAGCTCAAACAAGGGATCCAGGAAGCACCAGTGGCTCACCCCGAACATGACTGAGCAACGAGCAGGGTCAGAGGAGCAACGGAGAGGTGGGTCGACGTTCCGAGCAAGCACGACGGAGTAGATCATCATCGGTGGCGATGTTCCGGGAGCTGTGGTGGTCAAAATGAGAAATCAATGGGTCATGGAGGACTACATCATCGTGGCGAAGCTGAAACAAGACTCAGCAGGGGCAGAGGATCACCGTAACACGCTGGCCACGGCGAAGCGCTCACGACAGGGACGCTGCCGGCCGCGAGGAAGAAGAGCGCGCACCGTGAGTTTCCGGTGAAGACAAGCCACAAAGACTGGTTTGCTGGATGCGCAAGGAACTAGCGGAGCTGGAACATGCTTTGCTGTGATGGTGCGGGCGCTGGTTCGACGGCAAAAGCTCAACGGAGCTATGGCAACGGCACCGGGAAAACAAAGGAAGGGAAACGACGAAGAACGGCGACGGCTTAGGCCTTAAGGAGCGGCCAGAAGCGCAAGGAAGCCACGTAGGAGCCTTTCCCATGCCAGCGTGAAGCCGAGGACGTCCACTGCGCGTGTCTGGAAGCGAACCGAAGGTCGCCGGCGGTGTAGCTACGGCGGTGAACACTGTTCACAGTATTTACAAGTTTGTCATTCGCCAAAATTCACAAATTACTCTCAAATTTTCATAACAACTCAAAAATCTCCAAAAACAAAAGTTGTTCAAAATCAAAAGTTCTACAACTTTGCTTTTATAACCAACTCCTAATTCAGGTATAGATTTTGAAATGAACTTTTGGAATTCAAATGGGGAAATTTAACGAATTACGCCTTTTTGAATTACTCCAAATTTTTCTAAATAACTTGAAAAACTCCAAAAACAAACTTTGTATAACATGTCAAGCTCTACACTTTTGCTTTTGGGCTCAACCCCAAAATATACTTAGATTTTGAAATGGATTTTTAGGGTAGGGCTTAAATACTAAAAATCAGGGTTTTCTGGAAAATTCAAATCCAAACCAAATTTTGACATGATTCAAACAATTCAATTCAACACTCATAACACAAATGTAAACTTGTTTTAGTGAATGCATATCAAAGTTTGCAATATGAATAATTGCCTTGCAATGCATATGATGATATGTCATGTTTTTAATATTTAAACACCCGGGGTGTTACATCATCAATAAAATCCCGACACTTCTCATAATAACTTCTTAGGACATCATCCTTGCACTCATACAGGCTGATCAATTGATTAATTATTAATTGAGAATCTTCAAATATTTCAACAACATTGGCCTTAACCTCTAGAAGAAGTTGAAGTCCTTTGAGGATGGCTTCATACTCAGGATTGATTACTAGTGGACATTGGTTTGATGGAATAAGCAAATTTAAAACTTGACTCTTGGGGTGGGATAATGACGATATCGATACTACCACCCTACCTGCATGATGAACCATTGAAGAACAATGTCCAAGACATCGGCTCCACATATTTGATATTAGATCCAAGATAACGAGTCATGAAATCAGCCATTATCTGTCCTTTGGCCACCTTGGCTGACTCGTATCATAGGTCAAACTCAGATAATGCCAGAATCCACTTTCCTACTCTCTCATTCAGAATCAGCATTGGCAACATATGCTTGATCATGTCGGCTTTAGACACTACAGTGCACTTAGTCGTCAACAAGTAATGTTGTAATTTAGTGCATGAGAAGTACAAACACAAGCATATCTTTTCCATGGGAGAATATCTTGTTTCTAGATCTAAAAGCCTTCTACTCAGATAGAAAATGACTCGTTCTCTTCCTTCAAATTCTTGTATCAAGGCCGATCCAATCGTATGGTCATCAGCCGACACGTACAATTTAAAAGGCTTGCCATGCTGTGGAGGGATTAGCACTGGCGGAGACTTCATATATTCCTTAATCTCATCAAATGTCTTTTGTTGTACATCGCCCCATCTAAATTCTTGGTCAGCTTTTAGCTTCAAGAAGGGAGAGAACGACAACATCCTTTCTAATATGTTCGAGATAAATCTCCTAATAAAACTAATCTTGCTAATCAAAGATTGAAGTTGAGTTTTGTTTGTCGGTGGGACTGCTTCATCAATGGCCTTCATGCTCTTTTGTCCACCTTTAATTCCCCTTTCATGGACAATGAAACCTAGGAACTCTCCAGCTGATACTCCAAAAGCACACTTGCTCAGGTTCATCTTCAAGCCGTGCCTCCTTGTGCATTCTAAAGTTTCTTGTAGGTCAGCCAAATGTTTTTTGTAACTCTTAGATGTCATAACTACATCATCAATGTAAATCTCAACTATCCTGCCGATCAGCTTATGAAAGATATAATTCATGGCTCACTGATAAGTTGCACCAGCATTTTTTAGGCCAAAAGTCATAACTACCCACTCATATAAACCAAGAGCTCTAGGGCACCTAAAAGCAGTTTTAGGAACATCCTCTTCGGCCATGAAAATTTCATTATAGCCCGCATTGCCATCCATGAAACTAATAACTTTATGTCCTGATGTTGCATCTACTAAAAGATTAGCTATCAGCATTGGGTAATCGTCCATAGGCGTGGCTTTGTTCAAATCCCTAAAGTCAATGCAAACCCTTAGTTTGCCGTTTTCTTGAGCACAGGGACTATATTCAAAATTCAATCTGCACATCGACACTGCCGGATAAATTTAGCCTCGTATAGCCTTGTAATTTCCTTCTTATCCTTAAGTAATTCAGGTTTAAATCTCCTTGGGGCTTGTTTAAATGGTCGATATCCATCTTTAATAGGAAGTCAATGTTCTACAATTGATCGGCTAAGACCAGGCACCTCATAATATTCCCAAGCAAAATAATCTAAATATTCTTTTAAAAGATTTACTAATTCTTGCTTGTACTCAGGATCAAATTTAGCACTTACATACGTCGGCCTAGGTCTATCACTAGGTTCGATATCAACTTCCTCTAGCAAATTGGCCGACATAAATCCCTGACCTAACTTCCCTTCTGTATCATTGATCGGGGAATCCATTTAAGAAACATCTTTAGAGCCGACTGCTTGGATCGGCTACTGACATCTATCACCAATTTTGGTGACGCCTTCTTTCACAATTTCACTTCAAAGCCATTTGTGCTTCCTCTGTTCACATCCTGAGGGAGCCTTCGGTTCCGTAGGTATAGTGAATAATACATTAATATTAGCCGATGGCTTACCCTTATCGACTATTCACCTGACGCACCATGTCCGAGGTCTGTTAGATTTCTGAGCCTCTAACTCTCTATTCCTAAAGCGTTGAACTCTTCTTTTCTGCCTCCTTGTTAGACCTCCTAGACACCATTGGCCTTCTTGCCAAACATACTCTTTCTCTTCATCACGACCGACCCAACTCTAGTCACATGCACGCTTACCTAGCCGATCATGAACTCCTTCATTTTTTACACGCTGATCCACGCCATTAGATTGATAACTTAACCGTTCATGGATAGACCGGCGGCTGGCTTGAGATTGTTTGAACTCTGAATATTGATCATTGCACTCTGAGCAGTTAAGTCTTGTGGGCAATTTCAAACCTTCATTCCAGCAGTGTCAGAAGAAACGACAATTCTAATATAACTCTGCTTGTTCTCTTTCATACCTTTCTTCCTCGCACTAACGCTCATATTCTTTTTTCAAACCGGCACTGGTAGTCCTCCTTCTAGCGTTGCCACTTGTTCAATAAAATTCTAGAAGTCACATGAGGACGCATAGCACTAGTTCTGGATGTCTCACCTTGTTCAGATCGGCCCTTTTACTGATCACACTGTTTCTTAGCTTCTTCATACTCATTAGCCGATATTTGAACCTTTGGGTCAACCGACCCATCTTCTTTAGCTTTAGCCGACGTCAAGACCTTTATCTTCCCTTTGGCCAACTGAAACTCTACCATATGCGCCCCTGGGAAAGGATGCTTATCTATGTCCATTGTTGGTTTCTTAGCTGGCTCAAACTTGATCTTTCCTTGCTCGATGGCCTTCTGAATGTGAAAGCGGAAAATTCTACACTCATTGGTATTATGGTTAGTAGCATTGTAAAACTTGCATTACTTCTTTCCTTTAAGTTCTTTAGCCGAAGGGATCATATGACTTATAGGCAATCTCAACTGCTTTTTTCTAGCAGCTAGTCAAAGATCTTATTGGCCTTCTTGACATCAAAGTCATAGTTATTTTCTGACTCCTTCACCCATGGACAAGATACAGGAGCCTTGCTCCATGTCCATGCACTGATTACAACTTCTGATTCATCCCCATCAGAGTCTGCATTGTATGGATCAGTCATAGCAGTAGTACCCTTCAAATATTTCTCTTTACGTAGGGACCAACGCTGACTCTCAAAAGCATATACCCTCTGAACTAAATGGGCCAAACTTTCAAACTCCTAGCCATCAAACTTCTCTCTGATCAATGGAAACATCCCTTGAAGGGCCAATTCAGCCAATTGGCCATCAGATAGGTTCAATGAGTAGCAACGACTCCTTACTTCTCTAAATCTTTGAATGAACTCAGAGCCTGACTCATTATTCCTCTGCCTCATGCTTGTTAAGTCTATAATCTTCTTCTCACCTGTCCCACTATAGAGATATGCATGGAACTTGTTCTCCAGATTGGCCCATCTAGTGATTGAGTTTGGTTCTAGTGATGAAAACCAACTGAAGGCTGGTACAGATAGGGACAAGGGGAATAATGTAACTTTATGTGCTTCCTCAACAGATGCTTCTTCGAGTTGAATGAGATAGCGTCTGATATGTTTCATGCTTGTCACCTCATCTGTCTTAGTAAATTTAGAGAAATCTAGGACTCTATAGCATGGTGGGAGTTGCACAATATCCTACTAGGCCAGGTATGGGCACTGGTAAGAGCCAACCTGTCCTTTAGGCTTTAGACCAAACTGGCTCTGCATCATAGTAGTTATCCGGTTGACAAACTCATCAGCATACATGCCAGCGACATCGTGTCTTGGTTGTCCTTGAGTCTGAGCCTGAGAGCCCTACACTTGAACTTGTTGACCCTGAGCCAGAGACTGTTGCACTTGGATCTAAGGCTGCTAGAGTTGTTGTGCATTATAATTATTAGGATTCTAATACCCAGGGTGTGGCATGAGCTCGACTGAGGCGTTTGATAGGAAGTATTGAATCTTCCCTGAGCCGGCCATTGCGCAACCTGCTAAGTAGCTAGAGAGATTGGCTGCTGGACTGAATAAGCTTGGTTTTGTCCAGTAGGTTGTTGATTCATCTATGTGACAGGGGCACTTGGTGATTGCTGTGCTAGTGGTTGCCCCATGTCATCTGACCTTAGCCCCTACCATTGGTAGGGCTTGATCTTGCCCTCCTGCTGTTGACAAAACTTGACCTTGCCCCTTGCGATTAGCTGAGCTTGAAAATCTAGGGCTTGTCCTCCTTAAAGCTGCTGCATTGGTGCATGTTTGAACTACTGACTAGAGCTAGGCATACTACCTCCCATAGCCAAAGGATTAAAGCTGTTAAAATACGATGGCCCTACTTGATCAATTGGTGCCCTGAAGAAAACTTCTTTCATGATGTTGCCAATCATATTGTCTAGCACCTGATTGTGATTCGTGAAGGCTTCATGAAAAGTCTTGTGGACCATCTGGGAAGTAATTCTAGCTTTAGCTTCTTCATTCAGATCGCTCTACCCATGTAGGAGGACCCTTAGCAATGGAATCTTTTGAATGACTGAATCGCGCATCCTACTATAAGATAGGAGGCACTTCTAAATTCTTATGTTGCCTTGTCGATGAGTGCCTTTTGCTCATCAAGCAAGTCTTCAAGGTGGGCCTTGAGGATCGTCTGATTGTCCATATCGACGATTGTGGTCCCACCGAGCGTGCCAAAGAGTCTGCCAATGGCGAAAAGTGATGGGCTATCGGGACACACAGCAAACCAAGAGAGACCATGTGGAGCAGATCTCGAGCTCTCCCTGAACTTAGGAGGACACCGGACCAGATGGTCGTGACCGAGGGCATGCCAGTCAATTTGACCCTACAAATGACAAGGAGAGAAAATTAATCAATAATTTAAGGTAGAACATGTTGGTGTTTGTCCAGACAGTTCCAAATATGTTGCTATGTAGCCGATGAAATAAGGCTATTGACTAGAGAGTCAACATCTAGCATGTTCATGATGTATAGTAAGTAAAATAAACATATCGGCAATTGTCAGCTACTCAAGTATATAGATCTTAACTAGCCGATGATCATGAAAACATGCCAAAGATGTAAGGATAGGCCTGTAAGCATTCGTGTGAGAAACATACTAGGTTTTAACCAAGATAGAAACAAATGAAAGCATGTAAATAGCCAATACATCCTCAACAAAATAGGCTATCAGCTAAAACAGCCGATTCCAGTGATCTTGTCATATAGCATACGATCACTCATCCGTTAGATATAAATAAATCTACAAACAACTAGACATAATCTATTGTATCATCAACAGGTCGAGTCATCTGATGCAGCACTGATAGTAGGACCCTAGATCAGAGACCAGCAATCGATAGATCTACTTATATCGCAAAGAAATCATGAGGGCGTATTATACACGTGGAAGCTCAGGCCATCGGCTAAATAGCCGATGGAGACATAGCGGGTGGCTGATGCCATGCTCTTCTTAATAGATAGATCTATTAACTGACAATGTCCAATCTGACACACTATCAACAAATCGAGTTTGCTGATGCAACATTGATAGCGGAGTCATACCAGATACCGGTGATTAATGAATCTATCTCTTAATAAAACACGACTTCAAACACCCACCATGTGCGATTAGGATTGAGGTAGATTAGTCATCAAACAGGATCTAACATCAAGATTTGAATTCAATCGTAAAGATAACCAGCAGAGGATAGATCATAATAATAACACTAATAAATCTCAATCTAGATCGGGCAATTGGTGATATTATATTAAACAGTAAACTATTTAACATAATATCGATAACTTTGATTAATACCAACGTTTACAAGAGATCAGTCATCTATTGCAGCCTTGTAAAGGTTGATACAAATCAATAACTAATCTATACCGTGGTTTGTAAAAGATCAGTCGTCTGTTGTAGCTTTACAAATAATGATATAGATCGATAACTAACTTATACCGCGACTTGTAAGAGATCAGTCATCTCTTGCAGCATTACAAGTAACAATATAAGTCATGACGGATACTCATAAATACGTTGGAGGTCAGGTCATCCGATGCAGCCCTGCTTGCCCAAAGAACTCGTTGAAATCTACTCTACTCCTACTCCTAAGGGGCGGCGTAAGCCAAAAAGTAAAGGTACTTGTTTAGTTGATCGATGAGAGGTGTCTATTACAATAGCCGGGGTTTAATATTTATACCCAAGGCTTGACTACGAGTCCTGATCGAATAGGACCGATCATAGAATTTGGAAAAGAAAATGAAACATCCTAATTTAAGATAACTTGGACTCCAAGCTTCCCCTTCTGTGGAGTCTGCCATCCTTTCCTGCTCCCGATCAATGCTATTCCCATCTCCAGAGTCTCTTTGAGATGATGATGTTATTGAAATCTAGCCAACTCTGAACAGCGCTTTGACCAGCCTATTCTGAATTCATCATGGCACTTTTTGGCACATCCTAAATTATGGGGTCTCATGTAGTGAACCAAATTCTAGTGTCAACAGCATCGGTCGGGAATGTCCAGGACATTGACCAGGCACTAGCCAAACCTTTCGTCAGACCCTCGGGCCGGATTAGGGAAAGGTTGGGAATGTGAGGCAACCCTTACCCTGGCATAGTGGTAGCGTAATGATGGAATGTGAAGATATAGCTTATATATGTTTAATATCCCTATGGATATCGTTCTTGATTATACTAATTCTTTAAAATGGATCATAACATGTCATCTAAGTAACGCCATGCATTTTTCTACAAATATACAAATGCCTAATAAATTACCTGTGCATCCACCAAATATCTATGTGTTGGAATAAAGTCCTATGAGTACGTGCGAGTACGAAATGTACTCATGGTGTTACCATTAAGTTGTTTTGTAGGTTGATGAGGTTTTCCTTCGAGGTTACCTCCGATGAGTGCGATGATTAGTAACCCTTGGAAGTTCTCCAAGATAAGCTACGTGTAATCCGATGAGTAGAAGAGTGAATGAGGTGTAACCTAGATAGAGGTCAGTAGATAGATAGAAAGGTAATGTTAAAAGTAGTTTCTTGTCTTAACCTTATGTTATCGTCAATAATGTTAAGCTTAAGTGTTGAAGACTTAAGCGTGTAATTGATTGAGTTGTCTGATATGCCTTGCATCGGGAATGTGTATGTAACTCAACGCAAAGGTCCTGAAGAGGAGTTGCTACGTGCGCTCCTGGGGGCCTCATGGTGGAATGAGCGACGACCCCCTGACAGGGTCCACGCACACAGGCAGCCTTGCCTAGCCATGCCGGGCTGCTGCCGTCCCCACCCTTGTGGCATGCGGGCACCTCGATGTGCAGCTCAACCATCGGCTGGCATGCCGCCGCTAGCACCGGTCAATGGTGATGCTGCTGTGGTCAGGGCCGCAGAAGCGACTGAGAGAGACATGGGACCAAGGGGGCTTGGCCTGGTTGGATGGTGCAGGCCCCACACCGTTAGATGCGTGCCACATTAGCGGATGTGTGGGTTAAGATCTATTTGGATCTAGATGAGACCTGGTGAAAGGTACTAAATGGCTAGAGGGCATGAATAGCCTAATAAAATTTCTACAAATCACTAGAACACAAGGTTAGATGACAACAAGGCTATAATTGCGAACTTGCGCTAGCTCTAGTGAATGTGTTGCAAGCCACCTGCCAAATGCTATTGATTAAGATCACTAAGCACTTCAAAGGCTATGTCACTACTTCTACTTAGCTCGTGAGTTAGCTAAACAAGTAAAGCAACTAATTACTTCTAGGCTACACAACTAGCTAAGCTACCACAATCTTTACACAAAGTAAATACAAAAGTAATGCAAGAGAGTGGTAGTGAAGATTTACTATCGTGGCAAGTGATCAATCAATGAATACCAAAGAATACCAAGGACGACAATGTGACACGATAATTTTTCTTCCGAAGTTCACTTGCTTGCCGACAAGCTAGTCCCCATTGTAGCGATTCACCCACTTGGAGGTTCACGCGCTAATAGGCATCACACGACTAACCCACAACAGAGTGCCGCACAACCAACACAAGATGGGGATCCACAAGCTACGGGCAATCCACTACAGTTGCCTTTCGTGATCTCCCATGGGGAAGGCACAAGAACCCCTCACAATCCACCAATCAGAGTCAAAGACAAACACCACCCTCCGCTCAACAATCTTCGCTGCTCCAAGCTGTCTAAGTGTCGGCAAACACCAAGAGTAACAAGAGAAATCCACAGCAAAAACACAATAATCACTCAAGCAATGCACTTGGATGCTCTCCAATCTCACCAAATGATGAATCAATCAAGCAAGATGAGTGAGAGAGGAATGGCTAGGCTCACAAGGTTGTATTCTCAATAGAAATGGCCAAGAGAGAGAGCCCAAGCTGGCCAACACATATTTATGGAGGCCCCATCAAAATAGAGCTGTTATGCCCCTTCAATGGGCTGTCTATGGGGCGATCGGACGCACCTGTCAATAATGACCGGGCGCTCTAGGCAAGGTTTGGTCGCTAGATTGCTGCCACGTGTCCTCGCCATCCAACGTCGTTCGTCCGATCCCAACGGTCACTTGGCTCATGTGCGCTCACATTATTTGGGACCAAACTCGTCAATATGCAGGGTCCAGTCGAGGCCATTTTTACACATAGACGTTCTAGAACATGTTTTTCACGGCCAGACGCATCTGGTCTTGGGTGACCGAACTCGCTCAGCGTCCGATCCCCTCCTGCTCTCATTCCATCATGCCACATCACTATGACCGAACCCGGGAACAGTGTTCCCCAAGCGTCTAGTCCTTCTCTTCCTTCAAGGTCTGGTCGAGGACCCTAAACCGCGCTACTTCTGCTTGTTCTGACCGGACTCGCCGGTCAGGGTCCGTTCTGGCCGAAGCCAGGGTCTGGTCTTGAAGCAAGTCCTCCTTTTCTTATCTAACTTCTTCACCCTTGCTCACATATGCTAAACACCAAGTGTATCACCATTGTGCACGTGTATTAGCATTTTTTAAAGTATTTTCAAGGGTGTTAGCACTCACTAGAAACTAAATGCATATGCAATGAGTTAAAACATCTAGTGGCACTTTGATGACCACATTTCACAATGAATTTCACCCCTCTTCATAGTACGGCTATCTATCCTAAACCCACTCACACCCACTTAGTGTCTTGAGTGGCAAAATAAAATGGCCCTATCAAATATACTTTTGCCTTGTTCCCATTTTGTTTTTCTCTTTCTTCTTTTCCAAGTTTGGAGCACTTGATCTTCACTTAGGCCATCACCATCACCATGACCATCATCTAGCTCCACCACTGGTGTGTACCAACCTAACTCATGTTCATCACTTAATGACAAGGTTAGTACACTAGGTTTCATTAATTAACTAAAACCAAACTAGGGCTTTCATCCGGAACCAAGTTGAAGGACTCAGAACTAGCATTTTGGGAGTACAGGGACTTAGATGACACCCCATGCCAAGTTCGAGGACCACCAATGAATTTTTCTCTAGTTTTTATGAACAGCTAGCATAGAACCATCGAACCGTGGGTAATTGGATCCTAGTAGCGATTAAATGTTGCTAATGATGCATTGATCTTGTATTACTGTTGTATCCCAAAGTCAAATCATTTTCAAAGATGTTTGAATTGGATGAAAATGGATGATTTTTATGGTCACCGGAGCTTAGGCCATGTGTTGTGGAACAAACAGAAAACTATGCAAGGTGCCTAACTTCTTGTGGTCGCCTGAGTGACACCATTGGAGCTTAGACAATAGTAGTGTTATACAGTGCTTAGGGAGCTCTTCTACACACCAGAGCTGTCTGGTGGCATCTCACCGGAGTGCTGTAGCGGACCATGTTTACAAAGAGGGTTGCAAAGTGAACATGAGCTCTCAGGATCATCGAATATTGACCAACAATAACGGCTTGTTGGAAAATAACAATTGAAACGACACCAAAACCCTATATATACCCCTCTATCTCATGCATAGAAGATCCCTTAGACATATGATGAGTTAGCTACACACATTGGTATCCAAGAGAGGGCTTAGGCTTATTGGAGTGATTTTGATTTCATAATCAGATATCAAGGACTCCATTAGTGTTTAGGGAGTAGTAAGTGTGCATCCACTCTTCTCATTTGGCTTGTTTAGATCAAGTGAGAGTTCGTGCTTAATGTTATCACACCTAGATGGCTTGGTGGCGTTGAGGAGGTTGGTGATATCTCAATGGCGATTATGAGAGTACCAAGACATTGTTATACACGGCACTAGTGATCCACCGTTCTATAGTGGAGAAGGATCAATCACTAGAGATCACTCTGTCCCTGTGCGGATCAAGGGGGAGCGATATCCTTGTGCTCCAACAAGGACTAGTGGAGAGTATCGACCCTCTTCCATACCTCAGGAAAATCACCATCTTCCTTCCATTCATACTATGCATTTACTTTCTTTCAATTTACCTTCTTAGAATTAACATGCTAGTGTAGGGTAGGAATCTAGGGTGCTAAACTTTTGTGTGGTAGACATAGAAAGCACTTGTTAGGCACATGGATGAATTTGGCCAAGCGATTGGTTTAAATTCTGTAGATTTTTAGATTTCTCTAAATTCAACCCTCCCTCCTCTTGGACATATTGATCCTTTCAAGCAGAAACCTTAGTTTTACTAGGTACGACTCCTATTCCATAGTGCTATATACTGACGTCCCAGACATATCACCACCATGCCATAAACAAAATCCACGCCAATCTTTAGATCCATGGAGGCTTAGGGGCTGCTTGGTACAACTCAACTTCACTGGTGAAGTAGCTTCTCTTAGATTTATCTCGAAAAGCAGCTTCTCTACTGGTAGAGCAGAAACTGTTTTGGTGAATCATTTGGTAAAACAACTTCTTTGGGCACACAAAAATGATGAAATGACTATATTGCTCTTTTTTTATTTCCTTCCCATTTCTATTTCCCCTTCGTCTTATCCGGCACAGCCTCGGCGAGTCTGTCCTGCATGCCGCGCCTCGACGACCCGCGCCCACGTTGGCATGGGGGCAAATCCGCCTAAGTCCACGCTGGGTTCCACCACGAGAGGAAGTTAGATGAAGCTACATTTTTCAGCTTCTTCCCTTTCGCCCCCTCTTACGTCAGCGAAAAATCCACAGCTTCACGGATGCTGACGCATTTGGTAGGATGAGTAGCTATTTTCAACTTTGTGAAGCCGGCAATAAGCCCTACCAAACAAATCCATAGAAAGGCTGACACCCCGTCAAGGCCAGTCCGGCCTAGTGACATCTAGAAAGGTCACCTCTATCTAGCATCGTCCTCAAGTCATCGTAAGAACCCCTGTGCTGGTGAACAATCCTAATGGCGTCTTCCTCAAGTCATCGAAAGAAACCCTGAGCTGGTGAACGCATGGCTAATTCACAACAGCTCTAGTCTGGATCCGATCTAAGTATTCCGCACACCTATGTATGAGATTAGATTGTGATCATGTATTAAACTATACATAAGATCCTATTATACATGAAGCACATATATGGCAATGCATGCCTAAGATGTATGCAATATAATAGGGGCGTGGAATTGGAGAGCTTCTTTATTTCTCAGCTCCGATCTATCTATCTATCTGTATGCTTGTGAAGGGGATCGGATGAGGTAGATCTGATGTAAATGCTGATGGGTTGAAAGCAAAAGGGACCGGAGTAGCTAGCTCGCCTTTATGCACGCGCGCGGGCGCGGCGCGGGGCTCACACGGCTTGCTCGCATGATCGACAGTAGATAGAGGCACACCGCACGCGCACGCCGGCCGGCACGCCTGAACTCGATCATGCCCTTCCTCCGCGTACGCGCCACTACTAGCTAGCTCGATGCATGATCGATTAGTTGTGTCTCGTCGTCCGTTCCGGCCGTCGTGTTTCACTCATTGCTTTGCTTTGCTTTGCCGATCGATCGATTAATTAGTGCGGTTGTGGGGGCGCCGCCGCGCCGGTCATCTCCAATCCATGCATCTGCCTTGCACATGCATATCCACTCCATCGTACGTGTGTTCCAGCAAAGCCATCCAAGAAAGCCACTATACACCAGCGAGTACAACAGTACATACATACTGGTTCCAACTTCCAAAAGCATAGCATAACACACTGGGTCACTGGCTGGTAATTAAAAAAATATAGTGCCCCTGAATCTTAACTAATTAGTTAACTGCACAGCAACACGTACAGCGTATTATATATGCATCATGAACGTGTGTTATGTACGAAAAACACACACATATATGCATGTACTATACACTGGCCGGCAATATAATCCAGCATGCATGAGGGCAGTTCGCGTACGTCGATCCGCACTACTCCGATACTGTCAAAGTTAGGTCTGATCTGTCGCACGATCCATCGACCTTTCTCCAAATTTCCTTTTCTTAATATTCTTTTCTGACTTTGTGATCAAATAACCGCGTGATACCTGCAGTAACAGCATCTTGCACTAGCTATAGTACAGAAAAATTAGTACTGATGGTACTTTTTTGGATTTTCACAGAGGCTTTTTTTTTAACCATCCGTGTGAAAGGTAGTAAAAATTATGATTTTCCACTGACTTAATAAGTTTGAGAACCGCCATTGTAAATATTTATATTGACAGTTGGCTTAAGGTGGTGTAAATTGATTTACACTGATGATATGCACACACAAACTGGCTCTACAAATAGTTTTAGAATTTGTAAACCGGGCCAAAAACTAACAATAAAAATTTTGTTTTAACCTGGGAGAGAGGCCCACTAGCCACCTAGAAATTGCTTAAGTCACAAATCACGCCAGTATAAACATTTTCTACATCCTAGGTAATGGCTTAAGTCACAAATTACACTCGTGGTTGTCTTAAGCCTACCGTCATTATAAGTAGACAATTTGTACTAGTGGTAACCTTAGGAAATCCGCTATTAGAGACACTCTCCATTGATGGATCATAGCCATGGGCCCAAAGTTTTATTTCTACTAGTGCTTGTTTATTATGAACCTCCAGTGAATTTTTTTCTTGACAAAATCATTTTTTACTAGTGTAATTAGACATCTAGTACTCACTACCATAAAGACGATTTTATGAGACAACCTCTCTAATTAACAAAGGCGGGAACATCTAGCGACCGCCTTCGTAAATGGCCAGGCGGCCTCCAAGAAAATGCTCTCCTGTGAAAATCATTTACAGAGGCAAGTGCCCTAACGCGATTGCCCCTCAAAATCATCAATTAACAGAGGTGGTTGTCTTAGGACATCCATCTCTGTAAATCAATTTCTAGAGGTAGACATCTGAAGATGCATGTCTTTGAAAATCGCTATTAACAAAGATGATCATTCTAAACGTCTTTATCTAAAAATCGATTTTAGAGGTGAACATTTCAAGATGTCAAAAATAATTCATAACATTTTATATGAACTCGGGTGAAGACAAATTTTATATCAAAATTTTAGTCCTCGGCGCGTTCTACAACTTTGTAGTTGAAAAGTTTTTTATTTGAATCCTTAGGACATTTTTTTTATGTTTTTTTGGGTTTTCTACCGCCTCTACAAATAACGAATTAACCATTAACCACGACCATTGGTTTAGAGACAACAGCTTGATCGTCTCTTAAAATAAAAAATATATTCATCTCCAAAATCCATTCTGTACTGACTACTACTAGCGCGCTGTGCTATATATAATACTGCAGCTTATTTATAACACTATATATTTATTACCAACTAGTAACAGGGTGCAGTTACGTCGTACGAAGAATGAAACAAGTAGCACTTCACTAATGGAAATGACCTTTGCACAAATGATTATTCTCTTTTCCGACACAGTGATTTGTCTGGTGGGCGCTAAAGTTATATACATACATCCAAAAGCTGCATGCTATACCGGGCCAGTGCCATGGCAAAATCACGAACAGGGACATGGACACGCGTCAAGCCTCAGTTGGCTTTCAATGCCTATAAATCACACATGCCGTCCATGCCATCTGTGCACAAGCGTTCCCCAGCTTGCACTGGAGATCGAACAGATAGAGATTGGAGTGAGATCAAGCGCCCATCTGGACTGGTGGCGACCATGAGGTCCGGCCTCCTCTCGCTATGTTTCCACCTAGCCCTAGCCATTACACTGGCTGCAAATGTTCCTAGCCCTGCTCATAGTAGGGTAATCGACCTAAAGACGCAACCCAAACCAACGCCGCAACCTGAACCAAAGCCCGCACCGCAACCAGACCCAAAGCCAGAACCCAAGCCAACACCGCAGCCTGACCCAAAGCCAGCACCACAACCAGACCCAAAGCCAGAACCCAAGCCGTCGCCACAGCCTGAACCAAAACCCACACCACAACCAGATCCAAAGCCAGAACCTAAACCGGCACCGCAACCAGAACCGAAACCTGCACCACAACCAGACCCAAAACCGGAACCCAAACCGACACCGCAGCCAGAACCAAAACCCACACCACAACCAGACCCAAAACCAGAACCCAAACCTACACCGCAACCGGATCCAAAGCCTGAACCAAAACCAACACCACAGCCACCCTCCCCACGACCTGAACCAAAGCCCGAGCCTGAGCCAATCCCCAAACCTACGCCGGGAATTAAACCTCAGCCAGATCCTCAACCAAGCCCAAAACCCCAACCTGAACCAGAGCCCCAGCCAAGGCCCAAACCTACACCAGAGCCAAAACCCCAACCAGAACCATCCAAGCCAGAGCCACCACCTCTTTCACCACCCATTGGCACGGGCGTCATGGAAGCGAACTAAGAGGAGCATAGTGGCACTGATCAACGTGCATACCACCTATAGCTTTTGGTTACGACTAATAAGTAATACTATATTTGTGTAAGAGTGAGCTCTCTCTTTATATATAGAGAGAAAGAGTGTGTAGTACTATGTATGGACGATGTGTGTGTACCCACCTTTTCTCGTGTGTTTCCATCAGCATGCATCCATGATCCATGTATATGCTTTGCTAAGTTTGTGTATCATCAATGAATAAAAGAAACAAGTCTTGTGTGTCTTGTTTCCATACTTACTTGGCCATTGTTTTTTCTCTGTTTTTTCTAAAATATTTGAACCGGCAAACACAAGATTTCTCGCCTGTCTAATTGATATCGCAGGGAGTTCTACAGAATCTAAAGCTTTTTCGATAGCAATGTGTACTGTCTGATTAACGATGAGACTGACATTTTTTTATCAATAGACGTCTGATTCAACAACAATATCGCATCTGTTTCCGGTTAGTACCGGTACGTAGAATGTGTTATCAGAACAAGGAATACAGCTGAATTCAAGGTGGAGTTAACTAAGGCTATATAGGCCAAGAGAAGATACATATGGGCCTATTCAAATGGGGAAATACACTATGCTTAACGAGGCCAGACAACCCAACTCAACTGCACATGCACATGCATGCTGTCAATTTTCATTCAGACGGCGTAGTACCGCACAAAAACTAAAATAACAATCTATACTAGAATATAAGGAATCAAGGATAAAAGATTGCAGTACTTCACCCAAAATTAAAGAGATACTGTGGGCTTTTCATATATATACAGTATTATAACAGTACCTAAGAAGTAAGAGTATGCACACCTATATATTGTATTTGTACCTGTTGATCTCCTTTAATTTAGTATGGCAACACACTAAGTGCGTATCAACGTGCTCGTCAACTTTAGAGATATAGAATCGCTGTACAGTGGGCTCCTGTCTCTCCTTTGTTCTTCAGAGAAGAGGAGGCAAATGCCCCAAGTACACCCATGACTAGTCCTTGCATGCATGCATCAATAACCATGAATTTTTTTTTAGATAAATATAACCATGAATTTTGACTGGTTTCAACTTGCCCGGCCCGGTCGTCAGTCGAGCATCAAATTCTCACCAAGTATAATAGCATATATATAATGATATAAAACGCCATACCTCCACATGCTCCCTCCTGCTACATAGTATATATACTACGTTTGTTTTTGGATAACTAAATTTTTTTACTTTAGTTTATGACCAGACACCGCACACTGACGCTTCTTTCTGTGCTTGTGTCGTCAAACAAAAACTTTGATGTCAGGAGGACCGATGTCTCCGGCAGCTAATAATTCTTTCTAGAAGCTTGCATTGCTTGCATGCTCACTCTCAGCTCCCAGCTGATTAGAAAAAGGTTGATCCGCAAATCTAACAAAAGCACAAAAAAGCCTAGCCTTTGCTCAGCCCAAGGACCAGCTAGCGCTAAAAATGAATCTGATTCTAGAGTACTCTGGTTACTCACTATATAGTTTTGTATCTATATGCTTGCCACATAAATCAATCTGAAACCATGCCTACTGCTGCTGTGCTATTCAGAGCAAGAAAAGTCTGCTACCTGTACCTACATGCTCTAATTAATTTATTCCTCCTGGTAGAGATCATGTATAGCCATTATGTTGTTTCCAACTTAATTATCTCTGAATCAATTCAAGCCTTTACCCCTCCACTTTATACTCTTGTTTAAACACCTATGCCTCATCTTACGTAATTTTGATTACGTATACATGGCACTCTTTTACAGCATCAGCAATTTCATGATTTGAACCTCTGCATAATATGCACCACTTGTTCATTACCTATTACTATATCTCCAGGCTCCAGCAACCATTTAACATGGTCATACTAGCAGTAGCAACTAGCAACTAGCAACTAGCAAGCAGGTAGCTAGAACCAGTGCATCCACTGAACTCAAACTATATACAGCCCCTTTTCATAACTGTCCCTACAGAAGATGTAAAGAAATTGCTGTGGTTTCCTCTAAAAAAAAAGGAAACTATTGTTGGACAGCCCATCAACATTGTTTGGGAGAACGAGGACCAATCATTCAAAGTTCAGCCTTCTTACATGTTTATTAAAGGCGAGCTGTGTTCGTTAATTTGTTCAGTAAAGCTCATACTTTTCATAGCTATAATTAAACACTCCAAGTTGTGTTAACCTTATTATGTAATAGTCAAGTGACGACGAATTACGCATGTGATGGATCTCTATCCCATCTTGTAAAAGGATTGATGCTCGACGCCCAAATAAACAAAACACTTCCAAATGACTACTTAACGTAGCTTTTACATGCATCCATTTCGACTGACAGATCAAAGGTAACGCCAAAAATGTGACGCTGATAATCATCCGGAGGACTAGATCAGTTCATCTGAAAACCATGGTATGTTTATGTAAATAATAAACATGGTGTTCAAAAAATCTACAGCGAATTTGTAAGTCAAATTGAAATCTCTCCCATCTGATTGGACTGTTTGTGTATTATTACTTAGTTAGTGCTAGCTTCTCTGGTAACCTGGTTTTGTGGATGCACAGGCCTTATATGGACCAAAGGGTACCTACGCGTGAGATACTAGCTTGCCAAGAATGAGGTTGAGGATAGGAGAGAGAAGCAAACTGAGCTAAAGACTTAAGTTTCTTGCTTGTGAGTTCTTAGAGAACCTGCTCATCGATCACTGAAGTCTGACTCTCTGACTCTATACAGGTGCTTTCATTTACGGTTAATGTTTCTTTCAGTGTGCCTCTCGACAGCGAGACAACAACTATTGAGTATAGAGTTTAATTAAGTCCTAAAAAATAGTGGATGGATGTGGAAATGCACTAGAGATCAAAGGTGTGGGGACAGCAACAACTGTAAATACTTGGGAACTAATACACAGGCTAGGACTAAATTGTGGATATTGTTCTATGATTGTGTGCCTGGGCAAATAAAACGAGAATTATCTGTACAACACTTATACAAATTAGATTTTTTAGATAAGCTATACAAATTAGATGATATGATATTTATCATTTTTTTCTTGGAAAGGTTTTTCTTGGATTTCATGTTAGTTACTTACAATTATTGGTCAATAGGGGTAGAACACTTAGAAGTCCAGGTTTCCTTAAGAATGAATGATCTTCCCATATTTCATTCACTTAATTAGTTCATCTCTCCTTGTGTTGACTAGATGCATGATTGCAGCTCCAGATTGTGCTATATATATTCATTCAATAGTTACCTGTTTTCTTCCTACTTGTGTTCTGTGTTACAGATTACACAACAACCTTCCTGAACGCAATTTTGTTTCATATTCTCAGGTTTAGCAAGTTTGCTTAACATGATGTAGGATGCACATGTTCTTTGTTTTTTGGATCTCTTTTTACATTATTGCAACAACTTCGTAAATTAATCCCAATGTTTCATTTTAACTCCTGATTGACAAAGAAGAAAAATTCTAAAAATTCTTAGGATTATTACCTTATCTCCAAATTACCACTTACCTTGTTGGGTGTATTACTCCATCTATCCCCAAAAGACTTTGTTTCTAGTTTTTTTTCCTAACTCAAATTATCTTAAGTTTCACTAAGTTTATTGAGAAGAGTAAACATTTATAACCCCAAATATGTATACCCTGAAAATATATTATATTATGAATCTAATGATACTTTGGTATTATAAATATTGATATTTTTTGTATAAACTTGATCAGTTTTAAGATAGTCTGACATAGGACAAAGCTAGAAACAGAGTCTTTTAAGGGTGAAGGGAGTCTTTACTATTGATCCTAAAAGTATATATTACATTAGAAGATACAAAATTATTACATAATAAATCTAGTACAATTTCACATATACTCACTATGTCCCGAAAAAACTTGATGTTGTAAGATTTTTGAGACATATTACTGCTCAATTGAAATTATCCATGTACCCTTATTTATTAACAGTGTTCCATTAAGGAATAATCTGACAATTAAAAGGAATGCATGGAGACATGTGTAGACTACAATCTCAAGTTGTTATGGGCCCAACCTAGTTCGAAGAGTTAAAAAACCAAGTTTCTAGGATAAATTTTGAATCTTAAAATATTGAGTATTCTGGGACAGAGTGGGTAGCATGCAGCATACAAAAATTGTTTCACATATGGAGTGTCCAATTATGAAATTAACCTAAAATTGTATGACTTTATCCAATTCAGAGGGAGCTCTAAAATCGTTAACTTCAAAGTAATTAAATGCAAATCATCAAAATGACAAAGTAAAATGCAAATTTCTTGGAAAAGAGACTGTAATAAACTATATTATTACAACTTGAAATTAGTGCCAAATTTTGTATGACAGCTCTAATCTTCAACATGACACAAGTAAATGCAAATCTGACTGCATACAGGAACCATTTGCTATGGATTTAGTTGCAAAAGGCTAGGGAGTAAGGCTTGTGGTAAACCAAGGTATATCTATGCCGTGCCCTTCATGTATCCATTATTAACCGTGCAGTGTGCATATGCACTGGGGTTTCTGACAACCAGTAACAATTGCGTAGTATATAGTATATATATGGTTTCCAGAACATTGTATGCCCTTGTATCTGTGGAACCAACAAGTCATATATGATATATGCCTTGTTAGTATGTGGCGGCCTTTCTAGATTATCTCTTGTGCAAGACAGGTTAATTTAAAATTTACGGTGTGCTTACTGAAAATGCTCCAATTGATTTGCAAATATACAGCTACGTTCAAAAGATTTGCAAATATACAGTCAATTTAGTAACTAAATGAATTCATAAAAAGTGCAGTAGCAACCCCCTACCAAGTAGATCTTTTCATGCATGAATTACCGACGATATGTGTACATCGATTAGGAGCTGAGAGTGCAGCCTTCTCAAAGGCTATGTGTATTGTTTAACCAAAACAAGCACGTGCAATCATGATGCGATTAAGCAAACCAACCTTTTGAATACATGGATCACACTATATATATACTTTAATTGAGCACCAAGAGGCAAGAGCATGATAATTCCAAACTTGGTACATGCATGCACCTGTAATATAAGAAACAAACTTGCAGATACACCGGTGCATGCATTGAGAAGCATAGGTCCATAGATGAGAAGGACCCAGCAGCTTTGGCAGGGCATGCAGAATAGATGGATCGCTTGGTCATATTCAAGTTCAACGTGCACCTGATCAGATACGCTAATTATTTTTTCCGTCGCCACCCTTGAGCATCTCCTGCAGCACCTGGTCGTCCAGGTACTCCAGCTCGATCACCTGCCGGCCGCCGCCGCTTCCTCCTCCTCCTCCTCCCTGATGCTGCTGCTGGCGGGAAGACGACGACGACGACCCGCCGCCGCGCACGTAGTTGCGCGCCTCGGCGGGGAAGTTGAGCACGGCGAGGTGGCCGCGCATGGCGTAGGCCGCGCGGTCATACGCCCTCGCGGCCTTCTCGGCCGTGTCGAAGGTGCCGAGCCACACGCGCACGCTCTGCCGGCTGGAGTCGCGGATCTCGGCGGCGAAGTTCCCCGACGGCCGGCGCCGCACGCCGCGGTACTTGGTTGGCTCGCCGCCGTCGTCCATCACAGTAGTGCTCTACTAATAGCTGATGGTAGATGCAAATCTCGACTAGAAAGCTTGATCAGTCCGGATCTGTTAGCCCTAAACTAGATTAAGGTGAGTAGCTGTCATGCAGCAAGTCCACAAGTGATGAAGCTAGCATGAACAAGCTAGCTAGGTGAGTAGCTATCAGCAACCCTATGTGACTAGCTAGTTTGTGTGGTTGCTGCTGCTGCTTGTGTGATGTGATGGCGATAGTGGCGCCGTATTTAAGGTGAGTAGCTAGTTCTCACAAACCCTAGCTTAGCTAATGGAAGGTCATGGCTCGTGCGACAATTAAAAGGAAGATGCGGATTCTCGCGGTTGATGGAGAAGAGAGATTGTGGAAGACGGGACCCTCAGCTCACTCTCTTTTCAGAAGCGATTTGTGCGTGTGTATATGTAATTTTTATAAGAACAACTAATGAAGAATTTTCTTTAAGTTGGTTGTATCATTTAGTAAATCAGGTCGTATATGCAATATGCTGGGCTTGAATGCGTTGTACGTGGACGGTCATCGTAATATGGTCTTTACTTAGTTTCTTATTAATTGTTGGCACACAATTAAACAAAAGGACGAAGATATAGCGCGGCCGGTCGCGCGCTCCGGCAGCGCACGACCCGGCTCCACCCCGCCTTCCTCGCTCTGCGCGTCGTCTTCCTAAGCCTCGTCTTCCTCCCGTGCACCCTTCCTCCCTGTTGGGTTAATCCTGCTGTGCTGATCGGTGCTGATGCAGTGGAGGAAGGCGGGAAAGTTTCAGAGTTTGAAATAAAAGGGAGAGAAGCGGGAGCCAGCAGTTGACGCGGCGACCGCGCCCACGTTCGTGTCTGTGTGAGTGTGTGTGCCAGAGAGCACTTTGTAATGTGTTTCTTTTGCAGTTGCTTAGGAGTTATGATGTATACTCGCTGCAGGTATAAGTAGCTTGTAGAGGCTCCTAATAGCAGTGACACAACTGCTCCATCTTGTATTGTGCTGTCCAAAACATTCAGAGAAAAACAGCTCTGTCCTCCGACAGTTTCCACATGTTCTTCAGTGCTCTTGTGTTCATGTAGTTTCTTTGTTTGATCTAGGATAGCCATTGTTAAATTGTGCGTGTAATCGTGATCTTGATCCTACACTCCCCACCCTCACCACCCCCGGCCAGCAGCAGCCTCGCCGCTGGCCACGCCGCCCACACCTCCCGCCCCGCCCCCACCCCTCGACCCTGCCCTCTTCCTAATCCTCGCCCCGCTGTGGCACTGCCCACCGCCCTGCTGTGGCCTCCTTTCCCCCCTCCCGTCGCCGCCATGGCCATCATTGCCCCTGCTCCGACCTAGCCTGGCCGCCTCCTCCGCTGTCAGAACCCTAACACCGTCGCCATCCCCACTACCTGGCCGATCTGCCTCCCCCAAATTTTCCTTCTAAGGACGCCAGGGATAACCTAACCCCGTCGGAACCTGACGCCGGCAACCTCCTCGCTTTCTTCCTCTCCGATGCAGGCGCAGGCATGGGCGCTAGTGGTGGAGGGTGGGGGAGAGGGCAGCAGAGGAAGAAGAAAGGTGCAGGGGGAGGCGAGCGTGATAAGGAAGACGGCGCGACCCCTCGCTTATTAGAGTTTGCGTAAGCACAAGTTTCATCATATATTATATGTCCTTGACTTGATCTTGCCACACGTCGGAAATTCTGAAAACCAAATATAACCGTGAACGTGAGCAACTGCCGAGTTATTAGAGACTTACTAGGTGATTTGACACGTTCTTCTACCACAAAGAATCTTACACTCAATTTGCTACTTGTACTTCTCATACATATATAGTACTAGAGAATAATCCTTGTGATGCATGCACACGGGGATGTAACTGAATTCAGTGTATTTGAGCTGGTGGTGATGAGAAGTAGACAATATATTTAGTGTATGTGCTTATGATTAAACCTCGTGTTTGAATTGCTAGATTGAATAGTTTATGACAAATTGTGGGACATGGGTACGTAGCTAGCTTGATTATGTTATAGTAACGGGACAGGGGAATGTAGATTATATTTATATATATTGACTAGTCGTACGTAGACTAGAAGGTTGTTGGAATGTGGACGCATGTCACATGCATGCATTATTCTACATTTCTACTTCCACCGTTCCAAATTATGCTTCGCTTTCGTTCTTTTTTCCTTTTTTGTAATTTTAATAGAGTTAAGAAAAATATATAAAATATGTAAGTTTTTCCATAAATAAATTATTAAAGTATTTCATAGGGAATTTAATAAAATTAATATATTGTTGTAGATGTTAGTGTATTTTTCTGTGGAGCTTGATCAAAATTTGAAAAGTTAATTTAGGATAAAACTAAAACGAACTATACTGTTCATTTCGACCACTGTGCATAGAGATAGATATGTTGTTGCTATATTATTAAATAGAATCACTAACCTGTCTATATATATAGATCAAACTAAGAATACGTGTACTACATATATATAGAAATGCACGTTGGGTTTGACGAATCTTAGATCTAATACGTTTTTGACTTAATTGTGACTCGGTCAACGGTTTTGTATGTGAGTTGTATGCATTCTCTGTATATAGGCATATAGC
Source organism: Miscanthus floridulus (assembly GCF_019320115.1). Lineage (NCBI taxonomy): Eukaryota > Viridiplantae > Streptophyta > Magnoliopsida > Poales > Poaceae > Miscanthus > Miscanthus floridulus. Next base: position 72,313,088 of record NC_089592.1, read on the forward strand.
TAAAATGAACAGATTTAAGCATATCTTAAGTATATATATGTGCAGTCAAACGCGCAAACATGTAAGTAGAGAAATACAATTAAACTTTGTCTATCCTTGGATTGTTGCAAACTTGCAATGAAGGGCAAGTTGTGTTATTGTTCAAATGCTGATTAAAATAATAAGTTGGATACAAAGCGATGTACTAATATTTATTTATTTATTATTATTATGTTACTGGGCTGGTTGGTACATTGTAACGTTAATGGGCCGGTCTACTATGTTACTTGGGGTCCTCTACTGGGCTGATGCAGTACAAGTGGCCAACCAACTAATTTCGGTAGAGCCCAAGGCTTGGATGGAGAAGAAGAGATGGACACCTCAATAATTTGTTGGCTCAACCCTTGAAGATGCTCATAGGGTAGAGTTTGCGTGTGTTTGTTCATATGGGTGAGTGCGCGTCTCCGTTATACCGTGTAATTCTGGAAAAAAAACTATGACTGTGAGTATGTTATGTAAAATGATATGACGCCAAGTACCGTTGGTTGCACTACCTTGCACATTATATGTAAACCATTTTTTGCATGATTCTTGTGGAGTTTAGAAATGTGCCTCTTAAGACTTTAGTTCCCGGAACTATACATAATGTATGATGACCCTAATATCAAGGTGGTTGATTGCTTTGAGCTTGAAGATGGAGTCCTCCGCTTGTCCTCCAAAAGGAGCCTAGTGAATCATGAAATTCACCTCTTAGAGCATCTCCATCAGATTGAGTAAAATAAATCCCCTTTCCCTTGAACTAGCAATAAAGGGATTGAGGGCAAAAAACATGCTTCAGTAGATCCCCTTTCCATTTCTCTTTTCCTAATTTGTTTTAATTGAGATAACCACCTACTCCATCCCTCAAATAAAGGGGAAGAAGCACACTTTTTTTCAATCCCCTCTCTCCCATTCTCTCTCGCTAATATCCAGGACCCACAATGGTCTTGTACCCCAAGACGATGGATCATGAGCATGGTGCATCCACGTCTGGCCATGTAAGAAGTCTCTCCAAAGTTCCTGAAAGTGCATCTAGCCCTTTAGTGGGTTTTGGATGATTGAATGACAACATGATTAAAGGACTAACCCATTTGCTAAGTGTAGACAGGTAATAGGTTATCTCACAGGTACTTAATGAAAGCCAAAATGATGTGTTGTTGTGTAAACAATCTAGTTCAAGCACAAGACAACAATGCAAATGAAATTCATGCAAAGGCTTAATTATTGTGGGATTTCCATGTACTATGTGAAAGCAAGCTTGTAAGAATTAATTAATGAGACATAAGGGGTTGCATATGGATTGGTCTCATATTTGAAGCTTGCTAAATTGAAATAAAAAAGATAACAATACATGAATGGATGATTCAACACAAGATGTGACATTGATGGCTTGAGATGGTGAAGATAGCAAGGAAAGGCTTCGAGGTACTAAGCAAGGGTGAAGGGCAAGCGACGGCTTGGCGGCCGAAGAACCTAGCTAGGGTGAAGAAGGAAGTACTTGCATTTAGTTGAGGTGCTAATCAAGCTATGATGGCCACGTTTATGTGGAGGATCAAATCACTATTGGAGTATTTGATGGAAGTGGCTCGATACATTTGGGATTATTCAAATTTGATGAATGGAATCAAGTCACATGCTCAAGATGGCTATGCTCAAGTGAAAAGATCAACATCAACATGTTAGCACCCTTACTTGATGAAGATTGGAAGGGACGGCATCAATTCAAAAGAGATTAACTCAAGTGGTATAAATTCATTTTTCCTTTGATCTTGAGTTTAATAGGTATGCCGTACTATTAAGAGGGATGCATCATGTTGATAGATAATGTTTCATAAGTGCTCAAGCCAACCCATGTGAGTTTTGAGTATTTGAGCGATAAAAGAGCAAACTTTATTTTTGCTGGTCTGGCAATACCGGAATACCAGACGTGTCCGGTATTTACCCAGCAGTGCTAAAACTGTTGTTCTCGGGTTGGTTCATCGGGAGTTTCGACGGTCGGGAGTCCCGGCAAGGGTCGGGAGTTCCGACGTCACGCACTTTAATTGACTTGGAGGGTTCGCTGTTGAAAGGTCCTAATGGCTAGAGGGAGGGTGAATAGCCTAATAAAAATTTCTACAACAATACTTAACAAAACGGTTAGATAATTATGAGGCGAAGCAAGTGTTGTGCTAGCCTACTCAAAATGCAAGCCACCTACCACAATTCTAGTTTAGATAGTATCTATTCACACAATAGCTATGACACTACCCTATGTTAGTGTGCTCTCAAAGGCTAACTAAAGAGCCACACCAACCAAGCAAGCAAGCTCTCACAACTAGTTACACTAAAGAGCTTGTCAACTAGTTTGCGATAAAGTAAAGAGAGTGATCAAGAAGATTATACCACCGTGAAGATGAATAAACCAATCAATCACAAGGATGAATAACAATGAAGACCAATCACCTCAGAATCAATGATGAACACAATGATTTTTTACCGAGGTTCACTTGCTTGCCGGCAAGCTAGTCCTCGTTGTGGCGATTCACTCACTTGGAGGTTCACGCGCTAATTGGCTTCACACGCCAAACCCTCAATAGGGTGCCGCACAACCAACACAAGATGAGGATCACACAAGCCATAAGCAATCCACTAGAGTACCTTTTGGCGCTCTACCGAGGAAAGGTCAAGAACCCCTCATAATCACCATGATCGGAGCCGGAGATAATCACCACCCTCCACTCAACGATCCTCGCTGCTCCAAGCCGTCTAGGTGGTGGCAACCACCAAGAGTAACAAGCGAAATCCACAGCGAAACACGAACACCAAGTGCCTCTAGAAGTAAACACTCAAGCAATGCACTTGGATTCACTCCCAATCTCACAAAGATGATGAATCAATGATGAAGATGAGTGGGAGGACTTTGGCTAAGCTCACAAGGTTGTTATGTCAATGAAAATGGCCAAAGATATGAGCCATAGCCGGTCATGGGGCTTAAATAGAAGCCCCCACGAAATAGAGCCGTTATACCCCTTCACTGGGCATAACGCGGGCTATCTAGACGCTGCAGTCCAAATGACCGGACGCAGCACCGGACACACCGGACGTGAATACCGGACGTGTCCAGTAGCTGCTAGACCACCACACGTCCCACTGTTGCCTCTAACGGCTCTCTGACACGACGATCAAACGCTCAGCACGAAACGACCAGACGCACAGCCGCTGAGTCCGGTCGAGTCCAGTGAGCCTCTAGGGCCGACCGGACATGTCTGTTAGAAACTGACCAGACGCTGAGCCTCAGCGTCCGGTCAAGTACAGTAAGTACCCTTGCCCGACTAGACGCGTCCGGTGGTTCTAGACCGGACGCTGCCAGCGTCCGATTGGCTGCTCTGCCGTATACTGCCTTTTCTGATTCACACCGGACGCGTCCGGTGTGGTGATCGGACGCGTCTGGTCGTTGAGTCTGTCGCCAAAATACCAAACGTGTCTGGTAACCATACCAGACGCGTCCAGTCACTCTGTAACCAGCGCGACTAACTCCTCTTCGACTCTATCTTCTTCACCCTTGCTCAAATGTGCCAACCACCAAGTGCATCACCTTGTGCACATGTGTTAGCATATTTTCACAAACATTTTCAAGGGTGTTAGCACTCCACTAGATCCTAAATGCATATGTAATAAGTTAGAGCATCTAGTGGCACTTTGATAACCGCATTCCGATACGAGTTTCACCCCTCTTAATAGTACGGCTATCAAACCTAAATGTGATCACACTCTCTAAGTGTCTTGATCACCAAAACAAAATAGCTCCTATGGTTTATACCTTTGCCTTGAGCTTTTTGTTTATCTCTTTCTTCTTTCTAAGTCCAAGCACTTGATCATCATTATGATATCATCATCATCATGCTATGATCTTCATTTGCTTCATCACTTGGAGTGTGCTACCTATCTCATGATCACTTGATAAACTAGGTTAGCACTTAGGGTTTCATCAATTCACCAAAACCAAACTAGAGCTTTCAATCTCCCCCTTTTTGGTAATTGATGACAACCCTTATACAAAGATATGAATTAAAATTCAATTGAATCCATGTTGCTTGCCCAAGCATATTTACCATGTGTAAAAGGATATGGACAAGTTTCATGAACCCCAAATGGTAGTAATTGCTCCCCCTACATATATGCTAAGAGTTTAGATTGTAGCTTGCACATATGCTTAGATAGGAAATATAGGAGTCAATGTCTACCACATGATGCTAAGGTATAAAAGATGGACCTTTGAAGCGTGATACCAATCGGAGTGCACCAATATACCATCCTTAGCACCATGGTTAGCTCAATACCACTTAGAAATATTTGGAAGTGAAATCACTAGATATCCTATACATGCTAGTTTTTCATTTCATCATTCAAACCTACAACTAGCATACATCACACAAGCATGGATGTTTAAATTTAATACTTGTGCCATGCAAGCAAACATATGAAATGCACATTCAAATGCACCAAACAAGTTTATGAGCTTGCTCCCCCTACTTGTGTGCTCAAAATTTTAGTTGATCCCTTGTGCCATGCAAGCAAACATATGAAATACACATTCAAATGCACCAAACAAGTTCATGAGCTTGCTCCCCCTACTTGTATGCTCAAAATTTTAGTTGATCCATTTCCTTTGTCATATCTCTCCCCCTATGTCATATATCAAGATATCTTTATGTTTCTCTCCCTTTATGATACTTCTCCCCTTTTCACTATTTTTACTACTATCTTTGTTTCTCTCCCCCTTTGTCATCAATGACCACAAAGGTTCTGAATATAGATAGTATTACTTGTGGGGTCAAGATTATCAATATCAATTAATGGGGTGAGGATCATTTTCCCAAATTTGGTCTAATCTAGATTATTTGCCAAAGATATGTAACTCGGTTTGATCCAAGGACAAGCTTCTTCACACCTCCAAATAAGGGTTATCTTGTACCATGTTGAGTTAAATACTTAGAGCTCATTTTCTAGATCAAACACTAGGTTTACAAGCCCATAAACATGTCATATGCTACCACTAGATCAAAATAAGCATAGAAGCAATAGTGATACCATATAGACATCAAAATCATTTGATTTTCATGAATGAGCCTAATAAAATAGAACCACTTGAAAGGTCCTAATAAAATTGAAAATATGATTAGATGCACTAATCATGTCCTTAGCAAAGATGTATGTCATGCCAATCAACTTTTACCTTAGATTGCTCGAAGGAGAGGCATGTTATGTGAGTGGGGGGTGCATCAACACATATTTGAGAAATCCAATATGTTCAACTCATTCCTTAGCTTGCAAAACCTTTTCTCATCCAATGGCTTGGTGAATATATCGGCAAGTTGATCTTCGGTGCCTACACTCTCAATGCAAATGTCCTCTTTTTGTTGGTGATCTCTTATGAAATGGTGGCGGACATCAATGTGCTTTGTTCTTACATGTTGAACCGGATTGTTGGTTAACTTGATTGCACTCTCATTGTCACATAGCAATGGCACTTTCTTGAACTTGATTCCAAAGTCACTCAAAGTGGCCTTCATCCAAAGTATTTGTGCACAACAACTACCGGCGGATATGTATTCGGCTTCGGCGGTTGATAATGCAACACTATTTTGCTTCTTTGATGACTATGAAATAAGTGATCTTCCCAATAATTGACAAGTGCCCGAGGTGCTCTTCCTTTTAACCTTGTATCCCGCATAATCCGAGTCGGAGTAACCAACTAGCTCAAACTTTACTCCTTTGGGATACCACAAACCTACATTTGGTGTATGCTTCAAGTACCTCAATATTCTCTTTATAGCCTTCAAATGACTTTCTCTTGGTGAGGCTTAAATCTTGCACACATGCATACACTAAATATGACATCCAGCCTTGATGCGGTCACATAGAGTAGGCTTCCAATCATAGACTGATATAATTTTTGATCCACCATATTTCCACTTGCATCACTATCCAAGTTGCCATTGGTTCCCATTGGTGTGCTAATGACTTTGCTATCAATCATGCCAAACTTCTTGATCATGTCCTTGATATACTTGCCTTGACATACAAATGTACCATTCTTCAATTGCTTGATTTGAAGACTAAGGAAGTAACTTAACTCTCCAATCATGGACATCTCAAACTCATTAGCCATCATCTTTCCAAACTCATCACAAAAGTCTTGATTGGTTGATCCAAATATGATGTTATCTACATAGATTTGCAATACAAATAGATCTTTTCCAATCTTCTTGATGAAAAGAGTGGTGTCAACCTTGCCTATTGTGAACCCTTTAGAGAGTAGGAAATCTCTCAATCTCTCATACCATGCTCTAGGTGCTTGCTTCAAGCCATACAATGCCTTCTTCAATTTGTACACATGGTTGGGCTTCTTGTCATCTTCAAAACCGGGAGGTTGCTCAACATATACTTCTTCATTGATGTAGCCATTGAGAAATGCACTCTTAACATTCATTTGATATAGCTTGATGTTGTGGGCACAAGCATAGGCTAGCAAGATTTTAATTGCTTCCAATCTAGCAACCGGGGCATATGTTTCTCCAAAGTCAAGACCTTCAACTTGTGTATATCCTTGTGCTACCAATCTTGCTTTGTTCCTTACTACTATCCCATCTTGATCTTGCTTGTTTCTAAAGACCCATTTGGTTCCAATCACATTATGTCCCTTTGGTCTCTCTACTAATTCCCATATATTGATTTCTTGTGAAGTTATTCAATTCTTCATGCATAGCATTCACCCAATCAACATCCTTCAATGCTTCATCTATCTTATTTGGTTCAATAGATGACACAAATGAGAAGTGTTCGCAAAATGATGTCAATCTTGATCTTGTTTGTACACCTCTAGAAATATCATCAATGATAGTATCCAATGGATGATCCCTTGCAACATTGGTTGATTGGAGGATTGGAACTTGATTGCTTACACTTGCTTGATCATTGGGTTGAGATGATGTACTAGCCACTTGATCTTGTTCATTGTCATGAGAGCCACTTGCACTAACTTGATTTGTATCATCTTGCACATTTGAGTTAGAGAGCACTTGCACTTGATCATCTTCATCATCATTTACTTGCCTAGGTCTCAATTCACCAACATCCATGTTCTTCATAGCATTTGAAAGTTGAATGCCTCTAACATCTTCTAAGTTCTCATTCTTTTCTTATGAACCCTTGGTTTCATCAAATTCAACATCATGAACTTCCTCAAGAGTACCACTATCCAAATTCCAAATTCTATATGCTTTGCTTGTGGTGGAATAGCCAAGTAGGAATCCTTCATCACATTTCTTGTCAAACTTGCCCAATCTTATGCCTTTCTTCAAGATATAGCATTTGCAACCAAAGACCCAAAAATATGCAATGTTGGGCTTTCTACCATTCAAGAGCTCATATGGTGTCTTCTCTTTCAATCGGTGATAATAGAGGCGATTGCTACAATAGCAAGCCGTGTTGATAGCTTTAGGCCCAAAAGGTTTGACTTACATTGCACTCACTAAGCATAGACATTGCCATATCAATGAGTGTTCTATTCTTCCTCTCAATAAGGCCATTTGATTGAGGTATATACTTGGCCGAGAATTGATATCTAATTCCAAATTCATCACACAACTCATCAATTCTAGTGTTCTTGAACTCACTATCATTGTTACTTCTAACTCTCTTAATGGTTGTTTCAAACTCATTGTGAATGCCTTTGACAAATGATTTGAATGTTGCAAATACATCACTTTTGTCCACTAGAAAGAATACCCAAGTGTATCTAGTATAATCATCCACTATCATAAAACCATATTTGTTTCCACCAATACTAGTGTATTGTGTTGGCCCAAACAAATCCATGTGCAATAACTCAAATGCTTTACTAGTGTTCATCATACTTTTCTTAGGATGGGTGTTTCCAACTTGTTTGCCTGGCTTGACAAGAGCTACAAAGCTTATCCTTTTCAAACACAACATCTTTCAAGCCTTTAACTAAGTCATGCTTAATCAATCTATTCAATTGTTTCATTCCAACATGACCAAGCCTTCTATGGCATAACCAACCCATGCTAGACTTAGTGAACAAGCATGTAGATAATCTAGCTTCACTGACATTGAAATCAACCAAGTATAGATTCTCATATCTAAAGCCTTTGAAGATCAAGTTAGAGCCATCTACACTTATGATCTCTACATCATCTACCCCAAATATAAATTTGAATCCAAGATCACACAATTGTGTCACGGATAGCAAATTAAAGTTCAAGCTCTCTACTAGCAATATATTGGATATGCTTATGTCATTAGTTATTGCAATCTTACCAAGCCCTTTGACCTTGCCTTTGCCATTATCATCAAATGTGATACTATCATAACCATCATTGCCATTGGTGTTGATTGAGTTGAACATTCTTGCATCACCAGTCATGTGTTGAGTGCACCCACTATCAAGAACCCAATGCCTTTCTCTGGCTTTGTAATTGACCTACAAAAGAAGATTAATTCTTTTTAGGTACCCAAACTTGCTTAGGTCCTTGAAGGTTAGTCACTAGGCTCTTTGGTACCCAAATGGCTTTCTTCTTTGAGCCTATCCATGGTTTACCAAGGAACTTAGCCTTTACACCATTTGTACCCCTAGTAAGCATATAGCATGAATCAAGCTTAATGGAGTATACATTAGCATTTTTGCTCTTGTTTTTGCATTCTTGCTATTTGTGATCAACTTACTTGCAACTAGTGCAAAACCGACCATTGTTCTTTATAAAACTAGTCTTGTGAGGAGCAAAGGTCGCCTTGCCTTTTTTGGAGGTATAGCCCAATCTCTCTTTATAGAGAGAAGCTCTTTGGCTACCCAAGCACATAAGCAAGCGGTCCTCACCACCATAAGCCTTAGCTAAGGTGTGAGTGAGCTTAGTGACCTCCTTCTTGAGGTTCTCATTCTCAATCACTAGTGAGGCATCACAAGTGAGACCATCACTATTAGATGAGGTAGAAGTGGAAGTGCTACAAGAAGGGTTAGTGAGAGCAACAATGATAGGCATAGATAGTGATTCATCAATTATATCACAAGTTAAACCTACATTGCAAGTTTCAACATGCTTCTTTTTATTTTGCTCTTTAAGCGAAGAAGAATGAGCTTTTTCAAGCTTTTTATGAGCTTTGCCAAGCTTCTCATGGGCTTCCTCTAGCTTCTCATGAGTTGCTTTGAGCTCATCAAGGGCTTGCTTAAGGGCTTTTACCTCCTTATTCAAGCTCTTGCATTCCCTTCTCTTAATGTCAAAGTGTTCTTTAGCATCTTCTAGCATGTCAAATAATTCATCCTTAGTAGGTTCATCATCATCACTATCACTATCATTTTCATTTTCATGTTCATTATCATCAACATGTTCTTTATCACTTTCATTATCACAAGATTGTACCTTAGTGGCTTTAGCCATGAAGCATGATGAAGATTCAAAGAGGGAAGGCTTCTCATTGATAGCAATGCTTGCAAGAACCTTCTTCTTGGTTATCTTGTTATCATCACTATCATCATCATCATCACTTGAGGAACCATCACTATCCCAAGTGACTACATATGAACCACCCTTCTTCTTCTTGAATGCCATCTTGTCCTTCTTATTTTTCTTTTCCTTCTTGTCCTTCTTCTTGTTCTTCTTGTTGTCATCATTATTGTCGCTATTGTATAGGCATTGAGCAACAAGATGATCTTTGCTTCCACTACTTGAAGCACCTTCTTGACTCTTCTTTGTTCTTGAATGAAGATTTCTTTCTTCTTGCATGGTAGCCCTTCTTCACCATGAACTTGCCAAATCTTTTGACAAAGAGAGCGATTATCTCATCATCATCATCATCCCAAGATTCATCTTCTTCACTTGATATTTCTTGCTTTGCTTTGCCCTTGAATGATGTGGCTTTGAATGCCATGCTCTTCTTCTTGTCATCATTCTTCTCATCTTTCTTCTCCCTCTTTTCTTCCTTCTCATCATCATCTCTATAAGCATCATCGGTCATGATATCTCTCAAGATTTGGTTTGGTGTCATTGTGTTCAAACCTGTCCTCACTAGTAAGGTGACCAACATGCCAAATCTTGCGGGCAAACATCTCAAGAACTTATTGGAGAAGTCCTTGTCCTCTATCTTCTCACCAAGTGCTTTGAGATCATTGACAATCACTTCCATCTGATGGAATATGTCCGGCACACTCTCATCTTCCTTCATCTTAAAGCTTGCAAACTTCTCTTTGAGAATATATGCCTTTACACCCTTCATAGCTTGAGTACCCTCAAATGAGTCTTCCAATTTCTTCCAAGCTTCATGAGCCATCTCAATATTCTTGATTTGCTCAAATGTTCTCACATCAATTGCATCATGAATGGCACTTAGAGCAATGTCATTATTTTGGAGAAGCACTTCTTCGGCCGCGGTGGGATTCTTCGGATCTTCAATCTCAATTTTTGTTTCCACCACCTTCCAAACCTTCCTATTGATTGACTTGATATAAGTTGTCATTTTGGCCTTCCAATAGGGATAGTTGGAGCCATCAAATTGGGGTGGCTTCTTAGTATTGTTGATTTGAGCCATTTTAACACCGAAGGTTGTTAAGCCTCAAATAACGATGACCTCGGCTCTGATACCACTTGAAAGGTCCTAATGGCTAGAGGGGGGGTGAATATCCTAATAAAAATTTCTACAACAACACTTAATAAAACAGTTAGACAATTATGAGGCGAAGCAAGTGTTGCGCTAGCCTACTCAAAATGCAAGCCACCTACCACAATTCTAGTTTAGATAGTATCTATTCACACAATAGCTATGACACTACCCTATGTTAGTGTGCTCTCAAAGGCTAACTAAAGAGCCACACCAACCAACCAAGCAAGCTCTCTCAACTAGTTACACTAAAGAGCTTGTTAACTAGTTTGCGATAAAGTAAAGAGAGTGATCAAGAAGATTATACCGCCGTGAAGATGAATGAACCAATCAATCACAAGGATGAATAACAATGAAGACCAATCACCTCGGAATCAATGATGAACACAATGATTTTTTACCGAGGTTCACTTGCTTGCCTGCAAGCTAGTCCTCGTTGTGGCGATTCACTCACTTGGAGGTTCACGCGCTAATTGGCTTCACACGCCAAACCCTCAATAGGGTGCCACACAACCAACACAAGATGAGGATCACATAAGCCATGAGCAATCCACTAGAGTACCTTTTGGCGCTCCGCTGGGAAAAGGTCAAGAACCCCTCACAATCACCATGATCGGAGCCAGAGACAATCACCACCCTCCGCTCAACGATCCTCGCTGCTCTAAGCCGTCTAGGTGGCGGCAACCACCAAGAGTAACAAGAGAAATCCATAGTGAAACACGAACACCAAGTGCCTCTAGATGCAAACACTCAAGCAATATACTTGGATTCACTCCCAATCTCACAAAGATGATGAATCAATGATGGAGATGAGTGGGAGGACTTTGGCTAAGCTCAAAAGGTTGTTATGTCAATGAAAAATGGCCAAAGATATGAGCCATAGTCGGCCATGGGGCTTAAATAGAAGACCCCACGAAATAGAGTCGTTATACCCCTTCATTGGGCATAACGCGGGCTGACCGGACGCTACAGTCCAACTGACCGGACACAGCACCAGACGCACCAGACGCGAATACCGGACGCGTCCGATCGCTATACCGGACGTGTCTGGTAGCTGCTAGACCGCCACGTGTCCCACTATTGCCTCCAACGGCTCTCTGACACGACGACCGACCGCTCAGCACGAAATGACCGGACGCACAGCCGCTGAAGTCCGGTCAAGTCCAGTGAGCCTCTAGGGCCGACTGGTCGCGTCTGTTAGAAACTGACCGGACGCTGAGCCTCAGCAGTCCGATCGAGTAAAATAAGTACCCTTGCCCGACCGGACACGTCCAGTGGTACCGGACCGGACGCTACCAGTGTCCGATTGGCTGCTCTACCTGTATACTGCCTTTTCTGATTCACACCGGACGTGTCCAGTGTGGCGACCGGACGCGTCCGGTCACTGAGTCTATCACCAAAATACCAGACGTGTCCGGTAACCATACCGGACGCGTCCGGTCACTCTGTAACCAGCGCGACTAACTCCTCTTCGACTCTATCTTCTTCACCCTTGCTCAAATGTACCAACCACCAAGTGTATCACCTTGTGCACATATGTTAGCATATTTTCACAAACATTTTCAAGGGTGTTAGCACTCCACTAGATCCTAAATGCATATGCAATGAGTTAGAGCATGTAGTGGCACTTTGATAACCGCATTCCGATACGAGTTTCACCCCTCTTAATAGTACGGCTATCAAACCTAAATGTGATCACACTCTCTAAGTGTTTTGATCACCAAAACAAAATATGTCCTATGGTTTATACGTTTGCCTTGAGCTTTTTGTTTATCTCTTTCTTCTTTCCAAGTCCAAGCACTTGATCATCATTATGATATCATCATCATCATGCTATGATCTTCATTTGCTTCATCACTTGGAGTGTGCTACCTATCTCATGATCACTTGATAAACTAGGTTAGCACTTAGGGTTTCATCAATTCACCAAAACCAAACTAGAGCTTTCAGCTGTCCTGGTCATACCAGACATGTCCGGTAGGCCAATGGCTAGTTTTCAAAAGCCTTGAGGGTTGAGAGTTCCGACGTGAGTCGGGAGTTCCGACGGTCGGAAGTTCCGGCATGAGTCGGGAGTCCCGACACCTCACATACTTTAACTGAGTTATATATTTTTCAAATTTACTGAGGGTCGGGAGTTCCAACGTGAGTCGGGAGTTCCGACTAGTCGGGAGGTCCGGCATTCATCGGGAGTTCCAAAGCCTCACAACTTCACTGTAACTTAGTTACTGTTAGCGCAGTGTAAGTCATACCGGACGTGTCCGGTATTGCATCAGCTATAAAACGGCTAGTTTTTCCAAGGAGGCTATAAATACCCCCAAGCCTCCACCTTTGGAGGCTGCTGATTCTGCTGATACACATACACGTTTTTGAGCCTTGCCAACTCTCACAACCCTCTCTTAGTGAGTGATTGATCAAATTTGCCTAAACCAAATTGTGGGTTGAGTGAAATTCAAAAAGAGAGCAATCCAACCACTTGAGCACTTGTGCATATTGTCAATCTCGTGATTAGCATTTGTTACTCTTGGACTCTTTGGTCCTAGAAGGTTAGGCATCGCCGGAGAGCACCCGAGAGATTGTGGTGTGCCTCGGAAAGTTTGTAACGGTCGATTCCGCCGCCTCGGAATCATCTAGTGGAAGGAGGAAAAGGAGTTGAAAAAGACTCCGGCTAGAGTGACATTCGTGGTATCCTCTAGTGCTGACCTTCGCTGGGTCACCCGCAGCCCCCTCAACGGAGAGTAGAACTCGAACGAGTTCCGAACTTCGGTAAAACAAATATCGTGTCTCAATTTGCATTTCATTTGATATTTGTGTTGCTCTAGCTCTTGTGCAGGTTCTTTGTGTTTACTGTCATCTCCAGTAGATACCTGCAGTTTGGTTTAAAGATAGAAATCGAAGGGAGCAAGTATGGGGCCGCTCTGCAGAAATCGTGTATACCGGACACGTCCGGTATTAGAGCTCAGTGCTGATTTTATTTGATCCTTGCGCTAATCGTTGTGTTGCAGGATTGTGGCTCCTAGATTTATTTAGTATCTTTTACATACTCTGTGGCTAACTTGTGAGGGGTGGTACTACTCTTTATTTGGAGTTTCCTATTTTGAAAACTCCCTTTACTAATTGTTTCCGCATTTAAAGGTGTTACTTTTCTCTAGGCGGCATCCTAGGTCCTTTCAGTTCCTAGCATCCTCAAATTATTTTTTAAATACACTAAAAGTGCCAACATTAGGTAGCAACAAATTCTTACTTATGTCGTTGTGCAAACATTGGAACGAGCTCACCACCTGGTCTTTTTATTTTTATGGGCGTATCCATAGGTATCATATCATCATCAGAAGCCCGAGAGAGACGGATTGAAGTAACAATGGGAGGAGAGAGAGAGCGGCTGATGCGGCCTGCAATTCATGTGTTTCGCACGAGCACGAGTCGCGTGGTGACACGTGGCCACATGGGACCCTCTATTGTTAGCCACAACAAAGAAGGGAGGGGGCACGTTGCGGAGACCGGTGTTAGTCCATGCCATTTGACAGGCTCCACGACTAGGCACTTTTCACCACAGGCTTATGTTCCGAACAAAGAGCGAATATCATTTTCATTGCCGGTTCTTTTTTTCATGGCTGTGTCTAATAGACACGTATTTTATTAAGAAGAAGTAGAAGTTTCAGTACAAGAAAGCCAACGGTAATCCAAGGATTACCACTAAACTCACAGAACAGCAAGACCAATAGGAAAAAGCAGGGGCCTCAGCCACAACCCCAAACAAAGCAGACTAAGCCTGAAAGACAAAGACATCGATGCAACGGTTGTCCACACAGAAAACATTGATGGCAAAAACCAATTATGTACTTCCTCCGTTTCAAATTACAGTTCATTTGACTTTTTTTTTACACTAAATTTAATCACCCGTTTTATTCAAAAATTTGTGCAAACCAAGAACGAAAATAAAAGCGAGACGGAGAAGCGGCAAGCGTCGGTGCGAGTGCGATGCTGGTGGATGGGAAACGCGGCTGCGTGGCTTGGCTTGGCTCTCGGCTCTGGGAATGGGAAGCAAACGCGTCTCCACCGGCGGCCGGGGCCGTCTGAAACGAGACGGCAAGGCCGAGCGCACGGCTGGTGCGGTACGGTGGGCGTGTGCGCTTTGCAAGTTGGAAGTTGCAACTAAACGCGGCAGGCCAGGGACCTGCAGTGCAGCTGCGCCGTCCCTTCTTCCTCCCTTTCCCATCGTTTCATTTCCAATTTCCATCCCCTGCAACTGCAACTGCAATCCCATCACAGAAACAAATAGCCTGTTCGGCTGGCTGATCAGCCGGCTTATTCTGTTTTTTTAGTCGGAGCACACGTTCAGTATAAACAGTAAAAATCCAGTTTAGCCCAACACTCTCGTCTCGTTGACCCTGAGTTCCAAGTCCTGTCTCTGCAATGGTGGTCAAGGTCGCCAGTGCGCTGACCGACAATACCTCATGCCTGCAGCTGCCACTAGTAGCTGCGGTCAATGGCAGCCCCCTGCGCGTTCACACGCACGCCTGCCTGCCAACTGCCATGTGCCATCGATATCCCGCCGCGTTCGCCAACCACTACTAGTATGTGCCTGCCTGCCATCAGCCTCTGCACTCTCCAGTCTCCATCGCTGCTGCTGCTTCCTCACTCGCAGCTGCATTGCCATTGCCACTGCTGTGCTGCCTACGCTACGCCTAGTCCATTACGGTTCCATGGACGCGCCCACGACGTCCTCGCCCTTCCCGGGCACGAGCTTCGTCATCCTCTCCGTCTCCATCATCGGCATCCTCGCCACCTCGCTCCTGCTCCTGGCCTACTACCTCTTCCTCACCCGCTGTGGCCTCCTCTTCTTCTGGCGCCCGGGCGGCACGCACGGCGACGGCCCCCACCACCGCCACCGCCACGTCGTCGTCACCGTGCACGAGCCCGCGCCGCCGCGCCGGAGCGGCCTGGAGGAGGCGGCCATCCGCCGGATCCCCACGTTCCGGTACCGCCACGGCCACCTCGTGCTGGCGGTGGCGGAGGCCAAGCAGGCCGGCTCCGAGTGCGCTGTGTGCCTCGCCGACTTCCGCGACGGCGAGAGGCTCCGCGTGCTGCCTCCCTGCCTCCACGCCTTCCACATCGACTGCATCGACGCCTGGCTCCAGTCCGCCGCCAGCTGCCCGCTCTGCAGGGCCGCCGTCTCCGACCCCGCCGCTATTCAGTGCTACCACCACCTCGACGTCCCGGTCCCGGTCCCAGCCCCGCGCGCCGCCACCGACGACATTGCCATAGATGTTATCAGTACTGTCATCTCCCCATCAGCCGCCGACGACGAACCAGCGGCTGCGCCTTCTCATGAGACCGCGCACCGGAACAGCAGCTGCCGCAGCTGCAGCATGGGAGGAGGAGGAGACGGCTGCTTCTTGCCCATGCGACGGTCGCTGTCCATGGACTCCAGCACCGACAAGCGCTTCTACCTCGCGCTGCAGAGCATCCTGCGGCAGAGTTCCGGCGGCTCCTCAGCTGTCACCGCAGAAGAAGAGGGCGGCAAAGCGGAGAGCAGCGATGCCGCCGCCGACACTGGCCCACCATCGTCGAGGAGGCTGCGCAGGTCCTTCTTCTCGTTCAGCCAGAGCAGGGGATCCCGAAGTGCCGTCCTGCCGCTCTGAACTCTGAATTGGCGGCATCGTCCCCACAATTCAACCGATTCTTCAACTCTTCTTTTTTTTCCTTGATTAACCTGTAGCTAGATACTATACTTGCTTGACAACATATGGTGTCTTTGGTTCGCGTTCAAATCGAAGCCGATCGTTGAAACCTGGCTAAGGGGGTGTTTCGCTGTCCATTCTAAATTTTAGTGGTTGTCATATCGAATATTTGGATATATATATGGTCTATTAAATATAGACTAATTACGAAACTAATTACATAGTCTGTGACTAATTTGCGAGACGAATCTTTTAAGCCTAATTAATCCATAATCTAACAATATTTTGATATAGTAACATATGCTAATGACGGATTAATTAGGTTTGAAAAATCGTCTCGTGGAGTACTGACGGATTATATAATTTATTTTTTTATTAATATCCGAACACACCATATAATATTCTCTCTACATACCTCCTAAATTTTAGTCACTGGATCCAAACAGCCCCTAAGCTTAGTGTGTTTTGGTTAGCTGATTTGGCTTACACTCACCCCTTTCTAAAGGGGGTATGTTCACCTCCTTCGAAACATTCCATCGGACAGGTGTGGTGCATGGTGGTGGCATGGCGCACGCAAGCAAGCTAGCTAGCTAGCGAGCCCCACACCTGAACCATGGACTTCAACGATGGAGAAGGCCACGGGCACGGCAAGGCTCGGGGAAGAACCACCACCGCGCGTTCGCTGGAGAGGACCCCGCCACCACGCCGCATGCCCCATCCGCGCCCTTTGCCTGCGCTTGGCTGCTCGTGCTGCTTGCCATGGCCGTTGCGCTCGGCTGCTGCTGCTGCTTGCCATGGCCGCGCGCGCACCAAGGAGGAGCTCCGCCCACGGCTCGACTGCACCTGGGACCCCACCTCCGACCGTGCCAAGAAGCACGGCAGAGCACCTCCCCTGCTCGAGTCACGAAGTGGAAGCGCGGAGTGGGGGCGCGGAGAAGGAGCGGCGGGGAGGAGGGGGCCGGGGCGGGGGTCTGCTCGGCCGAGCTCCGGTTGTCTTCTCGAGCACCGGCAGCGAGATTTGCAGTGCCGGGGCGGGATTCTGCTCGGGATTTGCAGGGGGAGGGGGACGCCGCTGCCGGGGATGGGGGAGGGTCTGCCGCCGCTGGGGATGGGGGGGGGGGGGGGGAGCAGTGCCGCCGCCGGGGAAGGGGGAGCAGGGCCACCGCTGGTTCCGTCGCGGTGGCTGCAGAACGGAGGGGTGAGCGCGCAGGTGCGGGTGAGATGGGAGGTGAGGAGAAGGGGGACCGGTGCCTGTCCAAAGCCAGGCTCCATAAAAATGACGTTCAATCTTGGCCGGGCTAAAGAGATACGGATGATCAGCTCTAACAAGATTTTAGCCTACTTTGGAGCAACCAAACAGACCAAAATTGACTCCAGAAAGCCAAATTAGACGTTAGCCACCTAAGGGCATGTACAGCGCGTCGGTTTGCGTCGTCTGCATCGTCCGATTTTTACAGAAAGAACCCTCGTGCGTAGCTTCCAAGGCGAGGCCGTCGTCTCGCGAGACGACAACAACGGGCTCGTGCTCCCAGGTATACTCGTCGTAAGACGCCGCGCTGTACATAGGGTGTCGTCTCTAGGCGACGAGTTGCGGGATCCACTGCGGCACTCAGGCCACCACGCGCGGGAGTCGCTGGGCCGTCGGTCTCGAGCGTCGCTGGCCGCCACACGCGAGCGCCGCCGGGCAGCGGCAGGCGTTGTCAGGCCACCACATGCGGGGGTCGCCGGGCCGCCGGTCGCGAGCGCCGCCGGCGCTGCTCTGCTCCGGTGTGCTTGGGTTGGCCATCCGACGCTCTGTAGAAGTACGGAAATTTGTTGCTGCAGATCGACATGCTGTAGAAGTATGCCGCTGTTCGGCTGGCTGGTACTGGCCAGTACACTCATGCAGGCACTGTTCACATAAACAGTGTCTTTAAGTCAGAACGGTATTTTTCTATCATAATAATTTAGTTGGAACAATATTTTAGCTTATTTTTTAGCCAGTCGAACAGCTTAATGGAGAATTTTATTTTTTAATCATTTTTTATTCAACATTTTAATAATAACCGTTCAAAAAAAAATCAGATCTAACCCCTTTGTCGCACCCGTCGTGCTGGCGTGACCAAACAACGTTGTCACGTCAACGCATGTGACGTGGCATCATTCGCCATGTTCAACAGCGTTTCTGACGTGGAAAAGTCTTGTCACGCCACGCTGGCGTCACAGTATTGTTTTATCGCGCCACGGAGAGTGGCGTGGCAAGACTGAATTTTTGAAAAATCATAACTCTTCGATACGACATTGGATGAAGATGATTTTTATATGAAAATTATAGACCACGATGAGATCTACAACTTTTAAGTTTTAAGTTTTTTTTCCGTTTGAGGACGTTAAGATGCTCAAAAAATAATATAAAATTTCAGCATCATAATAATCGCGTATCAGCGCTTGCTGCATTTTAAAAATAATATCATTTTTGTATGGTGTCAAATAAAGATACATTTTATATCAAAATTGTAGTCCTCACTAAGATCTACAAGTTTATAGTTTTGAGTTTTCATATTTGAGATCGTTAACATACTCTAATAATTAATATAAAGTTTTAGCAGCATATTAATTTTGTATCAAAGCTTATCTTTTAGAAAAATCGTATATTTATTGTTTGATGTCACATAAAAATACTTTTTAAATAAAAGTTGTAGACCTTATTGAGAGCTCTAAATTTGATATAAAAAGTACCTTCTTTGGACATGATAAAAAACGATATTATTTTTCTAATGCGACAGGTGCTAGTACGTGATTATTATGCTATTGAAATTTTGTATTATTTTTTCTGCATCTTAACGACTCCAAATGTTAAAACCCAAAACTGTAAAGTTGTAGATTTTATTGAGCGTTACAACTTTCATGCAAAAAACATCTTCATTTGACAGCATACAAAAAATATTATTTTTCTAATGCGACAAGTACTAGTGCGTGGTTATTATACTCCTAAAATTTTATATTATTTTTTTGGGCATCATAATGACTCTAAATATTAAAACTCAAAACTACAAAGTTGTAGATTTTGTTGAGAGCTACAACTTTCGTGTATAAAGTGTCTTCATTTGACAACATACAAAAATGATATTATTTTTCTAATACGACAAGTACTAGTACGCGGTTATTATGCTCCTGAAATTTATATTATTTTTTAGCTTCTTTACATCCTCAAATGAAAAAACACAAAAAACAAAGTTGTAGATCTCATTGAGAACTACAATTTTCATATAAATTTCATCTTCATCCGACGTCGTATCAAAGAGTTATGATTTTTTAAAGATTTTGTCTTGTCACGCCACTCCTGGTGGCACGACAGAACAGTACTGTCACGCCAGCGGGAGTGGCGTGACAGCGTTTTCCACGTCGAAAAACGCCGTCTAACGTGGCGGATGTTTTCGCGCCATTGTATGTGGCGCGACAACGTTATTTGGTCACGACAGCCAAAAGGCTTAGATTCACAAAAAAAAAGGAACTATTATTATTAAAACATTAAATAAAAAAGGATTAAAAATTTAAAAAAATCCTAGAAGTATACACTAGCGTATCTTATTCTTTGCAATTTGCACTGTCTAAGATCCTCGCTGGGATGCATGTCGCAGAAATCGTATCTTTTGTTTGTTAATTTATGCAATCTGGTTCTTTTCTAGGGGAACACACACCTTTCACATTATATATATAAAAATATAAATATTTGATGGTTTAAAAAAGGTGTAATGATAATCATTTTACTTTTTGTTTAGTCTACTTTGTAATGATGAATAATCTATTTTGTATCAACTAGCAACACAATGGTATATAGGAATGATATTTATAATTGATCATGATTATATTCAAGCATTAAATAACTTATTGATAGCTAAATAGACAACAGTTGTCTGTGGGTTATACCGGTTCTCTATTTAGATGTCTGTGTTGTAAATCCCAAAAACGTATAGACAGCCACTATCTGTGGGTTGTACATGCCCTAACTAAACATACATAATGCGCAATACTATACATACTGCTTACTATTTTCTTTCCGTCTTGAGGATCGGTAAAATCTCGACTGAACAAGGGGTATGTTATTAAGGTAAAGTAAAATTTACCCATAAAGACACATGCCTTGCTGCCGTGGACCACAAGATTCGCACTGAGATTCACAACTACAAGCAATAAAATGTCAGGAACAACTACAAATCTCAATGTTGGGCACGAATCTCAGTGCGAATCTTATGGTCCATACATGAATCTCAGTACGAATTTTATGGTCTAAATAGCAAGGCATGTGCCCTTAGAGGCTACGGCGTTGAACAAGTTCGATTCTTAATTGTCTTTTTTTTAGTCTGCCTATCAATGACTATGTGTTTTATGCAGTTTCAACACATGATTTTTTTTACAACATAGGATTAAGATCCAACAACCTCCACCCTTCTTCTACCTTCAACCTCCACAGATCACATATCACATATCACAATTTTTTTTCTATGAAAGAGGAAAAAGACAAAGTCAGTGACCCGTCCCCTTCCTGCTGTTAAGCCTATACCTGAACCTGAACTCCCTGCAGACCTTGGTGACACGCCATGTAGTCGGGCAACGGCCATGCTACGGATGACGGCTTGCTGAGCTTCAGGACTCAGGAGTCCTGGGCATGTGGTGCAAGCAGAAGTCCGCGGCGAGCTGCCAGTGCCAGAGGAGAAGACTCTCGTCGAATGGTGCTCAGGCTCCAGCCAAGGGCGCCGAGCAGCCCCTCGCGGCCGAGAGTCCACTGGCCACGGCTATCGTTGAAGGATAAAAAAATTTGTGTTTTTTCTTGCTAAAACATATGTGTGGTGTATAGTATTTCTATTTTTTTTTGTTAAGAACTTGGACCCCAATAGTAGCAACCACTTTGTAATAGGTCACGTTATTTGTCCGGGTGAATTCCATTTTTGGCCGTCAAATCATTACTACCTTTGTTTTTGGCAGTACAAATGTGAAAGCAGAAATCTTTGACCACCCGAGCTACAAATACAGGACAAATTTGGTTATAGCTGATTTAAAAGGTAGTTTTGCAAAAAAAAAAACAATAATAACTCATTTATTTTCTAAAAATTCATGACCAATTCATTTTAAATCAGAAAAAATATGAAGTGAGAAGTATAACCTATATGTTGGTGCTCCATTTAGAGTTATCGATCCTTTATTTATTCCCATTTCTAGTATTTTATTGCTAACAATCACAATTTTTAGTTATTTTAATCATCATTTTGCACTATATTATATGTGAGATTGACCAAAAGAATCCATATTAGATCACGAGTAAACTGAAGATCTGGAAGAGAATACCAACCTCGCAGGTGCTATGCTCCACCATATATAGATCATATTTAGCCATTGCAACTACTATATCATCGGTAGCACTTTAAAAATAATTTGATCAATTTAACTCTATCATATTTGGTACTCTATTGATCTCTAGGTTTAATATAACACAAAATAGTGATTTAAATAAATAGCAGGCACAACTACAAGCAATAAAACGCTAGGAACAACTACACATAAGATCAAATGACCCCACTTCTAAAACCAATAGACACATTACATTTTCATCTTTTTAGTAATTTCTTTTTTTCTAGTGTAAAATGAATTAGGAATTTCTATAAAATAAACAGGTTATTATTATTATTATTATTATTATTATTATTATTATTATTATTATTATTATTATTATTATTATTATTATTATTATTATTATTTAAATACAAAACCACATTTGAAATCAGCTAGATGGCCAAACTTGTTTATTATTAATAGTTTGGTTGTCAAACATTTTTGGTCTTAGAATTACATGACCACAGACAAACTCTGTCAATATTTGGAAATGTGAAAAACTGTAATATATCTCGCTCATGGCTCATTCATTTTGACCATTTCCAGCCGCGCAACTTCTCGCTAGCTCCATGCGTCAGAGAGAAAGAAGGCCTACGTCCCTGAACCAGCGTCGAATCAATCTTTGGCAAGAGCAAGACTAGAAAAAAGGCACATTCCTTGGCTTTGTACATCAGAGGGACAACGCAGATGATGAGAGATTTGTTAGGTGGGTACGCGGAAACACATGCCAAAAACAGTGTATTATTGGCCCGTTGCCAACCGCAAATGAAGCACTAGGCAGAGAAGCAGATGCTACCCTTCCTCTTGTGTTGTGTTCCAGAACAAAAACATGAAAAAACTAACTAAAAAAAAACACGAACAATTGAAGCAACTACGTGTTGCACGCGTCGTAACATGACACGGTGAGCATGAGGCGATTAAACAGCTACTGTCACTGGGCCGACAATTCAGTTGAGTTTGAGTGCACTGGGATCCCTGACAGATGTGACTACTGCTCTTTTCTAGAAGAAAAAAAAATGGGTAGACGTATTTTAGAGTAGAAATATTATTACATCGTAATCTTTCACTTGTTGCGCTGCCTTGGGTAGATGGATGAAGACAGATAGATCGACAGACAGACAAGCGAGGGTTGAGATGGGCTATGGCCTGATTTGCTAATTACATGACTACATGAGCCCAAGTCCAAGCTGAGCCCACCCTAATCTATCCAATGCTGTGTTGGGCCCGAGCAAATTGAGCCCATTATACATATATGAATCTTTGTTCGTGGTTAGTATTCCTTCTTCACGCGGCTATAGAGACCCGTATACGTGGTTTTTTCAGGAAAAAAAAGGAATGGTCTTTTATTCTGGCCTCTGCACGAGTTGTGCATCGTAAGATAACAAATAGGTTTATACAGACGCAAATGGAGTATTTATTCAGTCAACAACGCAACGAGATATGGACCATGCATCGCAAAAACTGGGATTGTGAATTACCTCCCCACGTACACGCGACATCACCGATAGTTGTTCATCAGGTTGTTGGAGTTCATAAGCCTACAAAACACACAAGGCGTGCATTCATACGAGACCCATCATCCGGGCATGGCTAAGCAAAAGCAGCACGAAAGCCGGTAGGTAACAAGAGTGTGCGCATTACCATGCATGCATCTGGGACTGCGTAGCAGAGTTATAGCTGTTCACCAGTGGCCCAGTGCGTGTTGTCTGTTGAAGTTGAGCACCGCCAAGACCAGTAGACCACCATACACAGCACCGTCCTTTTGCTCCTCAAGCTCCACGTGTGTCCACTACCGTCAAAGTTTGGGAAAACCATAGTTCAAGATCACAGGAACCGGAATACATACATGCAATGGCGACCGGACGGGACACACCGCCGGGCTACGGGACGGAGGTCAGACCTGCTGCTGTTGATACAGCGAAAAGGACTTCGTCTGCGCGTGTCATGTCCTGAAGCTTCTTCTTTTTTTTTTGTTTCTTGAGCCACGCACTAGCTTCCATCAGTCACTAATCCACACCACAAGATGCCAGATCATGACCATGCCATCTCGTCTCTCTCTCTCTCTTGAGTCCTGTACCTGCACCAACATCCGACAGTCAGTCGGTTGGTCAAAGATAGCTACCTGCTCTTCCGGCACGGCACGGGTTAATACAGATACAGACGATGCAACAAGTAGCTTTTCTTTCCTAACACCTGCTTGCTTGCAGTTGCAGTTGCAGCATCTGTGGACTGTGATGGAGAGCTTTTCACATGCACTATACTTACTTCAGTTCAATGCTCTCCCCGCTCAACATGGACTAAAATTGAGTTAGCAAGTCTTATCAGTGATGGGTTACAGCATAGCCTCCGAATAAGCCAAGCATGCTGTCTCTGTCCTACAAGCTGAAATTGAAACCGGCTCACCTATTTAAGTACTCTATCTACTAATGGCAACAAACTAATAACAACCGTACGTGTAAGAGTTGGCAACTCACCGGCCGGCCAAGAGAGAACGAGAGAAAGACAAAGGAAGGAAAACGACCTCACCTCACTGCGTCGTGCGTACCACCGGCAATGCCAGTGGCGGGGGGCCTCACATGTCCCCTGCACCAAGCTCAGTCGTTCCTGTGACGACGTAATCCAACGGCAGAGAAAGGAGTAGCTGGACAACTGATTCCTGGATTTCAGCAAAGACCAACATACACTTGTTTTCTGCAAGACGTGCCTCACAGGTACATACAGTGGAGCCCTGCATGCATACAAGCAAGGAGATGATCACAATCGCTTGTCTGCCAATCAAGCTTAATTAAACTACTAAACAGTAACTAGTCGTAAAAGCAAGCAATATTCAGTAGTTAAATAGATGCTTATGAGTCTCCACTTGAGTATGCGTCTATGCGACCACCTCCCCAACACTCCTCTGATAGAGGTATCAGATATGTCTGCCGGCCAATCATGCATACATGTGCAGATCAATTGGGGTTCTAATCTACTTACTGTCCACCATCTTGAATCTTGACCGATCCTATGCTATTAGTTTGGTGTATGCGTGCAGGTAACTCTAGCTTAATTTAATTTTTTATATGTATGTATCCACTGCTTACCCTAGTGCTAGCTAGTGCATCCTAATACTGACAAATTTGACCACCCAATCAGAGCCCCGTGCAATCAGCTGCAACTCACTGATGTTCACATTTTCACTACCCACCAGGCCAGGGTCTTACTTCTTCCGAAACACAAACCTGTTCCTCTCGGATCAAATGTGACATATCAGCCTAATCGCCCCCGTTGCCAGCTAACAGCCAACGAAACCAGGTAAATGAACACTCCACTAAAGCTATGGGGTTGAATTCCTTTTCTGTGTAACAAAAATGACGCATATCATGATACTAATAATACTTGTAAACGTACTAATGGCATGCACTCATAAAGCTGAACAATATTGCTCTAGGATGGTTCCATCTTTTAATCATCAACACCAACCACTTCAACTGGTTACACGTCCACAACAGAGTGTGCCCTTATCCCTCAGAAAACAGAGTGGTCCCTTCATCATACTCCGAAAATTAGAAAACAATGCTTCCATTACTAACTTACAATTGCACGTGGGTCTCTATTCACTAAAGATTTGGTATCTAACATGAGTTAGAGAATGCAAATTTTGCAGATAACTGCAGAATTCATGAAGACATGATTATTTCTCCATGCATCATTTCCCCCCTATAGGTGGTCTGATACTTTGCTTAACGATAGGCAACTAGGGCTGTGGTGATGTGCTACGATATCAAGACCCAAGACAACAGATCAGATTGGTGAGCCTTCATATTTTAGCTTGCTATATGACAATCCACTGGAGTAACAAATTACTGTTTCCATGATATGTTGCAATTATTTATTTGGTTCAATTTGCATGTTGTTCTTAATTTTTGGATCCTGAAGGTCTGGCACATACTGACGTACAGGATAATGAATATAAAACTTATAAACAAAAAGGAAGCAGAAAGCTTTACTTTAATCAAACCGAAAGAAAATTATGCTTATGCTTATGGACCCTGCAGGCCAATCCACAAACAAGTAGGTGTCTGATCAACCATCAACAAAAGATGCTGATTTATGAGGTGTACATTGAGCTTACGAATGATGCAGAAAGCAGTGAAATAGTAAGACCATTTCCATTATTGATAAAAAATCCAAAATTGAAAACATTTATCATACTCCCTTATAGGAAAAGAAAAGAAAATTTTGTTTATATTTATAGGTGATTGCCGACTAAAGATGCTCGACAGTCCACCGAGGGGCTACCCACGACGGTAGATTAATTCGTAGAGGTGCGCGTGATCAGAAATTAGATGGTAACAGAGACACAAGACACAAGATTTATACAGGTTTCGGCCGTCAAGATGACGTAAAACCCTACATCCTGTATTGATGAGAGAACCCTAGACAAAGCCCAGGATCTGTATCTGCATGCCAACTAGGGGACCTCTGCCTCTCCTTATATACTCTGGAGGGGTAGGGTTATAAGAAAAGTATCCTAGTTGGTTATATAGTAGGATTACAATATCTATAGTATCCGATCAGATCTTCTAGATGCCTTGCGGTGTACGCCGAGCAGTGCCGTGCGCCGCAAGTCTTGAATCTTGTGGGCTGGACCGTCCCTGACCGTGTGGCCCATATCCCTTGCCGTGGGTACCTGAGGTTATACCCCCACAGCTAGTCCTCGAGCGCCTTGTATCCTTTGAGCAGCGTCGTTTTGAACAAGTCCGAGCAGTTTGACGTGAAGCCGGTCATTTTAACTGGTGATCCGAGTGGTGGAAGTCGAAGCCGACCAGTTTAACTAGTGATCTGGGTGGTGAAAGTCGAAGCCGACTAGTTTAACTGATGACCTGGGCGGTGAAAGTCGATGCCGACCAGTTTAACTAGTGACCTGGGCGGTAAAAGTCGATGCCGGCCAATTTAACTGGTTAGGAGACCTCGGACTTAGCCAAGTAAGGATTGCCAAAAGGACGTAAAGGGCTCAAGATTAATTTTGAAAACTCTTCACCTCAGATGAAGTGTAGCCACTTAAACTCCGTTTGCGAGGTCGGATAATTATCATTCGTGCTTAGTCAATAAGGAGCGTAAATCAAGAAATAAGCACTACATTCACTGCCAGGTAAAGTGTAGCCACCTAGTCCTCGAGCCTGCTGGAAGATAAAGAATGAATCTTGTAGCAGGGTCAAAGAAAATAAGCCTAAAAGCTTGCTAACGTTATCTAACATGTGCGTATCAAGACCTCGGACGTACTGTCCAAGATCAGCACCCTAATCCGAACAGCATGGAGCAACTTGATAGCACACCGATGAGACATAGCAAGATCCAACCACCAAGGGAGTCTCCAGCTTAGCTGGCAACTCTTGCAAGAAGAATCCAAACGCTGAGAAGTCCCCAACTTAGCTGGTGATGCTTGCGCGAAGAACCCAAACGCTGATGAGTCCCCAACTTAGCTGGCGACGCTTGCACGAAGAATCCGAACGCCAAGGAGTCTCCAGTTTAGCTGGAAAGCTCCCAGCGTAGCTGACGATGAAGCTCAAGCGACGAGCAATCCGACCAGCTAGTCGGCGAAGAAGCAAGTACCGAGCTGTCCAACCAACTGGTCGACGACGAAGTGAGCGCTGAGTAGAAGTGAGCGGTGAACAGACCGACCAACTGGTTGGCAACGAAGTCCATGAACCTAGCGGTCCAACCAATTGATCGGTGGAGAAGTCCGACTGCCAGGTGATACAACCACCTAGACGATGATCCTTTTGTCCTTCCCGAGTGATCTAGTCCCCAAGCGTGAAAGATAAGCTCATTGATTGAATCAGGCCCCTGCAATACAAATATGTAGAACATGCAGTACATGATGTAAAAATAAAATATATAAACTCATGATGAAGGCAACAGAGTGGATAAACATTATGTTTGTTCGAAGTGTTCATATTGTAAATATGAGTAACTTCCTTCCAATTGGTTCCGTATCGCATCACCAGCCACGACTAGCTCAAACTCTATAGCGCTGAGTGGCCGGCACCCGTGTACGCGTAAGAGAGAGAGCATCACCAAGGAGCCGCTGTTGACTGTCCATAACATAGAGCGTAGCTCGTGCACGTGTAGGAGTGAAATCGAGGTTAGGGCTATTTCTGGGTGCCGCGAAATGTGGCTGGTAGGCGGGTCGAGTGGAGAATATCTTAAAGATAATTCGCATGAAGAACAAGTGGAGCATCTTAAGCATGGAGAATAAATGAAGCATATTAAACACGAAGATATTAAACGTGGAGAATGACCAGAGAAATAATAATTGGAGAAACATGACGAAAATTGTATTAAATGGAGATATATAAGAAGGGTACTTATCTTTAGTCAGAATGTCTAGTCGACGGCATATAGCATTATCTGGTCAGCGTGAAATTGCCCGGCCCTCGAGCTTTCCGGGCTGTCGTCATGGAGGCAGTCACGGTTGTCATAGCGTCGTTCTTTGTGGTGATCATCATTGCGGCGCGGTCAGAACGAGTAGTCCGAGTGGCGTCGCCCTTATGCCGCTGGGCAGCCTTAAGCGGATCAGATTTTGGGAGATCGTTGACGTAGGACTCGGGCGGCTTGCTTAGCGGCTCACTAGTGGCTCGACGTGGCTCGCTTGACGGCTTGGGCAGCTCTCTTGATGGCTTGGGCGGCTCACTTAGCGGCTCGCTAAGTAGCTCGCTTGTGGCTCGCTCGGTGGCCCGTGATCGGCGATGGTGTTGGAGCAGTAGGAGCCGCCTTTGTCGCTGCCGGAGTACTCGCCGCCATCGTTGGCTTGTGTGGTGATCTAGCTTGGACTTGTACGGATAGACATATAGCCCTGTCTTGATCGGAGTAGATGCCAGGACGTAGATAAGCAAGGGAATCGGTCTAACGGTGACATATACATGTATACGCACTCCATTGATGCATGGCCTTGTACACCACGTATATGCACTACAGGAGACGCGTCCTTTGCCGAGTGCAATTCCACTCGGCAAAGAAGGCTTTGCACTCGGCAAAGCCTTTGCCGAGTGCTGCACCCGGCAAAGAGCTGTTGACATATCCCTTCTCGGCAAAGGCTTCTTTGCCGAGTGTCGCATCTCGGGCACTCGGCAAAGGATTTACCGAGTGCCACAACGGCTCTCGGCAAAGAAAAGCCGCCGTGACTGCCAGGTCACGGTGACGGCCACTTTGCCGAGTGCCACGAGTCGGCACTCGGCAAAGAAATGTGTTTTTTATTTTTTTTAAAAACTTCTTTGCCGAGTGCCTGAATCTGGCGCTCAGCAAATCTTGTTTTCTTTTTTTTGCATTTTCTTTGCCGAGTGCCTTGACCATGGCACTCGGCAAAGCTGGGAAACTAGGTGTCCCAGATTTCCAGCTTTGCCGAGTGTCATGGTCATGACACTCGGCAAAGAAGTGAAAAAATTTAATTTTTTTGGTTTTTAGTCTTCCATCGTTGCAAACAAGATATACATCATATATATATAACACAACTATATATCACACAAATATATATATAATACAAATGTATATCACAATCCACCACAAACACAAACATAGCATACAAGTATCACAATCTCGACTCCCAAGTCCAAAGTCCAAACACACAAGCATAGTTCACAAGTGCATTATATCACAACGGCTGCCATTTGAAGCTCACGGCGACGGTCCGAGTTGGGATGGCCCAAAGTGCGATCCTAACGACCCTCCGAGGTGGTTCGACGCCGCCCCCGATTGATGCTGCACAAAATAGAAGAGATTGCACGTGAGCGACAAGAGAAGAGATAAATATGCAAGATAAATATCCGCCACTACCACCACCACCACATCACCGCCATCACCAACACTTCACCACCACCACATCACCACCATGACCACCACCACCATGAGCACCACAACACCGTGACCACCAACAACAACACCACACCACCACCACCACCATGACCACCACACCACCACCACCACCACCACCACTAGGTTTCTCTAGGTTTCACTAGGGTTCTCTAAGTTTCAGCATAGAAAGTAAAACTTCATACTTATACTCATCGGGGTAGAATCAAGACGTTGTGGAGGTGGATCTGGAGCAAGCAGCATCTGTGGGATCACCCAACCTTGTTCCTGGTCAATTTGCTGCATGAACTTGATCATCTCGGCCATCTGCCGTTGATCTTGCTCCCGCTGGGCCTCCAAAGTCTGTAGCCTCTACCACTCGTCCTCCCGCTCGGCCTGCAGTTCCTGCACCTGGGCCTGCAGCATTTGACCCCAATGTTTCAATAATGCATAGGTAAGGTATGCAAAAGTCAAAGAACAACGAATGAAACATGAATGCTTACCTAAAGTGCCAACACCACGGTCGACTGTTGGCGTATGGGCACGCTTGAGCTCATGCTCGTTGCTCGAAGCTGGTGGAGAGGGGTAGAGGCCGTGTCGAGGACGCCGTCGCCAATCCAGAACCGTCCATGCTTCTTGCCTTGTCCCACCCTCATCACGAGCTCAAGATCAAGGCGCTCCTCGGTTCTCGGATCGTAGCCCGGCCCATGGATTGACCTTGCCGCCTCCGTGTACGAAGAGAGGCGGGTGTGGATGCTGGAGTTGGTGTACGCCTCAAGCGGGGCATCTGGGTCGTACTCGATGTCGGCCGTCGCCTTGCCCATGTGAGCCAGAGCATATGCCTTGAGTTGACGAACTGGCTGGCCACCGTGTGCATCCGACTACGAGAAAGACAATAACATGTGGTTAGAAATGATGCGGAATTGAGCACGGCTAGATTAGAGCAATGGCGGAGACTTACATATGCCTTTGCATATTTGCTGAGGCTGCGGCTGCCCTGATGGTGAGGTACACCTGGCATCTGCAAACGCCTATCGCGGGCCTCCTCGTGCTTCTTCTGCCAGTCCCCGTCCAACCAGGTGTCCACAATATATTCCCAGCAATTGGGGTGGGTGACGCACCAGCTTGGAATCGCCTACAGGACATCAAGTAGACGACATATCAGAAGATCAAATTAGGCATACTTAATCTCAAAAGAAATAAATATTCATGTTTTGTATTTACCTGTATGTACTGCTCCCTTGTCAGCGTCATCCGTCTTGCCTCCTTTTTGTTGACACGCCTGAGTAGGAACTTGGCATTGTAGTCTATGTGGGCCTAGATGCGGGACTCGTAGTGCAAGTCCGTGACACGCTTTTTACAGGAAGCGTAAGCCACCTGATACGCACTTTCCTCCTGTCCCTCCTGGATTCTGAAGAAGTCCTGCATAAAGATACGAGGTATCCATTATTTTATTTCAAGAATGTCCAATGAATACGAGGAATTGAGGAATGTAGTGCAAGAAAGACTTACCCACAACTCCCTAATCACCCGATCTGCCTTGTTTCTACAGTAGATGCCATTATGATCTGGAGCATCCTGCACGAGGGCATAGTGGTCGAACGTCCAGGCCGGCTCCCAATCCTGATCTCCTTTCCTAACCAGGCCGGAAAGTGTTCCTTGCACAGAAGTCCCAGGATGCCATTCACATTGCATGCCGGGGCCGCCTGGTCCACAAGCACCCAGTTCCTGCACAAGTGGTCCACAATAGTTATTAGTTGTTATTATGATTTTTCAACATATCAAATGAAGAACATATGAAGTTACTTACTTATCGCCCTCGGGTGCAATCAGTGGGCGCCTCTCAACAGGTATCGGTCGCTTCGGGAGCTTTGTGGGACCTCACTGGTAGGGCTTCGATGTACCAGAGGAAGTGGAACCCCCTACCGTTGCCGCCTCCTCGTCCTCCGTCGCTGGAACCGCCTCCTCGTCCTCCGTCCGTGGACCCCCGTCCCCGTCCACCGTGTGCTGAAGGTCGTCGTCGTGCACAGAGTCGCGTGAGGAGCTACGCCTGTGGTCAGTCAACGGCTCCCGCCTGGGCCTGCCTCTCAGCCTCTCTGACGCCTCCGCCATGTCCCTCTGATTGGCGTAAACCGAGGGGCAGCTCCTCCTAGTGGGCCCCATCACCTGCAATTCAAAAGAGTAAACTAGTAAGTACAGATAAACGAGACGTACTTAGTAAGAGATGCAAAATAAAGAAAATCTAATTACAAAATAACAGGGACAGAATGTGTCTCTCGCTTGCAAAGATGTTCCCTCATGATCTTTCTTGTTTTTCTTTTCATGTTTCCGCATTCGCTACAGGGACAGAATGTGTCTCTCGCTCCATTAGCTGCCTTGCCAAATGCTTGGTTCAAGAAACCCTCGGTCTTGTCCATCCATTCAGGGGTGATTTCAGCCTGACTTGGGCGGCCCGTGTACATCCACTCACGGTTATCCATCATCTAGCATATACATGAGCGAGTAATTAACCACCAATTGCATCTGAACGGCGTGCCTACTATCTAATGGGTGAGGATATGTCCTAATCCCACCCGCGGATGCGTAGATGAGGTTAGTTTACATGCTCTACTCCGATTCAAGACAGAATTTCGGCAGCACCTCCCCATTGTTCTCTCAATACACGTCCTAGAAGGGAGAGTGTGTATCCGGAGAACAACAGGGAGGTGGTGCTGAAACTCTGTCTTGGATCGAAGCAGAACATGAAAACTACCCCATCTACGCATCCGCGGGCTGTCCAAAAAAGTGGACAATCTGAAATAGATACGGTCTTAGATATGCGAAGATCCGCATACCTCCAACCGTATCTGTTTCGAACGAGAGACGCCTAACTGGGTTACACCGATCTACGACAACCATAAGGAAGAGAGGTTATTTATACCTAGGGTGGCGGTGGAGTCAGGCTAGCGGGGCAGTGGCGAGGTGACGCTGTGCAGGCAGAACCACAGCACCGACAAAGATGATCGGGGTCGCCTACGTACTACGGGTCCCCTCCGACGGGTCCTGCTCTGCAAAAGAAGAATTATAATACTATAAGTTAAAAATTTCGGCAAAACCTCCCCTGTACGGAGAGGTTTCCAAAACCTGCAAGAAAAAAGCCGGCACGATGGCCGACAGCATATATACGGCACGAAGGCCCACACATCCACGTACGGCACGAAGGCCCACACATCCACATACGGCACGAAGGCCGTCAATGACATACAAGGCACGAAGGCCGACAACCGGGAGGCTTTATACCTTGGGTGGCGGTGGAGTCGGGCGACGCGGTGCCGGGGTCACCTTCGTCTCCAGCGAGGGGCGGGGACGACGACGGGGACGGACGACGAGGGGCGTGGCCGGCGGCCGAGGCTCCTCCTCCTCCCTTCTCCTTCCTCCTCCCTTCTTCCTTCTCCCTTCTCCTTCCCCTCCCTTCTCCTTCTTCCTTCTCCCTTCTCTCCTCCACCTCCCTTCTCTCCTCTACTGCCCTGCTCCTCTCCTCCAATCCGGCGGTTCAGGGGGCAGGGCACCAGTTCGGCGGCGGGGATGGCCGCGGCGGAGCGGTCGGGCGGCGGCGGGGCGGGGCCGGCTGCGGCGCGCGGCTGGGAGAGTGGGAGTTAAGTGGGGCGGTTCTTTGCCGAGTGCCGAGATGCGGGCACTCGGCAAAGAAATTTAGGGTTACTTTTAATCCAAAAGAATAAAAAAATCTGAGCTGTCTTTGCCGAGTGCTGCAAGCCTAGCACTCGGCAAAGAGGTTCCTTTCTTTGCCGAGTGCCAGTTCCAACACTGGGCAAAGTATTTTTTTTAATTTTTGTTTACAAATTTTTTCTGTGGCATTTATACAGTACCTTGAAGCACATGTTCCAATTTGGAACTTTTCTATGACTTTTTGGTATATTTTTTTAATTTTTTATGTTCACTTGAATTTTTCTCGAAAAAGTAAATTTGAACTGCAGGTGCATGAAATATTGGAATTTAGCGATTCAAAAAATGGTATTCATGTTTTTGAGTGTATTTTGAGGCCGTGTGCAGGAACATTCGTGAAATTTCGAACATCTGTTTCGCGAAACATGACCACCAACTTGTTAGAAAAGTGTTTTTTAATTATATAAAATGCATCGTAAACATTTGTTTCACAAAACATGACCAACTTGTTAGACATGTGTGGACATCTGTTTCACGAAACATGACCACCAACTTGTTAGACTTGTTAGACATGTGTGGAGGTGTTAGAAAAGTTGTTTACGATGCATTTTATATAATTAAAAAACACTTTTCTAACAAGTTGGTGGTCATATTTCGTGAAACAGATGTTCGAAATTTTACGAATGTCCCTGCACACGGCCTCAAAATACACTCAAAAACATGAATACCATTTTTTGAATCGCTAAATTCTAATATTTCATGCACCTGCAGTTCAAATTTACTTTTTCAAGAAAAATTCAAGTAAACATAAAAAATTTAAAAAAATATATACCAAAAAGTCATAGAAAGTTCCAAATTGGAACATGTGCTTCAAGGTACTGTATAAATCCCACAGAAAAAATTTGAAAACAAAAATTAAAAAAAAATACTTTGCCGAGTGTCGGAACTGGCACTCGGCAAAGGAACCTCTTTGCCGAGTGCCAGACTTGCAGCACTCGGCAAAGACAGAACATTTGCCGAGTGCTAACGGCCAGCACTCGGCAAAGGATGACGGAGGGGCCACCGGCGTCGGCTAAGGTATTTTGCCGAGAGTTCTTCTTTGCCGAGTGTCTGACACTCGACAAAGAGGACGTTTGCCGAGTGTTTGGCACAAGGCAAAGACGGCCTTTGCCGAGGGCCGGCTTTGCCGAGTGCATACTCGGCAAACTGTCTCTTTGCCGGGTGCCCGTGTTTCGACACTCAGCAAAGCTCCGAGCACTCGGTAAAGAGCGCGTCTCCCGTAGTGATGCTTCCTTGCTTGCATGGCTCTGTAAGATAGTACGGTGGTTCCTTATTTGCTTGCATGCCTGTGAATCATAAGCCCGATCGTGGTTCGTGTCGTAGACAGGCTAAGCATCACGATAGGATCAGATCCAATCAGCAAGGGTCGGGGTGCTTCGTACGCCGCTGCTGACGGACCACGCGTACGCCGTGATTTGTCTTGGATTAGGAGAGTCCGAGTCGGTCGGAGCAGATTGCCCTCGTGTCGAAGTCGGGCTTGATCTGGACGCTTTGCTTGTCGACGATGCTGCCGACGATTCGACGAGTGCTTCACGAGCGAGACGAGGTGGTAGCACATGGGCCTGGTGTTTTGCAGGTTGAAGCGCGCAAGGAGCCGAATCGCGGCAAATGACGACGATGGAGAAATTCCCGTACCAAATTGAAGGTCGATCCCGCCGAGAACGTTATGTTGATCTGAGGTCCATCTGGTTCATCAGGGGATCAGCATGCACATCTCTACCTGGCACGCCAACTGTCTACTAAAGATGCCCGGCAGTCCACCGAGGGGGTTACCCACGATGGTAGATTGATTGGTAGAGGTGCGCGTGATCGGGAACTAAATGCGGTAATAGAGACACAAGACAAGATTTATACAGGTTCAGGTCGTCAAGATGAGTAAAACTCTACATTCTGTGCTGGTTTGTATTGATGAGATGACTCTAGGCGAAGCCCACGATCTGTATCTCCATGCTGACTAGGTGACCCCTGCCCCTCTTTATATACTCTGGAGGGGTAGGGTTACGAGAAAAGTATCTTAGTTGGTTATATGGTAGGATTACAATATCTATAGTATCCGATCAGATCTTCTAGATGCCTTGCGGTGTACGCGAGCAGTGCCTGTGCGCCGCAAGTCTTGAATCTTGTGGGCTAGACCGTCCCTGACCGTGCGGCCTATGTCCCTTGCTGTGGGTACCGGGGCTATACCCCCAGTGATGCTATAGGCTAGTCAACATAAATGAAAATACATAGGTGACTAAAATAACCAGTAAAGTAAAAACAACAAAAGGACCAGCTTTCTCATCAGAATTTAATCAATTGGAACCAGCTAAGAGGAAAGTTTAGATTGGGAAAAGGCATCATTAATTATGCTCCGTTTGGTCTACAGCACAATTTAGTTGGGAAGAGGAGAATGATAGTAAAGGCTAAGTACATGCCACTGGCGTGGCAGGTAGTGACAACTGATCATTTCATTTCCTTTATATACTTTCATTAGTCTGGAAAGTGGCACACTTGGTGTGGGCAAGCTTTATCATTATTTCTGCAAATTGACAAGCAGAAGCACCACAATTTACATAATGAGCAGTGTGGCCTCCATGAGATTCTAACTAAACAAACTAACTACTGTTAGTACTACGACAGCACCCAAAAATGCGACATTGAATAAAGCTAATATTTGTGGTGGTCTAGGCAGCCTAGTAGGGTAGAATAAATATCATCAGAGGTCCACCTGTTTAGCCATATAGGTGGGTGGTACACAAACTTGATGGAAAGTGATTATCTAATTCTAATCTAATCATGTGATAATCTCAGAAACAAAATGCAAAGCTTCTAAACATGTACTTAGAGATGACAATAACATAGAAAATAAATAAATTTTGTTCAATTTTTTTTGATATTTCTGTCCTTACTGAACTAGCAAAAGGAGGTAAGATTAACACATAACTTGCATATGAGTAAAGTTTATCAGAAAATGGGCGTTTAGGGAGATGGCTTAACCTCTCTCCTTGTATTTTTTTCCCTCCTCTTGATGAAATGGCAACGAGCTGTCCTGCGCAGTCCGGGAAAAGGATGTAAAGTTTATCAACTAATAAACAATCAACAACAAAATTATAAATAATTTGGAGTGTTACATCATTTGTCATTTAACCACTTTGGAAGGAATCTGAAGCAGAATACAGAGTTAAATGAACATGAAAGGAGTGGAACAACCATGATTAAAATAATAATTGAACTTGTAGTCCACTAGGGAGACCAAGATGGATTAATTATTCAATATACTAAGTTACTCACAGCATTAGCTAGTGTCTATAAATAGCAGAGAATGATGACCCCATGATTCATAGCATTCACATCAAGGAGTAAGAATAAGACTAAGAACAGCATCAACAAGAAGATCCAAGATGACAGGCCTTGGCTCACCATGTGGTGCGTGCAAGTTCCTACGCAGGAAGTGTGTGAAGGGGTGTGTCTTCACTCCATACTTCTGTCATGAGCAAGGGGCTGCACACTTTGCTGCTATCCATAAGGTCTTTGGGGCTAGCAATGCCTCAAAGCTCCTAATGCATCTCCCAATAAGTGACCGCTGCGAGGCTGCAGTCACTATGTCATATGAGGCGCAGGCTAGGCTTCAGGATCCCATATATGGCTGTGTTGCTCACATCTTTTCTCTGCAACAACAGGTAAGCAGATTCTACATTAGCACTCATTTCCAAAAATAAAGTTATGCATAAATGAGGTGTTTGGTTCACATTCAATATACAAAGGGGAAATGTCACTCGAGCAGTCGAGCTGCAGCCTCGCAGAAATGTGATAGTTTGGCAAATGTTGAAAACTATAAGCCTCATCTGAAATAACACTCACAACAAACTTAACTATAGCATGAAAAAGTTTTGGATTATCATATAATTTCATAAATGCAGCTAACCATTATGTGTGATGATATAATAGACATATCTTCCTATCTTATGAGACTGCTGCTTCTTTACTTTTTTTTTATAATGCATAAATTTATAGTATTCTTGGTTATTTAAAAAGCTCTCTCTATCATAATAATTCACACTGCAAGGAAATCAACACTTACAAAGTGTATTACTTGTGACATTTCATAGGTGGTCAGTCTGCAAGCAGAACTAGAGTCTTTCAAAGCTCTAGCAACACAAGGATATGGAGATGGATCCTTGGCACCAAACCCTCAGAAAGAAAACTGTGAAAGATTAGCACCTTACATTCAAGACGGGCAGCTCTTTTTCCACCCAACAACGGCAAACAATTCTTCAGTAAAGAGTGAGAGGCAGTTATACTTTGCAAATGACTACTTCACATCAACATCAACTCAACATTCTGAAGGTTATGAGCCAGATTTATGCATGCCTGACTACTACAACAACAGCAATCCTTCTTGCACCACGCAAGGGAGTGGGTATCATGATATGGATGACCTTCAGTCAGTAGCCTTTGCCTATCTGCACGAAGCATGACAAAATGAGGCATTTGATAGTTATTGTACAAGTTTGAACAGTTTTGGTAACAATATCTTACAGATGTCAATCAAGTTTTCTAGCATGGGCATTGAGTTACTGAAGAAGCTGTGTGATGATGAACTCATAACTAAAACATCAAGCTGCACTTTTGTAGTTTAGCAATCCTAGTTTCTGCGTGCTGAAGTCCTGCAGAAGTGAAATTGCTTTTCAGTTAGAAACACATCATTTGGTGCAGCTAAATAGAACATTGAAGATAAATAGACGGTAACGGTACTGCATTTCAGTTTGTTATGTGGAAACCAGATGGTTCTTGAGTGTATAATTGTAATTTTAGTGCTTGTACTGAACATCTGTTGGACTCTGTAAGCAAGTATCTTTAGCTATTGCTTATCCCTCTTTTTTTCCAAAAAAGATAACGATGGTGCTAATAAAGTATGGTTACATGGACTGAAAAATCAAGAACATTATGTGAGCCTGAAGAAAGGGGGACTGAAGGCGGACTCAAGTTTTTTTTTTCAGAACAAAGTCTCTTCAAGTGAAAGTTATAAAACCTTGTAAGCTAGTGGTAATAGGATCAGTTGAAATTCGTGCTTACATTACATGTCAACGTCATTTCATATTTAGTGTTACCTGCAGCAACAACCCATAATGTATTTAGTCTGGTGTTTTCGCAGGCTCTTTTGTATTTAGACCTTCTATCAGAGCAAGCCATTTATATCACCCAGGATAGGCTTTTTTTATTGTTGGCATGCCTTTATTGTTTATGTTATGCAAAAGTCACCCAAGTAAGTTACAGATTTTGAGAAGAAAACTAAAGAAACAATAGAAGACAGGTCTTTTTGGTTCTCTTTTTTTTTTAGATGAAAGGTCTTTTTGGTTCTCTTTAGAGAATGGGAGAGAGAGAAAGGGGGGCCCAGGTATATAGTAACCATAACAGTGCGCAAAACACCTGGGAATCTCGTTTCACAGCAGGTCCTATGTTGAACAGCGCATAAGCTGCTTCTCCACGCTAAGCAGGGTCGAGCAGAATAATACGCAGTAGTTTAAAAGGCGGTTAGGCGTCCAGGCGAGTGCTTGGTACGCCTGGACGCCTAGGCCACAAGGCGCCACTGTTTCCCAGGCGAGCTGGGTACGCCTGCCTAGGCATCGCCAAGGCGACACCTTGAAAACTATGGCAATGACAGACATACCTAGTTGTCAGACACCGACGTTCATAGGATGTCGGTGTGGCATACGGGTCTGATGAAGCATATCGTCGAGCAGGTGTTGGGCGTGGCCGGTGTAAAACTAGCGCCGACGCAGCAAATGCAATGCAGCATCGTTGGATAGCAATGTCGCCGTGCGAGTGAGGTCGCGCGTTACCTGGTGTAGAGGAAGTCTCGTTTCGGCGTCGGGGCTGGAGACTGCGTTTCTTGGACGCGGGAGGGCTCTCCCCTCCCCGGCGGCGTCCATCGCCGGAAGGCGGAGGCGGAGCGATTCGCCGCGCAGAACAAATGGAACTTCTTCTTCTCCAATTGATTGAAATGGGCCGCAATGTAACCGACACGCGATGGGCCCAGCTCTCGTAGCAGTAGTGTGCATGCCACCCAACCCGAAAAACAAAGCAGGCCCGCCCTCCCGCCCAATATCGGCTGCGATTTGGGCCCAGTCACTCCGGCCCCTATTGCGTCGTCTTGCTCCGGAAGGACGGAGGAGGCGCACCAAGCTTTCATCAGATCTCGCCGCCCACCCGCACCGGCAGGCAGGCTCCATCGGCTTCTTCGCGCACTCGTGAGAACTCTTCCGCGAGTGGAGGTCGCGTCCGATGAACTCGAGGAGGTCAGGATCTTTAATAGCCCAAACCTAGCTAGCAATCCCCAGGCCATGATCTATCTATCTCGACTATTAGTGGGTAGCTCGAACCATTCCGCGTTTTTTTTACAGGTTCATTCATGCGCTTGCTTGATGTCATAACGTGAGCTTGCGTGTTTAGGAATGTGGCGTTTTTGAGACGAAGGACTGTGGTATTGGTGCCGAACAACTCTGCCCATGCAAATCTGTATACTTGATGCCGTTCGTTGCGCCATCTTTGGATCCTATTACCCATACCTTACCTGCTGAGTACTATCTGCTGCGCCCCACTTGTCCGTTTGTGCCTGGGGAAGGAAATCCCATTGTTCTTGTGACGCCTCAGCTAATTTCCCAGTACTAGTGCTTGGTGTTGCCGAATTATGAATTTAATGCCATTTACCCCTCTGGATGCCCAACTTTAGCAGCGAGTTCTTTCGAATCAGTAGATTGCCACATCTATGGCTCCTTTGTCCATCATGCATGATCCTTTCCCCAGGCAGCCAGACAACCAGTTTAGTCGTATCTCAATTTGATTGAACTTATTCAAAGCTAAATGCTGGGTTTTTGTTTTCTGCTCCTAGCACCTAGCAGAACATGGCAATAGTGTAGGATACGATAATCTTCCAATTCATCGCCTTACTAAGTTAAGCTTGTCTGTTCCTGCCTTCCTGGTGTCTCATTTTACTTGCAAATGGATGGTTACATTCAGTTGTGGCAATGTTTGTAAACGTTGTTTTCATTAGTTTCTCATGATTTTCCCAACACTAGTCATTTCGCATGGCAGCAGCGATACTAACTAATTGCACAGGCATACTCATTCAGACTGCCACTGTCCCTGGTCTTGGCGTACTGGTAGTTTAACTTACCTACTGAAATTGCTCGTTCCTTCCGTTTAATTGGTGAATTGCAGTCTAATCGTAATTCAAGAAAATCAACAGAGCAGCAACTAGCAAGTGCTTGCATACAGCCTTCCTTTTTCCTCATCAGATTGTAGCTCATCCTTATTTTCCAATTTACCATTCTTTCCTCTTAATTTCATTTATAGGCTTTGTGGTAATGGCTTCGTACAAAGTTACCTTTTATCCATTAACGATCTAAGGAAAAGGTGTGGTTACATGCCATCTACATGAAATTTGACAAGATCCATAAGATATGAGACTAGGCATCTATAAAGTGCCGTATTTTATACAAAAGTGAGAAAAGAATAGACAGATACCATGAAAAATGACTATTTTGTCCTATATTCTTTATGCAGTCATTGGAAGTACAGACAACCAGTAGATAATTCCACTACTTTGGTTAGCAAACCGTAATGATTCCATTTATCCATTTTTGTTCTTTGCAGGGACTTCCGCAGCCATAGAGCTGCTTTATTTGATGGCATTGAAGAAGGTGGGGTGAGAGCTCCTGCTTATTCTTCTCGTGAAATTCATGAGCATGAGAATGATCAAGCTCTGGACAGTTTGCATGATAGGGTCAGCGTTCTCAAAAGAGTACGTATGCTGTACTTTCCTATCTTTGCAAACCATTTCAACATTTTGTTGGGTTCAGTGGACCTGGCAGAACCTTAATATCCTACTAAAAACAGGAAAGCAAAGTGCCACAGTGTTGAGTATGGTAATAATTGGAAATATTTGAAACAGCTTTCTTTAATGTTGATAATAAATAAACTTATGCTACATCCTCCAAAAGTAAAGATGAGATTATTTGTCAATTTGATAGACAGATGTTGGACAGAATTAGCAATTCCTGACAAATTACTAATTTGTGTACAAAGATCTTTAAGATGACTATAAAGCAATGGTTTCGCAATTGGAATTTTCATATAATTCATATAGGTATGCTAGTACTGGTACAGGTTTCTGATCAACCAGCTGGTATGACATGGTTACATATACCATTTTGCAGTTTTTCTGCCATAGGGATCGACTTAAGATTACTTTCCATCTCGTGTTTCATGCATACAATCAGTAAATTGAATAAGTAAAATTAAAATGCCATTTTCCCATCTGGGTGTTATAGTGTTTGCAGAGCACATTAAATTGCAACAGTAAAATTCAACATTTCCATCTGGGATTTACGCATACAGTGATACAGGTCATCATGTTTAAATTTTGCGTGTTCTACTCTGTTTCACCCATTTTATTGATGCCATTTTGAGTTTTGGGTATATTGTAACTGCGCTAAATTCTGTTGTATGTTCAGTTGACTGGCGATATACATGAAGAAGTGGAGAATCATAACCGGATGCTGGACAGAATGGTACTGGTTTCCTTCCTGCAACACATTATGTTGTTGTCAATGAAACCCTGATACATTAATTTCCGGTTCAGGGTAATGATATGGATGCTTCGAGAGGATTTCTTTCCGGGACAGTGGACAAGTTCAAGATGGTGAGCATTTCCGCATCTGTAGATCAGTTGCTCCCTCCAGTACCCTATTTTTTTCTCACTATAACTTGACAGGTTTTCGAGACAAAATCAAGCCGCAGGATGGCAACCATGGTGGCATCCTTCATTGCTGCCTTCTTGCTCATATACTACCTTACCAAGTAGCAGCATGGCTGTTCTGGCTTTAAGGTTGCAGCCCCTGTGTGTCGCTGCGTGTGATGATGTATATTGCCTGATTGTATGGTCCCATTTTTCCACACTTGATGACCAGAGCGTTGGTTCTCATAAGAAAGGGAGCATTGGTGGAATTGGGAGTTGTGAGATGATGTGTGCTGCTGCGATCTGATCTCTCACATGGTGTTTTTCAGATACAATACATGGGTGTACATCGCTGAAGCCGCCTGGGGCTGGTGAATGTTGCGTAACTTTGTGAAACGCAAAAGATATGCGATGACTTACCATCGTTGTTGCCGCATTTGTACCAATGTCTTTTTGTTTTTCGTTTCATGTAATCATTTGTGCTCTTGCTGGGAATTCGGGTATCTGGCATCGGATTTTTCTGCCGGAGATGCAGCCTGTCGAAGGACTGTGTAGAAGGTGCAAGTGGGGCTGGGACTGGGAGGAGGGGTGCGGAAATCCCAAATTTGACTTTGTCGTGGTGAGTGAATCGAACCTGAACCTGAACCTGAACCTGAACCTGATTTTTTCTAGTGCATTCCTCTGACGCAACCAGCATTTTGATGGCGATGCCGTGTTGTTTACTTGTTTTGCCTAGGAGCATTTTGCCTTCCCCTTCACTGTGATTGCGACTAGAGGTACTGTAACCTGCGCCTAACCAGACGACTCCAGGCTGCAGGAGATGCAAGTTTTACTGTGTGTTAGGCTCCAACCCTACCCTGACCAAACCTTAACATGACTGATGACAGTTCTCAAAACTAAAGACTGCTGGGAAAGGGTTAAATTAGCTTTGATGATGCAAAGCTTATCTGATGTAGCAACTCTTTTCCACATTGCATGCCCGGGGAAGGAAGGGATGGTAATTTTTACTACTTGTGCTTATCCTAATCCAAAAGGCCTTAGTAAAGCGACGCCGTGAAAGGAGCACTTTGTGTGTACCTTGAGGCTCCAACTGACGCCATGCTGCTGCACAACCAGACAGCAACTCTTGGATAATGACATGGTCCAGCTACTGCATCTCAAGTACAAAAATTGAATCGTGTGATAGCCAGATTTCCACTAAGATAGTATTTTTACTAGGAGTAAAAAAAATAGAAGAAGAAAAAAGGACATAACACAAATATATGGTAACATGCATGACACTAGTTCTATCTATCTACACCAGATCGCCAAATTTAAAAGGGGAATTTTGCTGCAGGACATCGCTAAAAAGCTTAATATGCTGGACACCGCCAAGAGCGAAATTTGCCCAGTACCATTATAAAATCACGTCCATTTGCTGAAACACACCGCACCAAATATTTTATTCATTTATCAGATTTGCGGAGAGAGAAGGTGAGGAAAATGACTCTTCTGTCCTCGTCTTCAACCTCTGGCTGTTCACTAATTTTTGCCAAAACACACTGCTGCCTTCTCATCGTCGTCAGCGCTGATCGTCACATGAGTCGTGAATAGGTCCTTCCTCCTCACTCCATGGCCATGGAAGCCATGGAGAAGCCATGAATGAAGGGTGTGCCCCGTGCTACGTACAAAATTGGCACAGACAAGCACCGACGAAACAGCGGCCAATTCCCCAGCCCGACCAGAGGTTGTGGCTCACAGGCTCAGTTCAATGCTGCCTCCTGGTTCTGCTGCACGTACGCGATGCCCTTGTCGATGCTGGACTTGAGCTTGGGCTTGAGAGCCTCCAGCTCGCGCGCCTCGTAGTCGGTGAGCACCCTGAGCTCGGAGCCTAGCACCTCCTCCACGCCGTCCCTCCCGAGCTTCACCCTGCACGCGAAGAACGGGAGCTCCGGCACCACCTGCGACTGCACGTACGCGCACTCGTACACGTCGTCGTGGCCGTCGAGGCCGCGCAGCGACGCCTCGAGGAACCGTGCGGCGGCGTACGCCATGGACAGCGTGGCGGACCCTGCGCCGGCCTTGGCCTCTACCACCTCGGTGCCGGCGTCCCGGATCCTGGCGGTGAGCTCCTCCACCTCCTCGTCCGTGAACGCCGCTGCGGCCGCCTTGGGCCGAGCCTTGGACAGCAGTGGCAGGATGGTGGCCGCCCACGACCGGCACGTCCACGTCCGCGACCGGGAGGCCCCTCCTCGCCGCCACGAACGCGTTGGCGCGGACCACGTCCAAGGTCGTGACGCCGAACAGCCTCCGCGGGTCGTACGCGCCCTTCTGCTTCAGCACCTCGGCGGCGATCGGCACCATCGAGTTCACCGGGTTGCTGATAACGTGGACCAGCGCGCCCGGCGCGTGGTCCGCCACCGCCGCCACGAGGTGGCGCACGATGCCCGCGTTGACGCTGAACATGTCGTCCCGCGTCATGCCGGGCTTCCGGGGCACGCTGGCGGGGAGGACCACGACGTCCGCGCCCGACAGGCAGGCCGCGAGCTCGTCTTTACCGGTGAAGCTGGCGACTTGCGCCGGGGTGTTGCAGTGGCTCAAGTCTGAGCAGAGAGGACGTCAATGCCGTCCATGGAGTCCTCGCCGGAATTTTGGAAACAGACGGTGCA
This sequence comes from Miscanthus floridulus, assembly GCF_019320115.1. Lineage (NCBI taxonomy): Eukaryota > Viridiplantae > Streptophyta > Magnoliopsida > Poales > Poaceae > Miscanthus > Miscanthus floridulus. The sequence goes on from NC_089592.1 coordinate 72,357,730, forward strand.
TCGGCAGCGTTTGGAGATGGGGAACGAAACGTGATTCGCGGAGAAGGAAACTGCTACGGGGGAAGGAAGCGGAGAAGGATGCCGAAGGCAGCGGGCTGGGCCTAGCGGCGGAACCGGTTGAGGTGCTGGTGCCGGAGTCCAGTGACGACAAAGCCACGAGTGAGCATAGCGCCGCCCAAGCCACGCCGAAGTCGTCGCGGGCAGGTCCTAGCCATCGAACGGAGGCGAACATGTGGATTTGACAAATGAACAGATTCACGACGTAGAGAGGATTGAGATGAACCTTCTGGTGGAGACGGAATTCTAGGAACGCGATGAACTCGCTGGCGAGATGGAGGCGTTGTCGCTGAACATGAGACTGTGTGTTACGGCAAAAAAAAATCAGTGACCAGCCCAAGGTTGAAGACGAGGGCAAAAGAGTCATTTCCCCACCTTCTCTCTCCGCAAATCTGATAAATAAATAAAATATTCGGTGCGGTGTGTTTCAGCAAATGGACGCGATTTTGTAATGGTACTGGGCAAATTTCGCTCTTGCGGTGTCCATCAGCATATTAGGCTTTTTAGCGATGTCCTGCAGCAAAATTCCCCAATTTAAAACTACTTGCTTGCTACTCTATTTATATACATACAAAATACAAAAGAAAAAGAAGACATGTACTCAAGATGTATGGTAGTAGTAGCAGCAGCTCTAGATGTAGTTGGATTAATTGTGCTTCTTTTGACGTACACGTGTCGGCGATAACGGAGCTTGGTGCTTATCCTAATCTAATCCGAGGGGATTAAGTTAAAAGAAAGGGGAGGAGAGGCGTGACAGGCCTCCCCGGCGCCCTTGCAGCTTGTACTGTTGCTGCGCAACTTGTGCATGGACCACCATTAGCCTAGCCACACACTACAGGAATCTGTGCCCATTTTATATATGAGCACGCAGCTGTCTGTCATTAGGAGCTTTATATGGGCTGTTGCCACTAAACTAATCATTCACTTCGTGTTGCCCTTTGCTCTCTCATCTCATGTATGCTAGCTGCCCGGCCGATGTGGTCATATATATATACATCCAGCTTAGCTAAAGTACTCCTACACTACACTACTAATAGCTAGGACTAATAATAATAAGAGTTTTCAACTTGGAGATGTACCAGAACTTAATAAACTACCCAAGATGTTACTGTGTGTTTTTTTTTTCATGGGGTTGGGGTGTTTGTCATCACAACGCAGCAAGTAAAATTTTGGGGTACCCACACAGTGCAACACCGTTAGTTGAAAACCTCATATTATCCATAGTACATGAACCATTTTTAGTTTGCACAGTGGGTCCTCAACTCAAATCTGTCTTTTTCCTTTATGTTCAGAAGTAGGAGTAGAAAATAATCCGGTTGAAGCCTCGTTCGGTCACTGGGGAATCATTCCCTGCCGAACGGTTTCTTCACAAATTTGTATAGCGCCGGAACCGTTCCAGACGCGAAACAGCCCGTTCCGGAAGAACCGAACGGAGCCTTAGCCATCGGAGGCTGATAAAAAAAATCAATTAAGAAATTAAGATTCTTTCAGGTGATTGGACGGTAATGGATGCTTTGGATATATATAAGCATATATGCATGTATGTATATCATATGAATCCGACCAGACAAAGCCATCCCTTGAAGCAAAACAAAGTTTCTCCGTTGTGCAGGGTTTGACATCTGATCCGGCCGATCCAGCAGTACGGATGATCGGATCTAATTTTTTTTTTCCATGGAACTAACTCTATATTTTTCTAACACAAATTAAGGGCCTCAAGGAAAAGGCCATTCATGTTCTTCCATGATAATCCACAAGTCGACATAGCAAGTGCAATTTTGGGGTACCCACAATGCATGACCGTTAGTTGCAATTGCAACCCTCATATTATCCATACATAAACCATTTTTAACTTGAACACAGTAGGTCCTCAACTCAAATCTGTCCTTTTCGTTTTTTGCTCAGAAGTAGGAGTAGAAAAATAACCCAGTTTAGCCGTCGGAGGCTGATTAAAAAAACATTTTCAGTTAAGAAATTAAGATTCTTTCAAGTGATTGGACGCTAATGGATGCTTTGGATATATACAAGCATATATGTATCATATGATCCGACCAGACAAAGCCATGCATCTGAAGCAATGCAAAACAAAGGTTCCGTTCGTTATGTATGGTTTGACATCTCATCCGATCCAGCCGTACGTATGATTGGATCTTAATAATTTTTTCATGGAGTATTAGTTTTATTCACTAACTCTGTATTTTTCTAATACAAATTAAGGGCCTCAAGGAAAAGGCCATTATTCATGTCCCATGGATGCTTTATAATCGACAAGTCGACGATTAATAAATTCTTCACTGTCCTCAAGTTGAATGTGTCATACTAATCGTACCTAAACCAACTCTCCCTTTCTGCTGTTAATAAGCAAGCTAATAAGGCCATGTTTGGATTCAAGGCGGTAGTGGTTAGCTGCTAATAATTAGTTCTTTAAATCCAAACAGGTCTGGCTAATAGTTAGCTGAATACTCAACCGGCAATTACTTCACTAGTTGAACCAAAGTAGTTAATAATAGTTATTGTGACCTACGGAGTATTAGCTAGCTAACTAGTAGCTAATAAATCCAAACAAGCCCTAAATAACTTGAATGTTGTATGATCTCGAAGACAAATGCATGCTTCCATGCTCACCATTGTTCAAGCCCCATGTACTTTCAAATTTAATCCGGTTTTCTATTAATTTACATATTTGTTGAAGATTTTCAATGAAGAATACACAGATCTATCTGTGGAGGATTTTAAAAAAAATGCAACATCCTGTAAACATGCATGTACTTTGTTTTCTTTTTTGCCCTGCATATGCATATAAAAGTGCCTCAAGTTTCACAGGAGGGTTATTGTGACTATAACAAGATGATGGACCCAGTGACAGAGGTTGGCTATTTGAAAGTATGCATTGATTGCAATAGCGTCCTGTCCATGCATATTATTTGAAAGTATTGCATGAAAGTACATCTACAAATGAAACCGCATATATATACTACAGGTGTTATGCTGTGATTTTGTTTGTTCTGTGTAAACTGAGATACCCTATACATACATCCTACTGAATTTTGTGAGAAATAAAGGAATTACTTGCTCACCTCACCTACCCAGCAGCCCCTATGCATGCGACACATGCGCTAGCTAGCGAAGTAGCAAAGGAACCTTGGTCTCCCACAAAATAACGGGGTGTTTGGTTCCCACGAACTAAAGTATTTTAGATTAAAATCTGCATTTTAGTTAGACTAAACAGCTAAACACTTGCACTAAAAGTGGACTAAAGTTCTTTAGTCCACAAAACTGGACTAAAATTGACTAAAAGGTGTTGGGGACACCCATGCTCCTCATTTATTGTCCTCTCTCTCTCCCAGGGTAAAAAAATGGGTAAAAGGGTCTTTCTTCCACATCATTTAATGACTTTAGTCCATTTTAGTTCAAGGAACTAAACACCACTTTAGTCCACTTTTAATTCATGAACTAAAGTGAACTAAAATTTTAGTCCATGAACTAGAGAACCAAACAGGCCCTAGCCTCCAAGAGTCCTAAATCCTACCTAAAGCACAGCTGGCAGCAGGTAAAAGTATGCCTCACCAGCAACACACCAAAGCATCTTATAATAATAATCTGAAGCGGGGATCCATGCATGACTCCTACACACTACCTATTGATCGATCGAATATGCTGCAATTCTTTTTATATATGCTGCCAAAAGATGCATGATGCACCAGATTAAAGTTAAATAGGAACAGTTAGGTTTGTTTTAGATTTTCACCAGCTACTATTTTTTGCTGACAATCTTTGATACATGCATGTTTGTTAAAATTCATGTGGTTTGAAGAAATATTACACTGCAAATTAATAAGTGAATGAAATGTTCTTTCTTTTGGATAAGCACCACTCAAGGATTGCATCTCTTAGGTGCAGCATGGTGATGAAGCTATAAGATAAAAGTATATTGCACATTCGGTTAGGTGGTACGTTACTATGACACATATGTCTAAATTAAATCTGAACTGTATGTATACGGCAGCAGATGGTTGACAGGTAAAAAGACTTCTCCCCATATATAGCAGAGGGAAGACACACCAAACCTTCAAGGAAAAGTAGCAAAAGAGAATTACAAGAGGGAGGAGGAGGGGATGGAGGGGGCAAGTCTCCTTTGATTTCGTTCTTGCCTCTTTGCCTCTCTCGAGGTCAGCTCTTGGTGGATTCAGCAAAACACATGGTAAAAGTTTCTCGATGATCTTTGCTCTTGCTTGCTTAATTCATCAATTCTTCGGTCCAATCGAACTTTAGTGTTCTCTTCTCGTTCAGACTCATATGCATGCTCCCATCTTTGATGAAAACATATGCTGCTTGGATCTTTGACACATGGCGGTCGGCTAGCTAGCTAATATGTTTCTCTTATATTTTGTTTTGCATCTGCAAAGGCGTAGAGCAGGGAGCAAGAGATTTCCTTCAAGAATCTAGAAGTCGATCGAGGATCCGTCGAGTCCGGCTGTTCTAAGAAAGTAAGAAGCAGCTCGATTGTCGAAACCCTACTAGCAACTAGCAAGCTAGCTAGAAGAGAATTGAAGCTGGCGAACAGGTGGTGGGACGAGGGGCGGCTTGGCCTGCCGGAGCCATCCCTTGGCAAGAACCAAGAAGAAATGGCACCTTACTCCAAGGACGGCGCCACGGAGCAGCCGACGAGCGGCGGGAGCGGCGACGACCGGGAGAACGGCACGGGCGAGCCCAAGGAAGGCGCGGTGGTGACGGGCAACCGGCGGCCCCGCGGGCGGCCAGCAGGGTCCAAGAACAAGCCGAAGCCACCCATCTTCGTGACACGTGACAGCCCCAACGCGCTGCGCAGCCACGTGATGGAGGTGGCCGGCGGGGCCGACGTGGCCGAGTCCATTGCGCACTTCGCGCGCCGCAGGCAGCGCGGCGTGTGCGTGCTCAGCGGCGCGGGCACCGTCACCGACGTCGCGCTCCGCCACCCCGCGGCCCCGGGCGCCGTGGTCGCGCTCCGCGGCCGCTTCGAGATCCTCTCGCTCACGGGCACGTTCCTGCCGGGCCCCTCGCCGCCGGGGTCCACAGGGCTCACCGTGTACCTTGCGGGCGGGCAGGGGCAGGTCGTCGGCGGCAGCGTGGTCGGCACGCTCACCGCGGCGGGGCGCGTCATGGTGATGGCGTCCACGTTCGCCAACGCCACCTACGAGAGGCTGCCGCTGGACGACGCCGAGGAGGAGCCTGGGCAGGCGCCGCCGCAGCTGCCTCCCGGCGGCCCGGGCGGAGGACCGCCGCTGATAATGGGCGGGATGGCCGCCGATCCCTCGGCGATGCCAATGTTTGGTGATGGCGCCGGCGGCGTGTCGCCAAGCCTCATGCCAGGGGGCGGCGCCTTCTCCGGTGCGGGCCTGCAGCTCGGGCACGAGGGGCTTGCATGGGCTCATGCACGGCCACCGCCATACTAGGAGGGGATCTCCATGCCATGACCGAGGAATTGAAGTAGAAATGGAGGATCGTTCGTCGCCGACAGCTCAAGGACGACGACTGCGTCTCATCAATCATCATATAGTTACTTCTAGCTAGAACTGAAGATCGAATTAAGCATGCTGCCAGGACAGGAGCTAATAAAAGGCTCTTCGATCAATTCTAGCTAATACAGTACTCTCTACTCTGCTAAGAAGGTAATATAAACTGCTGCTATATTATACTACTACAACAAACTGCATGCATGTGACTGTGTGGCTGTGCCAAATGTCAGCGCAAGATACGATCGAGCTTGCTGCTTGCATTGTTTCCTCATTGCGATGTTTAATTTAATTAGATGCAGCATGATAAATAGATGATGGATGTTTATTATATACTGTATGTCTCTTTTATCTCTCTTGTGCAAAACTCTGCCGCTAAGATGATCAGCTCCACTATGCACTCATGTGAGATTTTTGTGTCGATTTTTATCACTTCAAATAATTGTGGTATGATATGATGAGAATATAATATATATATACTGACAACGTCACACTGATGAAGTACAAAATGAAGCCTTTTGGTAAAGATGAACTTCTATCTAGCTTAGTATTCCCAGTATATATATGGTATTTTTTGTGAATGGATGCATGCTTCAGCTAGCGATGATTATGCTAGGTCTCGCAAGGGGTTAATATACATAATAATGTCTGCCTATATATGCATACACACCCGTCAATATGTACGTATACTATAAATGGGGGTGTGTAGTTCGTTTGAAGCGTGACATTTGTATTTTTAAACTCTTCTAGCTTAATGCAAAAAATACACAAAACTATTGCGTATTCAAGAAAAAAATGGGGCTGTGTAGTACATGTTTTAACCATGCTTGTTATCACTTATCAGTGGCGAAGCTAGAATAAATTAGAGGAAAGTCCACTTCATTACATTATGGGTGTATATCATAGAGGTACATATATTGTGTAATCTTAGCTAAAGTCGCTGTTTTTATATTTTTGAGGGGGTGCACCCCCCTAAATACAGTATAGCTTCAGCCCTGTGGTTGTTATATATGGTGCTCTACCGTTGTTTTAATTCATAGGTATTCTCTTCTATAGAAAGACTATTTCACTACCGGATTCAGCTTTTTTGTCGAGTGCCTCAGACACTCGGCAAAGGCCGATATACACTCGGCAAAGGACGCTCGGTAAACAGTTTATCGGCAAAGACCTCTTTGTCGAGTGCACTTTATCGGGCACTCGGCAAAGCCTTTGCCGAGTGCTAATCTGACACTCGGCAAAGAAAAGTACCGTGACGGCGAGCGCCACCGTGACAGCGGCTTTGCCGAGTGTCAAGGTCAAGCACTCGGCAAAGGTATCCGCTTTGCCGAGTGCCGTTGACTCAGACACTCGGCAAAGGTGGCCGCTGTGCCGAGTGCCACCGGCAAGACACTCGGCAAACAGGCGACCTTTGTCGAGTGCCTTGCCCGTGGCACTCGGCAAATCTGTGATGTTTGCCGAGTGCAATGGCCTTTGCACTCGACAAAGCATGTTCCTAGGTAGTCACTTTGCCGACTGTTATGGCCATTGCACTCGGCAAAGTGACTGAAAACAACCTTTTTTATTTGTTTTTTACATCCCATCCAAACAAACAGAAGATATATATAACAAACATCACCAACATCACATATATATCACCAACACCACATATATATCATCAACACCACATATATATCACAAACATCATATGTCTCACAATATAACACAAATAAGTTCACAAGTAATCCAAGTGCTCCATCATCTATAACCACAATTGCAAATAGAAGTACCATTAACAACCACAAGTATCATCATCAAGATGGCCAATGAGACTGATTTGGTGAAGGATTCGCTGAAGCATGAGGATCGTTCGATGCCGCCGATTGATTTTGCACAAAGGAGAAGAGATTGCATGTGTGAGACAAGATAAATACATACCATACATGAATAAAACTTTCATACTCCACTAGGTTTGACCGTAAGCATGAACATACAAACTAAAACATTTATACTCACAGGAGTAGAATAGTGAGGAGGTGGAGGTGGAGGTGGAGATGGAGCGAATAGCGAAGGTAGCGGAACTACACCCATAGCGGCGCCAAGACTTTTCATGTATTGAAGAATGTCTGCCATCCTCCACTGCTCGGCCTCCCGCTCGGCCTCCACCCTCTCCATCTTCGTCTGCATCTGCTCCCATATCCTCCTCTCTTGTTCCAGCTGGGCCTACAATATATTCACCCCAATGTTACAATAATGCAAAGGAAAGGTATGAAAAAACCAATGAACGACGAATAAACCAGGAATAACCTCGAGTGCCTCCACCCGGTGGTGTGAAGTGTCCTGCCGAGGTCGTATGGCCGGGCTCGTGCTCGTGCTTCTTGCTCGAATCTGGGAGAGACTGGAAGTAGCGGCCGAGTTGATTGCGTCGTCGCCAATCCAGTACCGCCCATGCTTCTTGCCTCCTCCCACCCTCATGACGACTTCTCCATCAAGGTCATCAGTGCTCGGATCGTATTCTGGCCCATAGACCTCCCTTGCCATCGATGTGTACTCACTGAGGCGGTTGTGGACGGTCGCATTGTTGTACGCCTTGGGCCCGTCCTCCGGGTTGTAGTCGACATCGGACGTCGCCTTGCCCTTGTGGGCCATAGCAAATGCCTTGAAGATGGAGCAAGGTTGGCCACCATGTGACGCTGACTGCGAGAAAAACAACAAGATGATTAGAAATCATACAGAATTGAGCGTTAGAATAAATAAATGAATTCGCGTACCCATGTTTCTACGTATCCGCTGAGGCTGCGGCTGCCTTGATGGTGTGCTACACCTGGCATCATCAAGCGCCGCTCCTGGCATAAGTTGTGCGTCTCCTCCCACTCACGTGAGCACCACTTGTCCACCATCTGTACCCAGCACTGGGGATGCGCAGCGCACCAATAAGGAATTATCTACAGGCCATCAAGTACATGACATATCAGAAGATAAAATTAAGCCTACTTAATCTCAAAAGGAATCAGTATTAATGTTCTGTATTTACCTGTAGGTACTGGTCTTGGGTCAGCGTCATGGTTCTTGCATCCCTTTTGGTGACCTTCGTTCCAAGGATGGTCCCATGGTAAGTTACGATGGCCTAGATGCGCGCCTCGTAATGCATGTCCACAACTACGAGACCATCTATCTGTTCACGAACTGTGGCACCAGTCATTATCGGTGGTGCAGGGTCTGTCACTATGACACCTTTTGTAAAGTTCTTGATGTCTCGTCTGAATGCATGGTCAAGAGGGAGGAATTGTCGATGTTTGTCAAACGATGAATACTTGCCACCCTTCTGCAACCAAATGAACCTCAGATCTTCCTTGCATACTAGGCATGGGAACTTCCCGTGAACACATCAGGCGCAGAATATCCCATACGCCAGGAAGCCATGCAGGGAGTAGTGGTACCAAACATGCATTTTGAAGTTTTTCTTTGTAGCTCAGTCGTATGTCCATACCCCTTCCTCCCAAGCACGGACCAATTCATCAATCATAGGCTCCATAAACATACCCATATTATTCCCCGGGTGTCTAGGAATTAACAACGACAAGAATATGTTCTGTCGTTGAAAGCATACACCAGGGCAGAGATTGAGGGGGATAACAAACACGGGCCAACATGTGTATGGGGCAGCCATCATTCCATAAGGATTGAACCCATCTGTCGCCAACGCAACACGTACACTACGAGCCTCTTTAGCTTTCTCATGATGAATGACATCAAAGTGGGTCCATGCTTCACCATCGGATGCATGTACCATCCTGCCAGGAATGTATCGTTTCCCATTTTTGTGCCATGTCATCTGTTTCGTGGATTCCTCGATCATGTATAGTCGTTGGATCCTCGGTATGAATGGAAGGTGCCGTAGGATTGTCATGGGAATGTCAAGCTACCTCTTCTGGCCATCACCAGAATCTACCTCTAGGAACCTAGAGGATTTACACTTTGGACAATACTTTGCTTCCACGTATTCTTTCCTAAATAGGACACACCCCTTCGGGCAAGCATGTATCTGCTCATACGGCATCTTAAGTGCACAAAGGAGTTTCTGTGACTCGTGCATGCTCTTTGGCAGAAGGTGACCCTCCGGAAGCAGGCTGCCAATAACTGTCAACATACCATCGAAGGTGTCTCGACTCAGGCTATACTGGTACTTTAACGCCATTATGCGTCAAATGCATCTAGTTGAGAAACCTTTGTCTGGCTGTGAAGGGGTTTCTGTGCCGCAGCAAACATGTCATAGAACGCCTTTGCGGTTGCCTCTGGCTCCTCCATACATCCTTCAACGAACTGTGCCTCGTGATAGTCATTTAACATGTCTGCTACCCCGGCATCAGCATCATAATCCTCGACGCGTGGTCTCACCACCTCCTCTCTCATACGATTGGCTTCACCATGATAGACCCACCAGGTATAGTCTGCCGTAAATCCATTCTTCCAAAGATGTTCCCCCATGACCTTCTTTGTTTGTCTTTTCCTGTTTGCACATTTGCTGCAGGGACAACAAATTTTACTCGCTCCTTTAACAGCCACGCCAAATGCCCGTTTCAAGAAAGCATCGGTCTTGTCAATCCATTCATTGGTGACCTAACCCTGACTTGCGTGGCCTGTGTACATCCACTCACAGTCCTCCATCCTCTAACATATATAGCGACGAGTAATATAAACATCAATTGCATCTACACGATGTTCCTACTATCTAATAGGTGAGGATAGGTCCTAATCCCACCCATGGATCCGTAGATGAGGTTTGTTTCCATGCTCTACTCCTATCCGAGATAGAATTTCGGCAGCACCTCCCCGCTGTTCTCTAAATACACATCCTGCCGGGGAGATTATGTATCCGGAGAACAATAGGGAGATGATGCCAAAACTATGTCTCGGATCGGAGCAGACCATGGAAACTAACCCCACCTACGTATCCGTGGGCTGTCCAAAAAACGTGGACAATTCGAAACAGATACAATTTTAGATATGGAAATATCTACATATTTCCAACCGTATCTCTTTTGAACGGGAGACGCCTAACTAGGTTACATGATCTACGACCATGATATGGAAAGAGGGGTTATACCTAGGGTGGCGGTGGAGTCAGGCTAGCGGGGCCGTGGCGAGTCAGTGCAGTGGCGAGGTGACACGGTGCAGGCAGACCCGCAGCGGCGAGGAAGGCGATCGGGGTCACCGAGGTACTCCAGCTCCGCTCCGACGGGCTCTTCTCTACAAAAAAAGAAACATAAAACTGTCAATACAAAATTTCGGCAGCACCTCCCCTGCACGGTGAGGTTTCCAAAACCTGCAAGAAAACCAACGGCACGATGGCTGACATGCACATATATGAACGGCACGATGGTCGACATGCACAAGATTATATCCAACCACACATATATAACAATGTCACAACCACTACTCCACTAGTAGAGAACAGACCTTTCATCCGAGGTCAAAATGGGCTCTAGTCCCGGCATTTTTTGCGCCCGGGACTAGAGAGACCTTTAGTCCCAGTTGGTGTCTCCAACCGGGACTAAAGGTCCCTGCCCAACGGCTACTGCGGTCGGCACAGTGGCAGGGGACCTTTAGTCCCGGTTGGAGACACCAACCGGGACTAAAGGTGGACCTTTACTCCCGGTTGGAGCCGCCAACCGGGACTAAAAGTCCCCAACCTTAGTCCCGGTTGGTAACACCAACCGGGACTAAAGGTAGACCCTTTACTCCCGGTTGGTAACACCAACCCGGACTAAAGGACCCTTTAGTCCCAGTTGGTAATACCAACCGAGACTAAAGGTCCCCCGATGGGTTAGTTCAAAAGGGAAACATCCCATCCTTTGTCAGATGTGTTGTGTAGGTGGGGTGGTAAGCTACGCGCGAGGCAATGCATGAGGTCTTGGGTTCAAATCTCACGGGACGCAGCGGTGGGAGGCATTATTTTTTTAAAGCTGGGAGGACCTTTAGTCCTGGTTGGTGTTACCCATCGGGACTAAAGGTCCCCCTTTAGTCCCGGTTCCTGACCTGGGACTAAAGGACCCCCTTTAGTCCCGGATGCTTGCTCCCGGGTGGGGAACCGGGACTAGAGGGGGTTCCCCACCGGGAGTAAAGCTTTGTTCTCTACCAGTACGACTCCTACGACTACCACCACTGCTACTCTACCACCACTACTACTACTGCAACTACTAGTAATACTACAACGATGACGACGGTAGGGCATACCTAGTGGACATCATAGGGCGGCGATGGTGAAGGGGTCAGGGTGCCGGTGGACAAGGCGACAGCTAGGGAAGCGCTGGGGACGTGGCAACAGCGGCCGGGGCGCCCCCTCCTCCTCCTTCTTCTTCCTCCTTCCTCCTTCTTCCTCCTCCCACTTCTCTTCCTCCTTCCTCCTCTCCTCCTCTCCTCCTCCTCCTCCTCTCTTTCTCCTCCTCCTCCGGCGGCGCTGGCACGGGCGCAGGCGGGGGCGGCGGTGGCCGTGGCGCGGGTGGCGCGGCCGCGGGGGGGGGGGGGGGGGCGCGTGGGCGGATGTGGCGGCGGCGATGGCGCGGGCGTGCTTGCGTGCGTGTGTGCGGTGTGTGTGGGCCGGTGGGTTAAATCCTCCCTTTGCCGAGTGCCCCCGATCTGGCACTCGACAAAGTTTTTTTATTTTTTAAAATTCTTTGCCGAGTGCCACCCGGACTGGCACTCGGCAAAGAGGATTTTTTAAAAAAATTTCCCTTTGCCGAGTGTCTTCTCCAGACACTCGGCAAAGCGCTGATTTGCCGAGTGTCATTTTTTGACACTCGGCAAACCATATTTTTTCACTTTTGACCTCCAAACTTTTTCTGCAGTCCTCATACAATATCTGGTACTCCATGTTCCAATGTGGCACATTTCTCGAACTTTTTCTATATTTCTTTAATTTATTTTATTTAATTGAATTTTCTTGGATAATTCAAATTATAACTGCTAGTCATTCGAATAATGAAAAAAATGAATGAAAAAATGATATTCATGTTATTTAGTATAATGTAAGGCCGTATCCAGGAACAGACCACCAATTTCGAACATCTTGTTCACGAAACATGACCATGAACTTGCGGTCGAGTTGTTTTTAAATTCTATAAAAAGCAAACGAAGACCGAAAATCTTGAAACTTATTGAGATGTCATGATATCATATGTGGAGGCTGTGATAAAAAAATTGAGAAGGTTTCGCGCAAGTTGTCACGTACGATACTTGCAAACCGAAGAATCTCAACTTCTTCGGAGATTCTTCAGTTTTTTGGTAAAGATGAACTCCTATCTAGCTTAGTATTCCCAGTATATATATGGTATTTTTTGTGAATGGATGCATGCTTCAGCGATGATTATACTAGGTCTCGCAAGGGGTTGATATACATAATAATGTCTGACTATATATGCATACACACCCGTCAATATGTACGTATACTATAAATGGGGGTGTGTAGTTCGTTTGAAGCGTGACATTTGTATTTTTAAACTCTTCTAGCTTAATGCAAAAAATACACAAAACTATTGCGTATTCAAGAAAAAAAAATGGGACTGTGTAGTACATGTTTTAACCATGCTTGTTATCACTTATCAGTGGCGAAGCTAGAATAAATTAGAGGAAAGTCCACTTAATTATCTTATGGGTGTATAGACTTGTGTCATAGAGGTACATATATTGTGTAATTTTAGCTAAAGTCGCTGTTTTTATATTTTTGAGGGGGTGCACCCCCCCTAAATACAGTATAGCTTCAACCCTGTGGTTGTTATATATGGTGCTCTACCGTTGTTTTAATTCAAAGGTATTCTCTTCTATAGAAAGATTATTTCATGTCTTGATACATGCATGTCCCGGCAATAAGGAATCTATATATAGAGCTCAAATGCATTTCTTCTGTAGTGAACTTTGGCTTCGTGTATGCATTTGTTAGCTTAATTCCTGGAAGAGGTATATGTCACCATGCAGCCTTCTTTGTTTGATGAAAACACATCATCAGCGCTCAGTTTTGTAAATTAATGCTTTGGGGTTTACAGTGTTATATACACTGCTACTGATGCTAAATCTAGGGTATATAACATGTGCACTACTGAGGTATAGCTTCTCCTGGTTGTGTGATATAATAATTCGGGATAAGAAGGGGGGTCCTTTCATTTACAATGCAATAAAACCAACCAATGCAAACTCCTGCCGAAGAAAATAACAACCTTCACAAACTAAAAGAACAGCACACACTATATATGGCAGGGTTTCTTCATTATATAATATATACATGTCTATATCTGCTCTCAAAGGTTGCACAAATATGCCAACAATTAAACACGTACATACATATCGATATATGTATAGTCATAATAAAACAGATCAACGATTTATATGCTTGCTGTTAACTAACATGTGCACTAGCACATGTGTTTATATTAATTCGTCACATTTAGGTTACAAATGTTTAATTCTTTGTAGGTATTTTATATGTTTTAGGGATGTAGGGCGAGTTATCTGTGAACCTGCACATAGACTTAATTTTTGCGGGTAATGTGGGTAACCTGCAAAATTAAACATAGTATATATTTGTGGGTTCACGAACAACTGCCTAACATCCCTATGTTGTCTGCTAATTAATTAAAATGTCAGCAAATGTTTCATTCTTCACATGTGCAGAAACTAAGTACTAGCGTCTCTACATATTTCGCTCTCTTTTTTTGGTCGATATGTGGCCACTGTGTATATTATGTGTGTGCCTATATATATACTGAAGAACTAAGGCAAAACTAAATATTTTTTTTGGTTCCGACCAAAACTACTTTGCAAATTTATAAATTGAGATATTTTTGCAGTAAAATGTAGTACATCTGATAGCTTGTTTATTTGACAATCCATTAGAAAGAGTAGTTATTACTCAATGGGGATACGCGGTACCCTTTTTAAGATCCACACGATGCATGTTGTCATTTTGGAACGGGAAAAAAAAAGAACAGTGGCATGCATGCGCGGTACGGTGCGGCCGGCCCATGCATGAGAGCAAACTAATACTAATGCTCGAATGCAATGCTAGATCTTTGAGATTAATAAAGGACACACAGCAGTTAAATAATCTTTATTAATTAATTTGATAAAGTATACTCATGGGCACATGGACAAGAACATGCATGCATGTCTACATGAGGTCAATTAGCTTTTCAGTTTGTCGTACTACCAAAACTTGTGTACTTTGATATTTTCCACTGTATGTATATATACATGCGACTCTCCATCCTATTTCTGAAGCCCCATATGAATGTCGTCACGAGCAGGGTTCAAAATTTCGGCAAAATTTCGCGAAATTCGGTAATTTCGGTGGTGGCCGAAAGAAAAATCTAAAATTTTGTAATACACTAATACATGTGTTATATAACATTAGACTCAATTTTTTATTGTTTATATTGCATATTTTTTGTATTCAATAGATGTGTAGTCATAAATCATACTAATATTTGTTTAGATTTAAATGTTTTTTTAGAAAAAGCATACTTCATGTGCTAGTCTCTAAAAAAAAATTCACCGAAATTTCGGCCGAATTTTGTGAAATTCGGTAGTTTCGGTGGTGGCTGAAATTTTTGCAATACTGAAATTGAAAACCCTGGTCACGAGTTACCTGAGTTGTCAAGCTAAAAATATAACTAATAAGTTGCCATGGAGAATTTATGCATACATACATACATGTATTTGTCACTACCCCAAATCAGGACATCATCGTCGGTTCAAAATTCCTCTTCACTACCAGATTTTAAACCAGCAGTGGCATATCAGCAGTAATGTGGAGTTCACATCACTGCCGGTTCTGATGTGTAGACAATACTGTCGGTTCCTGGCACCAACCGACAGTGTTAGTTAAGCCAACACTGCCGGTTTGTGGCTCGAGCCGACAGTGATGCTCAAGCAAACACTGCCAGCTTGTGGCACGAGCCGACAGTGATGCTCAAGCCAACACTGCCAGCTTGTGGCTCGAGCCGACAGTGATGCTAAGCCAACACTGTTGGCTTGTGGCTCAAGCCGACAGTGATTCGCAAGCCAACACTATCGGCTTGTGGCTCGAGCCGGCAGTGATGCTCAAGCCAATACTGCCAGCTTGAGTTTTGAATCGACAGTGTTGCTCAAGATATCATTGTCGGCTTGTACATGCAAACCGGTAGTGATCTCTTTTTCATATTTTATTGTTTTATATAATTTTTTTTTGTGGAATCGGGTTTCGCTTTATATTCGCTACGTAGACGACAGGTCCATCAACATTAAACATTACAAATGTACTTATGAAGTTCTCGATCCCTTGAAATAAAAAAGAAATTACAATAGTCTAGTGAGCCGCTCTGGCCCGTACTGTGCCTTGTACTTCACGAACTGTGCAATGGAGAATGTTCCTTTTTTCCAAGCACTCTGATACGACGAAGGCTGCTAGCTCTGATGATAGTGCTATGACCTCCATTTCTAACAGCCTATTGTGTTAAATTTCTTGCGCTGTCATTCAAAAAAAACCTATTTCAAAAGGCAGAAATGTTAGAGAAATAAGTAGATTGTTTTGTTGAATTAACATATATAAATGAAATAGGGATTATACACACCAAAGCATTTGTCGCCTCCGATTTTATGCCAATGTAGCGAAGCATTGCCCACATTACGTAGAACCCACATTCATTGTTTCCCGTCGGCTGGTCTTGGGTCTCCAATTGCATTGGTGCAACCTGGAATGGGACCTTCGTCCCACAAACCATTCTTGTCTGGACACTGTGCCACATTATAAAGTGTGAAAAAGGGACAACATTAGAATATGCTATGTGCGATTAGAAAATAATATGTTATTAGGTTCGTTTACGCATTAAGCACTTCGCCTAGGGGATCGAACAAAGAAA